>NC_135378.1:5477306-6183460 GCF_049243985.1 Paroedura picta | reverse complement strand
GGTTACCCCCTGTCTCACTACCTAGTGTGTTTATAAGTTCTTCCCCCCCACCAAAGGCCAGTAAGAGGCCTCCTTTCCTCTCCAGGCAACCCAGGTGAGCTCTTTGTGAAGTCATGTCACTAGGCCACCAGTTTGTCTCTGCAGGTTACCCCCCTGTCTCACTCCTAGTGTGTTTATAGTTCTTCCCCCCCCCCCCACCCAGGCCAGTAAGAGGCATCCCTTCCTCTCCAGGCAACCCAGGTGAGCTCTTTGTGATGTCATGTCACTAGGCCACCAGATTTGTCTCTGCAGGTTACCCCCTGTCTCACTCCTAGTGTGTTTATAGTTCTTCCCCCCCCCCCCACCCAAGGCCAGTAAGAGGCATCCCTTCCTCTCCAGGCAACCCAGGTGAGCTCTTTGTGATGTCATGTCACTAGGTCACCAGTTTGTCTCTGCAGGTTACCCCCTGTCTCACTCCTAGTGTGTTTATAGTTCTTCCCCCCCCCCCCACCCAAGGCCAGTAAGAGGCAATCCCTTCCTCTCCAGGCAACCCAGTGAGCTCTTTGTGATGTCATGTCACTAGGTCACCAGTTTGTCTCTGCAGGTTACCCCCTGTCTCACTCCTAGTGTGTTTATAGTTCTTCCCCCCCCCCACCCAAGGCCAGTAAGAGGCATCCCTTCCTCTCCAGGCAACCCAGGTGAGCTCTTTGTGATGTCATGTCACTAGGCACCAGTTTGTCTCTGCAGGTTACCCCCTGTCTCACTCCTAGTGTGTTTATAGTTCTTCCCCCCCCCCCCACCCAAGGCCAGTAAGAGGCATCCCTTCCTCTCCAGGCAACCCAGGTGAGCTCTTTGTGATGTCATGTCACTAGGCCACCAGTTTGTCTCTGCAGGTTACCCCCTGTCTCACTCCTAGTGTGTTTATAGTTCTTCCCCCCCCCACCCAAGGCCAGTAAGAGGCATCCCTTCCTCTCCAGGCAACCCAGGTGAGCTCTTTGTGATGTCATGTCACTAGGCCACCAGTTTGTCTCTGCAGGTTACCCCCTGTCTCACTCCTAGTGTGTTTATAGTTCTCCCCCCCCCCCCACCCAAGGCCAGTAAGAGGCCTCCCTTCCTCTCCAGGCAACTCAGGTGAGCTCTTTGTGATGTCATGTCACTAGGCCACCAGTTTGTCTCTGCAGGTTACCCCCTGTCTCACTCCTAGTGTGTTTATAGTTCTTCCCCCCCCCCCCACCCAAGGCAGTAAGGCCTCCCTCCACTCCAGGCAACCCAGGTGAGCTCTTTGTGATGTCATGGTCACTCGGCCACCAGTTTGTCTCTGCAGGTTACCCCTGTCTCACTCCTAGTGTGTTTATAGTTCTTCCCCCCCACCCAAGGCCAGTAAGAGGCATCCCTTCCTCTCCAGGCAACCCAGGTGAGCTCTTTGTGATGTCATGTCACTAGGCCACCAGTTTGTCTCTGCAGGTTACCCCCTGTCTCACTCCTAGTGTGTTTATAGTTCTCCCCCCCCCCCACCCAAGGCCAGTAAGAGGCCTCCTTCCTCTCCAGGCAACTCAGGTGAGCTCTTTGGATGTCATGTCACTAGGCCACCAGTTTGTCTCTGCAGGTTACCCCCTGTCTCACTCCTAGTGTGTTTATAGTTCTTCCCCCCCACCCAAGGCCAGTAAGAGGCATCCCTTCCTCTCCAGGCAACCCAGGTGAGCTCTTTGTGATGTCATGTCACTAGGCCACAGTTTGTCTCTGCAGGTTACCCCTGTCTCACTCCTAGTGTGTTTTATAGTTCTTCCCCCCCACCCAAGCCAGTAAGAGGATCCCTTCTCTCCAGGCAACCCAGGTGAGCTCTTTGTGATGTCATGTCACCTAGGCCACCAGTTTTCTCTGCAGGTTACCCCCTGTCTCACTCCTAGTGTGTTTATAGTTCTTCCCCCCCCCCCACCCAAGGCCAGTAAGAGGCCTCCCTTCCTCTCCAGGCAACTCAGGTGAGCTCTTTGTGATGTCATGTCACTAGGCCACCAGTTTGTCTCTGCAGGTTACCCCCCTGTCTCACTCCTAGTGTGTTTATAGTTCTTCCCCCCCCCCCACCCAAGGCCAGTAAGAGGCCTCCCTTCCACTCCAGGCAACCCAGGTGAGCTCTTTGTGATGTCATGTCACTCGGCCACCAGTTTGTCTCTGCAGGTTACCCCCTGTCTCACTCCTAGTGTGTTTATAGTTCTTCCCCCCCACCAAGGCCAGTAAGAGGCCTCCCTTCCTCTCCAGGCACTCAGGTGAGCTCTTTGTGATGTCATGTCACTAGGCCACCAGTTTGTCTCTGCAGGTTACCCCCTGTCTCACTCCTAGTGTGTTTATAGTTCTCCCCCCCCCCCACCCAAGGCCAGTAAGAGGCCTCCCTTCCTCTCCAGGCAACTCAGGTGAGCTCTTTGTGATGTCATGTCACTAGGCCACCAGTTTGTCTCTGCAGGTTACCCCCCTGTCTCACTCCTAGTGTGTTTATAGTTCTTCCCCCCCACCCAAGGCAGTAAGAGGCATCCCTTCCTCTCCAGGCAACCCAGGTGAGCTCTTTGTGATGTCATGTCACTAGGCCACCAGTTTGTCTCTGCAGGTTACCCCCTGTCTCACTCCTAGTGTGTTTATAGTTCTTCCCCCCCACCCAAGGCCAGTAAGAGGCATCCCTTCCTCTCCAGGCAACCCAGGTGAGCTCTTTGTGATGTCATGTCACTAGGCCACCAGTTTGTCTCTGCAGGTTACCCCCTGTCTCACTCCTAGTGTGTTTATAGTTCTTCCCCCCCCCCCCACCCAAGGCCAGTAAGAGGCATCCCCTTCCTCTCCAGGCAACCCAGGTGAGCTCTTTGTGATGTCATGTCACTAGGCCACCAGTTTGTCTCTGCAGGTTACCCCCTGTCTCACTCCTAGTGTGTTTATAGTTCTTCCCCCCCCCCCACCCAAGGCCAGTAAGAGGCATCCCTTCCTCTCCAGGCAACTCAGGTGAGCTCTTTGTGATGTCATGTCACTAGGCCACCAGTTTGTCTCTGCAGGTTACCCCCCTGTCTCACTCCTAGTGTGTTTATAGTTCTTCCCCCCCACCAAAGGCCAGTAAGAGGCCTCCTTTCCTCTCCAGGCAACCCAGGTGAGCTCTTTGTGATGTCATGTCACTAGGCCACCAGTTTGTCTCTGCAGGTTACCCCCTGTCTCACTCCTAGTGTGTTTATAGTTCTTCCCCCCCCCCCACCCAAGGCCAGTAAGAGGCATCCCTTCCTCTCCAGGCAACCCAGGTGAGCTCTTTGTGATGTCATGTCACTAGGCCACCAGTTTGTCTCTGCAGGTTACCCCCTGTCTCACTCCTAGTGTGTTTATAGTTCTTCCCCCCCCCCCCACCCAAGGCCAGTAAGAGGCATCCCTTCCTCTCCAGGCAACCCAGGTGAGCTCTTTGTGATGTCATGTCACTAGGTCACCAGTTTGTCTCTGCAGGTTACCCCCTGTCTCACTCCTAGTGTGTTTATAGTTCTTCCCCCCCCCCCACCCAAGGCCAGTAAGAGGCATCCCTTCCTCTCCAGGCAACCCAGGTGAGCTCTTTGTGATGTCATGTCACTAGGTCACCCAGTTTGTCTCTGCAGGTTACCCCCTGTCTCACTCCTAGTGTGTTTATAGTTCTTCCCCCCCCCCCCACCCAAGGCCAGTAAGAGGCATCCCTTCCTCTCCAGGCAACCCAGGTGAGCTCTTTGTGATGTCATGTCACTAGGTCACCAGTTTGTCTCTGCAGGTTACCCCCTGTCTCACTCCTAGTGTGTTTATTAGTTCTTCCCCCCCCCCCCACCCAAGGCCAGTAAGAGGCATCCCTTCCTCTCCAGGCAACCCAGGTGAGCTCTTTGTGATGTCATGTCACTAGGCCACCAGTTTGTCTCTGCAGGTTACCCCCTGTCTCACTCCTAGTGTGTTTATAGTTCTTCCTCCCCCCCACCCAAGGCCAGTAAGAGGCATCCCTTCCTCTCCAGGCAACCCAGGTGAGCTCTTTGTGATGTCATGTCACTAGGCCACCAGTTTGTCTCTGCAGGTTACCCCCTGTCTCACTCCTAGTGTGTTTATAGTTCTTCCCCCCCCCCCACCCAAGGCCAGTAAGAGGCCTCCCTTCCTCTCCAGGCAACTCAGGTGAGCTCTTTGTGATGTCATGTCACTAGGCCACCAGTTTGTCTCTGCAGGTTACCCCCTGTCTCACTCCTAGTGTGTTTATAGTTCTTCCCCCCCCCCCCACCCAAGGCCAGTAAGAGGCCTCCCTTCCACTCCAGGCAACCCAGGTGAGCTCTTTGTGATGTCATGTCACTCGGCCACCAGTTTGTCTCTGCAGGTTACCCCCTGTCTCACTCCTAGTGTGTTTATAGTTCTTCCCCCCCCACCCAAGGCCAGTAAGAGGCATCCCTTCCTCTCCAGGCAACCCAGGTGAGCTCTTTGTGATGTCATGTCACTAGGCCACCAGTTTGTCTCTGCAGGTTACCCCCTGTCTCACTCCTAGTGTGTTTATAGTTCTCCCCCCCCCCCACCCAAGGCCAGTAAGAGGCCTCCCTTCCTCTCCAGGCAACTCAGGTGAGCTCTTTGTGATGTCATGTCACTAGGCCACCAGTTTGTCTCTGCAGGTTACCCCCTGTCTCACTCCTAGTGTGTTTATAGTTCTTCCCCCCCCACCCAAGGCCAGTAAGAGGCATCCCTTCCTCTCCAGGCAACCCAGGTGAGCTCTTTGTGATGTCATGTCACTAGGCCACCAGTTTGTCTCTGCAGGTTACCCCCTGTCTCACTCCTAGTGTGTTTATAGTTCTTCCCCCCCACCCAAGGCCAGTAAGAGGCATCCCTTCCTCTCCAGGCAACCCAGGTGAGCTCTTTGTGATGTCATGTCACTAGGCCACCAGTTTGTCTCTGCAGGTTACCCCCTGTCTCACTCCTAGTGTGTTTATAGTTCTTCCCCCCCACCCAAGGCCAGTAAGAGGCATCCCTTCCTCTCCAGCAACTCAGGCGAGCTCTTTGTGATGTCATGTCACTAGGCCACCAGTTTGTCTCTGCAGGTTACCCCCTGTCTCACTCCTAGTGTGTTTATAGTTCTTCCCCCCCCCCCCACCCAAGGCCAGTAAGAGGCCTCCCTTCCTCTCCAGGCAACTCAGGTGAGCTCTTTGTGATGTCATGTCACTAGGCCACCAGTTTGTCTCTGCAGGTTACCCCCTGTCTCACTCCTAGTGTGTTTATAGTTCTTCCCCCCCCCCCCACCCAAGGCCAGTAAGAGGCCTCCCTTCCACTCCAGGCAACCCAGGTGAGCTCTTTGTGATGTCATGTCACTCGGCCACCAGTTTGTCTCTGCAGGTTACCCCCTGTCTCACTCCTAGTGTGTTTATAGTTCTTCCCCCCCCACCCAAGGCCAGTAAGAGGCATCCCTTCCTCTCCAGGCAACCCAGGTGAGCTCTTTGTGATGTCATGTCACTAGGCCACCAGTTTGTCTCTGCAGGTTACCCCCTGTCTCACTCCTAGTGTGTTTATAGTTCTCCCCCCCCCCACCCAAGGCCAGTAAGAGGCCTCCCTTCCTCTCCAGGCAACTCAGGTGAGCTCTTTGTGATGTCATGTCACTAGGCCACCAGTTTGTCTCTGCAGGTTACCCCCTGTCTCACTCCTAGTGTGTTTATAGTTCTTCCCCCCCACCCAAGGCCAGTAAGAGGCATCCCTTCCTCTCCAGGCAACCCAGGTGAGCTCTTTGTGATGTCATGTCACTAGGCCACCAGTTTGTCTCTGCAGGTTACCCCCTGTCTCACTCCTAGTGTGTTTATAGTTCTTCCCCCCCACCCAAGGCCAGTAAGAGGCATCCCTTCCTCTCCAGGCAACCCAGGTGAGCTCTTTGTGATGTCATGTCACTAGGCCACCAGTTTGTCTCTGCAGGTTACCCCCTGTCTCACTCCTAGTGTGTTTATAGTTCTTCCCCCCCCCCCCACCCAAGGCCAGTAAGAGGCATCCCTTCCTCTCCAGGCAACTCAGGTGAGCTCTTTGTGATGTCATGTCACTAGGCCACCAGTTTGTCTCTGCAGGTTACCCCCTGTCTCACTCCTAGTGTGTTTATAGTTCTTCCCCCCCCCCCCACCCAAGGCCAGTAAGAGGCATCCCTTCCTCTCCAGGCAACCCAGGTGAGCTCTTTGTGATGTCATGTCACTAGGCCACCAGTTTGTCTCTGCAGGTTACCCCCTGTCTCACTCCTAGTGTGTTTATAGTTCTTCCCCCCCCCCCACCCAAGGCCAGTAAGAGGCCTCCCTTCCTCTCCAGGCAACTCAGGTGAGCTCTTTGTGATGTCATGTCACTAGGCCACCAGTTTGTCTCTGCAGGTTACCCCCTGTCTCACTCCTAGTGTGTTTATAGTTCTTCCCCCCCCCCACCCAAGGCCAGTAAGAGGCATCCCTTCCTCTCCAGGCAACCCAGGTGAGCTCTTTGTGATGTCATGTCACTAGGCCACCAGTTTGTCTCTGCAGGTTACCCCCTGTCTCACTCCTAGTGTGTTTATAGTTCTTCCCCCCCACCCAAGGCCAGTAAGAGGCATCCCTTCCTCTCCAGGCAACCCAGGTGAGCTCTTTGTGATGTCATGTCACTAGGCCACCAGTTTGTCTCTGCAGGTTACCCCCTGTCTCACTCCTAGTGTGTTTATAGTTCTTCCCCCCCCCCCACCCAAGGCCAGTAAGAGGCATCCCTTCCTCTCCAGGCAACTCAGGTGAGCTCTTTGTGATGTCATGTCACTAGGCCACCAGTTTGTCTCTGCAGGTTACCCCCTGTCTCACTCCTAGTGTGTTTATAGTTCTTCCCCCCCCACCAAAGGCCAGTAAGAGGCCTCCTTTCCAATCTCCAGGCAACCCAGGTGAGCTCTTTGTGATGTCATGTCACTAGGCCACCAGTTTGTCTCTGCAGGTTACCCCCTGTCTCACTCCTAGTGTGTTTATAGTTCTTCCCCCCCCCCCACCCAAGGCCAGTAAGAGGCATCCCTTCCTCTCCAGGCAACCCAGGTGAGCTCTTTGTGATGTCATGTCACTAGGCCACCAGTTTGTCTCTGCAGGTTACCCCCTGTCTCACTCCTAGTGTGTTTATAGTTCTTCCCCCCCCCCACCCAAGGCCAGTAAGAGGCATCCCTTCCTCTCCAGGCAACCCAGGTGAGCTCTTTGTGATGTCATGTCACTAGGTCACCTGTTTGTCTCTGCAGGTTACCCCCTGTCTCACTCCTAGTGTGTTTATAGTTCTTCCCCCCCCCCCACCCAAGGCCAGTAAGAGGCATCCCTTCCTCTCCAGGCAACCCAGGTGAGCTCTTTGTGATGTCATGTCACTAGGTCACCAGTTTGTCTCTGCAGGTTACCCCCTGTCTCACTCCTAGTGTGTTTATAGTTCTTCCCCCCCCCCCACCCAAGGCCAGTAAGAGGCATCCCTTCCTCTCCAGGCAACCCAGGTGAGCTCTTTGTGATGTCATGTCACTAGGTCACCAGTTTGTCTCTGCAGGTTACCCCCTGTCTCACTCCTAGTGTGTTTATAGTTCTTCCCCCCCCCCCCACCCAAGGCCAGTAAGAGGCATCCCTTCCTCTCCAGGCAACCCAGGTGAGCTCTTTGTGATGTCATGTCACTAGGCCACCAGTTTGTCTCTGCAGGTTACCCCCTGTCTCACTCCTAGTGTGTTTATAGTTTCTTCCCCCCCCCACCCAAGGCCAGTAAGAGGCATCCCTTCCTCTCCAGGCAACCAGGTGAGCTCTTTGTGATGTCATGTCACTAGGCCACCAGTTTGTCTCTGCAGGTTAACCCCTGTCTCACTCCTAGTGTGTTTATAGTTCTTCCCCCCCCCCCACCCAAGGCCAGTAAGAGCCTCCCTTCCTCTCCAGCAACTCAGGTGAGCTCTTTGTGATGTCATGTCACTAGGCCACCAGTTTGTCTCTGCAGGTTACCCCCTGTCTCACTCCTAGTGTGTTTATAGTTCTTCCCCCCCCCCCACCCAAGGCCAGTAAGAGGCATCCCTTCCTCTCCAGGCAACCCAGGTGAGCTCTTTGTGATGTCATGTCACTAGGCCACCAGTTTGTCTCTGCAGGTTACCCCCTGTCTCACTCCTAGTGTGTTTATAGTTCTTCCCCCCCCCCCACCCAAGGCCAGTAAGAGGCATCCCTTCCTCTCCAGGCAACCCAGGCGAGCTCTTTGTGATGTCATGTCACTAGGCCACCAGTTTTGTCTCTGCAGGTTACCCCCTGTCCTCACTCCTAGTGTGTTTATAGTTCTTCCCCCCCCCCCCCACCCAAGGCCAGTAAGAGGCATCCCTTCCTCTCCAGGCAACTCAGGTGAGCTCTTTGTGATGTCATGTCACTAGGCCACCAGTTTGTCTCTGCAGGTTACCCCCTGTCTCACTCCTAGTGTGTTTATAGTTCTTCCCCCCCCCCCCACCCAAGGCCAGTAAGAGGCATCCCTTCCTCTCCAGGCAACCCAGGTGAGCTCTTTGTGATGTCATGTCACTAGGCCACCAGTTTGTCTCTGCAGGTTACCCCCTGTCTCACTCCTAGTGTGTTTATAGTTCTTCCCCCCCCCCCACCCAAGGCCAGTAAGAGGCATCCCTTCCTCTCCAGGCAACTCAGGCGAGCTCTTTGTGATGTCATGTCACTAGGCCACCAGTTTGTCTCTGCAGGTTACCCCCTGTCTCACTCCTAGTGTGTTTATAGTTCTTCCCCCCCCCACCCAAGGCCAGTAAGAGGCATCCCTTCCTCTCCAGGCAACCCAGGTGAGCTCTTTGTGATGTCATGTCACTAGGCCACCAGTTTGTCTCTGCAGGTTACCCCCTGTCTCACTCCTAGTGTGTTTATAGTTCTTCCCCCCCCCCACCCAAGGCCAGTAAGAGGCATCCCTTCCTCTCCAGGCAACCCAGGTGAGCTCTTTGTGATGTCATGTCACTAGGCCACCAGTTTGTCTCTGCAGGTTACCCCCTGTCTAACTCCTAGTGTGTTTATAGTTCTTCCCCCCCCCCACCCAAGGCCAGTAAGAGGCATCCCTTCCTCTCCAGGCAACCCAGGTGAGCTCTTTGTGATGTCATGTCACTAGGCCACCAGTTTGTCTCTGCAGGTTACCCCCTGTCTCACTCCTAGTGTGTTTATAGTTCTTCCCCCCCCCCCCACCCAAGCCAGTAAGAGGCATCCCTTCCTCTCCAGGCAACTCAGGTGAGCTCTTTGTGATGTCATGTCACTAGGTCACCAGTTTGTCTCTGCAGGTTACCCCCTGTCCTCACTCCTGTGTGTTTATAGTTCTTCCCCCCCCCCCACCCAAGGCCAGTAAGAGGCATCCCTTCCTCTCCAGGCAACTCAGGTGAGCTCTTTGTGATGTCATGGCAGTTGGTCTCCAGTCTCTCTGGAGATTGGCCCCCTGTCTCACTCCTAGTGTGTTTATAGTTCTTCCCCCCCCCCCCCCACCCAAGGCCAGTAAGAGGCATCCCTTCCTCTCCTGGCAACTCAGGTGAGCTCTTTGTGATGTCATGGCAGTTGGTCTCCAGTCTCTCTGGAGATTGGCCCCCTGTCTCACTCCTAGTGTGTTTATAGTTCTTCCCCCCCCCACCCAAGGCCAGTAAGAGGCCTCCCTTCCTCTCTAGGCAACTCAGGCGAGCTCTTTGTGATGTCATGTCACTAGGCCACCAGTTTGTCTCTGCAGGTTACCCCCTGTCTCACTCCTAGTGTGTTTATAGTTCTTCCCCCCCCACCCAAGGCCAGTAAGAGGCCTCCCTTCCTCTCCAGGCAACTCAGGTGAGCTCTTTGTGATGTCATGTCACTAGGCCACCAGTTTGTCTCTGCAGGTTACCCCCTGTCTCACTTCTAGTGTGTTTATAGTTCTTCCCCCCCCCCACCCAAGGCCAGTAAGAGGCCTCCCTTCCTCTCCAGGCAACTCAGGTGAGCTCTTTGTGATGTCATGTCACTAGGCCACCAGTTTGTCTCTGCAGGTTACCCCCTGTCTCACTCCTAGTGTGTTTATAGTTCTTCCCCCCCACCCAAGGCCAGTAAGAGGCCTCCCTTCCTCTCCAGGCAACTCAGGCGAGCTCTTTGTGATGTCATGTCACTAGGCCACCAGTTTGTCTCTGCAGGTTACCCCCTGTCTCACTCCTAGTGTGTTTATAGTTCTTCCCCCCCCCCCCCACCCAAGGCCAGTAAGAGGCCTCCCTTCCTCTCCAGGCAACTCAGGCGAGCTCTTTGTGATGTCATGTCACTAGGCCACCAGTTTGTCTCTGCAGGTTACCCCCTGTCTCACTCCTAGTGTGTTTATAGTTCTTCCCCCCCACCCAAGGCCAGTAAGAGGCCTCCCTTCCTCTCCAGGCAACTCAGGCGAGCTCTTTGTGATGTCATGTCACTAGGCCACCAGTTTGTCTCTGCAGGTTACCCCCTGTCTCACTCTAGTGTGTTTATAGTTCTTCCCCCCCACCCAAGGCCAGTAAGAGGCATTCCTTCCTCTCCAGGCAACCCAGGTGAGCTCTTTGTGATGTCATGTCACTAGGCCACCAGTTTGTCTCTGCAGGTTACCCCCTGTCTCACTCCTAGTGTGTTTATAGTTCTTCCCCCCCACCCAAGGCCAGTAAGAGCCATCCCTTCCTCTCCAGGCAACTCAGGCGAGCTCTTTGTGAAGTCATGTCACTAGGCCACCAGTTTGTCTCTGCAGGTTACCCCCTGTCTCACTCCTAGTGTGTTTATAGTTCTTCCCCCCCCACCCAAGGCCAGTAAGAGGCATCCCTTCCACTCCAGGCAACCCAGGTGAGCTCTTTGTGATGTCATGTCACTAGGCCACCAGTTTGTCTCTGCAGGTTACCCCCTGTCTCACTCCTAGTGTGTTTATAGTTCTTCCCCCCCCACCCAAGGCCAGTAAGAGGCATATCTTCCTCTCCAGGCAACTCAGGCGAGCTCTTTGTGATGTCATATCACTAGGCCACCAGTTTGTCTCTGCAGGTTACCCCCTGTCTCACTCCTAGTGTGTTTATAGTTCTTCCCCCCCACCCAAGGCCAGTAAGAGGCATCCCTTCCACTCCAGGCAACTCAGGCGAGCTCTTTGTGATGTCATGTCACTAGGCCACCAGTTTGTCTCTGCAGGTTACCCCCTGTCTCACTCCTAGTGTGTTTATAGTTCTTCCCCCCCACCCAAGGCCAGTAAGAGGCTCCCTTCCTCTCCAGGCAACTCAGGCGAGCTCTTTGTGATGTCATGTCACTAGGCCACCAGTTTGTCTCTGCAGGTTACCCCCTGTCTCACTCCTAGTGTGTTTATAGTTCTTCCCCCCCCACCCAAGGCCAGTAAGAGGCATTCCTTCCTCTCCAGGCAACCCAGGTGAGCTCTTTGTGATGTCATGTCACTAGGTCACCAGTTTGTCTCTGCAGGTTACCCCCCTGTCTCACTCCTAGTGTGTTTATAGTTCTTCCCCCCCACCCAAGGCCAGTAAGAGGCATTCCTTCCTCTCCAGGCAACCCAGGTGAGCTCTTTGTGATGTCATGTCACTAGGCCACCAGTTTGTCTCTGCAGGTTACCCCCTGTCTCACTCCTAGTGTGTTTATAGTTCTTCCCCCCCCACCCAAGGCCAGTAAGAGGCCTCCCTTCCTCTCCAGGCAACTCAGGCGAGCTCTTTGTGATGTCATGTCACTAGGCCACCAGTTTGTCTCTGCAGGTTACCCCCTGTCTCACTCCTAGTGTGTTTATAGTTCTTCCCCCCCCACCCAAGGCCAGTAAGAGGCATTCCTTCCTCTCCAGGCAACCCAGGTGAGCTCTTTGTGATGTCATGTCACTAGGTCACCAGTTTGTCTCTGCAGGTTACCCCCTGTCTCACTCCTAGTGTGTTTATAGTTCTTCCCCCCCACCCAAGGCCAGTAAGAGGCATTCCTTCCTCTCCAGGCAACCCAGGTGAGCTCTTTGTGATGTCATGTCACTAGGCCACCAGTTTGTCTCTGCAGGTTACCCCCTGTCTCACTCCTAGTGTGTTTATAGTTCTTCCCCCCCCACCCAAGGCCAGTAAGAGGCCTCCCTTCCTCTCCAGGCAACTCAGGTGAGCTCTTTGTGATGTCATGTCACTAGGCCACCAGTTTGTCTCTGCAGGTTACCCCCTGTCTCACTCCTAGTGTGTTTATAGTTCTTCCCCCCCCCCCACCCAAGGCCAGTAAGAGGCATCCCTTCCTCTCCAGGCAACTCAGGTGACCTCTTTGTGATGTCATGTCACTAGGCCACCAGTTTGTCTCTGCAGGTTACCCCCTGTCTCACTCCTAGTGTGTTTATAGTTCTTCCCCCCCCCCACCCAAGGCCAGTAAGAGGCCTCCCTTCCTCTCCAGGCAACCCAGGTGAGATCTTTGTGATGTCATGTCACTAGGCCACCAGTTTGTCTCTGCAGGTTACCCCCTGTCTCACTCCTAGTGTGTTTATAGTTCTTCCCCCCCCCACCCAAGGCCAGTAAGAGGCATCCCTTCCTCTCCAGGCAACTCAGGCGAGCTCTTTGTGATGTCGTGTCACTAGGCCACCAGTTTGTCTCTGCAGGTTACCCCCTGTCTCACTCCTAGTGTGTTTATAGTTCTTCCCCCCCCCCCACCCAAGGCCAGTAAGAGGCATTCCTTCCTCTCCAGGCAACCCAGGTGAGCTCTTTGTGATATCATGTCACTAGGCGACCAGTTTGTCTCTGCAGGTTACCCCCTGTCTCACTCCTAGTGTGTTTATAGTTCTTCCCCCCACCCAAGGCCAGTAAGAGGCATTCCTTCCTCTCCAGGCAACCCAGGTGAGCTCTTTGTGATGTCATGTCACTAGGCCACCAGTTTGTCTCTGCAGGTTACCCCCTGTCTCACTCCTAGTGTGTTTATAGTTCTTCCCCCCCACCCAAGGCCAGTAAGAGGCATCCCTTCCTCTCCAGGCAACCCAGGTGAGCTCTTTGTGATGTCATGTCACTAGGCCACCAGTTTGTCTCTGCAGGTTACCCCCTGTCTCACTCCTAGTGTGTTTATAGTTCTTCCCCCCCACCCAAGGCCAGTAAGAGGCATCCCTTCCTCTCCAGGCAACCCAGGTGAGCTCTTTGTGATGTCATGTCACTAGGCCACCAGTTTGTCTCTGCAGGTTACCCCCTGTCTCACTCCTAGTGTGTTTATAGTTCTTCCCCCCCACCCAAGGCCAGTAAGAGGCATCCCTTCCTCTCCAGGCAACCCAGGTGAGCTCTTTGTGATGTCATGTCACTAGGCCACCAGTTTGTCTCTGCAGGTTACCCCCTGTCTCACTCCTAGTGTGTTTATAGTTCTTCCCCCCCACCCAAGGCCAGTAAGAGGCCTCCCTTCCTCTCCAGGCAACCCAGGTGAGCTCTTTGTGATGTCATGTCACTAGGCCACCAGTTTGTCTCTGCAGGTTACCCCCTGTCTCACTCCTAGTGTGTTTATAGTTCTTCCCCCCCACCCAAGGCCAGTAAGAGGCATCCCTTCCTCTCCAGGCAACCCAGGTGAGCTCTTTGTGATGTCATGTCACTAGGCCACCAGTTTGTCTCTGCAGGTTACCCCCTGTCTCACTCCTAGTGTGTTTATAGTTCTTCCCCCCCCCCCACCCAAGGCCAGTAAGAGGCATCCCTTCCTCTCCAGGCAACTCAGGCGAGCTCTTTCTGATGTCATGTCACTAGGCCACCAGTTTGTCTCTGCAGGTTACCCCCTGTCTCACTCCTAGTGTGTTTATAGTTCTTCCCCCCCACCCAAGGCCAGTAAGAGGCATCCCTTCCTCTCCAGGCAACTCAGGCGAGCTCTTTGTGATGTCATGTCACTAGGCCACCAGTTTGTCTCTGCAGGTTACCCCCTGTCTCACTCCTAGTGTGTTTATAGTTCTTCCCCCCCCACCCAAGGCCAGTAAGAGGCCTCCCTTCCTCTCCAGGCAACCCAGGTGAGCTCTTTGTGATGTCATGTCACTAGGCCACCAGTTTGTCTCTGCAGGTTACCCCCTGTCTCACTCCTAATGTGTTTATAGTTCTTCCCCCCCCACCCAAGGCCAGTAAGAGGCATCCCTTCCTCTCCAGGCAACCCAGGTGAGCTCTTTGTGATGTCATGTCACTAGGCCACCAGTTTGTCTCTGCAGGTTACCCCCTGTCTCACTCCTAGTGTGTTTATAGTTCTTCCCCCCCCCCACCACCCAAGGCCAGTAAGAGGCCTCCCTTCCTCTCCAGGCAACTCAGGCGAGCTCTTTGTGATGTCATGTCACTAGGCCACCAGTTTGTCTCTGCAGGTTACCCCCTGTCTCACTCCTAGTGTGTTTATAGTTCTTCCCCCCCACCCAAGGCCAGTAAGAGGCATCCCTTCCTCTCCAGGCAACCCAGGCGAGCTCTTTGTGATGTCATGTCACTAGGCCACCAGTTTGTCTCTGCAGGTTACCCCCTGTCTCACTCCTAGTGTGTTTATAGTTCTTCCCCCCCACCCAAGGCCAGTAAGAGGCATCCCTTCCTCTCCAGGCAACCCAGGTGAGCTCTTTGTGATGTCATGTCACTAGGCCACCAGTTTGTCTCTGCAGGTTACCCCCTGTCTCACTCCTAGTGTGTTTATAGTTCTTCCCCCCCACCCAAGGCCAGTAAGAGGCATCCCTTCCTCTCCAGGCAACCCAGGCGAGCTCTTTGTGATGTCATGTCACTAGGCCACCAGTTTGTCTCTGCAGGTTACCCCCTGTCTCACTCCTAGTGTGTTTATAGTTCTTCCCCCCCACCCAAGGCCAGTAAGAGGCCTCCCTTCCTCTCCAGGCAACTCAGGCGAGCTCTTTGTGATGTCATGTCACTAGGCCACCAGTTTGTCTCTGCAGGTTACCCCCTGTCTCACTCCTAGTGTGTTTATAGTTCTTCCCCCCCACCCAAGGCCAGTAAGAGGCATCCCTTCCACTCCAGGCAACCCAGGTGAGCTCTTTGTGATGTCATGTCACTAGGCCACCAGTTTGTCTCTGCAGGTTACCCCCTGTCTCACTCCTAGTGTGTTTATAGTTCTTCCCCCCCCACCCAAGGCCAGTAAAAGGCATTCCTTCCACTCCAGGCCACCCAGGTGAGCTCTTTGTGATGTCATGTCACTAGGCCACCAGTTTGTCTCTGCAGGTTACCCCCTGTCTCACTCCTAGTGTGTTTATAGTTCTTCCCCCCCCCCACCCAAGGCCAGTAAGAGGCATCCCTTCCTCTCCAGGCAACTCAGGCGAGCTCTTTGTGATGTCATGTCACTAGGCCACCAGTTTGTCTCTGCAGGTTACCCCCTGTCTCACTCCTAGTGTGTTTATAGTTCTTCCCCCCCACCCAAGGCCAGTAAAAGGCATTCATTCCACTCCAGGCAACCCAGGTGAGCTCTTTTATCAAATTCATTTATCAAATGGTAGATGAACCCACAAGAGGTTCAGCCATACTGGACTTAATACTGACCAACAGGCAAGAGTTGGTGGATGAGGTGAAGGAGGTGGGGACCCTAGGGGGAAGTGACCATGTCCTCATAGAATTCCTTTTGAGATGGGGAGCCAAGGAAGCTTGTAGCCAGACGCGGATGTTGGATTTTCGTAGGGCAAACTTTAATAAACTCAGAGACATGATGAGTGTCATACCATGGACGAGAATGCTGGAAGGGAAGGGAGCATGTGAAGGGTGGGCGCTACTCAAACAAGAGCTATTGCATGCTCAATCAATGACTATTCCAGAAATACGAAAACACTGCAGGAGCTCTAAGAAGCCTATTTGGATGAACAGAGAACTTCAAGAGGAACTAAGAAAGAAAAGGAAAATGTTCAGGAAATGGAGGGAAGGACAGAGCTCTAAAGAAGAGTACCTACAGGTTACTAGGCACTGTAGATCAATCATCAGAAAGGCCAAAGCTGAGAGTGAGCTAAGATTGGCCAGGGAAGCCCATTGTAACAAGAAAAGATTTTTCAGTTACGTGAGGAGCAAACGTAAAGTAAAGGAGGCAATAGGCCCGCTGTTGGGTGCGGATGGACAAACTCTAACGAAAGATGCAGAGAAAGCAGAAAGGCTTAGTGCCTATTTTACATCTGTTTTTTCCCACAGGTCTAAGTGTTTAGGCACATCTAGAGATGGCTGTAGCCAAAGGATAGTGTCTGGGTGGCAGGTTAACATGGATAGAGAGGTGGTCGAGAGGCATTTAGCTGCACTGGATGAGTTCAAATCCCCTGGTCCAGATGAAATGCACCCAAGAGTACTCAAAGAACTTTCCAGAGAACTTGCACAGCCCTTGTCCATCATCTTCGGAACCTCTTTAAGGACTGGAGATGTCCCGGAGGACTGGAAAAGAGCAAACGTTATTCCAATCTTCAAAAAAGGGAGGAAGGATGACCCGGGAAACTACAGACCAGTGAGTCTGACCTCTGTTGTGGGGAAGATAATGGAGCAGATATTAAAGGGAGCGATCTGCAAACATCTGGAGGACAATTTGGTGATCCAAGGAAGTCAGCATGGATTTGTCTCCAACAGGTCCTGCCAGACCAACCTAGTTTCCTTTTTTGACCAAGTAACAGGTTTGCTGGATCGGGGAAATTTGGTTGATGTCATTTACTTGGATTTTAGTAAAGCTTTTGACAAGGTTCCCCATGATGTTCTGATGGATAAGTTGAAGGACTGCAATCTGGATTTTCAGATCATTAGGTGGATAGGGAATTGGTTAGAGAACCGCACTCAAAGAGTTGTTGTCAATGGTGTTTCATCAGACTGGAGAGAGGTGAGTAGCGGGGTACCTCAGGGTTCGGTGCTCGGCCCGGTACTTTTTAACATATTTATTAATGATCTAGATGAGGGGGTGGAGGGACTACTCATCAAGTTTGCAGATGACACCAAATTGGGAGGACTGGCAAATACTCCGGAAGATAGAGACAGAGTTCAACGAGATCTGAACACAATGGAAAAATGGGCAAATGAGAACAAGATGCAATTTAATAAAGATAAGTGTAAAGTTCTGCATCTGGGTCAGAAAAATGAAAAGCATGCCTACTGGATGGGGGATACGCTTCTAGGTAGCACTGTGTGTGAACGAGACCTTGGGGTACTTGTGGATTGTAAACTAAACATGAGCAGGCAGTGTGATGCAGCGGTAAAAAAGGCAAATGCCATTTTGGGCTGTATCAACAGAGGCATCACATCAAAATCACAAGATGTCATAGTCCCATTGTATACGGCACTGGTCAGACCACACCTGGAGTACTGTGTGCAGTTCTGGAGGCCTCACTTCAAGAAGGACATCGATAAAATTGAAAGGGTACAGAGGAGAGCGACAAAGATGATCTGGGGCCAAGGGACCAAGCCCTATGAAGATAGGTTGAGGGACTTGGGAATGTTCAGCCTGGAGAAAAGGAGGTTGAGAGGGGACATGATAGCCCTCTTTAAGTATTTGAAAGGTTGTCACTTGGAGGAGGGCAGGATGCTGTTTCTGCTGGCTGCAGAGGAGAGGACACGCAGTAATGGGTTTAAACTTCAAGTACAACGATATAGGCTAGATATCAGGAAAAGGTTTTTCTCAGTCAGAGTCGTTCAGCAGTGGAATAGGCTGCCTAAGGAGGTGGTGAGTGCCCCCTCACTGGAAGTCTTCAAGCAAAGGTTGGATACACACTTTTCTTGGATTCTTTAGGATGCTTTGGGCTGATCCTGCGTTGAGCAGGGGGTTGGACTAGATGGCCTGTATGGCCCCTTCCAACTCTATGATTCTATGATTCTTTGTGATGTCATGTCACTAGGCCACCAGTTTGTCTCTGCAGGTTACCCCCTGTCTCACTCCTAGTGTGTTTATAGTTCTTCCCCCCCACCCAAGGCCAGTAAGAGACCTCCCTTCCTCTCCAGGCAACTCAGGCGAGCTCTTTGTGATGTCATGTCACTAGGCCACCAGTTTGTCTCTGCAGGTTACCCCCTGTCTCACTCCTAGTGTGTTTATAGTTCTTCCCCCCACCCAAGGCCAGTAAGAGGCATCCCTTCCACTCCAGGCAACCCAGGTGAGCTCTTTGTGATGTCATGTCACTAGGCCACCAGTTTGTCTCTGCAGGTTACCCCCTGTCTCACTCCTAGTGTGTTTATAGTTCTTCCCCCCCAACTAAGGCCAGTAAGAGGCATCCCTTCCTCTCCAGGCAACTCAGGCGAGCTCTTTGTGATGTCATGTCACTAGGCGACCAGTTTGTCTCTGCAGGTTACCCCCTGTCTCACTCCTAGTGTGTTTATAGTTCTTCCCCCCCCACCCAAGGCCAGTAAGAGGCATCCCTTCCTCTCCAGGCAACTCAGGCGAGCTCTTTGTGATGTCATATCACTAGGCCACCAGTTTGTCTCTGCAGGTTACCCCCTGTCTCACTCCTAGTGTGTTTATAGTTCTTCCCCCCCACCCAAGGCCAGTAAGAGGCATCCCTTCCTCTCCAGGCAACTCAGGCGAGCTCTTTGTTATGTCATGTCACTAGGCCACCAGTTTGTCTCTGCAGGTTACCCCCTGTCTCACTCCTAGTGTGTTTATAGTTCTTCCCCCCCACCCAAGGCCAGTAAGAGGCATTCCTTCCTCTCCAGGCAACCCAGGTGAGCTCTTTGTGATGTCATGTCACTAAGCCACCAGTTTGTCTCTGCAGGTTACCCCCTGTCTCACTCCTAGTGTGTTTATAGTTCTTCCCCCCCACCCAAGGCCAGTAAGAGGCATTCCTTCCTCTCCAGGCAACTCAGGCGAGCTCTTTGTTATGTCATGTCACTAGGCCACCAGTTTGTCTCTGCAGGTTACCCCCTGTCTCACTCCTAGTGTGTTTATAGTTCTTCCCCCCCACCCAAGGCCAGTAAGAGGCATTCCTTCCTCTCCAGGCAACCCAGGTGAGCGCTTTGTGATGTCATGTCACTAAGCCACCAGTTTGTTTCTGCAGGTTACCCCCTGTCTCACTCCTAGTGTGTTTATAGTTCTTCCCCCCCACCCAAGGCCAGTAAGAGGCCTCCCTTCCTCTCCAGGCAACCCAGGTGAGCTCTTTGTGATGTCATGTCACTAGGCCACCAGTTTGTTTCTGCAGGTTACCCCCTGTCTCACTCCTAGTGTGTTTATAGTTCTTCCCCCCCACCCAAGGCCAGTAAGAGGCATCCCTTCCTCTCCAGGCAACCCAGGTGAGCTCTTTGTGATGTCATGTCACTAGGCCACCAGTTTGTCTCTGCAGGTTACCCCCTGTCTCACTCCTAGTTTGTTTATAGTTCTTCCCCCCCACCCAAGGCCAGTAAGAGGCATTCCTTCCTCTCCAGGCAACCCAGGCGAGCTCTTTGTGATGTCATGTCACTAGGCCACCAGTTTGTCTCTGCAGGTTACCCCCTGTCTCACTCCTAGTGTGTTTATAGTTCTTCCCCCCCACCCAAGGCCAGTAAGAGGCATCCCTTCCTCTCCAGGCAACCCAGGCGAGCTCTTTGTGATGTCATGTCACTAGGCCACCAGTTTGTCTCTGCAGGTTACCCCCTGTCTCACTCCTAGTGTGTTTATAGTTCTTCCCCCCCCCCACCCAAGGCCAGTAAGAGGCATCCCTTCCTCTCCAGGCAACTCAGGCGAGCTCTTTGTGATGTCATGTCACTAGGCCACCAGTTTGTCTCTGCAGGTTACCCCCTGTCTCACTCCTAGTGTGTTTATAGTTCTTCCCCCCCACCCAAGGCCAGTAAGAGGCATCCCTTCCTCTCCAGGCAACTCAGGCGAGCTCTTTGTGATGTCATGTCACTAGGCTACCAGTTTGTCTCTGCAGGTTACCCCCTGTCTCACTCCTAGTGTGTTTATAGTTCTTCCCCCCCACCCAAGGCCAGTAAGAGGCATCCCTTCCTCTCCAGGCAACCCAGGTGAGCTCTTTGTGATGTCATGTCACTAGGCCACCAGTTTGTCTCTGCAGGTTACCCCCTGTCTCACTCCTAGTGTGTTTATAGTTTTTCCCCCCCACCCAAGGCCAGTAAGAGGCATCCCTTCCTCTCCAGGCAACTCAGGCGAGCTCTTTGTGATGTCATGTCACTAGGCTACCAGTTTGTCTCTGCAGGTTACCCCCTGTCTCACTCCTAGTGTGTTTATAGTTTTTCCCCCCCACCCAAGGCCAGTAAGAGGCATCCCTTCCTCTCCAGGCAACTCAGGTGAGCTCTTTGTGATGTCATGTCACTAGGCCACCAGTTTGTCTCTGCAGGTTACCCCCTGTCTCACTCCTAGTGTGTTTATAGTTCTTCCCCCCCACCCAAGGCCAGTAAGAGGCATCCCTTCCTCTCCAGGCAACTCAGGTGAGCTCTTTGTGATGTCATGTCACTAGGCCACCAGTTTGTCTCTGCAGGTTACCCCCTGTCTCACTCCTAGTGTGTTTATAGTTTTCCCCCCCACCCAAGGCCAGTAAGAGGCATCCCTTCCTCTCCAGGCAACTCAGGCGAGCTCTTTGTGATGTCATGTCACTAGGCCACCAGTTTGTCTCTGCAGGTTACCCCCTGTCTCACTCCTAGTGTGTTTATAGTTTCCCCCCCCCCCACCCAAGGCCAGTAAGAGGCATCCCTTCCTCTCCAGGCAACTCAGGTGAGCTCTTTGTGATGTCATGTCACTAGGCCACCAGTTTGTCTCTGCAGGTTACCCCCTGTCTCACTCCTAGTGTGTTTATAGTTTTCCCCCCCCACCCAAGGCCAGTAAGAGGCATCCCTTCCTCTCCAGGCAACTCAGGCGAGCTCTTTGTGATGTCATGTCACTAGGCCACCAGTTTGTCTCTGCAGGTTACCCCCTGTCTCACTCCTAGTGTGTTTATAGTTTCCCCCCCCCCCACCCAAGGCCAGTAAGAGGCATCCCTTCCTCTCCAGGCAACTCAGGCGAGCTCTTTGTGATGTCATGTCACTAGGCCACCAGTTTGTCTCTGCAGGTTACCCCCTGTCTCACTCCTAGTGTGTTTATAGTTTCCCCCCCCCCCCACCCAAGGCCAGTAAGAGGCATCCCTCCCTCTCCAGGCAACTCAGGTGAGCTCTTTGTGATGTCATGTCACTAGGCCACCAGTTTGTCTCTGCAGGTTACCCCCTGTCTCACTCCTAGTGTGTTTATAGTTTTCCCCCCCACCCAAGGCCAGTAAGAGGCATCCCTTCCTCTCCAGGCAACTCAGGCGAGCTCTTTGTGATGTCATGTCACTAGGCCACCAGTTTGTCTCTGCAGGTTACCCCCTGTCTCACTCCTAGTGTGTTTATAGTTCTTCCCCCCCACCCAAGGCCAGTAAGAGGCATCCCTTCCTCTCCAGGCAACCCAGGTGAGCTCTTTGTGATGTCATGTCACTAGGCCACCAGTTTGTCTCTGCAGGTTACCCCCTGTCTCACTCCTAGTGTGTTTATAGTTCTTCCCCCCCACCCAAGGCCAGTAAGAGGCATCCCTTCCTCTCCAGGCAACTCAGGCGAGCTCTTTGTGATGTCATGTCACTAGGCCACCAGTTTGTCTCTGCAGGTTACCCCCTGTCTCACTCCTAGTGTGTTTATAGTTTCCCCCCCCCCACCCAAGGCCAGTAAGAGGCCTCCCTTCCTCTCCAGGCAACCCAGGTGAGCTCTTTGTGATGTCATGTCACTAGGCCACCAGTTTGTCTCTGCAGGTTACCCCCTGTCTCACTCCTAGTGTGTTTATAGTTTTCCCCCCCACCCAAGGCCAGTAAGAGGCATCCCTTCCTCTCCAGGCAACTCAGGCGAGCTCTTTGTGATGTCATGTCACTAGGCCACCAGTTTGTCTCTGCAGGTTACCCCCTGTCTCACTCCTAGTGTGTTTATAGTTTTCCCCCCCACCCAAGGCCAGTAAGAGGCATCCCTTCCTCTCCAGGCAACCCAGGTGAGCTCTTTGTGATGTCATGTCACTAGGCCACCAGTTTGTCTCTGCAGGTTACCCCCTGTCTCACTCCTAGTGTGTTTATAGTTTTCCCCCCCACCCAAGGCCAGTAAGAGGCCTCCCTTCCTCTCCAAGCAACTCAGGCGAGCTCTTTGTGATGTCATGTCACTAGGCCACCAGTTTGTCTCTGCAGGTTACCCCCTGTCTCACTCCTAGTGTGTTTATAGTTCTTCCCCCCCACCCAAGGCCAGTAAGAGGCCTCCCTTCCTCTCCAGGCAACCCAGGCGAGCTCTTTGTGATGTCATGTCACTAGGCCACCAGTTTGTCTCTGCAGGTTACCCCCTGCCTCACTCCTAGTGTGTTTATAGTTCTTCCCCCCCACCCAAGGCCAGTAAGAGGCATCCCTTCCTCTCCAGGCAACTCAGGCGAGCTCTTTGTGATGTCATGTCACTAGGCCACCAGTTTGTCTCGGCAGGTTACCCCCTGTCTCACTCCTAGTGTGTTTATAGTTTCCCCCCCCACCCAAGGCCAGTAAGAGGCATCCCTTCCTCTCCAGGCAACCCAGGTGAGCTCTTTGTGATGTCATGTCACTAGGCCACCAGTTTGTCTCTGCAGGTTACCCCCTGCCTCACTCCTAGTGTGTTTATAGTTCTTCCCCCCCACCCAAGGCCAGTAAGAGGCATCCCTTCCTCTCCAGGCAACTCAGGCGAGCTCTTTGTGATGTCATGTCACTAGGCCACCAGTTTGTCTCTGCAGGTTACCCCCTGCCTCACTCCTAGTGTGTTTATAGTTCTTCCCCCCCACCCAAGGCCAGTAAGAGGCCTCCCTTCCTCTCCAGGCAACCCAGGTGAGCTCTTTGTGATGTCATGTCACTAGGCCACCAGTTTGTCTCTGCAGGTTACCCCCTGTCTCACTCCTAGTGTGTTTATAGTTTTCCCCCCCACCCAAGGCCAGTAAGAGGCATCCCTTCCTCTCCAGGCAACTCAGGCGAGCTCTTTGTGATGTCATGTCACTAGGCCACCAGTTTGTCTCTGCAGGTTACCCCCTGTCTCACTCCTAGTGTGTTTATAGTTTTCCCCCCCACCCAAGGCCAGTAAGAGGCCTCCCTTCCTCTCCAGGCAACCCAGGTGAGCTCTTTGTGATGTCATGTCACTAGGCCACCAGTTTGTCTCTGCAGGTTACCCCCTGTCTCACTCCTAGTGTGTTTATAGTTTTCCCCCCCACCCAAGGCCAGTAAGAGGCATCCCTTCCTCTCCAGGCAACTCAGGCGAGCTCTTTGTGATGTCATGTCACTAGGCCACCAGTTTGTCTCTGCAGGTTACCCCCTGTCTCACTCCTAGTGTGTTTATAGTTTTCCCCCCCACCCAAGGCCAGTAAGAGGCATCCCTTCCTCTCCAGGCAACTCAGGCGAGCTCTTTGTGATGTCATGTCACTAGGCCACCAGTTTGTCTCTGCAGGTTACCCCCTGTCTCACTCCTAGTGTGTTTATAGTTTTCCCCCCCACCCAAGGCCAGTAAGAGGCATCCCTTCCTCTCCAGGCAACCCAGGTGAGCTCTTTGTGATGTCATGTCACTAGGCCACCAGTTTGTCTCTGCAGGTTACCCCCTGTCTCACTCCTAGTGTGTTTATAGTTTTCCCCCCCACCCAAGGCCAGTAAGAGGCCTCCCTTCCTCTCCAGGCAACCCAGGCGAGCTCTTTGTGATGTCATGTCACTAGGCCACCAGTTTGTCTCTGCAGGTTACCCCCTGTCTCACTCCTAGTGTGTTTATAGTTCTTCCCCCCCCACCCAAGGCCAGTAAGAGGCCTCCCTTCCTCTCCAGGCAACCCAGGCGAGCTCTTTGTGATGTCATGTCACTAGGCCACCAGTTTGTCTCTGCAGGTTACCCCCTGTCTCACTCCTAGTGTGTTTATAGTTCTTCCCCCCCACCCAAGGCCAGTAAGAGGCCTCCCTTCCTCTCCAGGCAACTCAGGTGAGCTCTTTGTGATGTCATGTCACTAGGCCACCAGTTTGTCTCTGCAGGTTACCCCCTGTCTCACTCCTAGTGTGTTTATAGTTCTTCCCCCCCACCCAAGGCCAGTAAGAGGCCTCCCTTCCTCTCCAGGCAACCCAGGCGAGCTCTTTGTGATGTCATGTCACTAGGCCACCAGTTTGTCTCTGCAGGTTACCCCCTGTCTCACTCCTAGTGTGTTTATACTTCTTCCCCCCCACCCAAGGCCAGTAAGAGGCCTCCCTTCCACTCCAGGCAACCCAGGCGAGCTCTTTGTGATGTCATGTCACTAGGTCACCAGTTTGTCTCTGCAGGTTACCCCCTGTCTCACTCCTAGTGTGTTTATAGTTCTTCCCCCCCCCCCACCCAAGGCCAGTTAGAGGCCTCCCTTCCACTCCAGGCAACCCAGGTGAGCTCTTTGTGATGTCATGTCACTAGGCCACCAGTTTGTCTCTGCAGGTTACCCCCTGTCTCACTCCTAGTGTGTTTATAGTTTTCCCCCCCACCCAAGGCCAGTAAGAGGCATCCCTTCCTCTCCAGGCAACTCAGGCGAGCTCTTTGTGATGTCATGTCACTAGGCCACCAGTTTGTCTCTGCAGGTTACCCCCTGTCTCACTCCTAGTGTGTTTATAGTTCTTCCCCCCCACCCAAGGCCAGTAAGAGGCATCCCTTCCTCTCCAGGCAACTCAGGTGAGCTCTTTGTGATGTCATGTCACTAGGCCACCAGTTTGTCTCTGCAGGTTACCCCCTGTCTCACTCCTAGTGTGTTTATAGTTCTTCCCCCCCACCCAAGGCCAGTAAGAGGCATCCCTTCCTCTCCAGGCAACTCAGGCGAGCTCTTTGTGATGTCATGTCACTAGGCCACCAGTTTGTCTCTGCAGGTTACCCCCTGTCTCACTCCTAGTGTGTTTATAGTTTTCCCCCCCACCCAAGGCCAGTAAGAGGCATCCCTTCCTCTCCAGGCAACTCAGGCGAGCTCTTTGTGATGTCATGTCACTAGGCCACCAGTTTGTCTCTGCAGGTTACCCCCTGTCTCACTCCTAGTGTGTTTATAGTTTTCCCCCCCACCCAAGGCCAGTAAGAGGCATCCCTTCCTCTCCAGGCAACTCAGGTGAGCTCTTTGTGATGTCATGTCACTAGGCCACCAGTTTGTCTCTGCAGGTTACCCCCTGTCTCACTCCTAGTGTGTTTATAGTTTTCCCCCCCACCCAAGGCCAGTAAGAGGCGTCCCTTCCTCTCCAGGCAACTCAGGCGAGCTCTTTGTGATGTCATGTCACTAGGCCACCAGTTTGTCTCTGCAGGTTACCCCCTGTCTCACTCCTAGTGTGTTTATAGTTCTTCCCCCCACCCAAGGCCAGTAAGAGGCCTCCCTTCCTCTCCAGGCAACTCAGGCGAGCTCTTTGTGATGTCATGTCACTAGGCCACCAGTTTGTCTCTGCAGGTTACCCCCTGTCTCACTCCTAGTGTGTTTATAGTTTTCCCCCCCACCCAAGGCCAGTAAGAGGCATCCCTTCCTCTCCAGGCAACTCAGGTGAGCTCTTTGTGATGTCATGTCACTAGGCCACCAGTTTGTCTCTGCAGGTTACCCCCTGTCTCACTCCTAGTGTGTTTATAGTTCTCCCCCCCCACCCAAGGCCAGTAAGAGGCGTCCCTTCCTCTCCAGGCAACTCAGGCGAGCTCTTTGTGATGTCATGTCACTAGGCCACCAGTTTGTCTCTGCAGGTTACCCCCTGTCTCACTCCTAGTGTGTTTATAGTTCTTCCCCCCCACCCAAGGCCAGTAAGAGGCATCCCTTCCTCTCCAGGCAACTCAGGCGAGCTCTTTGTGATGTCATGTCACTAGGCCACCAGTTTGTCTCTGCAGGTTACCCCCTGTCTCACTCCTAGTGTGTTTATAGTTCTTCCCCCCCCCCCCCCACCCAAGGCCAGTAAGAGGCCTCCCTTCCTCTCCAGGCAACCCAGGTGAGCTCTTTGTGATGTCATGCCACTAGGCCACCAGTTTGTCTCTGCAGGTTACCCCCTGTCTCACTCCTAGTGTGTTTATAGTTCTCCCCCCCCACCCAAGGCCAGTAAGAGGCATCCCTTCCTCTCCAGGCAACTCAGGCGAGCTCTTTGTGATGTCATGTCACTAGGCCACCAGTTTGTCTCTGCAGGTTACCCCCTGTCTCACTCCTAGTGTGTTTATAGTTCTTCCCCCCCACCCAAGGCCAGTAAGAGGCATCCCTTCCACTCCAGGCAACCCAGGTGAGCTCTTTGTGATGTCATGTCACTAGGCCACCAGTTTGTCTCTGCAGGTTACCCCCTGTCTCACTCCTAGTGTGTTTATAGTTCTTCCCCCCCACCCAAGGCCAGTAAGAGGCCTCCCTTCCTCTCCAGGCAACCCAGGCGAGCTCTTTGTGATGTCATGTCACTAGGCCAACAGTTTGTCTCTGCAGGTTACCCCCTGTCTCACTCCTAGTGTGTTTATAGTTCTTCCCCCCCACCCAAGGCCAGTAAAAGGCATTCCTTCCTCTCCAGGCAACCCAGGTGAGCTCTTTGTGATGTCATGTCACTAGGCCACCAGTTTGTCTCTGCAGGTTACCCCCTGTCTCACTCCTAGTGTGTTTATAGTTCTTCCCCCCCCCCCCACCCAAGGCCAGTAAGAGGCATCCCTTCCTCTCCAGGCAACTCAGGCGAGCTCTTTGTGATGTCATGTCACTAGGCCACCAGTTTGTCTCTGCAGGTTACCCCCTGTCTCACTCCTAGTGTGTTTATAGTTCTTCCCCCCCACCCAAGGCCAGTAAGAGGCCTCCCTTCCTCTCCAGGCCACTCAGGTGAGCTCTTTGTGATGTCATGTCACTAGGCCACCAGTTTGTCTCTGCAGGTTACCCCCTGTCTCACTCCTAGTGTGTTTATAGTTCTCCCCCCCCACCCAAGGCCAGTAAGAGGCATCCCTTCCTCTCCAGGCAACTCAGGCGAGCTCTTTGTGATGTCATGTCACTAGGCCACCAGTTTGTCTCTGCAGGTTACCCCCTGTCTCACTCCTAGTGTGTTTATAGTTCTTCCCCCCCACCCAAGGCCAGTAAGAGGCCTCCCTTCCTCTCCAGGCAACCCAGGCGAGCTCTTTGTGATGTCATGTCACTAGGCCACCAGTTTGTCTCTGCAGGTTACCCCCTGTCTCACTCCTAGTGTGTTTATAGTTCTTCCCCCCCACCCAAGGCCAGTAAAAGGCATTCCTTCCTCTCCAGGCAACCCAGGTGAGCTCTTTGTGATGTCATGTCACTAGGCCACCAGTTTGTCTCTGCAGGTTACCCCCTGTCTCACTCCTAGTGTGTTTATAGTTCTTCCCCCCCCCCCACCCAAGGCCAGTAAGAGGCATCCCTTCCTCTCCAGGCAATTCAGGCGAGCTCTTTGTGATGTCATGTCACTAGGCCACCAGTTTGTCTCTGCAGGTTACCCCCTGTCTCACTCCTAGTGTGTTTATAGTTCTTCCCCCCCCCCCCCACCCAAGGCCAGTAAGAGGCCTCCCTTCCTCTCCAGGCAACTCAGGCGAGCTCTTTGTGATGTCATGTCACTAGGCCACCAGTTTGTCTCTGCAGGTTACCCCCTGTCTCACTCCTAGTGTGTTTATAGTTCTTCCCCCCCCCACCCCACCCAAGGCCAGTAAGAGGCATCCCTTCCTCTCCAGGCAACTCAGGCGAGCTCTTTGTGATGTCATGTCACTAGGCCACCAGTTTGTCTCTGCAGGTTACCCCCTGTCTCACTCCTAGTGTGTTTATAGTTCTTCCCCCCCACCCAAGGCCAGTAAGAGGCATCCCTTCCTCTCCAGGCAACCCAGGTGAGCTCTTTGTGATGTCATGTCACTAGGCCACCAGTTTGTCTCTGCAGGTTACCCCCTGTCTCACTCCTAGTGTGTTTATAGTTCTTCCCCCCCACCCAAGGCCAGTAAGAGGCATCCCTTCCTCTCCAGGCAACTCAGGTGAGCTCTTTGTGATGTCATGTCACTAGGCCACCAGTTTGTCTCTGCAGGTTACCCCCTGTCTCACTCCTAGTGTGTTTATAGTTCTTCCCCCCCACCCAAGGCCAGTAAGAGGCATCCCTTCCTCTCCAGGCAACTCAGGTGAGCTCTTTGTGATGTCATGTCACTAGGCCAGCAGTTTGTCTCTGCAGGTTACCCCCTGTCTCACTCCTAGTGTGTTTATAGTTCTTCCCCCCCACCCAAGGCCAGTAAGAGGCATCCCTTCCTCTCCAGGCAACTCAGGCGAGCTCTTTGTGATGTCATGTCACTAGGCCACCAGTTTGTCTCTGCAGGTTACCCCCTGTCTCACTCCTAGTGTGTTTATAGTTCTTCCCCCCCACCCAAGGCCAGTAAGAGGCATCCCTTCCTCTCCAGGCAACCCAGGTGAGCTCTTTGTGATGTCATGTCACTAGGCCACCAGTTTGTCTCTGCAGGTTACCCCCTGTCTCACTCCTAGTGTGTTTATAGTTCTTCCCCCCCACCCAAGGCCAGTAAGAGGCCTCCCTTCCTCTCCAGGCAACTCAGGTGAGCTCTTTGTGATGTCATGTCACTAGGCCACCAGTTTGTCTCTGCAGGTTACCCCCTGTCTCACTCCTAGTGTGTTTATAGTTCTTCCCCCCCACCCAAGGCCAGTAAGAGGCATCCCTTCCTCTCCAGGCAACTCAGGTGAGCTCTTTGTGATGTCATGTCACTAGGCCAGCAGTTCGTCTCTGCAGGTTACCCCCTGTCTCACTCCTAGTGTGTTTATAGTTCTTCCCCCCCACCCAAGGCCAGTAAAAGGCATTCCTTCCACTCCAGGCAACCCAGGTGAGCTCTTTGTGATGTCATGTCACTAGGCCACCAGTTTGTCTCTGCAGGTTACCCCCTGTCTCACTCCTAGTGTGTTTATAGTTCTTCTCCCCCACCCAAGGCCAGTAAGAGGCCTCCCTTCCTCTCCAGGCAACTCAGGCGAGCTCTTTGTGATGTCATGTCACTAGGCCACCAGTTTGTCTATGCAGGTTACCCCCTGTCTCACCCCTAGTGTGTTTATAGTTCTTCCCCCCCACCCAAGGCCAGTAAGAGGCATCCCTTCCTCTCCAGGCAACTCAGGCGAGCTCTTTGTGATGTTATGTCACTAGGCCAACAGTTTGTCTCTGCAGGTTACCCCCTGTCTCACTCCTAGTGTGTTTATAGTTCTTCCCCCCCACCCAAGGCCAGTAAAAGGCATTCCTTCCTCTCCAGGCAACCCAGGTGAGCTCTTTGTGATGTCATGTCACTAGGCCACCAGTTTGTCTCTGCAGGTTACCCCCTGTCTCACTCCTAGTGTGTTTATAGTTCTTCCCCCCCCCCCACCCAAGGCCAGTAAGAGGCATCCCTTCCTCTCCAGGCAACTCAGGCGAGCTCTTTGTGATGTCATGTCACTAGGCCACCAGTTTGTCTCTGCAGGTTACCCCCTGTCTCACTCCTAGTGTGTTTATAGTTCTTCCCCCCCACCCAAGGCCAGTAAGAGGCCTCCCTTCCTCTCCAGGCCACTCAGGTGAGCTCTTTGTGATGTCATGTCACTAGGCCACCAGTTTGTCTCTGCAGGTTACCCCCTGTCTCACTCCTAGTGTGTTTATAGTTCTCCCCCCCCACCCAAGGCCAGTAAGAGGCATCCCTTCCTCTCCAGGCAACTCAGGCGAGCTCTTTGTGATGTCATGTCACTAGGCCACCAGTTTGTCTCTGCAGGTTACCCCCTGTCTCACTCCTAGTGTGTTTATAGTTCTTCCCCCCCACCCAAGGCCAGTAAGAGGCCTCCCTTCCTCTCCAGGCAACCCAGGCGAGCTCTTTGTGATGTCATGTCACTAGGCCACCAGTTTGTCTCTGCAGGTTACCCCCTGTCTCACTCCTAGTGTGTTTATAGTTCTTCCCCCCCACCCAAGGCCAGTAAAAGGCATTCCTTCCTCTCCAGGCAACCCAGGTGAGCTCTTTGTGATGTCATGTCACTAGGCCACCAGTTTGTCTCTGCAGGTTACCCCCTGTCTCACTCCTAGTGTGTTTATAGTTCTTCCCCCCCCCCCCCACCCAAGGCCAGTAAGAGGCATCCCTTCCTCTCCAGGCAACTCAGGCGAGCTCTTTGTGATGTCATGTCACTAGGCCACCAGTTTGTCTCTGCAGGTTACCCCCTGTCTCACTCCTAGTGTGTTTATAGTTCTTCCCCCCCCCCCCCCCACCCAAGGCCAGTAAGAGGCCTCCCTTCCTCTCCAGGCAACTCAGGCGAGCTCTTTGTGATGTCATGTCACTAGGCCACCAGTTTGTCTCTGCAGGTTACCCCCTGTCTCACTCCTAGTGTGTTTATAGTTCTTCCCCCCCCCCACCCCACCCAAGGCCAGTAAGAGGCATCCCTTCCTCTCCAGGCAACTCAGGCGAGCTCTTTGTGATGTCATGTCACTAGGCCACCAGTTTGTCTCTGCAGGTTACCCCCTGTCTCACTCCTAGTGTGTTTATAGTTCTTCCCCCCCACCCAAGGCCAGTAAGAGGCATCCCTTCCTCTCCAGGCAACCCAGGTGAGCTCTTTGTGATGTCATGTCACTAGGCCACCAGTTTGTCTCTGCAGGTTACCCCCTGTCTCACTCCTAGTGTGTTTATAGTTCTTCCCCCCCACCCAAGGCCAGTAAGAGGCATCCCTTCCTCTCCAGGCAACTCAGGTGAGCTCTTTGTGATGTCATGTCACTAGGCCACCAGTTTGTCTCTGCAGGTTACCCCCTGTCTCACTCCTAGTGTGTTTATAGTTCTTCCCCCCCACCCAAGGCCAGTAAGAGGCATCCCTTCCTCTCCAGGCAACTCAGGTGAGCTCTTTGTGATGTCATGTCACTAGGCCAGCAGTTTGTCTCTGCAGGTTACCCCCTGTCTCACTCCTAGTGTGTTTATAGTTCTTCCCCCCCACCCAAGGCCAGTAAGAGGCATCCCTTCCTCTCCAGGCAACTCAGGCGAGCTCTTTGTGATGTCATGTCACTAGGCCACCAGTTTGTCTCTGCAGGTTACCCCCTGTCTCACTCCTAGTGTGTTTATAGTTCTTCCCCCCCACCCAAGGCCAGTAAGAGGCATCCCTTCCTCTCCAGGCAACCCAGGTGAGCTCTTTGTGATGTCATGTCACTAGGCCACCAGTTTGTCTCTGCAGGTTACCCCCTGTCTCACTCCTAGTGTGTTTATAGTTCTTCCCCCCCACCCAAGGCCAGTAAGAGGCCTCCCTTCCTCTCCAGGCAACTCAGGTGAGCTCTTTGTGATGTCATGTCACTAGGCCACCAGTTTGTCTCTGCAGGTTACCCCCTGTCTCACTCCTAGTGTGTTTATAGTTCTTCCCCCCCACCCAAGGCCAGTAAGAGGCATCCCTTCCTCTCCAGGCAACCCAGGTGAGCTCTTTGTGATGTCATGTCACTAGGCCACCAGTTTGTCTCTGCAGGTTACCCCCTGTCTCACTCCTAGTGTGTTTATAGTTCTTCCCCCCCACCCAAGGCCAGTAAGAGGCCTCCCTTCCTCTCCAGGCAACTCAGGTGAGCTCTTTGTGATGTCATGTCACTAGGCCACCAGTTTGTCTCTGCAGGTTACCCCCTGTCTCACTCCTAGTGTGTTTATAGTTCTTCCCCCCCACCCAAGGCCAGTAAGAGGCATCCCTTCCTCTCCAGGCAACTCAGGTGAGCTCTTTGTGATGTCATGTCACTAGGCCACCAGTTTGTCTCTGCAGGTTACCCCCTGTCTCACTCCTAGTGTGTTTATAGTTCTTCCCCCCCACCCAAGGCCAGTAAGAGGCATCCCTTCCTCTCCAGGCAACTCAGGCGAGCTCTTTGTGATGTCATGTCACTAGGCCACCAGTTTGTCTCTGCAGGTTACCCCCTGTCTCACTCCTAGTGTGTTTATAGTTCTTCCCCCCCACCCAAGGCCAGTAAGAGGCATCCCTTCCTCTCCAGGCATCTCAGGCGAGCTCTTTGTGATGTTATGTCACTAGGCCACAAGTTTGTCTCTGCAGGTTACCCCCTGTCTCACTCCTAGTGTGTTTATAGTTCTTCCCCCCCCCCACCCCACCCAAGGCCAGTAAGAGGCATCCCTTCCTCTCCAGGCAACTCAGGCGAGCTCTTTGTGATGTCATGTCACTAGGCCACCAGTTTGTCTCTGCAGGTTACCCCCTGTCTCACTCCTAGTGTGTTTATAGTTCTTCCCCCCCACCCAAGGCCAGTAAGAGGCATCCCTTCCTCTCCAGGCAACCCAGGTGAGCTCTTTGTGATGTCATGTCACTAGGCCACCAGTTTGTCTCTGCAGGTTACCCCCTGTCTCACTCCTAGTGTGTTTATAGTTCTTCCCCCCCACCCAAGGCCAGTAAGAGGCATCCCTTCCTCTCCAGGCAACTCAGGTGAGCTCTTTGTGATGTCATGTCACTAGGCCACCAGTTTGTCTCTGCAGGTTACCCCCTGTCTCACTCCTAGTGTGTTTATAGTTCTTCCCCCCCACCCAAGGCCAGTAAGAGGCATCCCTTCCTCTCCAGGCAACTCAGGTGAGCTCTTTGTGATGTCATGTCACTAGGCCAGCAGTTTGTCTCTGCAGGTTACCCCCTGTCTCACTCCTAGTGTGTTTATAGTTCTTCCCCCCCACCCAAGGCCAGTAAGAGGCATCCCTTCCTCTCCAGGCAACTCAGGCGAGCTCTTTGTGATGTCATGTCACTAGGCCACCAGTTTGTCTCTGCAGGTTACCCCCTGTCTCACTCCTAGTGTGTTTATAGTTCTTCCCCCCCACCCAAGGCCAGTAAGAGGCATCCCTTCCTCTCCAGGCAACCCAGGTGAGCTCTTTGTGATGTCATGTCACTAGGCCACCAGTTTGTCTCTGCAGGTTACCCCCTGTCTCACTCCTAGTGTGTTTATAGTTCTTCCCCCCCACCCAAGGCCAGTAAGAGGCCTCCCTTCCTCTCCAGGCAACTCAGGTGAGCTCTTTGTGATGTCATGTCACTAGGCCACCAGTTTGTCTCTGCAGGTTACCCCCTGTCTCACTCCTAGTGTGTTTATAGTTCTTCCCCCCCACCCAAGGCCAGTAAGAGGCATCCCTTCCTCTCCAGGCAACCCAGGTGAGCTCTTTGTGATGTCATGTCACTAGGCCACCAGTTTGTCTCTGCAGGTTACCCCCTGTCTCACTCCTAGTGTGTTTATAGTTCTTCCCCCCCACCCAAGGCCAGTAAGAGGCCTCCCTTCCTCTCCAGGCAACTCAGGTGAGCTCTTTGTGATGTCATGTCACTAGGCCACCAGTTTGTCTCTGCAGGTTACCCCCTGTCTCACTCCTAGTGTGTTTATAGTTCTTCCCCCCCACCCAAGGCCAGTAAGAGGCATCCCTTCCTCTCCAGGCAACTCAGGTGAGCTCTTTGTGATGTCATGTCACTAGGCCACCAGTTTGTCTCTGCAGGTTACCCCCTGTCTCACTCCTAGTGTGTTTATAGTTCTTCCCCCCCACCCAAGGCCAGTAAGAGGCATCCCTTCCTCTCCAGGCAACTCAGGCGAGCTCTTTGTGATGTCATGTCACTAGGCCACCAGTTTGTCTCTGCAGGTTACCCCCTGTCTCACTCCTAGTGTGTTTATAGTTCTTCCCCCCCACCCAAGGCCAGTAAGAGGCATCCCTTCCTCTCCAGGCATCTCAGGCGAGCTCTTTGTGATGTTATGTCACTAGGCCACAAGTTTGTCTCTGCAGGTTACCCCCTGTCTCACTCCTAGTGTGTTTATAGTTCTTTCCCCCCCACCCAAGGCCAGTAAGAGGCATCCCTTCCTCTCCAGGCAACCCAGGTGAGCTCTTTGTGATGTCATGTCACTAGGCCACCAGTTTGTCTCTGCAGGTTACCCCCTGTCTCACTCCTAGTGTGTTTATAGTTCTTCCCCCCCCCACCCAAGGCCAGTAAGAGGCCTCCCTTCCTCTCCAGGCACCTCAGGTGAGCTCTTTGTGATGTCATGTCACTAGGCCACCAGTTTGTCTCTGCAGGTTACCCCCTGTCTCACTCCTAGTGTGTTTATAGTTCTTCCCCCCCACCCAAGGCCAGTAAGAGGCATCCCTTCCTCTCCAGGCAACTCAGGTGAGCTCTTTGTGATGTCATGTCACTAGGCCAGCAGTTCGTCTCTGCAGGTTACCCCCTGTCTCACTCCTAGTGTGTTTATAGTTCTTTCCCCCCCACCCAAGGCCAGTAAAAGGCATCCCTTCCTCTCCAGGCAACCCAGGTGAGCTCTTTGTGATGTCATGTCACTAGGCCACCAGTTTGTCTCTGCAGGTTACCCCCTCTCTCACTCCTAGTGTGTTTATAGTTCTTCCCCCCACCCAAGGCCAGTAAGAGGCCTCCCTTCCTCTCCAGGCAACCCAGGTGAGCTCTTTGTGATGTCATGTCACTAGGCCACCAGTTTGTCTCTGCAGGTTACCCCCTGTCTCACTCCTAGTGTGTTTATAGTTCTTCCCCCCCACCCAAGGCCAGTAAGAGGCATCCCTTCCTCTCCAGGCAACTCAGGTGAGCTCTTTGTGATGTCATGTCACTAGGCCAGCAGTTCGTCTCTGCAGGTTACCCCCTGTCTCACTCCTAGTGTGTTTATAGTTCTTCCCCCCCACCCAAGGCCAGTAAAAGGCATTCCTTCCACTCCAGGCAACCCAGGTGAGCTCTTTGTGATGTCATGTCACTAGGCCACCAGTTTGTCTCTGCAGGTTACCCCCTGTCTCACTCCTAGTGTGTTTATAGTTCTTCTCCCCCACCCAAGGCCAGTAAGAGGCCTCCCTTCCTCTCCAGGCAACTCAGGCGAGCTCTTTGTGATGTCATGTCACTAGGCCACCAGTTTGTCTATGCAGGTTACCCCCTGTCTCACCCCTAGTGTGTTTATAGTTCTTCCCCCCCACCCAAGGCCAGTAAGAGGCATCCCTTCCTCTCCAGGCAACTCAGGCGAGCTCTTTGTGATGTTATGTCACTAGGCCACCAGTTTGTCTCTGCAGGTTACCCCCTGTCTCACTCCTAGTGTGTTTATAGTTCTTCCCCCCCACCCAAGGCCAGTAAAAGGCATTCCTTCCTCTCCAGGCAACTCAGGCGAGCTCTTTGTGATGTCATGTCACTAGGCCACCAGTTTGTCTCTGCAGGTTACCCCCTGTCTCACTCCTAGTGTGTTTATAGTTCTTCCCCCCCACCCAAGGCCAGTAAGAGGCATCCCTTCCTCTCCAGGCAACCCAGGTGAGCTCTTTGTGATGTCATGTCACTAGGCCACCAGTTTGTCTCTGCAGGTTACCCCCTGTCTCACTCCTAGTGTGTTTATAGTTCTTCCCCCCCACCCAAGGCCAGTAAGAGGCCTCCCTTCCTCTCCAGGCAACCCAGGTGAGCTCTTTGTGATGTCATGTCACTAGGCCACCAGTTTGTCTCTGCAGGTTACCCCCTGTCTCACTCCTAGTGTGTTTATAGTTCTTCCCCCCCCCCCACCCAAGGCCAGTAAGAGGCATCCCTTCCTCTCCAGGCAACCCAGGTGAGCTCTTTGTGATGTCATGTCACTAGGCCACCAGTTTGTCTCTGCAGGTTACCCCCTGTCTCACTCCTAGTGTGTTTATAGTTCTTCCCCCCCACCCAAGGCCAGTAAGAGGCATCCCTTCCTCTCCAGGCAACCCAGGTGAGCTCTTTGTGATGTCATGTCACTAGGCCACCAGTTTGTCTCTGCAGGTTACCCCCTGTCTCACTCCTAGTGTGTTTATAGTTCTTCCCCCCCACCCAAGGCCAGTAAGACGCCTCCCTTCCTCTCCAGGCAACCCAGGTGAGCTCTTTGTGATGTCATGTCACTAGGCCACCAGTTTGTCTCTGCAGGTTACCCCCTGTCTCACTCCTAGTGTGTTTATAGTTCTTCTCCCCCACCCAAGGCCAGTAAGAGGCATCCCTTCCTCTCCAGGCAACTCAGGCGAGCTCTTTGTGATGTCATGTCACTAGGCCACCAGTTTGTCTCTGCAGGTTACCCCCTGTCTCACTCCTAGTGTGTTTATAGTTCTTCTCCCCCACCCAAGGCCAGTAAGAGGCATCCCTTCCTCTCCAGGCAACCCAGGTGAGCTCTTTGTGATGTCATGTCACTAGGCCACCAGTTTGTCTCTGCAGGTTACCCCCTGTCTCACTCCTAGTGTGTTTATAGTTCTTCCCCCCCACCCAAGGCCAGTAAGAGGCATCCCTTCCTCTCCAGGCAACCCAGGTGAGCTCTTTGTGATGTCATGTCACTAGGCCACCAGTTTGTCTCTGCAGGTTACCTCCTGTCTCACTCCTAGTGTGTTTATAGTTCTTCCCCCCCACCCAAGGCCAGTAAGAGGCCTCCCTTCCTCTCCAGGCAACCCAGGTGAGCTCTTTGTGATGTCATGTCACTAGGCCACCAGTTTGTCTCTGCAGGTTACCCCCTGTCTCACTCCTAGTGTGTTTATAGTTCTTCCCCCCCACCCAAGGCCAGTAAGAGGCCTCCCTTCCTCTCCAGGCAACCCAGGTGAGCTCTTTGTGATGTCATGTCACTAGGCCACCAGTTTGTCTCTGCAGGTTACCCCCTGTCTCACTCCTAGTGTGTTTATAGTTCTTCTCCCCCACCCAAGGCCAGTAAGAGGCCTCCCTTCCTCTCCAGGCAACTCAGGCGAGCTCTTTGTGATGTCATATCACTAGGCCAGCAGTTCGTCTCTGCAGGTTACCCCCTGTCTCACTCCTAGTGTGTTTATAGTTCTTCCCCCCCACCCAAGGCCAGTAAAAGGCATTCCTTCCACTCCAGGCAACCCAGGTGAGCTCTTTGTGATGTCATGTCACTAGGCCACCAGTTTGTCTCTGCAGGTTACCCCCTGTCTCACTCCTAGTGTGTTTATAGTTCTTCTCCCCCACCCAAGGCCAGTAAGAGGCCTCCCTTCCTCTCCAGGCAACTCAGGCGAGCTCTTTGTGATGTCATGTCACTAGGCCACCAGTTTGTCTATGCAGGTTACCCCCTGTCTCACCCCTAGTGTGTTTATAGTTCTTCCCCCCCACCCAAGGCCAGTAAGAGGCATCCCTTCCTCTCCAGGCAACTCAGGCGAGCTCTTTGTGATGTTATGTCACTAGGCCACCAGTTTGTCTCTGCAGGTTACCCCCTGTCTCACTCCTAGTGTGTTTATAGTTCTTCCCCCCCACCCAAGGCCAGTAAAAGGCATTCCTTCCTCTCCAGGCAACTCAGGCGAGCTCTTTGTGATGTCATGTCACTAGGCCACCAGTTTGTCTCTGCAGGTTACCCCCTGTCTCACTCCTAGTGTGTTTATAGTTCTTCCCCCCCACCCAAGGCCAGTAAGAGGCATCCCTTCCTCTCCAGGCAACCCAGGTGAGCTCTTTGTGATGTCATGTCACTAGGCCACCAGTTTGTCTCTGCAGGTTACCCCCTGTCTCACTCCTAGTGTGTTTATAGTTCTTCCCCCCCACCCAAGGCCAGTAAGAGGCCTCCCTTCCTCTCCAGGCAACCCAGGTGAGCTCTTTGTGATGTCATGTCACTAGGCCACCAGTTTGTCTCTGCAGGTTACCCCCTGTCTCACTCCTAGTGTGTTTATAGTTCTTCCCCCCCCCCCACCCAAGGCCAGTAAGAGGCATCCCTTCCTCTCCAGGCAACCCAGGTGAGCTCTTTGTGATGTCATGTCACTAGGCCACCAGTTTGTCTCTGCAGGTTACCCCCTGTCTCACTCCTAGTGTGTTTATAGTTCTTCCCCCCCACCCAAGGCCAGTAAGAGGCATCCCTTCCTCTCCAGGCAACCCAGGTGAGCTCTTTGTGATGTCATGTCACTAGGCCACCAGTTTGTCTCTGCAGGTTACCCCCTGTCTCACTCCTAGTGTGTTTATAGTTCTTCCCCCCCACCCAAGGCCAGTAAGACGCCTCCCTTCCTCTCCAGGCAACCCAGGTGAGCTCTTTGTGATGTCATGTCACTAGGCCACCAGTTTGTCTCTGCAGGTTACCCCCTGTCTCACTCCTAGTGTGTTTATAGTTCTTCTCCCCCACCCAAGGCCAGTAAGAGGCATCCCTTCCTCTCCAGGCAACTCAGGCGAGCTCTTTGTGATGTCATGTCACTAGGCCACCAGTTTGTCTCTGCAGGTTACCCCCTGTCTCACTCCTAGTGTGTTTATAGTTCTTCTCCCCCACCCAAGGCCAGTAAGAGGCATCCCTTCCTCTCCAGGCAACCCAGGTGAGCTCTTTGTGATGTCATGTCACTAGGCCACCAGTTTGTCTCTGCAGGTTACCCCCTGTCTCACTCCTAGTGTGTTTATAGTTCTTCCCCCCCACCCAAGGCCAGTAAGAGGCATCCCTTCCTCTCCAGGCAACCCAGGTGAGCTCTTTGTGATGTCATGTCACTAGGCCACCAGTTTGTCTCTGCAGGTTACCTCCTGTCTCACTCCTAGTGTGTTTATAGTTCTTCCCCCCCACCCAAGGCCAGTAAGAGGCCTCCCTTCCTCTCCAGGCAACCCAGGTGAGCTCTTTGTGATGTCATGTCACTAGGCCACCAGTTTGTCTCTGCAGGTTACCCCCTGTCTCACTCCTAGTGTGTTTATAGTTCTTCCCCCCCACCCAAGGCCAGTAAGAGGCCTCCCTTCCTCTCCAGGCAACCCAGGTGAGCTCTTTGTGATGTCATGTCACTAGGCCACCAGTTTGTCTCTGCAGGTTACCCCCTGTCTCACTCCTAGTGTGTTTATAGTTCTTCTCCCCCACCCAAGGCCAGTAAGAGGCCTCCCTTCCTCTCCAGGCAACTCAGGCGAGCTCTTTGTGATGTCATATCACTAGGCCACCAGTTTGTCTATGCAGGTTACCCCCTGTCTCACCCCTAGTGTGTTTATAGTTCTTCCCCCCCACCCAAGGCCAGTAAGAGGCATCCCTTCCTCTCCAGGCAACTCAGGCGAGCTCTTTGTGATGTTATGTCACTAGGCCACCAGTTTGTCTCTGCAGGTTACCCCCTGTCTCACTCCTAGTGTATTTATAGTTCTTCCCCCCCACCCAAGGCCAGTAAGAGGCATCCCTTCCTCTCCAGGCAACCCAGGTGAGCTCTTTGTGATGTCATGTCACTAGGCCACCAGTTTGTCTCTGCAGGTTACCCCCTGTCTCACTCCTAGTGTGTTTATCGTTCTTCCCCCCCCCCCACCCAAGGCCAGTAAGAGGCATCCGTTCCTCTCCAGGCAACTCAGGCGAGCTCTTTGTGATGTCATGTCACTAGGCCACCAGTTTGTCTCTGCAGGTTACCCCCTGTCTCACTCCTAGTGTGTTTATAGTTCTTCCCCCCCACCCAAGGCCAGTAAGAGGCCTCCCTTCCTCTCCAGGCAACCCAGGTGAGCTCTTTGTGATGTCATGTCACTAGGCCACCAGTTTGTCTCTGCAGGTTACCCCCTGTCTCACTCCTAGTGTGTTTATAGTTCTTCCCCCCCACCCAAGGCCAGTAAGAGGCATTCCTTCCTCTCCAGGCAACCCAGGTGAGCTCTTTGTGATGTCATGTCACTAGGCCACCAGTTTGTCTCTGCAGGTTACCCCCTGTCTCACTCCTAGTGTGTTTATAGTTCTTCCCCCCCACCCAAGGCCAGTAAGAGGCCTCCCTTCCACTCCAGGCAACCCAGGTGAGCTCTTTGTGATGTCATGTCACTCGGCCACCAGTTTGTCTCTGCAGGTTACCCCCTGTCTCACTCCTAGTGTGTTTATAGTTCTTCCCCCCCACCCAAGGCCAGTAAGAGGCCTCCCTTCCACTCCAGGCAACCCAGGTGAGCTCTTTGTGATGTCATGTCACTAGGCCACCAGTTTGTCTCTGCAGGTTACCCCCTGTCTCACTCCTAGTGTGTTTGTAGTTCTTCCCCCCCACCCAAGGCCAGTAAGAGGCCTCCCTTCCTCTCCAGGCAACCCAGGTGAGCTCTTTGTGATGTCATGTCACTAGGCCACCAGTTTGTCTTTGCAGGTTACCCCCTGTCTCACTCCTAGTGTGTTTATAGTTCTTCCCCCCCTCCCCACCCAAGGCCAGTAAGAGGCATCCCTTCCTCTCCAGGCAACTCAGGCGAGCTCTTTGTGATGTCATGTCACTAGGCCACCAGTTTGTCTCTGCAGGTTACCCCCTGTCTCACTCCTAGTGTGTTTATAGTTCTTCCCCCCCACCCAAGGCCAGTAAGAGGCATTCCTTCCTCTCCAAGCAATCCAGGTGAGCTCTTTGTGATGTCATGTCACTAAGCCACCAGTTTGTCTCTGCAGGTTACCCCCTGTCTCACTCCTAGTGTGTTTATAGTTCTTCCCCCCCCCACCACCCAAGGCCAGTAAGAGGCCTCCCTTCCTCTCCAGGCAACTCAGGCGAGCTCTTTGTGATGTCATGTCACTAGGCCACCAGTTTGTCTCTGCAGGTTACCCCCTGTCTCACTCCTAGTGTGTTTATAGTTCTTCCCCCCCACCCAAGGCCAGTAAGAGGCCTCCCTTCCTCTCCAGGCAACTCAGGCGAGCTCTTTGTGATGTCATGTCACTAGGCCACCAGTTTGTCTCTGCAGGTTACCCCCTGTCTCACTCCTAGTGTGTTTATAGTTCTTCTCCCCCACCCAAGGCCAGTAAGAGGCATCCCTTCCTCTCCAGGCAACCCAGGTGAGCTCTTTGTGATGTCATGTCACTAGGCCACCAGTTTGTCTCTGCAGGTTACCCCCTGTCTCACTCCTAGTGTGTTTATAGTTCTTCCCCCCCACCCAAGGCCAGTAAGAGGCCTCCCTTCCTCTCCAGGCAACCCAGGTGAGCTCTTTGTGATGTCATGTCACTAGGCCACCAGTTTGTCTCTGCAGGTTACCCCCTGTCTCACTCCTAGTGTGTTTATAGTTCTTCCCCCCACCCAAGGCCAGTAAGAGGCCTCCCTTCCTCTCCAGGCAACCCAGGTGAGCTCTTTGTGATGTCATGTCACTAGGCCACCAGTTTGTCTCTGCAGGTTACCCCCTGTCTCACTCCTAGTGTGTTTATAGTTCTTCCCCCCCACCCAAGGCCAGTAAGAGGCCTCCCTTCCTCTCCAGGCAACTCAGGTGAGCTCTTTGTGATGTCATGTCACTAGGCCACCAGTTTGTCTCTGCAGGTTACCCCCTGTCTCACTCCTAGTGTGTTTATAGTTCTTCTCCCCCACCCAAGGCCAGTAAGAGGCCTCCCTTCCTCTCCAGGCAACTCAGGCGAGCTCTTTGTGATGTCATGTCACTAGGCCACCAGTTTGTCTATGCAGGTTACCCCCTGTCTCACCCCTAGTGTGTTTATAGTTCTTCCCCCCCACCCAAGGCCAGTAAGAGGCATCCCTTCCTCTCCAGGCAACTCAGGCGAGCTCTTTGTGATGTTATGTCACTAGGCCACCAGTTTGTCTCTGCAGGTTACCCCCTGTCTCACTCCTAGTGTGTTTATAGTTCTTCCCCCCCACCCAAGGCCAGTAAGAGGCATCCCTTCCTCTCCAGGCAACCCAGGTGAGCTCTTTGTGATGTCATGTCACTAGGCCACCAGTTTGTCTCTGCAGGTTACCCCCTGTCTCACTCCTAGTGTGTTTATAGTTCTTCCCCCCCACCCAAGGCCAGTAAGAGGCCTCCCTTCCTCTCCAGGCAACCCAGGTGAGCTCTTTGTGATGTCATGTCACTAGGCCACCAGTTTGTCTCTGCAGGTTACCCCCTGTCTCACTCCTAGTGTGTTTATAGTTCTTCCCCCCCCCCCCCACCCAAGGCCAGTAAGAGGCATCCCTTCCTCTCCAGGCAACCCAGGTGAGCTCTTTGTGATGTCATGTCACTAGGCCACCAGTTTGTCTCTGCAGGTTACCCCCTGTCTCACTCCTAGTGTGTTTATAGTTCTTCCCCCCCACCCAAGGCCAGTAAGAGGCATCCCTTCCTCTCCAGGCAACCCAGGTGAGCTCTTTGTGATGTCATGTCACTAGGCCACCAGTTTGTCTCTGCAGGTTACCCCCTGTCTCACTCCTAGTGTGTTTATAGTTCTTCCCCCCCACCCAAGGCCAGTAAGAGGCCTCCCTTCCACTCCAGGCAACCCAGGTGAGCTCTTTGTGATGTCATGTCACTAGGCCACCAGTTTGTCTCTGCAGGTTACCCCCTGTCTCACTCCTAGTGTGTTTGTAGTTCTTCCCCCCCACCCAAGGCCAGTAAGAGGCCTCCCTTCCTCTCCAGGCAACCCAGGTGAGCTCTTTGTGATGTCATGTCACTAGGCCACCAGTTTGTCTTTGCAGGTTACCCCCTGTCTCACTCCTAGTGTGTTTATAGTTCTTCCCCCCCCCCTCCCCACCCAAGGCCAGTAAGAGGCATCCCTTCCTCTCCAGGCAACTCAGGCGAGCTCTTTGTGATGTCATGTCACTAGGCCACCAGTTTGTCTCTGCAGGTTACCCCTGTCTCACTCCTAGTGTGTTTATAGTTCTTCCCCCCCACCCAAGGCCAGTAAGAGGCATTCCTTCCTCTCCAAGCAATCCAGGTGAGCTCTTTGTGATGTCATGTCACTAAGCCACCAGTTTGTCTCTGCAGGTTACCCCCTGTCTCACTCCTAGTGTGTTTATAGTTCTTCCCCCCCCACCACCCAAGGCCAGTAAGAGGCCTCCCTTCCTCTCCAGGCAACTCAGGCGAGCTCTTTGTGATGTCATGTCACTAGGCCACCAGTTTGTCTCTGCAGGTTACCCCCTGTCTCACTCCTAGTGTGTTTATAGTTCTTCCCCCCCACCCAAGGCCAGTAAGAGGCCTCCCTTCCTCTCCAGGCAACTCAGGCGAGCTCTTTGTGATGTCATGTCACTAGGCCACCAGTTTGTCTCTGCAGGTTACCCCCTGTCTCACTCCTAGTGTGTTTATAGTTCTTCTCCCCCACCCAAGGCCAGTAAGAGGCATCCCTTCCTCTCCAGGCAACCCAGGTGAGCTCTTTGTGATGTCATGTCACTAGGCCACCAGTTTGTCTCTGCAGGTTACCCCCTGTCTCACTCCTAGTGTGTTTATAGTTCTTCCCCCCCACCCAAGGCCAGTAAGAGGCCTCCCTTCCTCTCCAGGCAACCCAGGTGAGCTCTTTGTGATGTCATGTCACTAGGCCACCAGTTTGTCTCTGCAGGTTACCCCCTGTCTCACTCCTAGTGTGTTTATAGTTCTTCCCCCCCACCCAAGGCCAGTAAGAGGCCTCCCTTCCTCTCCAGGCAACCCAGGTGAGCTCTTTGTGATGTCATGTCACTAGGCCACCAGTTTGTCTCTGCAGGTTACCCCCTGTCTCACTCCTAGTGTGTTTATAGTTCTTCCCCCCCACCCAAGGCCAGTAAGAGGCCTCCCTTCCTCTCCAGGCAACTCAGGTGAGCTCTTTGTGATGTCATGTCACTAGGCCACCAGTTTGTCTCTGCAGGTTACCCCCTGTCTCACTCCTAGTGTGTTTATAGTTCTTCTCCCCCACCCAAGGCCAGTAAGAGGCCTCCCTTCCTCTCCAGGCAACTCAGGCGAGCTCTTTGTGATGTCATGTCACTAGGCCACCAGTTTGTCTATGCAGGTTACCCCCTGTCTCACCCCTAGTGTGTTTATAGTTCTTCCCCCCCCACCCAAGGCCAGTAAGAGGCATCCCTTCCTCTCCAGGCAACTCAGGCGAGCTCTTTGTGATGTTATGTCACTAGGCCACCAGTTTGTCTCTGCAGGTTACCCCCTGTCTCACTCCTAGTGTGTTTATAGTTCTTCCCCCCCACCCAAGGCCAGTAAGAGGCATCCCTTCCTCTCCAGGCAACCCAGGTGAGCTCTTTGTGATGTCATGTCACTAGGCCACCAGTTTGTCTCTGCAGGTTACCCCCTGTCTCACTCCTAGTGTGTTTATAGTTCTTCCCCCCCACCCAAGGCCAGTAAGAGGCCTCCCTTCCTCTCCAGGCAACCCAGGTGAGCTCTTTGTGATGTCATGTCACTAGGCCACCAGTTTGTCTCTGCAGGTTACCCCCTGTCTCACTCCTAGTGTGTTTATAGTTCTTCCCCCCCCCACCCAAGGCCAGTAAGAGGCATCCCTTCCTCTCCAGGCAACCCAGGTGAGCTCTTTGTGATGTCATGTCACTAGGCCACCAGTTTGTCTCTGCAGGTTACCCCCTGTCTCACTCCTAGTGTGTTTATAGTTCTTCCCCCCCACCCAAGGCCAGTAAGAGGCATCCCTTCCTCTCCAGGCAACCCAGGTGAGCTCTTTGTGATGTCATGTCACTAGGCCACCAGTTTGTCTCTGCAGGTTACCCCCTGTCTCACTCCTAGTGTGTTTATAGTTCTTCCCCCCCCCACCCCACCCAAGGCCAGTAAGAGGCAAGAGGCATCCGTTCCTCTCCAGGCAACTCAGGCGAGCTCTTTGTGATGTCATGTCACTAGGCCACCAGTTTGTCTCTGCAGGTTACCCCCTGTCTCACTCCTAGTGTGTTTATAGTTCTTCCCCCCCACCCAAGGCCAGTAAGAGGCATTCCTTCCACTCCAGGCAACTCAGGTGAGCTCTTTGTGATGTCATGTCACTAGGCCACCAGTTTGTCTCTGCAGGTTACCCCCTGTCTCACTCCTAGTGTGTTTATAGTTCTTCCCCCCCACCCAAGGCCAGTAAGAGGCCTCCCTTCCTCTCCAGGCAACCCAGGTGAGCTCTTTGTGATGTCATGTCACTAGGCCACCAGTTTGTCTCTGCAGGTTACCCCCTGTCTCACTCCTAGTGTGTTTATAGTTCTTCCCCCCCACCCAAGCCAGTAAGAGGCCTCCCTTCCTCTCCAGGCAACCCAGGTGAGCTCTTTGTGATGTCATGTCACTAGGCCACCAGTTTGTCTCTGCAGGTTACCCCTGTCTCACTCCTATGTGTTTATAGTTCTTCCCCCCCCACCCAAGGCCAGTAAGAGGCCTCCCTTCCTCTCCAGGCAACCCAGGTGAGCTCTTTGTGATGTCATGTCACTAGGCCACCAGTTTGTCTCTGCAGGTTACCCCCTGTCTCACTCCTAGTGTGTTTATAGTTCTTCTCCCCCACCCAAGGCCAGTAAGAGGCCTCCCTTCCTCTCCAGGCAACTCAGGCGAGCTCTTTGTGATGTCATGTCACTAGGCCACCAGTTTGTCTATGCAGGTTACCCCCTGTCTCACCCCTAGTGTGTTTATAGTTCTTCCCCCCCACCCAAGGCCAGTAAGAGGCATCCCTTCCTCTCCAGGCAACTCAGGCGAGCTCTTTGTGATGTTATGTCACTAGGCCAACCAGTTTGTCTCTGCAGGTTACCCCCTGTCTCACTCCTAGTGTGTTTAAAGTTCTCCCCCCCCCCACCCAAGGCCAGTAAGAGGCATCCCTTCCACTCCAGGCAACCCAAGGTGAGGTCTTTGTGATGTCATGTCACTAGGCCACCAGTTTGTCTCTGCAGGTTACCCCCTGTCTCACTCCTAGTGTGTTTATAGTTCTTCCCCCCCACCCAAGGCCAGTAAGAGGCATCCCTTCCTCTCCAGGCAACCCAGGTGAGCTCTTTGTGATGTCATGTCACTAGGCCACCAGTTTGTCTCTGCAGGTTACCCCCTGTCTCACTCCTAGTGTGTTTATAGTTCTTCCCCCCCACCCAAGGCCAGTAAGAGGCCTCCTTCCTCTCCAGGCAACCCAGGTGAGCTCTTTGTGATGTCATGTCACTAGGCCACCAGTTTGTCTCTGCAGGTTACCCCCCTGTCTCACTCCTAGTGTGTTTATAGTTCTTCCCCCCCCACCCAAGGCCAGTAAGAGGCCTCCCTTCCTCTCCAGGCAACTCAGGTGAGCTCTTTGTGATGTCATGTCACTAGGCCACCAGTTTGTCTCTGCAGGTTACCCCCTGTCTCACTCCTAGTGTGTTTATAGTTCTTTCCCCCCCACCCAAGGCCAGTAAGAGGCCTCCCTTCCTCTCCAGGCAACCCAGGTGAGCTCTTTGTGATGTCATGTCACTAGGCCCACCAGTTTGTCTCTGCAGGTTACCCCCTGTCTCACTCCTAGTGTGTTTATAGTTCTTCCCCCCCACCCAAGGCCAGTAAGAGGGCCTCCCTTCCTCTCCAGGCAACTCAGGTGAGCTCTTTGTGATGTCATGTCACTAGGCCACCAGTTTGTCTCTGCAGGTTACACCCTGTCTCACTCCTAGTGTGTTTATAGTTCTTCCCCCCCCCACCCAAGGCCAGTAAAAGGCATTCCTTCCTCTCCAGGCAACTCAGGTGAGCTTTTTGTGATGTCATGTCACTAGGCCACCAGTTTGTCTCTGCAGGTTACCCCCTGTCTCACTCCTAGTGTGTTTATAGTTCTTCCCCCCACCCAAGGCCAGTAAAAGGCATTCCTTCCTCCAGGCAACCCAGGTGAGCTCTTTGTGATGTCATGTCACTAGGCCACCAGTTTGTCTCTGCAGGTTACCCCTGCCTCACTCCTAGTGTGTTTATAGTTCTTCCCCCCCACCCAAGGCCAGTAAGAGGCCTCCCTTCCTCTCCAGGCAACCCAGGTGAGCTCTTTGTGATGTCATGTCACTAGGCCACCAGTTTGTCTCGCAGGTTACCCCCTGTCTCACTCCTAGTGTGTTTATAGTTCTTCCCCCCCCCCCCCACCCAAGGCCAGTAAGAGGCCTCCCTTCCTCTCCAGGGAACTCAGGCGAGCTCTTTGTGACGTCATGTCACTAGGCCACCAGTTTGTCTCTGCAGGTTACCCCCTGTCTCACTCCTAGTGTGTTTATAGTTCTTCCCCCCCCCCCCACCCAAGGCCAGTAAGAGGCCTCCCTTCCTCTCAGGGAACTCAGGCGAGCTCTTTGTGACGTCATGTCACTAGGCCACCAGTTTGTCTCTGCAGGTTACCCCCTGTCCTCACTCCTAGTGTGTTTATAGTTCTTCCCCCCCCCCCCACCCAAGGCCAGTAAGAGGCCTCCCTTCCTCTCCAGGGAACTCAGGCGAGCTCTTTGTGACGTCATGTCACTAGGCCACCAGTTTGTCTCTGCAGGTTACCCCCTGTCTCACTCCTAGTGTGTTTATAGTTCTTCCCCCACCCAAGGCCAGTAAGAGGCCTCCCTTCCTCTCCAGGCCACTCAGGTGAGCTCTTTGTGATGTCATGTCACTAGGCCACCAGTTTGTCTCTGCAGGTTACCCCCTGTCTCACTCCTAGTGTGTTTATAGTTCTTCCCCCCCACCCAAGGCCAGTAAGAGGCCTCCCTTCCTCTCCAGGCAACCCAGGCGAGCTCTTTGTGATGTCATGTCACTAGGCCACCAGTTTGTCTCTGCAGGTTACCCCCTGTCTCACTCCTAGTGTGTTTATAGTTCTTCCCCCCCACCCAAGGCCAGTAAGAGGCCTCCCTTCCTCTCCAGAGCAACTCAGGTGAGCTCTTTGTGATGTCATGTCACTAGGCCACCAGTTTGTCTCTGCAGGTTACCCCCTGTCTCACTCCTAGTGTGTTTATAGTTCTTCCCCCCCACCCAAGGCCAGTAAGAGGCCTCCCTTCCTCTCCAGGCAACTCAGGTGAGCTCTTTGTGATGTCATGTCACTAGGCCACCAGTTTGTCTCTGCAGGTTACCCCCTGTCTCACTCCTAGTGTGTTTATAGTTCTTCCCCCCCACCCAAGGCCAGTAAAAGGCATTCCTTCCTCTCCAGGCAACCCAGGTGAGCTCTTTGTGATGTCATGTCACTAGGCCACCAGTTTGTCTCTGCAGGTTACCCCCTGTCTCACTCCTAGTGTGTTTATAGTTCTTCCCCCCCCACCCAAGGCCAGTAAGAGGCATCCCTTCCTCTCCAGGCAACTCAGGCGAGCTCTTTGTGATGTCTTATCACTAGGCCACCAGTTTGTCTCTGCAGGTTACCCCCTGTCTCACTCCTAGTGTGTTTATAGTTCTTCCCCCCACCCAAGGCCAGTAAGAGGCATTCCTTCCTCTCCAGGCAACTCAGGCGAGCTCTTTGTGATGTCATGTCACTAGGCCACCAGTTTGTCTCTGCAGGTTACCCCCTGTCTCACTCCTAGTGTGTTTATAGTTCTTCCCCCCCCCCACCCAAGGCCAGTAAGAGGCATCCCTTCCTCTCCAGGCAACCCAGGTGAGCTCTTTGTGATGTCATGTCACTAGGCCACCAGTTTGTCTCTGCAGGTTACCCCCTGTCTCACTCCTAGTGTGTTTATAGTTCTTCCCCCCCACCCAAGGCCAGTAAGAGGCATCCCTTCCTCTCCAGGCAACTCAGGTGAGCTCTTTGTGATGTCATGTCACTAGGCCACCAGTTTGTCTCTGCAGGTTACCCCCTGTCTCACTCCTAGTGTGTTTATAGTTCTTCCCCCCCACCCAAGGCCAGTAAGAGGCATCCCTTCCTCTCCAGGCAACTCAGGTGAGCTCTTTGTGATGTCATGTCACTAGGCCAGCAGTTTGTCTCTGCAGGTTACCCCCTGTCTCACTCCTAGTGTGTTTATAGTTTTCCCCCCCACCCAAGGCCAGTAAGAGGCATCCCTTCCTCTCCAGGCATCTCAGGCGAGCTCTTTGTGATGTCATGTCACTAGGCCACCAGTTTGTCTCTGCAGGTTACCCCCTGTCTCACTCCTAGTGTGTTTATAGTTTCTTTCCCCCCCACCCAAGGCCAGTAAGAGGCATCCCTTCCTCTCCAGGCAACCCAGGTGAGCTCTTTGTGATGTCATGTCACTAGGCCACCAGTTTGTCTCTGCAGGTTACCCCCTGTCTCACTCCTAGTGTGTTTATAGTTCTTCCCCCCCCCCACCCAAGGCCAGTAAGAGGCCTCCCTTCCTCTCCAGGCAACTCAGGTGAGCTCTTTGTGATGTCATGTCACTAGGCCACCAGTTTGTCTCTGCAGGTTACCCCCTGTCTCACTCCTAGTGTGTTTATAGTTCTTCCCCCCCCCCCACCCAAGGCCAGTAAGAGGCATCCCTTCCTCTCCAGGCAACTCAGGTGAGCTCTTTGTGATGTCATGTCACTAGGCCACCAGTTTGTCTCTGCAGGTTACCCCCTGTCTCACTCCTAGTGTGTTTATAGTTCTTCCCCCCACCCAAGGCCAGTAAGAGGCCTCCCTTCCTCTCCAGGCAACTCAGGCGAGCTCTTTGTGATGTCATGTCACTAGGCCACCAGTTTGTCTCTGCAGGTTACCCCCTGTCTCACTCCTAGTGTGTTTATAGTTCTTTCCCCCCCACCCAAGGCCAGTAAGAGGCCTCCCTTCCTCTCCAGGCAACTCAGGTGAGCTCTTTGTGATGTCATGTCACTAGGCCACCAGTTTGTCTCTGCAGGTTACCCCCTGTCTCACTCCTAGTGTGTTTATAGTTCTTCCCCCCCACCCAAGGCCAGTAAGAGGCCTCCCTTCCTCTCCAGGCAACCCAGGTGAGCTCTTTGTGATGTCATGTCACTAGGCCACCAGTTTGTCTTTGCAGGTTACCCCCTGTCTCACTCCTAGTGTGTTTATAGTTCTTCCCCCCCTCCCCACCCAAGGCCAGTAAGAGGCATCCCTTCCTATCCAGGCAACTCAGGCGAGCTCTTTGTGATGTCATGTCACTAGGCCACCAGTTTGTCTCTGCAGGTTACCCCCTGTCTCACTCCTAGTGTGTTTATAGTTCTTCCCCCCCACCCAAGGCCAGTAAGAGGCCTCCCTTCCTCTCCAGGCAACCCAGGTGAGCTCTTTGTGATGTCATGTCACTAGGCCACCAGTTTGTCTTTGCAGGTTACCCCCTGTCTCACTCCTAGTGTGTTTATAGTTCTTCCCCCCCTCCCCACCCAAGGCCAGTAAGAGGCATCCCTTCCTATCCAGGCAACTCAGGCGAGCTCTTTGTGATGTCATGTCACTAGGCCACCAGTTTGTCTCTGCAGGTTACCCCCTGTCTCACTCCTAGTGTGTTTATAGTTCTTCCCCCCCACCCAAGGCCAGTAAGAGGCATTCCTTCCTCTCCAAGCAACCCAGGTGAGCTCTTTGTGATGTCATGTCACTAAGCCACCAGTTTGTCTCTGCAGGTTACCCCCTGTCTCACTCCTAGTGTGTTTATAGATCTTCCCCCCCACCCAAGGCCAGTAAAAGGCATTCCTTCCACTCCAGGAAACCCAGGGGAGCTCTTTGTGATGTCATGTCACTAGGCCACCAGTTTGTCTCTGCAGGTTACCCCCTGTCTCACTCCTAGTGTGTTTATAGTTCTTCCCCCCCACTCAAGGCCAGTAAGAGGCCTCCCTTCCTCTCCAAGCAACTCAGGTGAGCTCTTTGTGATGTCATGTCACTAGGCCACCAGTTTGTCTCTGCAGGTTACCCCCTGTCTCACTCCTAGTGTGTTTATAGTTCTTCCCCCCCACCCAAGGCCAGTAAGAGGCCTCCCTTCCTCTCCAGGCAACCCAGGTGAGCTCTTTGTGATGTCATGTCACTAGGCCACCAGTTTGTCTTTGCAGGTTACCCCCTGTCTCACTCCTAGTGTGTTTATAGTTCTTCCCCCCCTCCCCACCCAAGGCCAGTAAGAGGCATCCCTTCCTATCCAGGCAACTCAGGCGAGCTCTTTGTGATGTCATGTCACTAGGCCACCAGTTTGTCTCTGCAGGTTACCCCCTGTCTCACTCCTAGTGTGTTTATAGTTCTTCCCCCCCACCCAAGGCCAGTAAGAGGCATTCCTTCCTCTCCAAGCAACCCAGGTGAGCTCTTTGTGATGTCATGTCACTAAGCCACCAGTTTGTCTCTGCAGGTTACCCCCTGTCTCACTCCTAGTGTGTTTATAGTTCTTCCCCCCCCACCCAAGGCCAGTAAGAGGCCTCCCTTCCTCTCCAGGCAACCCAGGTGAGCTCTTTGTGATGTCATGTCACTAGGCCACCATTTTGTCTCTGCAGGTTACCCCCTGTCTCACTCCTAGTGTGTTTATAGTTCTTCCCCCCCACCCAAGGCCAGTAAGAGGCCTCCCTTCCTCTCCAGGCAACCCAGGTGAGCTCTTTGTGATGTCATGTCACTAGGCCACCAGTTTGTCTTTGCAGGTTACCCCCTGTCTCACTCCTAGTGTGTTTATAGTTCTTCCCCCCCTCCCCACCCAAGGCCAGTAAGAGGCATCCCTTCCTATCCAGGCAACTCAGGCGAGCTCTTTGTGATGTCATGTCACTAGGCCACCAGTTTGTCTCTGCAGGTTACCCCCTGTCTCACTCCTAGTGTGTTTATAGTTCTTCCCCCCCACCCAAGGCCAGTAAAAGGCATTCCTTCCACTCCAGGAAACCCAGGGGAGCTCTTTGTGATGTCATGTCACTAGGCCACCAGTTTGTCTCTGCAGGTTACCCCCTGTCTCACTCCTAGTGTGTTTATAGTTCTTCCCCCCCACTCAAGGCCAGTAAGAGGCCTCCCTTCCTCTCCAAGCAACTCAGGCGAGCTCTTTGTGATGTCATGTCACTAGGCCACCAGTTTGTCTCTGCAGGTTACCCCCTGTCTCACTCCTAGTGTGTTTATAGTTCTTCCCCCCCACCCAAGGCCAGTAAGAGGCATCCCTTCCTCTCCAGGCAACTCAGGCGAGCTCTTTGTGATGTCATGTCACTAGGCCACCAGTTTGTCTCTGCAGGTTACCCCCTGTCTCACTCCTAGTGTGTTTATAGTTCTCCCCCCCACCCAAGGCCAGTAAGAGGCATCCCTTCCTCTCCAGGCAACTCAGGCGAGCTCTTTGTGATGTCATGTCACTAGGCCACCAGTTTGTCTCTGCAGGTTACCCCCTGTCTCACTCCTAGTGTGTTTATAGTTCTTCCCCCCCACCCAAGGCCAGTAAGAGGCATCCCTTCCTCTCCAGGCAACTCAGGCGAGCTCTTTGTGATGTCATGTCACTAGGCCACCAGTTTGTCTCTGCAGGTTACCCCCTGTCTCACTCCTAGTGTGTTTATAGTTCTTCCCCCCCACCCAAGGCCAGTAAGAGGCATCCCTTCCTCTCCAGGCAACTCAGGTGAGCTCTTTGTGATGTCATGTCACTAGGCCACCAGTTTGTTTCTGCAGGTTACCCCCTGTCTCACTCCTAGTGTGTTTATAGTTCTTCCCCCCCACCCAAGGCCAGTAAGAGGCCTCCCTTCCTCTCCAGGCAACTCAGGTGAGCTCTTTGTGATGTCATGTCACTAGGCCACCAGTTTGTCTCTGCAGGTTACCCCCTGTCTCACTCCTAGTGTGTTTATAGTTCTTCCCCCCCACCCAAGGCCAGTAAGAGGCATCCCTTCCTCTCCAGGCAACTCAGGCGAGCTCTTTGTGATGTCATGTCACTAGGCCACCAGTTTGTCTCTGCAGGTTACCCCCTGTCTCACTCCTAGTGTGTTTATAGTTCTTCCCCCCCACCCAAGGCCAGTAAGAGGCATCCCTTCCTCTCCAGGCAACTCAGGCGAGCTCTTTGTGATGTCATGTCACTAGGCCACCAGTTTGTCTCTGCAGGTTACCCCCTGTCTCACTCCTAGTGTGTTTATAGTTCTCCCCCCCACCCAAGGCCAGTAAGAGGCATCCCTTCCTCTCCAGGCAACTCAGGCGAGCTCTTTGTGATGTCATGTCACTAGGCCACCAGTTTGTCTCTGCAGGTTACCCCCTGTCTCACTCCTAGTGTGTTTATAGTTCTTCCCCCCCACCCAAGGCCAGTAAGAGGCATCCCTTCCTCTCCAGGCAACTCAGGCGAGCTCTTTGTGATGTCATGTCACTAGGCCACCAGTTTGTCTCTGCAGGTTACCCCCTGTCTCACTCCTAGTGTGTTTATAGTTCTTCCCCCCCACCCAAGGCCAGTAAGAGGCATCCCTTCCTCTCCAGGCAACTCAGGCGAGCTCTTTGTGATGTCATGTCACTAGGCCACCAGTTTGTCTCTGCAGGTTACCCCCTGTCTCACTCCTAGTGTGTTTATAGTTCTTCCCCCCCACTCAAGGCCAGTAAGAGGCCTCCCTTCCTCTCCAAGCAACTCAGGCGAGCTCTTTGTGATGTCATGTCACTAGGCCACCAGTTTGTCTCTGCAGGTTACCCCCTGTCTCACTCCTAGTGTGTTTATAGTTCTTCCCCCCCACCCAAGGCCAGTAAGAGGCATCCCTTCCTCTCCAGGCAACTCAGGCGAGCTCTTTGTGATGTCATGTCACTAGGCCACCAGTTTGTCTCTGCAGGTTACCCCCTGTCTCACTCCTAGTGTGTTTATAGTTCTTCCCCCCCCCCACCCAAGGCCAGTAAGAGGCATCCCTTCCTCTCCAGGCAACTCAGGCGAGCTCTTTGTGATGTCATGTCACTAGGCCACCAGTTTGTCTCTGCAGGTTACCCCCTGTCTCACTCCTAATGTGTTTATAGTTCTTCCCCCCCCCCCACCCAAGGCCAGTAAGAGGCATCCCTTCCTCTCCAGGCAACCCAGGTGAGCTCTTTGTGATGTCATGTCACTAGGCCACCAGTTTGTCTCTTCAGGTTACCCCCTGTCTCACTCCTAGTGTGTTTATAGTTCTTCCCCCCCACCCAAGGCCAGTAAGAGGCATCCCTTCCTCTCCAGGCAACTCAGGTGAGCTCTTTGTGATGTCATGTCACTAGGCCACCAGTTTGTCTCTGCAGGTTACCCCCTGTCTCACTCCTAGTGTGTTTATAGTTCTTCCCCCCCACCCAAGGCCAGTAAGAGGCATCCCTTCCTCTCCAGGCATCTCAGGCGAGCTCTTTGTGATGTTATGTCACTAGGCCACCAGTTTGTCTCTGCAGGTTACCCCCTGTCTCACTCCTAGTGTGTTTATAGTTCTTCCCCCCCACCCAAGGCCAGTAAGAGGCATCCCTTCCTCTCCAGGCAACCCAGGTGAGCTCTTTGTGATGTCATGTCACTAGGCCACCAGTTTGTCTCTGCAGGTTACCCCCTGTCTCACTCCTAGTGTGTTTATAGTTCTTTCCCCCCCACCCAAGGCCAGTAAGAGGCATCCCTTCCTCTCCAGGCAACCCAGGTGAGCTCTTTGTGATGTCATGTCACTAGGCCACCAGTTTGTCTCTGCAGGTTACCCCCTGTCTCACTCCTAGTGTGTTTATAGATCTTCCCCCCCACCCAAGGCCAGTAAGAGGCCTCCCTTCCTCTCCAGGCAACTCAGGTGAGCTCTTTGTGATGTCATGTCACTAGGCCACCAGTTTGTCTCTGCAGGTTACCCCCTGTCTCACTCCTAGTGTGTTTATAGTTCTTCCCCCCCACCCAAGGCCAGTAAGAGGCCTCCCTTCCTCTCCAGGCAACCCAGGTGAGCTCTTTGTGATGTCATGTCACTAGGCCACCAGTTTGTCTCTGCAGGTTACCCCCTGTCTCACTCCTAGTGTGTTTATAGTTCTTCCCCCCCACCCAAGGCCAGTAAGAGGCATCCCTTCCTCTCCAGGCAACTCAGGTGAGCTCTTTGTGATGTCATGTCACTAGGCCAGCAGTTCGTCTCTGCAGGTTACCCCCTGTCTCACTCCTAGTGTGTTTATAGTTCTTCCCCCCCACCCAAGGCCAGTAAGAGGCATCCCTTCCTCTCCAGGCAACTCAGGCGAGCTCTTTGTGATGTTATGTCACTAGGCCACCAGTTTGTCTCTGCAGGTTACCCCCTGTCTCACTCCTAGTGTGTTTATAGTTCTTCCCCCCCACCCAAGGCCAGTAAAAGGCATTCCTTCCACTCCAGGCAACCCAGGTGAGCTCTTTGTGATGTCATGTCACTAGGCCACCAGTTTGTCTCTGCAGGTTACCCCCTGTCTCACTCCTAGTGTGTTTATAGTTCTTCTCCCCCACCCAAGGCCAGTAAGAGGCCTCCCTTCCTCTCCAGGCAACTCAGGCGAGCTCTTTGTGATGTCATGTCACTAGGCCACCAGTTTGTCTATGCAGGTTACCCCCTGTCTCACCCCTAGTGTGTTTATAGTTCTTCCCCCCCACCCAAGGCCAGTAAGAGGCATCCCTTCCTCTCCAGGCAACCCAGGTGAGCTCTTTGTGATGTCATGTCACTAGGCCACCAGTTTGTCTCTGCAGGTTACCCCCTGTCTCACTCCTAGTGTGTTTATAGTTCTTCCCCCCCACCCAAGGCCAGTAAGAGGCATCCCTTCCTCTCCAGGCAACCCAGGTGAGCTCTTTGTGATGTCATGTCACTAGGCCACCAGTTTGTCTCTGCAGGTTACCCCCTGTCTCACTCCTAGTGTGTTTATAGTTCTTCCCCCCCACCCAAGGCCAGTAAGAGGCCTCCCTTCCTCTCCAGGCAACCCAGGTGAGCTCTTTGTGATGTCATGTCACTAGGCCACCAGTTTGTCTCTGCAGGTTACCCCCTGTCTCACTCCTAGTGTGTTTATAGTTCTTCCCCCCCACCCAAGGCCAGTAAGAGGCATCCCTTCCTCTCCAGGCAACCCAGGTGAGCTCTTTGTGATGTCATGTCACTAGGCCACCAGTTTGTCTCTGCAGGTTACCCCCTGTCTCACTCCTAGTGTGTTTATCGTTCTTCCCCCCCCCCCACCCAAGGCCAGTAAGAGGCATCCGTTCCTCTCCAGGCAACTCAGGCGAGCTCTTTGTGATGTCATGTCACTAGGCCACCAGTTTGTCTCTGCAGGTTACCCCCTGTCTCACTCCTAGTGTGTTTATAGTTCTTCCCCCCCACCCAAGGCCAGTAAGAGGCCTCCCTTCCTCTCCAGGCAACCCAGGTGAGCTCTTTGTGATGTCATGTCACTAGGCCACCAGTTTGTCTCTGCAGGTTACCCCCTGTCTCACTCCTAGTGTGTTTATAGTTCTTCCCCCCCACCCAAGGCCAGTAAGAGGCCTCCCTTCCTCTCCAGGCAACCCAGGTGAGCACTTTGTGATGTCATGTCACTAGGCCACCAGTTTGTCTTTGCAGGTTACCCCCTGTCTCACTCCTAGTGTGTTTATAGTTCTTCCCCCCCACCCAAGGCCAGTAAGAGGCATCCCTTCCTCTCCAGGCAACCCAGGTGAGCTCTTTGTGATGTCATGTCACTAGGCCACCAGTTTGTCTCTGCAGGTTACCCCCTGTCTCACTCCTAGTGTGTTTATAGTTCTTCCCCCCCACCCAAGGCCAGTAAGAGGCCTCCCTTCCTCTCCAGGCAACCCAGGTGAGCTCTTTGTGATGTCATGTCACTAGGCCACCAGTTTGTCTCTGCAGGTTACCCCCTGTCTCACTCCTAGTGTGTTTATAGTTCTTCCCCCCCACCCAAGGCCAGTAAGAGGCATCCCTTCCTCTCCAGGCAACCCAGGTGAGCTCTTTGTGATGTCATGTCACTAGGCCACCAGTTTGTCTCTGCAGGTTACCCCCTGTCTCACTCCTAGTGTGTTTATCGTTCTTCACCCCCCCCCCCACCCAAGGCCAGTAAGAGGCATCCGTTCCTCTCCAGGCAACTCAGGCGAGCTCTTTGTAATGTCATGTCACTAGGCCACCAGTTTGTCTCTGCAGGTTACCCCATGTCTCACTCCTAGTGTGTTTATAGTTCTTCCCCCCCACCCAAGGCCAGTAAGAGGCCTCCCTTCCTCTCCAGGCAACCCAGGTGAGCTCTTTGTGATGTCATGTCACTAGGCCACCAGTTTGTCTCTGCAGGTTACCCCCTGTCTCACTCCTAGTGTGTTTATAGTTCTTCCCCCCCACCCAAGGCCAGTAAGAGGCATCCCTTCCTCTCCAGGCAACTCAGGTGAGCTCTTTGTGATGTCATGTCACTAGGCCACCAGTTTGTCTCTGCAGGTTACCCCCTGTCTCACTCCTAGTGTGTTTATAGTTCTTCCCCCCCACCCAAGGCCAGTAAGAGGCATCCCTTCCTCTCCAGGCAACCCAGGTGAGCACTTTGTGATGTCATGTCACTAGGCCACCAGTTTGTCTTTGCAGGTTACCCCCTGTCTCACTCCTAGTGTGTTTATAGTTCTTCCCCCCCCCCCCACCCAAGGCCAGTAAGAGGCATCCCTTCCTCTCCAGGCAACTCAGGCGAGCTCTTTGTGATGTCATGTCACTAGGCCACCAGTTTGTCTCTGCAGGTTACCCCCTGTCTCACTCCTAGTGTGTTTATAGTTCTTCCCCCCCACCCAAGGCCAGTAAGAGGCATTCCTTCCTCTCCAGGCAACCCAGGTGAGCTCTTTGTGATGTCATGTCACTAGGCCACCAGTTTGTCTCTGCAGGTTACCCCCTGTCTCACTCCTAGTGTGTTTATAGTTCTTCCCCCCCCACCCAAGGCCAGTAAGAGGCCTCCCTTCCACTCCAGGCAACCCAGGTGAGCTCTTTGTGATGTCATGTCACTAGGCCACCAGTTTGTCTTTGCAGGTTACCCCCTGTCTCACTCCTAGTGTGTTTATAGTTCTTCCCCCCCTCCCCACCCAAGGCCAGTAAGAGGCATCCCTTCCTCTCCAGGCAACTCAGGCGAGCTCTTTGTGATGTCATGTCACTAGGCCACCAGTTTGTCTCTGCAGGTTACCCCCTGTCTCACTCCTAGTGTGTTTATAGTTCTTCCCCCCCCCACCCAAGGCCAGTAAGAGGCATCCCTTCCTCTCCAGGCAACCCAGGTGAGCTCTTTGTGATGTCATGTCACTAGTCCACCAGTTTGTCTCTGCAGGTTACCCCCTGTCTCACTCCTAGTGTGTTTATAGTTCTTCCCCCCCACCCAAGGCCAGTAAGAGGCATCCCTTCCTCTCCAGGCAACTCAGGTGAGCTCTTTGTGATGTCATGTCACTAGGCCACCAGTTTGTCTCTGCAGGTTACCCCCTGTCTCACTCCTAGTGTGTTTATAGTTCTTCCCCCCCACCCAAGGCCAGTAAGAGGCATCCCTTCCTCTCCAGGCAACCCAGGTGAGCACTTTGTGATGTCATGTCACTAGGCCACCAGTTTGTCTCTGCAGGTTACCCCCTGTCTCACTCCTAGTGTGTTTATAGTTCTTCCCCCCCCACCCCACCCAAGGCCAGTAAGAGGCATCCCTTCCTCTCCAGGCAACTCAGGCGAGCTCTTTGTGATGTCATGTCCCTAGGCCACCAGTTTGTCTCTGCAGGTTACCCCCTGTCTCACTCCTAGTGTGTTTATAGTTCTTCCCCCCCACCCAAGGCCAGTAAGAGGCCTCCCTTCCTCTCCAGGCAACCCAGGTGAGCTCTTTGTGATGTCATGTCACTAGGCCACCAGTTTGTCTCTGCAGGTTACCCCCTGTCTCACTCCTAGTGTGTTTATAGTTCTTCCCCCCCACCCAAGGCCAGTAAGAGGCCTCCCTTCCTCTCCAGGCAACCCAGGTGAGCACTTTGTGATGTCATGTCACTAGGCCACCAGTTTGTCTTTGCAGGTTACCCCCTGTCTCACTCCTAGTGTGTTTATAGTTCTTCCCCCCCACCCAAGGCCAGTAAGAGGCATCCCTTCCTCTCCAGGCAACCCAGGTGAGCTCTTTGTGATGTCATGTCACTAGGCCACCAGTTTGTCTCTGCAGGTTACCCCCTGTCTCACTCCTAGTGTGTTTATAGTTCTTCCCCCCCACCCAAGGCCAGTAAGAGGCCCCCCTTCCTCTCCAGGCAACTCAGGTGAGCTCTTTGTGATGTCATGTCACTAGGCCACCAGTTTGTCTCTGCAGGTTACCCCCTGTCTCACTCCTAGTGTGTTTATAGTTCTTCCCCCCCACCCAAGGCCAGTAAGAGGCATCCCTTCCTCTCCAGGCAACCCAGGTGAGCTCTTTGTGATGTCATGTCACTAGGCCACCAGTTTGTCTCTGCAGGTTACCCCCTGTCTCACTCCTAGTGTGTTTATAGTTCTTCCCCCCCACCCAAGGCCAGTAAGAGGCATCCCTTCCTCTCCAGGCAACTCAGGTGAGCTCTTTCTGATGTCATGGCAGTTGGTCTCCAGTTTCTCTCTGGAGATTGGCCCCCTGTCAAACTCCTAGTGTGTTTATAGTTCTTCCCCCCCCCACCACCCAAGGCCAGTAAGAGGCATCCCTTCCTCTCCAGGCAACTCAGGCGAGCTCTTTGTGATGTCATGTCACTAGGCCACCAATTTGTCTCTGCAGGTTACCCCCTGTCTCACTCCTAGTGTGTTTATAGTTCTTTCCCCCCCACCCAAGGCCAGTAAAAGGCATCCCTTCCTCTCCAGGCAACCCAGGTGAGCTCTTTGTGATGTCATGTCACTAGGCCACCAGTTTGTCTCTGCAGGTTACCCCCTGTCTCACTCCTAGTGTGTTTATAGTTCTTCCCCCCCACCCAAGGCCAGTAAGAGGCATCCCTTCCTCTCCAGGCAACTCAGGCAAGCTCTTTGTGATGTCATGTCACTAGGCCACCAGTTTGTCTCTGCAGGTTACCCCCTGTCTCACTCCTAGTGTGTTTATAGTTCTTCCCCCCCACCCAAGGCCAGTAAGAGGCATCCCTTCCTCTCCAGGCAACCCAGGTGAGCTCTTTGTGATGTCATGTCACTAGGCCACCAGTTTGTCTCTGCAGGTTACCCCCTGTCTCACTCCTAGTGTGTTTATAGTTCTTCCCCCCCACCCAAGGCCAGTAAGAGGCCTCCCTTCCTCTCCAGGCAACTCAGGTGAGCTCTTTGTGATGTCATGGCAGTTGGTCTCCAGTTTCTCTCTGGAGATTGGCCCCCTGTCAAACTCCTAGTGTGTTTATAGTTCTTCCCCCCCACCCAAGGCCAGTAAGAGGCATCCCTTCCTCTCCAGGCAACCCAGGTGAGCTCTTTGTGATGTCATGTCACTAGGCCACCAGTTTGTCTCTGCAGGTTACCCCCTGTCTCACTCCTAGTGTGTTTATAGTTCTTCCCCCCCACCCAAGGCCAGTAAGAGGCCTCCCTTCCTCTCCAGGCAACTCAGGTGAGCTCTTTGTGATGTCATGTCACTAGGCCACCAGTTTGTCTCTGCAGGTTACCCCCTGTCTCACTCCTAGTGTGTTTATAGTTCTTCCCCCCCACCCAAGGCCAGTAAGAGGCATCCCTTCCTCTCCAGGCAACCCAGGTGAGCTCTTTGTGATGTCATGTCACTAGGCCACCAGTTTGTCTCTGCAGGTTACCCCCTGTCTCACTCCTAGTGTGTTTATAGTTCTTCCCCCCCACCCAAGGCCAGTAAGAGGCCTCCCTTCCTCTCCAGGCAACTCAGGTGAGCTCTTTGTGATGTCATGTCACTAGGCCACCAGTTTGTCTCTGCAGGTTACCCCCTGTCTCACTCCTAGTGTGTTTATAGTTCTTCCCCCCCACCCAAGGTCAGTAAGAGGCATCCCTTCCTCTCCAGGCAACTCAGGCGAGCTCTTTGTGATGTCATGTCACTAGGCGACCAGTTTGTCTCTGCAGGTTACCCCCTGTCTCACTCCTAGTGTGTTTATAGTTCTTCCCCCCCACCCAAGGCCAGTAAGAGGCATCCCTTCCTCTCCAGGCAACTCAGGCGAGCTCTTTGTGATGTCATGTCACTAGGCCAGCAGTTTGTCTCTGCAGGTTACCCCCTGTCTCACTCCTAGTGTGTTTATAGTTCTTCCCCCCCACCCAAGGCCAGTAAGAGGCATCCCTTCCTCTTCAGGCAACCCAGGTGAGCTCTTTGTGATGTCATGTCACTAGGCCACCAGTTTGTCTCTGCAGGTTACCCCCTGTCTCACTCCTAGTGTGTTTATAGTTCTCCCCCCCCCACCCAAGGCCAGTAAGAGGCATCCCTTCCTCTCCAGGCAACTCAGGCGAGCTCTTTGTGATGTCATGTCACTAGGCCACCAGTTTGTCTCTGCAGGTTACCCCCTGTCTCACTCCTAGTGTGTTTATAGTTCTTTGCCCCCCACCCAAGGCCAGTAAAAGGCATCCCTTCCTCTCCAGGCAACCCAGGTGAGCTCTTTGTGATGTCATGTCACTAGGCCACCAGTTTGTCTCTGCAGGTTACCCCCTGTCTCACTCCTAGTGTGTTTATAGTTCTTCCCCCCCACCCAAGGCCAGTAAGAGGCATCCCTTCCTCTCCAGGCAACTCAGGCAAGCTCTTTGTGATGTCATGTCACTAGGCCACCAGTTTGTCTCTGCAGGTTACCCCCTGTCTCACTCCTAGTGTGTTTATAGTTCTTCCCCCCCACCCAAGGCCAGTAAGAGGCATCCCTTCCTCTCCAGGCAACCCAGGTGAGCTCTTTGTGATGTCATGTAACTAGGCCACCAGTTTGTCTCTGCAGGTTACCCCCTGTCTCACTCCTAGTGTGTTTATAGTTCTTCCCCCCCACCCAAGGCCAGTAAGAGGCCTCCCTTCCTCTCCAGGCAACTCAGGTGAGCTCTTTGTGATGTCATGGCAGTTGGTCTCCAGTTTCTCTCTGGAGATTGGCCCCCTGTCAAACTCCTAGTGTGTTTATAGTTCTTCCCCCCCACCCAAGGCCAGTAAGAGGCATCCCTTCCTCTCCAGGCAACCCAGGTGAGCTCTTTGTGATGTCATGTCACTAGGCCACCAGTTTGTCTCTGCAGGTTACCCCCTGTCTCACTCCTAGTGTGTTTATAGTTCTTCCCCCCCACCCAAGGCCAGTAAGAGGCCTCCCTTCCTCTCCAGGCAACTCAGGTGAGCTCTTTGTGATGTCATGTCACTAGGCCACCAGTTTGTCTCTGCAGGTTACCCCCTGTCTCACTCCTAGTGTGTTTATAGTTCTTCCCCCCCACCCAAGGCCAGTAAGAGGCATCCCTTCCTCTCCAGGCAACCCAGGTGAGCTCTTTGTGATGTCATGTCACTAGGCCACCAGTTTGTCTCTGCAGGTTACCCCCTGTCTCACTCCTAGTGTGTTTATAGTTCTTCCCCCCCACCCAAGGCCAGTAAGAGGCCTCCCTTCCTCTCCAGGCAACTCAGGTGAGCTCTTTGTGATGTCATGTCACTAGGCCACCAGTTTGTCTCTGCAGGTTACCCCCTGTCTCACTCCTAGTGTGTTTATAGTTCTTCCCCCCCACCCAAGGTCAGTAAGAGGCATCCCTTCCTCTCCAGGCAACTCAGGCGAGCTCTTTGTGATGTCATGTCACTAGGCGACCAGTTTGTCTCTGCAGGTTACCCCCTGTCTCACTCCTAGTGTGTTTATAGTTCTTCCCCCCCACCCAAGGCCAGTAAGAGGCATCCCTTCCTCTCCAGGCAACTCAGGCGAGCTCTTTGTGATGTCATGTCACTAGGCCAGCAGTTTGTCTCTGCAGGTTACCCCCTGTCTCACTCCTAGTGTGTTTATAGTTCTTCCCCCCCACCCAAGGCCAGTAAGAGGCATCCCTTCCTCTTCAGGCAACCCAGGTGAGCTCTTTGTGATGTCATGTCACTAGGCCACCAGTTTGTCTCTGCAGGTTACCCCCTGTCTCACTCCTAGTGTGTTTATAGTTCTCCCCCCCCCACCCAAGGCCAGTAAGAGGCATCCCTTCCTCTCCAGGCAACTCAGGCGAGCTCTTTGTGATGTCATGTCACTAGGCCACCAGTTTGTCTCTGCAGGTTACCCCCTGTCTCACTCCTAGTGTGTTTATAGTTCTTTGCCCCCCACCCAAGGCCAGTAAAAGGCATCCCTTCCTCTCCAGGCAACCCAGGTGAGCTCTTTGTGATGTCATGTCACTAGGCCACCAGTTTGTCTCTGCAGGTTACCCCCTGTCTCACTCCTAGTGTGTTTATAGTTCTTCCCCCCCACCCAAGGCCAGTAAGAGGCATCCCTTCCTCTCCAGGCAACTCAGGCAAGCTCTTTGTGATGTCATGTCACTAGGCCACCAGTTTGTCTCTGCAGGTTACCCCCTGTCTCACTCCTAGTGTGTTTATAGTTCTTCCCCCCCACCCAAGGCCAGTAAGAGGCATCCCTTCCTCTCCAGGCAACCCAGGTGAGCTCTTTGTGATGTCATGTAACTAGGCCACCAGTTTGTCTCTGCAGGTTACCCCCTGTCTCACTCCTAGTGTGTTTATAGTTCTTCCCCCCCACCCAAGGCCAGTAAGAGGCCTCCCTTCCTCTCCAGGCAACTCAGGTGAGCTCTTTGTGATGTCATGTCACTAGGCCACCAGTTTGTCTCTGCAGGTTACCCCCTGTCTCACTCCTAGTGTGTTTATAGTTCTTCCCCCCCACCCAAGGCCAGTAAGAGGCATCCCTTCCTCTCCAGGCAACCCAGGTGAGCTCTTTGTGATGTCATGTCACTAGGCCACCAGTTTGTCTCTGCAGGTTACCCCCTGTCTCACTCCTAGTGTGTTTATAGTTCTTCCCCCCCACCCAAGGCCAGTAAGAGGCATCCCTTCCTCTCCAGGCAACCCAGGTGAGCTCTTTGTGATGTCATGTCACTAGGCCACCAGTTTGTCTCTGCAGGTTACCCCCTGTCTCACTCCTAGTGTGTTTATAGTTCTTCCCCCCCACCCAAGGCCAGTAAGAGGCCTCCCTTCCTCTCCAGGCAACCCAGGTGAGCTCTTTGTGATGTCATGTCACTAGGCCACCAGTTTGTCTCTGCAGGTTACCCCCTGTCTCACTCCTAGTGTGTTTATAGTTCTTCCCCCCCACCCAAGGCCAGTAAGAGGCATCCCTTCCTCTCCAGGCAACTCAGGTGAGCTCTTTGTGATGTCATGTCACTAGGCCACCAGTTTGTCTCTGCAGGTTACCCCCTGTCTCACTCCTAGTGTGTTTATAGTTCTTCCCCCCCACCCAAGGCCAGTAAGAGGCCTCCCTTCCACTCCAGGCAACTCAGGTGAGCTCTTTGTGATGTCATGTCACTAGGCCACCAGTTTGTCTCTGCAGGTTACCCCCTGTCTCACTCCTAGTGTGTTTATAGTTCTTCCCCCCCCCACCCAAGGCCAGTAAGAGGCATCCCTTCCTCTCCAGGCAACTCAGGCGAGCTCTTTGTGATGTCATGTCACTAGGCCACCAGTTTGTCTCTGCAGGTTACCCCCTGTCTCACTCCTAGTGTGTTTATAGTTCTTTCCCCCCACCCAAGGCTAGTAAGAGGCCTCCCTTCCTCTCCAGGCAACTCAGGCGAGCTCTTTGTGATGTCATGTCACTAGGCCACCAGTTTGTCTATGCAGGTTACCCCCTGTCTCACCCCTAGTGTGTTTATAGTTCTTCCCCCCCCACCCAAGGCCAGTAAGAGGCATCCCTTCCTCTCCAGGCAACTCAGGCGAGCTCTTTGTGATGTTATGTCACTAGGCCACCAGTTTGTCTCTGCAGGTTACCCCCTGTCTCACTCCTAGTGTGTTTATAGTTCTCCCCCCCCCACCCAAGGCCAGTAAGAGGCATCCCTTCCTCTCCAGGCAACTCAGGCGAGCTCTTTGTGATGTCATGTCACTAGGCCACCAGTTTGTCTCTGCAGGTTACCCCCTGTCTCACTCCTAGTGTGTTTATAGTTCTTTGCCCCCCACCCAAGGCCAGTAAAAGGCATCCCTTCCTCTCCAGGCAACCCAGGTGAGCTCTTTGTGATGTCATGTCACTAGGCCACCAGTTTGTCTCTGCAGGTTACCCCCTGTCTCACTCCTAGTGTGTTTATAGTTCTTCCCCCCCACCCAAGGCCAGTAAGAGGCATCCCTTCCTCTCCAGGCAACTCAGGCAAGCTCTTTGTGATGTCATGTCACTAGGCCACCAGTTTGTCTCTGCAGGTTACCCCCTGTCTCACTCCTAGTGTGTTTATAGTTCTTCCCCCCCACCCAAGGCCAGTAAGAGGCATCCCTTCCTCTCCAGGCAACCCAGGTGAGCTCTTTGTGATGTCATGTAACTAGGCCACCAGTTTGTCTCTGCAGGTTACCCCCTGTCTCACTCCTAGTGTGTTTATAGTTCTTCCCCCCCACCCAAGGCCAGTAAGAGGCCTCCCTTCCTCTCCAGGCAACTCAGGTGAGCTCTTTGTGATGTCATGGCAGTTGGTCTCCAGTTTCTCTCTGGAGATTGGCCCCCTGTCAAACTCCTAGTGTGTTTATAGTTCTTCCCCCCCACCCAAGGCCAGTAAGAGGCATCCCTTCCTCTCCAGGCAACCCAGGTGAGCTCTTTGTGATGTCATGTCACTAGGCCACCAGTTTGTCTCTGCAGGTTACCCCCTGTCTCACTCCTAGTGTGTTTATAGTTCTTCCCCCCCACCCAAGGCCAGTAAGAGGCCTCCCTTCCTCTCCAGGCAACTCAGGTGAGCTCTTTGTGATGTCATGTCACTAGGCCACCAGTTTGTCTCTGCAGGTTACCCCCTGTCTCACTCCTAGTGTGTTTATAGTTCTTCCCCCCCACCCAAGGCCAGTAAGAGGCATCCCTTCCTCTCCAGGCAACCCAGGTGAGCTCTTTGTGATGTCATGTCACTAGGCCACCAGTTTGTCTCTGCAGGTTACCCCCTGTCTCACTCCTAGTGTGTTTATAGTTCTTCCCCCCCACCCAAGGCCAGTAAGAGGCCTCCCTTCCTCTCCAGGCAACTCAGGTGAGCTCTTTGTGATGTCATGTCACTAGGCCACCAGTTTGTCTCTGCAGGTTACCCCCTGTCTCACTCCTAGTGTGTTTATAGTTCTTCCCCCCCACCCAAGGTCAGTAAGAGGCATCCCTTCCTCTCCAGGCAACTCAGGCGAGCTCTTTGTGATGTCATGTCACTAGGCGACCAGTTTGTCTCTGCAGGTTACCCCCTGTCTCACTCCTAGTGTGTTTATAGTTCTTCCCCCCCACCCAAGGCCAGTAAGAGGCATCCCTTCCTCTCCAGGCAACTCAGGCGAGCTCTTTGTGATGTCATGTCACTAGGCCAGCAGTTTGTCTCTGCAGGTTACCCCCTGTCTCACTCCTAGTGTGTTTATAGTTCTTCCCCCCCACCCAAGGCCAGTAAGAGGCATCCCTTCCTCTTCAGGCAACCCAGGTGAGCTCTTTGTGATGTCATGTCACTAGGCCACCAGTTTGTCTCTGCAGGTTACCCCCTGTCTCACTCCTAGTGTGTTTATAGTTCTCCCCCCCCCACCCAAGGCCAGTAAGAGGCATCCCTTCCTCTCCAGGCAACTCAGGCGAGCTCTTTGTGATGTCATGTCACTAGGCCACCAGTTTGTCTCTGCAGGTTACCCCCTGTCTCACTCCTAGTGTGTTTATAGTTCTTTGCCCCCCACCCAAGGCCAGTAAAAGGCATCCCTTCCTCTCCAGGCAACCCAGGTGAGCTCTTTGTGATGTCATGTCACTAGGCCACCAGTTTGTCTCTGCAGGTTACCCCCTGTCTCACTCCTAGTGTGTTTATAGTTCTTCCCCCCCACCCAAGGCCAGTAAGAGGCATCCCTTCCTCTCCAGGCAACTCAGGCAAGCTCTTTGTGATGTCATGTCACTAGGCCACCAGTTTGTCTCTGCAGGTTACCCCCTGTCTCACTCCTAGTGTGTTTATAGTTCTTCCCCCCCACCCAAGGCCAGTAAGAGGCATCCCTTCCTCTCCAGGCAACCCAGGTGAGCTCTTTGTGATGTCATGTAACTAGGCCACCAGTTTGTCTCTGCAGGTTACCCCCTGTCTCACTCCTAGTGTGTTTATAGTTCTTCCCCCCCACCCAAGGCCAGTAAGAGGCCTCCCTTCCTCTCCAGGCAACTCAGGTGAGCTCTTTGTGATGTCATGTCACTAGGCCACCAGTTTGTCTCTGCAGGTTACCCCCTGTCTCACTCCTAGTGTGTTTATAGTTCTTCCCCCCCACCCAAGGCCAGTAAGAGGCATCCCTTCCTCTCCAGGCAACCCAGGTGAGCTCTTTGTGATGTCATGTCACTAGGCCACCAGTTTGTCTCTGCAGGTTACCCCCTGTCTCACTCCTAGTGTGTTTATAGTTCTTCCCCCCCACCCAAGGCCAGTAAGAGGCATCCCTTCCTCTCCAGGCAACCCAGGTGAGCTCTTTGTGATGTCATGTCACTAGGCCACCAGTTTGTCTCTGCAGGTTACCCCCTGTCTCACTCCTAGTGTGTTTATAGTTCTTCCCCCCCACCCAAGGCCAGTAAGAGGCCTCCCTTCCTCTCCAGGCAACCCAGGTGAGCTCTTTGTGATGTCATGTCACTAGGCCACCAGTTTGTCTCTGCAGGTTACCCCCTGTCTCACTCCTAGTGTGTTTATAGTTCTTCCCCCCCACCCAAGGCCAGTAAGAGGCATCCCTTCCTCTCCAGGCAACTCAGGTGAGCTCTTTGTGATGTCATGTCACTAGGCCACCAGTTTGTCTCTGCAGGTTACCCCCTGTCTCACTCCTAGTGTGTTTATAGTTCTTCCCCCCCACCCAAGGCCAGTAAGAGGCCTCCCTTCCACTCCAGGCAACTCAGGTGAGCTCTTTGTGATGTCATGTCACTAGGCCACCAGTTTGTCTCTGCAGGTTACCCCCTGTCTCACTCCTAGTGTGTTTATAGTTCTTCCCCCCCCCACCCAAGGCCAGTAAGAGGCATCCCTTCCTCTCCAGGCAACTCAGGCGAGCTCTTTGTGATGTCATGTCACTAGGCCACCAGTTTGTCTCTGCAGGTTACCCCCTGTCTCACTCCTAGTGTGTTTATAGTTCTTTCCCCCCACCCAAGGCTAGTAAGAGGCCTCCCTTCCTCTCCAGGCAACTCAGGCGAGCTCTTTGTGATGTCATGTCACTAGGCCACCAGTTTGTCTATGCAGGTTACCCCCTGTCTCACCCCTAGTGTGTTTATAGTTCTTCCCCCCCCACCCAAGGCCAGTAAGAGGCATCCCTTCCTCTCCAGGCAACTCAGGCGAGCTCTTTGTGATGTTATGTCACTAGGCCACCAGTTTGTCTCTGCAGGTTACCCCCTGTCTCACTCCTAGTGTGTTTATAGTTCTTCCCCCCCACCCAAGGCCAGTAAGAGGCATCCCTTCCTCTCCAGGCAACCCAGGTGAGCTCTTTGTGATGTCATGTCACTAGGCCACCAGTTTGTCTCTGCAGGTTACCCCCTGTCTCACTCCTAGTGTGTTTATAGTTCTTCCCCCCCCACCCAAGGCCAGTAAGAGGCCTCCCTTCCTCTCCAGGCAACCCAGGTGAGCTCTTTGTGATGTCATGTCACTAGGCCACCAGTTTGTCTCTGCAGGTTACCCCCTGTCTCACTCCTAGTGTGTTTATAGTTCTCCCCCCCCCCACCCAAGGCCAGTAAGAGGCATCCCTTCCTCTCCAGGCAACTCAGGCGAGCTCTTTGTGATGTCATGTCACTAGGCCACCAGTTTGTCTCTGCAGGTTACCCCCTGTCTCACTCCTAGTGTGTTTATAGTTCTTCCCCCCCACCCAAGGCCAGTAAGAGGCATCCCTTCCACTCCAGGCAACCCAGGTGAGCTCTTTGTGATGTCATGTCACTAGGCCACCAGTTTGTCTCTGCAGGTTACCCCCTGTCTCACTCCTAGTGTGTTTATAGTTCTTCCCCCCCACCCAAGGCCAGTAAGAGGCCTCCCTTCCTCTCCAGGCAACTCAGGTGAGCTCTTTGTGATGTCATGTCACTAGGCCACCAGTTTGTCTCTGCAGGTTACCCCCTGTCTCACTCCTAGTGTGTTTATAGTTCTTCCCCCCCACCCAAGGCCAGTAAGAGGCCTCCCTTCCTCTCCAGGCAACTCAGGCGAGCTCTTTGTGATGTTATGTCACTAGGCCACCAGTTTGTCTCTGCAGGTTACCCCCTGTCTCACTCCTAGTGTGTTTATAGTTCTTTCCCCCCCACCCAAGGCCAGTAAGAGGCATCCCTTCCTCTCCAGGCAACTCAGGCGAGCTCTTTGTGATGTCATGTCACTAGGCCACCAGTTTGTCTCTGCAGGTTACCCCCTGTCTCACTCCTAGTGTGTTTATAGTTCTTCCCCCCCACCCAAGGCCAGTAAGAGGCATCCCTTCCTCTCCAGGCAACTCAGGCGAGCTCTTTGTGATGTCATGTCACTAGGCCACCAGTTTGTCTCTGCAGGTTACCCCCTGTCTCACTCCTAGTGTGTTTATAGTTCTTCCCCCCCACCCAAGGCCAGTAAGAGGCCTCCCTTCCTCTCCAGGCAACTCAGGTGAGCTCTTTGTGATGTCATGTCACTAGGCCACCAGTTTGTCTCTGGAGATTGGCCCCCTGTCAAACTCCTAGTGTGTTTATAGTTCTTCCCCCCCACCCAAGGCCAGTAAGAGGCATTCCTTCCTCTCCAGGCAACCCAGGTGAGCTCTTTGTAATGTCATGTCACTAGGCCACCAGTTTGTCTCTGCAGGTTACCCCCTGTCTCACTCCTAGTGTGTTTATAGTTCTTCCCCCCCCCCCCCAAGGCCAGTAAGAGGCATTCCTTCCACTCCAGGCAACTCAGGTGAGCTCTTTGTGATGTCATGTCACTAGGCCACCAGTTTGTCTCTGCAGGTTACCCCCTGTCTCACTCCTAGTGTGTTTATAGTTCTTCCCCCCCACCCAAGGCCAATAAGAGGCCTCCCTTCCTCTCCAGGCAACCCAGGTGAGCTCTTTGTGATGTCATGTCCCTAGGCCACCAGTTTGTCTCTGCAGGTTACCCACTGTCTCACTTCTAGTGTGTTTATAGTTCTTCCCCCCCACCCAAGGCCAGTAAGAGGCCTCCCTTCCTCTCCAGGCAACTCAGGTGAGCTCTTTGTGATGTCATGTCACTAGGCCACCAGTTTGTCTCTGCAGGTTACCCCCTGTCGAGAGCCAGTTTGGTGTAGTGGTTAGGAGTGCGGACTTCTAATCTGGCATGCCGGGTTCGATTCTGCGCTCCCCCACATGCAACCAGCTGGGTGACCTTGGGCTCGCCACGGCACTGATAAAGCTGTTCTGACTGAGCAGGAATATCAGGGCTCTCTCAGCCGCACCCACCCCACAGGGTGTCTGTTGTGGGGAGAGGAATGGGAAGGCGACTGTAAGCCGCTTTGAGCCTCCTTCGGGTAGGGAAAAGCGGCATATAAGAACCAACTCTTCTTCTTCTTCTTCTGTCTCACTCCTAGTGTGTTTATAGTTCTTCCCCCCCACCCAAGGCCAGTAAGAGGCATTCCTTCCACTCCAGGCAACTCAGGTGAGCTCTTTGTGATGTCATGTCACTAGGCCACCAGTTTGTCTCTGCAGGTTACCCCCTGTCTCACTCCTAGTGTGTTTATAGTTCTTCCCCCCCACCCAAGGCCAGTAAGAGGCCTCCCTTCCTCTCCAGGCAACTCAGGCGAGCTCTTTGTGATGTTATGTCACTAGGCCACCAGTTTGTCTCTGCAGGTTACCCCCTGTCTCACTCCTAGTGTGTTTATAGTTCTTTCCCCCCCACCCAAGGCCAGTAAGAGGCATCCCTTCCTCTCCAGGCAACTCAGGCGAGCTCTTTGTGATGTCATGTCACTAGGCCACCAGTTTGTCTCTGCAGGTTACCCCCTGTCTCACTCCTAGTGTGTTTATAGTTCTTCCCCCCCACCCAAGGCCAGTAAGAGGCATCCCTTCCTCTCCAGGCAACTCAGGCGAGCTCTTTGTGATGTCATGTCACTAGGCCACCAGTTTGTCTCTGCAGGTTACCCCCTGTCTCACTCCTAGTGTGTTTATAGTTCTTCCCCCCCACCCAAGGCCAGTAAGAGGCCTCCCTTCCTCTCCAGGCAACTCAGGTGAGCTCTTTGTGATGTCATGTCACTAGGCCACCAGTTTGTCTCTGGAGATTGGCCCCCTGTCAAACTCCTAGTGTGTTTATAGTTCTTCCCCCCCACCCAAGGCCAGTAAGAGGCATTCCTTCCTCTCCAGGCAACCCAGGTGAGCTCTTTGTAATGTCATGTCACTAGGCCACCAGTTTGTCTCTGCAGGTTACCCCCTGTCTCACTCCTAGTGTGTTTATAGTTCTTCCCCCCCCCCAAGGCCAGTAAGAGGCATTCCTTCCACTCCAGGCAACTCAGGTGAGCTCTTTGTGATGTCATGTCACTAGGCCACCAGTTTGTCTCTGCAGGTTACCCCCTGTCTCACTCCTAGTGTGTTTATAGTTCTTCCCCCCCACCCAAGGCCAATAAGAGGCCTCCCTTCCTCTCCAGGCAACCCAGGTGAGCTCTTTGTGATGTCATGTCCCTAGGCCACCAGTTTGTCTCTGCAGGTTACCCACTGTCTCACTTCTAGTGTGTTTATAGTTCTTCCCCCCCACCCAAGGCCAGTAAGAGGCCTCCCTTCCTCTCCAGGCAACTCAGGTGAGCTCTTTGTGATGTCATGTCACTAGGCCACCAGTTTGTCTCTGCAGGTTACCCCCTGTCGAGAGCCAGTTTGGTGTAGTGGTTAGGAGTGCGGACTTCTAATCTGGCATGCCGGGTTCGATTCTGCGCTCCCCCACATGCAACCAGCTGGGTGACCTTGGGCTCGCCACGGCACTGATAAAGCTGTTCTGACTGAGCAGGAATATCAGGGCTCTCTCAGCCGCACCCACCCCACAGGGTGTCTGTTGTGGGGAGAGGAATGGGAAGGCGACTGTAAGCCGCTTTGAGCCTCCTTCGGGTAGGGAAAAGCGGCATATAAGAACCAACTCTTCTTCTTCTTCTTCTGTCTCACTCCTAGTGTGTTTATAGTTCTTCCCCCCCACCCAAGGCCAGTAAGAGGCATTCCTTCCACTCCAGGCAACCCAGGTGAGCTCTTTGTGATGTCATGTCACTAGGCCACCAGTTTGTCTCTGCAGGTTACCCCCTGTCTCACTCCTAGTGTGTTTATAGTTCTTCCCCCCCCCACCCAAGGCCAGTAAGAGGCATCCCTTCCACTCCAGGCAACCCAGGTGAGCTCTTTGTGATGTCATGTCACTAGGCCACCAGTTTGTCTCTGCAGGTTACCCCCTGTCTCACTCCTAGTGTGTTTATAGTTCTTTCCCCCCCACCCAAGGCCAGTAAAAGGCATTCCTTCCACTCCAGGCAACCCAGGTGAGCTCTTTGTGATGTCATTTCACTAGGCCACCAGTTTGTCTCTGCAGGTTACCCCCTGTCTCACTCCTAGTGTGTTTATAGTTCTTCCCCTCCACCCAAGGCCAGTAAGAGGCATCCCTTCCTCTCCAGGCAACCCAGGTGAGCTCTTTGTGATGTCATGTCACTAGGCCACCAGTTTGTCTCTGCAGGTTACCCCCTGTCTCACTCCTAGTGTGTTTATAGTTCTTCCCCCCCACCCAAGGCCAGTAAGAGGCATCCCTTCCACTCCAGGCAACCCAGGTGAGCTCTTTGTGATGTCATGTCACTAGGCCACCAGTTTGTCTCTGCAGGTTACCCCCTGTCTCACTCCTAGTGTGTTTATAGTTCTTTCCCCCCCACCCAAGGCCAGTAAAAGGCATTCCTACCACTCCAGGCAACCCAGGTGAGTTCTTTGTGATGTCATGTCACTAGGCCACCAGTTTGTCTCTGCAGGTTACCCCCTGTCTCACTCCTAGTGTGTTTATAGTTCTTCCCCCCCACCCAAGGCCAGTAAGAGGCCTCCCTTCCTCTCCAGGCAACCCAGGTGAGCTCTTTGTGATGTCATGTCACTAGGCCACCAGTTTGTCTCTGCAGGTTACCCCCTGTCTCACTCCTAGTGTGTTTATAGTTCTTCCCCCCCACCCAAGGCCAGTAAGAGGCATCCCTTCCTCTCCAGGCAACCCAGGTGAGCTCTTTGTGATGTCATGTCACTAGGCCACCAGTTTGTTTCTGCAGGTTACCCCCTGTCTCACTCCTAGTGTGTTTATAGTTCTTCCCCCCCACCCAAGGCCAGTAAGAGGCCTCCCTTCCTCTCCAGGCAACTCAGTTGAGCTCTTTGTGATGTCATGTCACTAGGCCACCAGTTTGTTTCTGCAGGTTACCCCCTGTCTCACTCCTAGTGTGTTTATAGTTCTTCCCCCCCACCCAAGGCCAGTAAGAGGCCTCCCTTCCTCTCCATGCAACTCAGGCGAGCTCTTTGTGATGTCATGTCACTAGGCCACCAGTTTGTCTCTGCAGGTTACCCCCTGTCTCACTCCTAGTGTGTTTATAGTTCTTCCCCCCCACCCAAGGCCAGTAAGAGGCCTCCCTTCCTCTCCATGCAACTCAGGCGAGCTCTTTGTGATGTCATGTCACTAGGCCACCAGTTTGTCTCTGCAGGTTACCCCCTGTCTCACTCCTAGTGTGTTTATAGTTCTTCCCCCCCACCCAAGGCCAGTAAGAGGCCTCCCTTCCTCTCTAGGCAACTCAGGCGAGCTCTTTGTGATGTCATGTCACTAGGCCACCAGTTTGTCTCTGCAGGTTACCCCCTGTCTCACTCCTAGTGTGTTTATAGTTCTTCCCCCCCACCCAAGGCCAGTAAGAGGCCTCCCTTCCTCTCTAGGCAACTCAGGCGAGCTCTTTGTGATGTCATGTCACTAGGCCACCAGTTTGTCTCTGCAGGTTACCCCCTGTCTCACTCCTAGTGTGTTTGTAGTTCTTCCCCCCCACCCAAGGCCAGTAAGAGGCCTCCCTTCCTCTCCAGGCAACCCAGGTGAGCTCTTTGTGATGTCATGTCACTAGGCCACCAGTTTGTCTCTGCAGGTTACCCCCTGTCTCACTCCTAGTGTGTTTATAGTTTTCCCCCCCACCCAAGGCCAGTAAGAGGCCTCCCTTCCTCTCCAGGCAACCCAGGTGAGCTCTTTGTGATGTCATGTCACTAGGCCACCAGTTTGTCTCTGCAGGTTACCCCCTGTCTCACTCCTAGTGTGTTTATAGTTCTTCCCCCCCACCCAAGGCCAGTAAGAGGCATTCCTTCCTCTCCAAGCAATCCAGGTGAGCTCTTTGTGATGTCATGTCACTAAGCCACCAGTTTGTCTCTGCAGGTTACCCCCTGTCTCACTCCTAGTGTGTTTATAGTTCTTCCCCCCCCCACCACCCAAGGCCAGTAAGAGGCCTCCCTTCCTCTCCAGGCAACTCAGGCGAGCTCTTTGTGATGTCATGTCACTAGGCCACCAGTTTGTCTCTGCAGGTTACCCCCTGTCTCACTCCTAGTGTGTTTATAGTTCTTCCCCCCCACCCAAGGCCAGTAAGAGGCCTCCCTTCCTCTCCAGGCAACTCAGGCGAGCTCTTTGTGATGTCATGTCACTAGGCCACCAGTTTGTCTCTGCAGGTTACCCCCTGTCTCACTCCTAGTGTGTTTATAGTTCTTCTCCCCCACCCAAGGCCAGTAAGAGGCATCCCTTCCTCTCCAGGCAACCCAGGTGAGCTCTTTGTGATGTCATGTCACTAGGCCACCAGTTTGTCTCTGCAGGTTACCCCCTGTCTCACTCCTAGTGTGTTTATAGTTCTTCCCCCCCACCCAAGGCCAGTAAGAGGCCTCCCTTCCTCTCCAGGCAACCCAGGTGAGCTCTTTGTGATGTCATGTCACTAGGCCACCAGTTTGTCTCTGCAGGTTACCCCCTGTCTCACTCCTAGTGTGTTTATAGTTCTTCCCCCCCACCCAAGGCCAGTAAGAGGCCTCCCTTCCTCTCCAGGCAACCCAGGTGAGCTCTTTGTGATGTCATGTCACTAGGCCACCAGTTTGTCTCTGCAGGTTACCCCCTGTCTCACTCCTAGTGTGTTTATAGTTCTTCCCCCCCACCCAAGGCCAGTAAGAGGCCTCCCTTCCTCTCCAGGCAACTCAGGTGAGCTCTTTGTGATGTCATGTCACTAGGCCACCAGTTTGTCTCTGCAGGTTACCCCCTGTCTCACTCCTAGTGTGTTTATAGTTCTTCTCCCCCACCCAAGGCCAGTAAGAGGCCTCCCTTCCTCTCCAGGCAACTCAGGCGAGCTCTTTGTGATGTCATGTCACTAGGCCACCAGTTTGTCTATGCAGGTTACCCCCTGTCTCACCCCTAGTGTGTTTATAGTTCTTCCCCCCCCACCCAAGGCCAGTAAGAGGCATCCCTTCCTCTCCAGGCAACTCAGGCGAGCTCTTTGTGATGTTATGTCACTAGGCCACCAGTTTGTCTCTGCAGGTTACCCCCTGTCTCACTCCTAGTGTGTTTATAGTTCTTCCCCCCCACCCAAGGCCAGTAAGAGGCATCCCTTCCTCTCCAGGCAACCCAGGTGAGCTCTTTGTGATGTCATGTCACTAGGCCACCAGTTTGTCTCTGCAGGTTACCCCCTGTCTCACTCCTAGTGTGTTTATAGTTCTTCCCCCCCCACCCAAGGCCAGTAAGAGGCCTCCCTTCCTCTCCAGGCAACCCAGGTGAGCTCTTTGTGATGTCATGTCACTAGGCCACCAGTTTGTCTCTGCAGGTTACCCCCTGTCTCACTCCTAGTGTGTTTATAGTTCTTCCCCCCCCCCCACCCAAGGCCAGTAAGAGGCATCCCTTCCTCTCCAGGCAACCCAGGTGAGCTCTTTGTGATGTCATGTCACTAGGCCACCAGTTTGTCTCTGCAGGTTACCCCCTGTCTCACTCCTAGTGTGTTTATAGTTCTTCCCCCCCACCCAAGGCCAGTAAGAGGCCTCCCTTCCTCTCCAGGCAACCCAGGTGAGCTCTTTGTGATGTCATGTCACTAGGCCACCAGTTTGTCTCTGCAGGTTACCCCCTGTCTCACTCCTAGTGTGTTTATAGTTCTTCTCCCCCACCCAAGGCCAGTAAGAGGCATCCCTTCCTCTCCAGGCAACTCAGGCGAGCTCTTTGTGATGTCATGTCACTAGGCCGCCAGTTTGTCTCTGCAGGTTACCCCCTGTCTCACTCCTAGTGTGTTTATAGTTCTTCTCCCCCACCCAAGGCCAGTAAGAGGCATCCCTTCCTCTCCAGGCAACCCAGGTGAGCTCTTTGTGATGTCATGTCACTAGGCCACCAGTTTGTCTCTGCAGGTTACCCCCTGTCTCACTCCTAGTGTGTTTATAGTTCTTCCCCCCCACCCAAGGCCAGTAAGAGGCCTCCCTTCCTCTCCAGGCAACCCAGGTGAGCTCTTTGTGATGTCATGTCACTAGGCCACCAGTTTGTCTCTGCAGGTTACCCCCTGTCTCACTCCTAGTGTGTTTATAGTTCTTCCCCCCCACCCAAGGCCAGTAAGAGGCATCCCTTCCTCTCCAGGCAACCCAGGTGAGCTCTTTGTGATGTCATGTCACTAGGCCACCAGTTTGTCTCTGCAGGTTACCCCCTGTCTCACTCCTAGTGTATTTATAGTTCTTCCCCCCCACCCAAGGCCAGTAAGAGGCCTCCCTTCCTCTCCAGGCAACCCAGGTGAGCTCTTTGTGATGTCATGTCACTAGGCCACCAGTTTGTCTCTGCAGGTTACCCCCTGTCTCACTCCTAGTGTGTTTATAGTTCTTCCCCCCCACCCAAGGCCAGTAAGAGGCCTCCCTTCCTCTCCAGGCAACCCAGGTGAGCTCTTTGTGATGTCATGTCACTAGGCCACCAGTTTGTCTCTGCAGGTTACCCCCTGTCTCACTCCTAGTGTGTTTATAGTTCTTCTCCCCCACCCAAGGCCAGTAAGAGGCCTCCCTTCCTCTCCAGGCAACTCAGGCGAGCTCTTTGTGATGTCATGTCACTAGGCCACCAGTTTGTCTATGCAGGTTACCCCCTGTCTCACCCCTAGTGTGTTTATAGTTCTTCCCCCCCACCCAAGGCCAGTAAGAGGCATCCCTTCCTCTCCAGGCAACTCAGGCGAGCTCTTTGTGATGTTATGTCACTAGGCCACCAGTTTGTCTCTGCAGGTTACCCCCTGTCTCACTCCTAGTGTGTTTATAGTTCTTCCCCCCCACCCAAGGCCAGTAAGAGGCCTCCCTTCCTCTCCAGGCAACCCAGGTGAGCTCTTTGTGATGTCATGTCACTAGGCCACCAGTTTGTCTCTGCAGGTTACCCCCTGTCTCACTCCTAGTGTGTTTATAGTTCTTCCCCCCCACCCAAGGCCAGTAAGAGGCCTCCCTTCCTCTCCAGGCAACCCAGGCGAGCTCTTTGTGATGTCATGTCACTAGGCCACCAGTTTGTCTCTGCAGGTTACCCCCTGTCTCACTCCTAGTGTGTTTATAGTTCTTCCCCCCCACCCAAGGCCAGTAAGAGGCATCCCTTCCTCTCCAGGCAACCCAGGTGAGCTCTTTGTGATGTCATGTCACTAGGCCACCAGTTTGTCTCTGCAGGTTACCCCCTGTCTCACTCCTAGTGTGTTTATAGTTCTTCCCCCCCACCCAAGGCCAGTAAGAGGCCTCCCTTCCTCTCCAGGCAACTCAGGTGAGCTCTTTGTGATGTCATGTCACTAGGCCACCAGTTTGTCTCTGCAGGTTACCCCCTGTCTCACTCCTAGTGTGTTTATAGTTCTTCCCCCCCACCCAAGGCCAGTAAGAGGCCTCCCTTCCTCTCCAGGCAACTCAGGTGAGCTCTTTGTGATGTCATGTCACTAGGCCACCAGTTTGTCTCTGCAGGTTACCCCCTGTCTCACTCCTAGTGTGTTTATAGTTCTTCCCCCCCACCCAAGGCCAGTAAAAGGCATTCCTTCCTCTCCAGGCAACCCAGGTGAGCTCTTTGTGATGTCATGTCACTAGGCCACCAGTTTGTCTCTGCAGGTTACCCCCTGTCTCACTCCTAGTGTGTTTATAGTTCTTCCCCCCCCCCCACCCAAGGCCAGTAAGAGGCATCCCTTCCTCTCCAGGCAACCCAGGTGAGCTCTTTGTGATGTCATGTCACTAGGCCACCAGTTTGTCTCTGCAGGTTACCCCCTGTCTCACTCCTAGTGTGTTTATAGTTCTTCCCCCCCACCCAAGGCCAGTAAGAGGCATCCCTTCCTCTCCAGGCAACTCAGGTGAGCTCTTTGTGATGTCATGTCACTAGGCCACCAGTTTGTCTCTGCAGGTTACCCCCTGTCTCACTCCTAGTGTGTTTATAGTTCTTCCCCCCCACCCAAGGCCAGTAAGAGGCATCCCTTCCTCTCCAGGCAACTCAGGTGAGCTCTTTGTGATGTCATGTCACTAGGCCAGCAGTTTGTCTCTGCAGGTTACCCCCTGTCTCACTCCTAGTGTGTTTATAGTTCTTCCCCCCCACCCAAGGCCAGTAAGAGGCATCCCTTCCTCTCCAGGCATCTCAGGCGAGCTCTTTGTGATGTCATGTCACTAGGCCACCAGTTTGTCTTTGCAGGTTACCCCCTGTCTCACTCCTAGTGTGTTTATAGTTCTTTCCCCCCCACCCAAGGCCAGTAAGAGGCATCCCTTCCTCTCCAGGCAACTCAGGCGAGCTCTTTGTGATGTCATGTCACTAGGCCACCAGTTTGTCTCTGCAGGTTACCCCCTGTATCACTCCTAGTGTGTTTATAGTTCTTTCCCCCCCACCCAAGGCCAGTAAGAGGCATCCCTTCCTCTCCAGGCAACCCAGGTGAGCTCTTTGTGATGTCATGTCACTAGGCCACCAGTTTGTCTCTGCAGGTTACCCCCTGTCTCACTCCTAGTGTGTTTATAGTTCTTCCCCCCCCCCCACCCAAGGCCAGTAAGAGGCCTCCCTTCCTCTCCAGGCAACTCAGGTGAGCTCTTTGTGATGTCATGTCACTAGGCCACCAGTTTGTCTCTGCAGGTTACCCCCTGTCTCACTCCTAGTGTGTTTATAGTTCTTCCCCCCCCCCACCCAAGGCCAGTAAGAGGCATCCCTTCCTCTCCAGGCAACTCAGGTGAGCTCTTTGTGATGTCATGTCACTAGGCCACCAGTTTGTCTCTGCAGGTTACCCCCTGTCTCACTCCTAGTGTGTTTATAGTTCTTCCCCCCACCCAAGGCCAGTAAGAGGCCTCCCTTCCTCTCCAGGCAACTCAGGCGAGCTCTTTGTGATGTCATGTCACTAGGCCACCAGTTTGTCTCTGCAGGTTACCCCCTGTCTCACTCCTAGTGTGTTTATAGTTCTTCCCCCCCCACCCAAGGCCAGTAAGAGGCCTCCCTTCCTCTCCAGGCAACTCAGGTGAGCTCTTTGTGATGTCATGTCACTAGGCCACCAGTTTGTCTCTGCAGGTTACCCCCTGTCTCACTCCTAGTGTGTTTATAGTTCTTCCCCCCCACCCAAGGCCAGTAAGAGGCCTCCCTTCCTCTCCAGGCAACCCAGGTGAGCTCTTTGTGATGTCATGTCACTAGGCCACCAGTTTGTCTTTGCAGGTTACCCCCTGTCTCACTCCTAGTGTGTTTATAGTTCTTCCCCCCCTCCCCACCCAAGGCCAGTAAGAGGCATCCCTTCCTATCCAGGCAACTCAGGCGAGCTCTTTGTGATGTCATGTCACTAGGCCACCAGTTTGTCTCTGCAGGTTACCCCCTGTCTCACTCCTAGTGTGTTTATAGTTCTTCCCCCCCACCCAAGGCCAGTAAGAGGCCTCCCTTCCTCTCCAGGCAACCCAGGTGAGCTCTTTGTGATGTCATGTCACTAGGCCACCAGTTTGTCTTTGCAGGTTACCCCCTGTCTCACTCCTAGTGTGTTTATAGTTCTTCCCCCCCTCCCCACCCAAGGCCAGTAAGAGGCATCCCTTCCTATCCAGGCAACTCAGGCGAGCTCTTTGTGATGTCATGTCACTAGGCCACCAGTTTGTCTCTGCAGGTTACCCCCTGTCTCACTCCTAGTGTGTTTATAGTTCTTCCCCCCCACCCAAGGCCAGTAAGAGGCATCCCTTCCTCTCCAAGCAACCCAGGTGAGCTCTTTGTGATGTCATGTCACTAAGCCACCAGTTTGTCTCTGCAGGTTACCCCCTGTCTCACTCCTAGTGTGTTTATAGATCTTCCCCCCCACCCAAGGCCAGTAAAAGGCATTCCTTCCACTCCAGGAAACCCAGGGGAGCTCTTTGTGATGTCATGTCACTAGGCCACCAGTTTGTCTCTGCAGGTTACCCCCTGTCTCACTCCTAGTGTGTTTATAGTTCTTCCCCCCCACTCAAGGCCAGTAAGAGGCCTCCCTTCCTCTCCAAGCAACTCAGGTGAGCTCTTTGTGATGTCATGTCACTAGGCCACCAGTTTGTCTCTGCAGGTTACCCCCTGTCTCACTCCTAGTGTGTTTATAGTTCTTCCCCCCCACCCAAGGCCAGTAAGAGGCCTCCCTTCCTCTCCAGGCAACCCAGGTGAGCTCTTTGTGATGTCATGTCACTAGGCCACCATTTTGTCTTTGCAGGTTACCCCCTGTCTCACTCCTAGTGTGTTTATAGTTCTTCCCCCCCTCCCCACCCAAGGCCAGTAAGAGGCATCCCTTCCTATCCAGGCAACTCAGGCGAGCTCTTTGTGATGTCATGTCACTAGGCCACCAGTTTGTCTCTGCAGGTTACCCCCTGTCTCACTCCTAGTGTGTTTATAGTTCTTCCCCCCCACCCAAGGCCAGTAAGAGGCATTCCTTCCTCTCCAAGCAACCCAGGTGAGCTCTTTGTGATGTCATGTCACTAAGCCACCAGTTTGTCTCTGCAGGTTACCCCCTGTCTCACTCCTAGTGTGTTTATAGTTCTTCCCCCCCCACCCAAGGCCAGTAAGAGGCCTCCCTTCCTCTCCAGGCAACCCAGGTGAGCTCTTTGTGATGTCATGTCACTAGGCCACCATTTTGTCTCTGCAGGTTACCCCCTGTCTCACTCCTAGTGTGTTTATAGTTCTTCCCCCCCACCCAAGGCCAGTAAGAGGCCTCCCTTCCTCTCCAGGCAACCCAGGTGAGCTCTTTGTGATGTCATGTCACTAGGCCACAAGTTTGTCTTTGCAGGTTACCCCCTGTCTCACTCCTAGTGTGTTTATAGTTCTTCCCCCCCTCCCCACCCAAGGCCAGTAAGAGGCATTCCTTCCTATCCAGGCAACTCAGGCGAGCTCTTTGTGATGTCATGTCACTAGGCCACCAGTTTGTCTCTGCAGGTTACCCCCTGTCTCACTCCTAGTGTGTTTATAGTTCTTCCCCCCCACCCAAGGCCAGTAAAAGGCATTCCTTCCACTCCAGGAAACCCAGGGGAGCTCTTTGTGATGTCATGTCACTAGGCCACCAGTTTGTCTCTGCAGGTTACCCCCTGTCTCACTCCTAGTGTGTTTATAGTTCTTCCCCCCCACTCAAGGCCAGTAAGAGGCCTCCCTTCCTCTCCAAGCAACTCAGGCGAGCTCTTTGTGATGTCATGTCACTAGGCCACCAGTTTGTCTCTGCAGGTTACCCCCTGTCTCACTCCTAGTGTGTTTATAGTTCTTCCCCCCCACCCAAGGCCAGTAAGAGGCCTCCCTTCCTCTCTAGGCAACTCAGGCGAGCTCTTTGTGATGTCATGTCACTAGGCCACCAGTTTGTCTCTGCAGGTTACCCCCTGTCTCACTCCTAGTGTGTTTATAGTTCTTCCCCCCCACCCAAGGCCAGTAAAAGGCATTCCTTCCACTCCAGGAAACCCAGGGGAGCTCTTTGTGATGTCATGTCACTAGGCCACCAGTTTGTCTCTGCAGGTTACCCCCTGTCTCACTCCTAGTGTGTTTATAGTTCTTCCCCCCCACCCAAGGCCAGTAAGAGGCATCCCTTCCTCTCCAGGCAACTCAGGTGAGCTCTTTGTGATGTCATGTCACTAGGCCACCAGTTTGTCTCTGCAGGTTACCCCCTGTCTCACTCCTAGTGTGTTTATAGTTCTTCCCCCCCACCCAAGGCCAGTAAGAGGCCTCCCTTCCTCTCCAGGCAACTCAGGCGAGCTCTTTGTGATGTCATGTCACTAGGCCACCAGTTTGTCTCTGCAGGTTACCCCCTGTCTCACTCCTAGTGTGTTTATAGTTCTCCCCCCCACCCAAGGCCAGTAAGAGGCATCCCTTCCTCTCCAGGCAACTCAGGCGAGCTCTTTGTGATGTCATGTCACTAGGCCAACAGTTTGTCTCTGCAGGTTACCCCCTGTCTCACTCCTAGTGTGTTTATAGTTCTTCCCCCCCACCCAAGGCCAGTAAAAGGCATTCCTTCCACTCCAGGAAACCCAGGGGAGCTCTTTGTGATGTCATGTCACTAGGCCACCAGTTTGTCTCTGCAGGTTACCCCCTGTCTCACTCCTAGTGTGTTTATAGTTCTTCCCCCCCACTCAAGGCCAGTAAGAGGCCTCCCTTCCTGTCCAAGCAACTCAGGCGAGCTCTTTGTGATGTCATGTCACTAGGCCACCAGTTTGTCTCTGCAGGTTACCCCCTGTCTCACTCCTAGTGTGTTTATAGTTCTTCCCCCCCACCCAAGGCCAGTAAGAGGCATCCCTTCCTCTCCAGGCAACTCAGGCGAGCTCTTTGTGATGTCATGTCACTAGGCCACCAGTTTGTCTCTGCAGGTTACCCCCTGTCTCACTCCTAGTGTGTTTATAGTTCTTCCCCCCCACCCAAGGCCAGTAAGAGGCCTCCCTTCCACTCCAGGCAACCCAGGTGAGCTCTTTGTGATGTCATGTCACTAGGCCACCAGTTTGTCTCTGCAGGTTACCCCCTGTCTCACTCCTAGTGTGTTTATAGTTCTCCCCCCCACCCAAGGCCAGTAAGAGGCCTCCCTTCCTCTCCAGGCAACTCAGGCGAGCTCTTTGTGATGTCATGTCACTAGGCCACCAGTTTGTCTCTGCAGGTTACCCCCTGTCTCACTCCTAGTGTGTTTATAGTTCTCCCCCCCACCCAAGGCCAGTAAGAGGCCTCCCTTCCTCTCCAGGCAACTCAGGCGAGCTCTTTGTGATGTCATGTCACTAGGCCACCAGTTTGTCTCTGCAGGTTACCCCCTGTCTCACTCCTAGTGTGTTTATAGTTCTTCCCCCCCACCCAAGGCCAGTAAGAGGCATCCCTTCCTCTCCAGGCAACTCAGGCGAGCTCTTTGTGATGTCATGTCACTAGGCCACCAGTTTGTCTCTGCAGGTTACCCCCTGTCTCACTCCTAGTGTGTTTATAGTTCTTCCCCCCCACCCAAGGCCAGTAAGAGGCATCCCTTCCTCTCCAGGCAACTCAGGCGAGCTCTTTGTGATGTCATGTCACTAGGCCACCAGTTTGTCTCTGCAGGTTACCCCCTGTCTCACTCCTAGTGTGTTTATAGTTCTTCCCCCCCACCCAAGGCCAGTAAGAGGCCTCCCTTCCTCTCCAGGCAACTCAGTTGAGCTCTTTGTGATGTCATGTCACTAGGCCACCAGTTTGTTTCTGCAGGTTACCCCCTGTCTCACTCCTAGTGTGTTTATAGTTCTTCCCCCCCACCCAAGGCCAGTAAGAGGCCTCCCTTCCTCTCCAGGCAACTCAGGTGAGCTCTTTGTGATGTCATGTCACTAGGCCACCAGTTTGTCTCTGCAGGTTACCCCCTGTCTCACTCCTAGTGTGTTTATAGTTCTTCCACCCCACCCAAGGCCAGTAAGAGGCATCCCTTCCTCTCCAGGCAACTCAGGCGAGCTCTTTGTGATGTCATGTCACTAGGCCACCAGTTTGTCTCTGCAGGTTACCCCCTGTCTCACTCCTAGTGTGTTTATAGTTCTTCCCCCCCACCCAAGGCCAGTAAGAGGCATCCCTTCCTCTCCAGGCAACTCAGGCGAGCTCTTTGTGATGTCATGTCACTAGGCCACCAGTTTGTCTCTGCAGGTTACCCCCTGTCTCACTCCTAGTGTGTTTATAGTTCTCCCCCCCACCCAAGGCCAGTAAGAGGCATACCTTCCTCTCCAGGCAACTCAGGCGAGCTCTTTGTGATGTCATGTCACTAGGCCACCAGTTTGTCTCTGCAGGTTACCCCCTGTCTCACTCCTAGTGTGTTTATAGTTCTTCCCCCCCACCCAAGGCCAGTAAGAGGCATCCCTTCCTCTCCAGGCAACTCAGGCGAGCTCTTTGTGATGTCATGTCACTAGGCCACCAGTTTGTCTCTGCAGGTTACCCCCTGTCTCACTCCTAGTGTGTTTATAGTTCTTCCCCCCCACCCAAGGCCAGTAAGAGGCATCCCTTCCTCTCCAGGCAACTCAGGCGAGCTCTTTGTGATGTCATGTCACTAGGCCACCAGTTTGTCTCTGCAGGTTACCCCCTGTCTCACTCCTAGTGTGTTTATAGTTCTTCCCCCCCACTCAAGGCCAGTAAGAGGCCTCCCTTCCTCTCCAAGCAACTCAGGCGAGCTCTTTGTGATGTCATGTCACTAGGCCACCAGTTTGTCTCTGCAGGTTACCCCCTGTCTCACTCCTAGTGTGTTTATAGTTCTTCCCCCCCACCCAAGGCCAGTAAGAGGCATCCCTTCCTCTCCAGGCAACTCAGGCGAGCTCTTTGTGATGTCATGTCACTAGGCCACCAGTTTGTCTCTGCAGGTTACCCCCTGTCTCACTCCTAGTGTGTTTATAGTTCTTCCCCCCCACCCAAGGCCAGTAAGAGGCATCCCTTCCTCTCCAGGCAACTCAGGCGAGCTCTTTGTGATGTCATGTCACTAGGCCACCAGTTTGTCTCTGCAGGTTACCCCCTGTCTCACTCCTAGTGTGTTTATAGTTCTTCCCCCCCACCCAAGGCCAGTAAGAGGCATCCCTTCCTCTCCAGGCAACTCAGGCGAGCTCTTTGTGATGTCATGTCACTAGGCCACCAGTTTGTCTCTGCAGGTTACCCCCTGTCTCACTCCTAGTGTGTTTATAGTTCTTCCCCCCCCCCCAAGGCCAGTAAGAGGCATCCCTTCCTCTCCAGGCAACTCAGGCGAGCTCTTTGTGATGTCATGTCACTAGGCCACCAGTTTGTCTCTGCAGGTTACCCCCTGTCTCACTCCTAGTGTGTTTATAGTTCTTCCCCCCCACCCAAGGCCAGTAAGAGGCATCCCTTCCTCTCCAGGCAACCCAGGTGAGCTCTTTGTGATGTCATGTCACTAGGCCACCAGTTTGTCTCTGCAGGTTACCCCCTGTCTCACTCCTAGTGTGTTTATAGATCTTCCCCCCCACCCAAGGCCAGTAAGAGGCCTCCCTTCCTCTCCAGGCAACTCAGGTGAGCTCTTTGTGATGTCATGTCACTAGGCCACCAGTTTGTCTCTGCAGGTTACCCCCTGTCTCACTCCTAGTGTGTTTATAGTTCTTCCCCCCCACCCAAGGCCAGTAAGAGGCATCCCTTCCTCTCCAGGCAACCCAGGTGAGCTCTTTGTGATGTCATGTCACTAGGCCACCAGTTTGTCTCTGCAGGTTACCCCCTGTCTCACTCCTAGTGTGTTTATAGTTCTTCCCCCCCACCCAAGGCCAGTAAGAGGCATCCCTTCCTCTCCAGGCAACTCAGGTGAGCTCTTTGTGATGTCATGTCACTAGGCCAGCAGTTCGTCTCTGCAGGTTACCCCCTGTCTCACTCCTAGTGTGTTTATAGTTCTTCCCCCCCACCCAAGGCCAGTAAGAGGCATCCCTTCCTCTCCAGGCAACTCAGGCGAGCTCTTTGTGATGTTATGTCACTAGGCCACCAGTTTGTCTCTGCAGGTTACCCCCTGTCTCACTCCTAGTGTGTTTATAGTTCTTCCCCCCCCACCCAAGGCCAGTAAGAGGCCTCCCTTCCTCTCCAGGCAACCCAGGTGAGCTCTTTGTGATGTTATGTCACTAGGCCACCAGTTTGTCTCTGCAGGTTACCCCCTGTCTCACTCCTAGTGTGTTTATAGTTCTTCTCCCCCACCCAAGGCCAGTAAGAGGCCTCCCTTCCTCTCCAGGCAACTCAGGCGAGCTCTTTGTGATGTTATGTCACTAGGCCACCAGTTTGTCTCTGCAGGTTACCCCCTGTCTCACTCCTAGTGTGTTTATAGTTCTTCCCCCCCCACCCAAGGCCAGTAAGAGGCCTCCCTTCCTCTCCAGGCAACCCAGGTGAGCTCTTTGTGATGTTATGTCACTAGGCCACCAGTTTGTCTCTGCAGGTTACCCCCTGTCTCACTCCTAGTGTGTTTATAGTTCTTCCCCCCCCACCCAAGGCCAGTAAGAGGCCTCCCTTCCTCTCCAGGCAACCCAGGTGAGCTCTTTGTGATGTTATGTCACTAGGCCACCAGTTTGTCTCTGCAGGTTACCCCCTCTCTCACTCCTAGTGTGTTTATAGTTCTTCTCCCCCACCCAAGGCCAGTAAGAGGCCTCCCTTCCTCTACAGGCAACCCAGGTGAGCTCTTTGTGATGTTATGTCACTAGGCCACCAGTTTGTCTCTGCAGGTTACCCCCTCTCTCACTCCTAGTGTGTTTATAGTTCTTCCCCCCACCCAAGGCCAGTAAGAGGCCTCCCTTCCTCTCCAGGCAACCCAGGTGAGCTCTTTGTGATGTCATGTCACTAGGCCACCAGTTTGTCTCTGCAGGTTACCCCCTGTCTCACTCCTAGTGTGTTTATAGTTCTTCCCCCCCACCCAAGGCCAGTAAGAGGCATCCCTTCCTCTCCAGGCAACTCAGGTGAGCTCTTTGTGATGTCATGTCACTAGGCCAGCAGTTCGTCTCTGCAGGTTACCCCCTGTCTCACTCCTAGTGTGTTTATAGTTCTTCCCCCCCCACCCAAGGCCAGTAAGAGGCATCCCTTCCTCTCCAGGCAACTCAGGCGAGCTCTTTGTGATGTTATGTCACTAGGCCACCAGTTTGTCTCTGCAGGTTACCCCCTGTCTCACTCCTAGTGTGTTTATAGTTCTTCCCCCCCACCCAAGGCCAGTAAAAGGCATTCCTTCCACTCCAGGCAACCCAGGTGAGCTCTTTGTGATGTCATGTCACTAGGCCACCAGTTTGTCTCTGCAGGTTACCCCCTGTCTCACTCCTAGTGTGTTTATAGTTCTTCTCCCCCACCCAAGGCCAGTAAGAGGCCTCCCTTCCTCTCCAGGCAACTCAGGCGAGCTCTTTGTGATGTCATGTCACTAGGCCACCAGTTTGTCTATGCAGGTTACCCCCTGTCTCACCCCTAGTGTGTTTATAGTTCTTCCCCCCCACCCAAGGCCAGTAAGAGGCATCCCTTCCTCTCCAGGCAACCCAGGTGAGCTCTTTGTGATGTCATGTCACTAGGCCACCAGTTTGTCTCTGCAGGTTACCCCCTGTCTCACTCCTAGTGTGTTTATAGTTCTTCCCCCCCACCCAAGGCCAGTAAGAGGCATCCCTTCCTCTCCAGGCAACCCAGGTGAGCTCTTTGTGATGTCATGTCACTAGGCCACCAGTTTGTCTCTGCAGGTTACCCCCTGTCTCACTCCTAGTGTGTTTATAGTTCTTCCCCCCCACCCAAGGCCAGTAAGAGGCCTCCCTTCCTCTCCAGGCAACCCAGGTGAGCTCTTTGTGATGTCATGTCACTAGGCCACCAGTTTGTCTCTGCAGGTTACCCCCTGTCTCACTCCTAGTGTGTTTATAGTTCTTCCCCCCCACCCAAGGCCAGTAAGAGGCATCCCTTCCTCTCCAGGCAACCCAGGTGAGCTCTTTGTGATGTCATGTCACTAGGCCACCAGTTTGTCTCTGCAGGTTACCCCCTGTCTCACTCCTAGTGTGTTTATCGTTCTTCCCCCCCCCCCCACCCAAGGCCAGTAAGAGGCATCCGTTCCTCTCCAGGCAACTCAGGCGAGCTCTTTGTGATGTCATGTCACTAGGCCACCAGTTTGTCTCTGCAGGTTACCCCCTGTCTCACTCCTAGTGTGTTTATAGTTCTTCCCCCCCACCCAAGGCCAGTAAGAGGCCTCCCTTCCTCTCCAGGCAACCCAGGTGAGCTCTTTGTGATGTCATGTCACTAGGCCACCAGTTTGTCTCTGCAGGTTACCCCCTGTCTCACTCCTAGTGTGTTTATAGTTCTTCCCCCCCACCCAAGGCCAGTAAGAGGCCTCCCTTCCTCTCCAGGCAACCCAGGTGAGCACTTTGTGATGTCATGTCACTAGGCCATCAGTTTGTCTTTGCAGGTTACCCCCTGTCTCACTCCTAGTGTGTTTATAGTTCTTCCCCCCCACCCAAGGCCAGTAAGAGGCATCCCTTCCTCTCCAGGCAACCCAGGTGAGCTCTTTGTGATGTCATGTCACTAGGCCACCAGTTTGTCTCTGCAGGTTACCCCCTGTCTCACTCCTAGTGTGTTTATAGTTCTTCCCCCCCACCCAAGGCCAGTAAGAGGCCTCCCTTCCTCTCCAGGCAACCCAGGTGAGCTCTTTGTGATGTCATGTCACTAGGCCACCAGTTTGTCTCTGCAGGTTACCCCCTGTCTCACTCCTAGTGTGTTTATAGTTCTTCCCCCCCACCCAAGGCCAGTAAGAGGCATCCCTTCCTCTCCAGGCAACCCAGGTGAGCTCTTTGTGATGTCATGTCACTAGGCCACCAGTTTGTCTCTGCAGGTTACCCCCTGTCTCACTCCTAGTGTGTTTATCGTTCTTCCCCCCCCCCCCCACCCAAGGCCAGTAAGAGGCATCCGTTCCTCTCCAGGCAACTCAGGCGAGCTCTTTGTAATGTCATGTCACTAGGCCACCAGTTTGTCTCTGCAGGTTACCCCATGTCTCACTCCTAGTGTGTTTATAGTTCTTCCCCCCCACCCAAGGCCAGTAAGAGGCCTCCCTTCCTCTCCAGGCAACCCAGGTGAGCTCTTTGTGATGTCATGTCACTAGGCCACCAGTTTGTCTCTGCAGGTTACCCCCTGTCTCACTCCTAGTGTGTTTATAGTTCTTCCCCCCCACCCAAGGCCAGTAAGAGGCATCCCTTCCTCTCCAGGCAACTCAGGTGAGCTCTTTGTGATGTCATGTCACTAGGCCACCAGTTTGTCTCTGCAGGTTACCCCCTGTCTCACTCCTAGTGTGTTTATAGTTCTTCCCCCCCACCCAAGGCCAGTAAGAGGCATCCCTTCCTCTCCAGGCAACCCAGGTGAGCACTTTGTGATGTCATGTCACTAGGCCACCAGTTTGTCTTTGCAGGTTACCCCCTGTCTCACTCCTAGTGTGTTTATAGTTCTTCCCCCCCCCCCCACCCAAGGCCAGTAAGAGGCATCCCTTCCTCTCCAGGCAACTCAGGCGAGCTCTTTGTGATGTCATGTCACTAGGCCACCAGTTTGTCTCTGCAGGTTACCCCCTGTCTCACTCCTAGTGTGTTTATAGTTCTTCCCCCCCACCCAAGGCCAGTAAGAGGCATTCCTTCCTCTCCAGGCAACCCAGGTGAGCTCTTTGTGATGTCATGTCACTAGGCCACCAGTTTGTCTCTGCAGGTTACCCCCTGTCTCACTCCTAGTGTGTTTATAGTTCTTCCCCCCCACCCAAGGCCAGTAAGAGGCCTCCCTTCCACTCCAGGCAACCCAGGTGAGCTCTTTGTGATGTCATGTCACTAGGCCACCAGTTTGTCTTTGCAGGTTACCCCCTGTCTCACTCCTAGTGTGTTTATAGTTCTTCCCCCCCTCCCCACCCAAGGCCAGTAAGAGGCATCCCTTCCTCTCCAGGCAACTCAGGCGAGCTCTTTGTGATGTCATGTCACTAGGCCACCAGTTTGTCTCTGCAGGTTACCCCCTGTCTCACTCCTAGTGTGTTTATAGTTCTTCCCCCCCCACCCAAGGCCAGTAAGAGGCATCCCTTCCTCTCCAGGCAACCCAGGTGAGCTCTTTGTGATGTCATGTCACTAGTCCACCAGTTTGTCTCTGCAGGTTACCCCCTGTCTCACTCCTAGTATGTTTATAGTTCTTCCCCCCCACCCAAGGCCAGTAAGAGGCATCCCTTCCTCTCCAGGCAACTCAGGTGAGCTCTTTGTGATGTCATGTCACTAGGCCACCAGTTTGTCTCTGCAGGTTACCCCCTGTCTCACTCCTAGTGTGTTTATAGTTCTTCCCCCCCACCCAAGGCCAGTAAGAGGCATCCCTTCCTCTCCAGGCAACCCAGGTGAGCACTTTGTGATGTCATGTCACTAGGCCACCAGTTTGTCTCTGCAGGTTACCCCCTGTCTCACTCCTAGTGTGTTTATAGTTCTTCCCCCCCCACCCCACCCAAGGCAAGTAAGAGGCATCCCTTCCTCTCCAGGCAACTCAGGCGAGCTCTTTGTGATGTCATGTCACTCGGCCACCAGTTTGTCTCTGCAGGTTACCCCCTGTCTCACTCCTAGTGTGTTTATAGTTCTTCCCCCCCACCCAAGGCCAGTAAGAGGCCTCCCTTCCACTCCAGGCAACCCAGGTGAGCTCTTTGTGATGTCATGTCACTCGGCCACCAGTTTGTCTCTGCAGGTTACCCCCTGTCTCACTCCTAGTGTGTTTATAGTTCTTCCCCCCCACCCAAGGCCAGTAAGAGGCATCCCTTCCTCTCCAGGCAACTCAGGCGAGCTCTTTGTGATGTCATGTCACTAGGCCACCAGTTTCTCTCTGCAGGTTACCCCCTGTCTCACTCCTAGTGTGTTTATAGTTCTTCCCCCCCCCCACCCAAGGCCAGTAAGAGGCATCCCTTCCTCTCCAGGCAACTCAGGTGAGCTCTTTGTGATGTCATGTCACTAGGCCACCAGTTTGTCTCTGCAGGTTACCCCCTGTCTCACTCCTAGTGTGTTTATAGTTCTTCCCCCCCACCCAAGGCCAGTAAGAGGCATCCCTTCCTCTCCAGGCAACTCAGGCGAGCTCTTTGTGATGTCATGTCACTAGGCCACCAGTTTGTCTCTGCAGGTTACCCCCTGTCTCACTCCTAGTGTGTTTATAGTTCTTCCCCCCCACCCAAGGCCAGTAAGAGGCATCCCTTCCTCTCCAGGCATCTCAGGCGAGCTCTTTGTGATGTTATGTCACTAGGCCACCAGTTTGTCTCTGCAGGTTACCCCCTGTCTCACTCCTAGTGTGTTTATAGTTCTTTCCCCCCCACCCAAGGCCAGTAAGAGGCATCCCTTCCTCTCCAGGCAACCCAGGTGAGCTCTTTGTGATGTCATGTCACTAGGCCACCAGTTTGTCTCTGCAGGTTACCCCCTGTCTCACTCCTAGTGTGTTTATAGTTCTTCCCCCCCACCCAAGGCCAGTAAGAGGCCTCCCTTCCTCTCCAGGCAACTCAGGTGAGCTCTTTGTGATGTCATGTCACTAGGCCACCAGTTTGTCTCTGCAGGTTACCCCCTGTCTCACTCCTAGTGTGTTTATAGTTCTTCCCCCCCACCCAAGGCCAGTAAGAGGCATCCCTTCCTCTCCAGGCAACCCAGGTGAGCTCTTTGTGATGTCATGTCACTAGGCCACCAGTTTGTCTCTGCAGGTTACCCCCTGTCTCACTCCTAGTGTGTTTATAGTTCTTCCCCCCCCACCCAAGGCCAGTAAGAGGCCTCCCTTCCTCTCCAGGCAACTCAGGTGAGCTCTTTGTGATGTCATGTCACTAGGCCACCAGTTTGTCTCTGCAGGTTACCCCCTGTCTCACTCCTAGTGTGTTTATAGTTCTTCCCCCCCACCCAAGGCCAGTAAGAGGCATCCCTTCCTCTCCAGGCAACTCAGGTGAGCTCTTTGTGATGTCATGTCACTAGGCCAGCAGTTTGTCTCTGCAGGTTACCCCCTGTCTCACTCCTAGTGTGTTTATAGTTCTTCCCCCCCACCCAAGGCCAGTAAGAGGCATCCCTTCCTCTCCAGGCAACTCAGGCGAGCTCTTTGTGATGTCATGTCACTAGGCCACCAGTTTCTCTCTGCAGGTTACCCCCTGTCTCACTCCTAGTGTGTTTATAGTTCTTCCCCCCCCCCACCCAAGGCCAGTAAGAGGCATCCCTTCCTCTCCAGGCAACTCAGGTGAGCTCTTTGTGATGTCATGTCACTAGGCCACCAGTTTGTCTCTGCAGGTTACCCCCTGTCTCACTCCTAGTGTGTTTATAGTTCTTCCCCCCCACCCAAGGCCAGTAAGAGGCATCCCTTCCTCTCCAGGCAACCCAGGTGAGCTCTTTGTGATGTCATGTCACTAGGCCACCAGTTTGTCTCTGCAGGTTACCCCCTGTCTCACTCCTAGTGTGTTTATAGTTCTTCCCCCCCCCACCCAAGGCCAGTAAGAGGCCTCCCTTCCTCTCCAGGCAACTCAGGTGAGCTCTTTGTGATGTCATGTCACTAGGCCACCAGTTTGTCTCTGCAGGTTACCCCCTGTCTCACTCCTAGTGTGTTTATAGTTCTTCCCCCCCACCCAAGGCCAGTAAGAGGCCTCCCTTCCTCTCCAGGCAACTCAGGTGAGCTCTTTGTGATGTCATGTCACTAGGCCAGCAGTTTGTCTCTGCAGGTTACCCCCTGTCTCACTCCTAGTGTGTTTATAGTTCTTCCCCCCCACCCAAGGCCAGTAAGAGGCATCCCTTCCTCTCCAGGCAACTCAGGCGAGCTCTTTGTGATGTCATGTCACTAGGCTACCAGTTTCTCTCTGCAGGTTACCCCCTGTCTCACTCCTAGTGTGTTTATAGTTCTTCCCCCCCCCCACCCAAGGCCAGTAAGAGGCATCCCTTCCTCTCCAGGCAACTCAGGTGAGCTCTTTGTGATGTCATGTCACTAGGCCACCAGTTTGTCTCTGCAGGTTACCCCCTGTCTCACTCCTAGTGTGTTTATAGTTCTTCCCCCCCACCCAAGGCCAGTAAGAGGCATCCCTTCCTCTCCAGGCAACTCAGGCGAGCTCTTTGTGATGTCATGTCACTAGGCCACCAGTTTGTCTCTGCAGGTTACCCCCTGTCTCACTCCTAGTGTGTTTATAGTTCTTCCCCCCCACCCAAGGCCAGTAAGAGGCATCCCTTCCTCTCCAGGCATCTCAGGCGAGCTCTTTGTGATGTTATGTCACTAGGCCACCAGTTTGTCTCTGCAGGTTACCCCCTGTCTCACTCCTAGTGTGTTTATAGTTCTTTCCCCCCCACCCAAGGCCAGTAAGAGGCATCCCTTCCTCTCCAGGCAACCCAGGTGAGCTCTTTGTGATGTCATGTCACTAGGCCACCAGTTTGTCTCTGCAGGTTACCCCCTGTCTCACTCCTAGTGTGTTTATAGTTCTTCCCCCCCACCCAAGGCCAGTAAGAGGCCTCCCTTCCTCTCCAGGCAACTCAGGTGAGCTCTTTGTGATTTCATGTCACTAGGCCACCAGTTTGTCTCTGCAGGTTACCCCCTGTCTCACTCCTAGTGTGTTTATAGTTCTTCCCCCCCACCCAAGGCCAGTAAGAGGCATCCCTTCCTCTCCAGGCAACCCAGGTGAGCTCTTTGTGATGTCATGTCACTAGGCCACCAGTTTGTCTCTGCAGGTTACCCCCTGTCTCACTCCTAGTGTGTTTATAGTTATTCCCCCCCCACCCAAGGCCAGTAAGAGGCCTCCCTTCCTCTCCAGGCAACTCAGGTGAGCTCTTTGTGATGTCATGTCACTAGGCCACCAGTTTGTCTCTGCAGGTTACCCCCTGTCTCACTCCTAGTGTGTTTATAGTTCTTCCCCCCCACCCAAGGCCAGTAAGAGGCATCCCTTCCTCTCCAGGCAACTCAGGTGAGCTCTTTGTGATGTCATGTCACTAGGCCAGCAGTTTGTCTCTGCAGGTTACCCCCTGTCTCACTCCTAGTGTGTTTATAGTTCTTCCCCCCCACCCAAGGCCAGTAAGAGGCATTCCTTCCTCTCCAGGCAACTCAGGCGAGCTCTTTGTGATGTCATGTCACTAGGCCACCAGTTTGTCTCTGCAGGTTACCCCCTGTCTCACTCCTAATGTGTTTATAGTTCTTCCCCCCCCACCCAAGGCCAGTAAGAGGCATCCCTTCCTCTCCAGGCAACCCAGGTGAGCTCTTTGTGATGTCATGTCACTAGGCCACCAGTTTGTCTCTGCAGGTTACCCCCTGTCTCACTCCTAGTGTGTTTATAGTTCTTCCCCCCCACCCAAGGCCAGTAAGAGGCATCCCTTCCTCTCCAGGCAACTCAGGCGAGCTCTTTGTGATGTCATGTCACTAGGCCACCAGTTTGTCTCTGCAGGTTACCCCCTGTCTCACTCCTAGTGTGTTTATAGTTCTTCCCCCCCACCCAAGGCCAGTAAGAGGCATCCCTTCCTCTCCAGGCATCTCAGGCGAGCTCTTTGTGATGTTATGTCACTAGGCCACCAGTTTGTCTCTGCAGGTTACCCCCTGTCTCACTCCTAGTGTGTTTATAGTTCTTTCCCCCCCACCCAAGGCCAGTAAGAGGCATCCCTTCCTCTCCAGGCAACCCAGGTGAGCTCTTTGTGATGTCATGTCACTAGGCCACCAGTTTGTCTCTGCAGGTTACCCCCTGTCTCACTCCTAGTGTGTTTATAGTTCTTCCCCCCCACCCAAGGCCAGTAAGAGGCCTCCCTTCCTCTCCAGGCAACTCAGGTGAGCTCTTTGTGATGTCATGTCACTAGGCCACCAGTTTGTCTCTGCAGGTTACCCCCTGTCTCACTCCTAGTGTGTTTATAGTTCTTCCCCCCCACCCAAGGCCAGTAAGAGGCATCCCTTCCTCTCCAGGCAACCCAGGTGAGCTCTTTGTGATGTCATGTCACTAGGCCACCAGTTTGTCTCTGCAGGTTACCCCCTGTCTCACTCCTAGTGTGTTTATAGTTCTTCCCCCCCACCCAAGGCCAGTAAGAGGCCTCCCTTCCTCTCCAGGCAACTCAGGTGAGCTCTTTGTGATGTCATGTCACTAGGCCACCAGTTTGTCTCTGCAGGTTACCCCCTGTCTCACTCCTAGTGTGTTTATAGTTCTTCCCCCCCACCCAAGGCCAGTAAGAGGCATCCCTTCCTCTCCAGGCAACTCAGGTGAGCTCTTTGTGATGTCATGTCACTAGGCCAGCAGTTTGTCTCTGCAGGTTACCCCCTGTCTCACTCCTAGTGTGTTTATAGTTCTTCCCCCCCACCCAAGGCCAGTAAGAGGCATTCCTTCCTCTCCAGGCAACTCAGGCGAGCTCTTTGTGATGTCATGTCACTAGGCCACCAGTTTGTCTCTGCAGGTTACCCCCTGTCTCACTCCTAATGTGTTTATAGTTCTTCCCCCCCCACCCAAGGCCAGTAAGAGGCATCCCTTCCTCTCCAGGCAACCCAGGTGAGCTCTTTGTGATGTCATGTCACTAGGCCACCAGTTTGTCTCTGCAGGTTACCCCCTGTCTCACTCCTAGTGTGTTTATAGTTCTTCCCCCCCACCCAAGGCCAGTAAGAGGCATCCCTTCCTCTCCAGGCAACTCAGGTGAGCTCTTTGTGATGTCATGTCACTAGGCCACCAGTTTGTCTCTGCAGGTTACCCCCTGTCTCACTCCTAGTGTGTTTATAGTTCTTCCCCCCCACCCAAGGCCAGTAAGAGGCATCCCTTCCTCTCCAGGCATCTCAGGCGAGCTCTTTGTGATGTCATGTCACTAGGCCACCAGTTTGTCTCTGCAGGTTACCCCCTGTCTCACTCCTAGTGTGTTTATAGTTCTTTCCCCCCCACCCAAGGCCAGTAAGAGGCATCCCTTCCTCTCCAGGCAACCCAGGTGAGCTCTTTGTGATGTCATGTCACTAGGCCACCAGTTTGTCTCTGCAGGTTACCCCCTGTCTCACTCCTAGTGTGTTTATAGTTCTTCCCCCCCACCCAAGGCCAGTAAGAGGCCTCCCTTCCTCTCCAGGCAACTCAGGTGAGCTCTTTGTGATGTTATGTCACTAGGCCACCAGTTTGTCTCTGCAGGTTACCCCCTGTCTCACTCCTAGTGTGTTTATAGTTCTTCCCCCCCACCCAAGGCCAGTAAGAGGCCTCCCTTCCTCTCCAGGCAACTCAGGTGAGCTCTTTGTGATGTCATGTCACTAGGCCACCAGTTTGTCTCTGCAGGTTACCCCCTGTCTCACTCCTAGTGTGTTTATAGTTCTTCCCCCCCACCCAAGGCCAGTAAGAGGCCTCCCTTCCTCTCCATGCAACTCAGGCGAGCTCTTTGTGATGTCATGTCACTAGGCCACCAGTTTGTCTCTGCAGGTTACCCCCTGTCTCACTCCTAGTGTGTTTATAGTTCTTCCCCCCCACCCAAGGCCAGTAAGAGGCCTCCCTTCCTCTCCATGCAACTCAGGCGAGCTCTTTGTGATGTCATGTCACTAGGCCACCAGTTTGTCTCTGCAGGTTACCCCCTGTCTCACTCCTAGTGTGTTTATAGTTCTTCCCCCCCCACCCAAGGCCAGTAAGAGGCATCCCTTCCTCTCCAGGCAACCCAGGTGAGCTCTTTGTGATGTCATGTCACTAGGCCACCAGTTTGTCTCTGCAGGTTACCCCCTGTCTCACTCCTAGTGTGTTTATAGTTCTTCCCCCCCACCCAAGGCCAGTAAGAGGCATCCCTTCCTCTCCAGGCAACTCAGGTGAGCTCTTTGTGATGTCATGTCACTAGGCCACCAGTTTGTCTCTGCAGGTTACCCCCTGTCTCACTCCTAGTGTGTTTATAGTTCTTCCCCCCCACCCAAGGCCAGTAAGAGGCATCCCTTCCTCTCCAGGCATCTCAGGCGAGCTCTTTGTGATGTCATGTCACTAGGCCACCAGTTTGTCTCTGCAGGTTACCCCCTGTCTCACTCCTAGTGTGTTTATAGTTCTTTCCCCCCCACCCAAGGCCAGTAAGAGGCATCCCTTCCTCTCCAGGCAACCCAGGTGAGCTCTTTGTGATGTCATGTCACTAGGCCACCAGTTTGTCTCTGCAGGTTACCCCCTGTCTCACTCCTAGTGTGTTTATAGTTCTTCCCCCCCACCCAAGGCCAGTAAGAGGCCTCCCTTCCTCTCCAGGCAACTCAGGTGAGCTCTTTGTGATGTTATGTCACTAGGCCAGCAGTTTGTCTCTGCAGGTTACCCCCTGTCTCACTCCTAGTGTGTTTATAGTTCTTCCCCCCCACCCAAGGCCAGTAAGAGGCATTCCTTCCTCTCCAGGCAACTCAGGCGAGCTCTTTGTGATGTCATGTCACTAGGCCACCAGTTTGTCTCTGCAGGTTACCCCCTGTCTCACTCCTAATGTGTTTATAGTTCTTCCCCCCCCACCCAAGGCCAGTAAGAGGCATCCCTTCCTCTCCAGGCAACCCAGGTGAGCTCTTTGTGATGTCATGTCACTAGGCCACCAGTTTGTCTCTGCAGGTTACCCCCTGTCTCACTCCTAGTGTGTTTATAGTTCTTCCCCCCCACCCAAGGCCAGTAAGAGGCATCCCTTCCTCTCCAGGCAACTCAGGTGAGCTCTTTGTGATGTCATGTCACTAGGCCACCAGTTTGTCTCTGCAGGTTACCCCCTGTCTCACTCCTAGTGTGTTTATAGTTCTTCCCCCCCACCCAAGGCCAGTAAGAGGCATCCCTTCCTCTCCAGGCATCTCAGGCGAGCTCTTTGTGATGTCATGTCACTAGGCCACCAGTTTGTCTCTGCAGGTTACCCCCTGTCTCACTCCTAGTGTGTTTATAGTTCTTTCCCCCCCACCCAAGGCCAGTAAGAGGCATCCCTTCCTCTCCAGGCAACCCAGGTGAGCTCTTTGTGATGTCATGTCACTAGGCCACCAGTTTGTCTCTGCAGGTTACCCCCTGTCTCACTCCTAGTGTGTTTATAGTTCTTCCCCCCCACCCAAGGCCAGTAAGAGGCCTCCCTTCCTCTCCAGGCAACTCAGGTGAGCTCTTTGTGATGTTATGTCACTAGGCCACCAGTTTGTCTCTGCAGGTTACCCCCTGTCTCACTCCTAGTGTGTTTATAGTTCTTCCCCCCCACCCAAGGCCAGTAAGAGGCCTCCCTTCCTCTCCAGGCAACTCAGGTGAGCTCTTTGTGATGTCATGTCACTAGGCCACCAGTTTGTCTCTGCAGGTTACCCCCTGTCTCACTCCTAGTGTGTTTATAGTTCTTCCCCCCCACCCAAGGCCAGTAAGAGGCCTCCCTTCCTCTCCATGCAACTCAGGCGAGCTCTTTGTGATGTCATGTCACTAGGCCACCAGTTTGTCTCTGCAGGTTACCCCCTGTCTCACTCCTAGTGTGTTTATAGTTCTTCCCCCCCACCCAAGGCCAGTAAGAGGCCTCCCTTCCTCTCCATGCAACTCAGGCGAGCTCTTTGTGATGTCATGTCACTAGGCCACCAGTTTGTCTCTGCAGGTTACCCCCTGTCTCACTCCTAGTGTGTTTATAGTTCTTCCCCCCCCACCCAAGGCCAGTAAGAGGCATCCCTTCCTCTCCAGGCAACCCAGGTGAGCTCTTTGTGATGTCATGTCACTAGGCCACCAGTTTGTCTCTGCAGGTTACCCCCTGTCTCACTCCTAGTGTGTTTATAGTTCTTCCCCCCCACCCAAGGCCAGTAAGAGGCATCCCTTCCTCTCCAGGCAACTCAGGTGAGCTCTTTGTGATGTCATGTCACTAGGCCACCAGTTTGTCTCTGCAGGTTACCCCCTGTCTCACTCCTAGTGTGTTTATAGTTCTTCCCCCCCACCCAAGGCCAGTAAGAGGCATCCCTTCCTCTCCAGGCATCTCAGGCGAGCTCTTTGTGATGTCATGTCACTAGGCCACCAGTTTGTCTCTGCAGGTTACCCCCTGTCTCACTCCTAGTGTGTTTATAGTTCTTTCCCCCCCACCCAAGGCCAGTAAGAGGCATCCCTTCCTCTCCAGGCAACCCAGGTGAGCTCTTTGTGATGTCATGTCACTAGGCCACCAGTTTGTCTCTGCAGGTTACCCCCTGTCTCACTCCTAGTGTGTTTATAGTTCTTCCCCCCCACCCAAGGCCAGTAAGAGGCCTCCCTTCCTCTCCAGGCAACTCAGGTGAGCTCTTTGTGATGTTATGTCACTAGGCCACCAGTTTGTCTCTGCAGGTTACCCCCTGTCTCACTCCTAGTGTGTTTATAGTTCTTCCCCCCCACCCAAGGCCAGTAAGAGGCCTCCCTTCCTCTCCAGGCAACTCAGGTGAGCTCTTTGTGATGTCATGTCACTAGGCCACCAGTTTGTCTCTGCAGGTTACCCCCTGTCTCACTCCTAGTGTGTTTATAGTTCTTCCCCCCCACCCAAGGCCAGTAAGAGGCCTCCCTTCCTCTCCATGCAACTCAGGCGAGCTCTTTGTGATGTCATGTCACTAGGCCACCAGTTTGTCTCTGCAGGTTACCCCCTGTCTCACTCCTAGTGTGTTTATAGTTCTTCCCCCCCACCCAAGGCCAGTAAGAGGCCTCCCTTCCTCTCCAGGCAACTCAGTTGAGCTCTTTGTGATGTCATGTCACTAGGCCACCAGTTTGTTTCTGCAGGTTACCCCCTGTCTCACTCCTAGTGTGTTTATAGTTCTTCCCCCCCACCCAAGGCCAGTAAGAGGCCTCCCTTCCTCTCCAGGCAACTCAGTTGAGCTCTTTGTGATGTCATGTCACTAGGCCACCAGTTTGTTTCTGCAGGTTACCCCCTGTCTCACTCCTAGTGTGTTTATCGTTCTTCCCCCCCACCCAAGGCCAGTAAGAGGCATCCCTTCCTCTCCAGGCAACTCAGGTGAGCTCTTTGTGATGTCATGTCACTAGGCCACCAGTTTGTCTCTGCAGGTTACCCCCTGTCTCACTCCTAGTGTGTTTATAGTTCTTCCCCCCCCCCCCCACCCAAGGCCAGTAAGAGGCATCCCTTCCTCTCCAGGCAACTCAGGCGAGCTCTTTGTGATGTCATGTCACTAGGCCACCAGTTTGTCTCTGCAGGTTACCCCCTGTCTCACTCCTAGTGTGTTTATCGTTCTTCCCCCCCCCCCACCCAAGGCCAGTAAGAGGCATCCGTTCCTCTCCAGGCAACTCAGGCGAGCTCTTTGTGATGTCATGTCACTAGGCCACCAGTTTGTCTCTGCAGGTTACCCCCTGTCTCACTCCTAGTGTGTTTATAGTTCTTCCCCCCCACCCAAGGCCAGTAAGAGGCCTCCCTTCCTCTCCAGGCAAACCAGGTGAGCTCTTTGTGATGTCATGTCACTAGGCCACCAGTTTGTCTCTGCAGGTTACCCCCTGTCTCACTCCTAGTGTGTTTATAGTTCTTCCCCCCCACCCAAGGCCAGTAAGAGGCCTCCCTTCCTCTCCAGGCAACCCAGGTGAGCACTTTGTGATGTCATGTCACTAGGCCACCAGTTTGTCTTTGCAGGTTACCCCCTGTCTCACTCCTAGTGTGTTTATAGTTCTTCCCCCCCCCCACCCAAGGCCAGTAAGAGGCATCCCTTCCTCTCCAGGCAACTCAGGCGAGCTCTTTGTGATGTCATGTCACTAGGCCACCAGTTTGTCTCTGCAGGTTACCCCCTGTCTCACTCCTAGTGTGTTTATAGTTCTTCCCCCCCACCCAAGGCCAGTAAGAGGCATTCCTTCCTCTCCAGGCAACCCAGGTGAGCTCTTTGTGATGTCATGTCACTAGGCCACCAGTTTGTCTCTGCAGGTTACCCCCTGTCTCACTCCTAGTGTGTTTATAGTTCTTCCCCCCCACCCAAGGCCAGTAAGAGGCCTCCCTTCCACTCCAGGCAACCCAGGTGAGCTCTTTGTGATGTCATGTCACTAGGCCACCAGTTTGTCTCTGCAGGTTACCCCCTGTCTCATTCCTAGTGTGTTTATAGTTCTTCCCCCCCACCCAAGGCCAGTAAGAGGCCTCCCTTCCTCTCCAGGCAACCCAGGTGCGCTCTTTGTGATGTCATGTCACTAGGCCACCAGTTTGTCTTTGCAGGTTACCCCCTGTCTCACTCCTAGTGTGTTTATAGTTCTTCCCCCCCTCCCCACCCAAGGCCAGTAAGAGGCATCCCTTCCTCTCCAGGCAACTCAGGCGAGCTCTTTGTGATGTCATGTCACTAGGCCACCAGTTTGTCTCTGCAGGTTACCCCCTGTCTCACTCCTAGTGTGTTTATAGTTCTTCCCCCCCACCCAAGGCCAGTAAGAGGCATCCCTTCCTCTCCAGGCAACCCAGGTGAGCTCTTTGTGATGTCATGTCACTAGGCCACCAGTTTGTCTCTGCAGGTTACCCCCTGTCTCACTCCTAGTGTGTTTATAGTTCTTCCCCCCCACCCAAGGCCAGTAAGAGGCATCCCTTCCTCTCCAGGCAACTCAGGTGAGCTCTTTGTGATGTCATGTCACTAGGCCACCAGTTTGTCTCTGCAGGTTACCCCCTGTCTCACTCCTAGTGTGTTTATAGTTCTCCCCCCCCCCACCCAAGGCCAGTAAGAGGCATCCCTTCCTCTCCAGGCAACTCAGGTGAGCTCTTTGTGATGTCATGTCACTAGGCCAGCAGTTTGTCTCTGCAGGTTACCCCCTGTCTCACTCCTAGTGTGTTTATAGTTCTTCCCCCCCACCCAAGGCCAGTAAGAGGCATCCCTTCCTCTCCAGGCATCTCAGGCGAGCTCTTTGTGATGTTATGTCACTAGGCCACCAGTTTGTCTCTGCAGGTTACCCCCTGTCTCACTCCTAGTGTGTTTATAGTTCTTTCCCCCCCACCCAAGGCCAGTAAGAGGCATCCCTTCCTCTCCAGGCAACCCAGGTGAGCTCTTTGTGATGTCATGTCACTAGGCCACCAGTTTGTCTCTGCAGGTTACCCCCTGTCTCACTCCTAGTGTGTTTATAGTTCTTCCCCCCCACCCAAGGCCAGTAAGAGGCCTCCCTTCCTCTCCAGGCAACTCAGGTGAGCTCTTTGTGATGTCATGTCACTAGGCCACCAGTTTGTCTCTGCAGGTTACCCCCTGTCTCACTCCTAGTGTGTTTATAGTTCTTCCCCCCCACCCAAGGCCAGTAAGAGGCATCCCTTCCTCTCCAGGCAACTCAGGTGAGCTCTTTGTGATGTCATGTCACTAGGCCACCAGTTTGTCTCTGCAGGTTACCCCCTGTCTCACTCCTAGTGTGTTTATAGTTCTTCCCCCCCACCCAAGGCCAGTAAGAGGCATCCCTTCCTCTCCAGGCAACCCAGGTGAGCTCTTTGTGATGTCATATCACTAGGCCACCAGTTTGTCTCTGCAGGTTACCCCCTGTCTCACTCCTAGTGTGTTTATAGTTCTTCCCCCCCACCCAAGGCCAGTAAGAGGCCTCCCTTCCTCTCCAGGCAACTCAGGTGAGCTCTTTGTGATGTCATGTCACTAGGCCACCAGTTTGTCTCTGCAGGTTACCCCCTGTCTCACTCCTAGTGTGTTTATAGTTCTTCCCCCCCACCCAAGGCCAGTAAGAGGCATCCCTTCCTCTCCAGGCAACCCAGGTGAGCTCTTTGTGATGTCATGTCACTAGGCCACCAGTTTGTCTCTGCAGGTTACCCCCTGTCTCACTCCTAGTGTGTTTATAGTTCTTCCCCCCCACCCAAGGCCAGTAAGAGGCCTCCCTTCCTCTCCAGGCAACTCAGGTGAGCTCTTTGTGATGTCATGTCACTAGGCCACCAGTTTGTCTCTGCAGGTTACCCCCTGTCTCACTCCTAGTGTGTTTATAGTTCTCCCCCCCCCACCCAAGGCCAGTAAGAGGCATCCCTTCCTCTCCAGGCAACTCAGGTGAGCTCTTTGTGATGTCATGTCACTAGGCCAGCAGTTTGTCTCTGCAGGTTACCCCCTGTCTCACTCCTAGTGTGTTTATAGTTCTTCCCCCCCACCCAAGGCCAGTAAGAGGCATCCCTTCCTCTCCAGGCATCTCAGGCGAGCTCTTTGTGATGTTATGTCACTAGGCCACCAGTTTGTCTCTGCAGGTTACCCCCTGTCTCACTCCTAGTGTGTTTATAGTTCTTTCCCCCCCACCCAAGGCCAGTAAGAGGCATCCCTTCCTCTCCAGGCAACCCAGGTGAGCTCTTTGTGATGTCATGTCACTAGGCCACCAGTTTGTCTCTGCAGGTTACCCCCTGTCTCACTCCTAGTGTGTTTATAGTTCTTCCCCCCCACCCAAGGCCAGTAAGAGGCCTCCCTTCCTCTCCAGGCAACTCAGGTGAGCTCTTTGTGATGTCATGTCACTAGGCCACCAGTTTGTCTCTGCAGGTTACCCCCTGTCTCACTCCTAGTGTGTTTATAGTTCTTCCCCCCCACCCAAGGCCAGTAAGAGGCATCCCTTCCTCTCCAGGCAACCCAGGTGAGCTCTTTGTGATGTCATGTCACTAGGCCACCAGTTTGTCTCTGCAGGTTACCCCCTGTCTCACTCCTAGTGTGTTTATAGTTCTTCCCCCCCACCCAAGGCCAGTAAGAGGCCTCCCTTCCTCTCCAGGCAACTCAGGTGAGCTCTTTGTGATGTCATGTCACTAGGCCACCAGTTTGTCTCTGCAGGTTACCCCCTGTCTCACTCCTAGTGTGTTTATAGTTCTTCCCCCCCACCCAAGGCCAGTAAGAGGCATCCCTTCCTCTCCAGGCAACTCAGGTGAGCTCTTTGTGATGTCATGTCACTAGGCCAGCAGTTTGTCTCTGCAGGTTACCCCCTGTCTCACTCCTAGTGTGTTTATAGTTCTTCCCCCCCACCCAAGGCCAGTAAGAGGCATTCCTTCCTCTCCAGGCAACTCAGGCGAGCTCTTTGTGATGTCATGTCACTAGGCCACCAGTTTGTCTCTGCAGGTTACCCCCTGTCTCACTCCTAATGTGTTTATAGTTCTTCCCCCCCCACCCAAGGCCAGTAAGAGGCATCCCTTCCTCTCCAGGCAACCCAGGTGAGCTCTTTGTGATGTCATGTCACTAGGCCACCAGTTTGTCTCTGCAGGTTACCCCCTGTCTCACTCCTAGTGTGTTTATAGTTCTTCCCCCCCACCCAAGGCCAGTAAGAGGCATCCCTTCCTCTCCAGGCAACCCAGGTGAGCTCTTTGTGATGTCATGTCACTAGGCCACCAGTTTGTCTCTGCAGGTTACCCCCTGTCTCACTCCTAGTGTGTTTATAGTTCTTCCCCCCCACCCAAGGCCAGTAAGAGGCATCCCTTCCTCTCCAGGCAACTCAGGTGAGCTCTTTGTGATGTCATGTCACTAGGCCAGCAGTTCGTCTCTGCAGGTTACCCCCTGTCTCACTCCTAGTGTGTTTATAGTTCTTCCCCCCCACCCAAGGCCAGTAAGAGGCATCCCTTCCTCTCCAGGCAACTCAGGCGAGCTCTTTGTGATGTTATGTCACTAGGCCACCAGTTTGTCTCTGCAGGTTACCCCCTGTCTCACTCCTAGTGTGTTTATAGTTCTTCCCCCCCACCCAAGGCCAGTAAAAGGCATTCCTTCCACTCCAGGCAACCCAGGTGAGCTCTTTGTGATGTCATGTCACTAGGCCACCAGTTTGTCTCTGCAGGTTACCCCCTGTCTCACTCCTAGTGTGTTTATAGTTCTTCTCCCCCACCCAAGGCCAGTAAGAGGCCTCCCTTCCTCTCCAGGCAACTCAGGCGAGCTCTTTGTGATGTCATGTCACTAGGCCACCAGTTTGTCTATGCAGGTTACCCCCTGTCTCACCCCTAGTGTGTTTATAGTTCTTCCCCCCCACCCAAGGCCAGTAAGAGGCATCCGTTCCACTCCAGGCAACCCAGGTGAGCTCTTTGTGATGTCATGTCACTAGGCCACCAGTTTGTCTCTGCAGGTTACCCCCTGTCTCACTCCTAGTGTGTTTATAGTTCTTCCCCACCACCCAAGGCCAGTAAAAGGCATTCCTTCCACTCCAGGAAACCCGGGGGAGCTCTTTGTGATGTCATGTCACTAGGCCACCAGTTTGTCTCTGCAGGTTACCCCCTGTCTCACTCCTAGTGTGTTTATAGTTCTTCCCCCCCACCCAAGGCCAGTAAGAGGCCTCCCTTCCTCTCCAAGCAACTCAGGCGAGCTCTTTGTGATGTCATGTCACTAGGCCACCAGTTTGTCTCTGCAGGTTACCCCCTGTCTCACTCCTAGTGTGTTTATAGTTCTTCCCCCCCACCCAAGGCCAGTAAGAGGCATCCCTTCCTCTCCAGGCAACTCAGGCGAGCTCTTTGTGATGTCATGTCACTAGGCCACCAGTTTGTCTCTGCAGGTTACCCCCTGTCTCACTCCTAGTGTGTTTATAGTTCTTCCCCCCCCCCCCACCCAAGGCCAGTAAGAGGCATCCCTTCCTCTCCAGGCAACTCAGGCGAGCTCTTTGTGATGTCATGTCACTAGGCCACCAGTTAGTCTCTGCAGGTTACCCCCTGTTTCACTCCTAGTGTGTTTATAGTTCTTCCCCCCCACCCAAGGCCAGTAAGAGGCATCCCTTCCTCTCCTGGCAACTCAGGCGAGCTCTTTGTGATGTCATGTCACTAGGCCACCAGTTTGTCTCTGCAGGTTACCCCCTGTCTCACTCCTAGTGTGTTTATAGTTCTTCCCCACCACCCAAGGCCAGTAAAAGGCATTCCTTCCACTCCAGGAAACCCGGGGGAGCTCTTTGTGATGTCATGTCACTAGGCCACCAGTTTGTCTCTGCAGGTTACCCCCTGTCTCACTCCTAGTGTGTTTATAGTTCTTCCCCCCCACCCAAGGCCAGTAAGAGGCCTCCCTTCCTCTCCAAGCAACTCAGGCGAGCTCTTTGTGATGTCATGTCACTAGGCCACCAGTTTGTCTCTGCAGGTTACCCCCTGTCTCACTCCTAGTGTGTTTATAGTTCCTCCCCCCCACCCAAGGCCAGTAAGAGGCATCCCTTCCTCTCCAGGCAACTCAGGCGAGCTCTTTGTGATGTCATGTCACTAGGCCACCAGTTTGTCTCTGCAGGTTACCCCCTGTCTCACTCCTAGTGTGTTTATAGTTCTTCCCCCCCCCCCCACCCAAGGCCAGTAAGAGGCATCCCTTCCTCTCCAGGCAACTCAGGCGAGCTCTTTGTGATGTCATGTCACTAGGCCACCAGTTTGTCTCTGCAGGTTACCCCCTGTCTCACTCCTAGTGTGTTTATAGTTCTTCCCCCCCACCCAAGGCCAGTAAGAGGCATCCCTTCCTCTCCTGGCAACTCAGGTGAGCTCTTTGTGATGTCATGTCACTAGGCCAGCAGTTTGTCTCTGCAGGTTACCCCCTGTTTCACTCCTAGTGTGTTTATAGTTCTTCCCCCCCACCCAAGGCCAGTAAGAGGCATCCCTTCCTCTCCAGGCAACTCAGGCGAGCTCTTTGTGATGTTATGTCACTAGGCCACCAGTTTGTCTCTGCAGGTTACCCCCTGTCTCACTCCTAGTGTGTTTATAGTTCTTCCCCCCCCCCCACCCAAGGCCAGTAAGAGGCATCCCTTCCTCTCCAGGCAACCCAGGTGAGCTCTTTGTGATGTCATGTCACTAGGCCACCAGTTTGTCTCTGCAGGTTACCCCCTGTCTCACTCCTAGTGTGTTTATAGTTCTTCCCCCCCACCCAAGGCCAGTAAGAGGCCCCCCTTCCTCTCCAGGCAACTCAGGTGAGCTCTTTGTGATGTCATGTCACTAGGCCACCAGTTTGTCTCTGCAGGTTACCCCCTGTCTCACTCCTAGTGTGTTTATAGTTCTTCCCCCCCACCCAAGGCCAGTAAGAGGCATCCCTTCCTCTCCAGGCAACCCAGGTGAGCTCTTTGTGATGTCATGTCACTAGGCCACCAGTTTGTCTCTGCAGGTTACCCCCTGTCTCACTCCTAGTGTGTTTATAGTTCTTCCCCCCCACCCAAGGCCAGTAAGAGGCATCCCTTCCTCTCCAGGCAACTCAGGTGAGCTCTTTCTGATGTCATGGCAGTTGGTCTCCAGTTTCTCTCTGGAGATTGGCCCCCTGTCAAACTCCTAGTGTGTTTATAGTTCTTCCCCCCCCCACCACCCAAGGCCAGTAAGAGGCATCCCTTCCTCTCCAGGCAACTCAGGCGAGCTCTTTGTGATGTCATGTCACTAGGCCACCAGTTTGTCTCTGCAGGTTACCCCCTGTCTCACTCCTAGTGTGTTTATAGTTCTTCCCCCCCACCCAAGGCCAGTAAGAGGCATCCCTTCCTCTCCAGGCAACTCAGGCGAGCTCTTTGTGATGTCATGTCACTAGGCCACCAATTTGTCTCTGCAGGTTACCCCCTGTCTCACTCCTAGTGTGTTTATAGTTCTTTCCCCCCCACCCAAGGCCAGTAAAAGGCATCCCTTCCTCTCCAGGCAACCCAGGTGAGCTCTTTGTGATGTCATGTCACTAGGCCACCAGTTTGTCTCTGCAGGTTACCCCCTGTCTCACTCCTAGTGTGTTTATAGTTCTTCCCCCCCACCCAAGGCCAGTAAGAGGCATCCCTTCCTCTCCAGGCAACTCAGGCAAGCTCTTTGTGATGTCATGTCACTAGGCCACCAGTTTGTCTCTGCAGGTTACCCCCTGTCTCACTCCTAGTGTGTTTATAGTTCTTCCCCCCCACCCAAGGCCAGTAAGAGGCATCCCTTCCTCTCCAGGCAACCCAGGTGAGCTCTTTGTGATGTCATGTCACTAGGCCACCAGTTTGTCTCTGCAGGTTACCCCCTGTCTCACTCCTAGTGTGTTTATAGTTCTTCCCCCCCACCCAAGGCCAGTAAGAGGCCTCCCTTCCTCTCCAGGCAACTCAGGTGAGCTCTTTGTGATGTCATGGCAGTTGGTCTCCAGTTTCTCTCTGGAGATTGGCCCCCTGTCAAACTCCTAGTGTGTTTATAGTTCTTCCCCCCCACCCAAGGCCAGTAAGAGGCATCCCTTCCTCTCCAGGCAACCCAGGTGAGCTCTTTGTGATGTCATGTCACTAGGCCACCAGTTTGTCTCTGCAGGTTACCCCCTGTCTCACTCCTAGTGTGTTTATAGTTCTTCCCCCCCACCCAAGGCCAGTAAGAGGCCTCCCTTCCTCTCCAGGCAACTCAGGTGAGCTCTTTGTGATGTCATGTCACTAGGCCACCAGTTTGTCTCTGCAGGTTACCCCCTGTCTCACTCCTAGTGTGTTTATAGTTCTTCCCCCCCACCCAAGGCCAGTAAGAGGCATCCCTTCCTCTCCAGGCAACCCAGGTGAGCTCTTTGTGATGTCATGTCACTAGGCCACCAGTTTGTCTCTGCAGGTTACCCCCTGTCTCACTCCTAGTGTGTTTATAGTTCTTCCCCCCCACCCAAGGCCAGTAAGAGGCCTCCCTTCCTCTCCAGGCAACTCAGGTGAGCTCTTTGTGATGTCATGTCACTAGGCCACCAGTTTGTCTCTGCAGGTTACCCCCTGTCTCACTCCTAGTGTGTTTATAGTTCTTCCCCCCCACCCAAGGTCAGTAAGAGGCATCCCTTCCTCTCCAGGCAACTCAGGCGAGCTCTTTGTGATGTCATGTCACTAGGCGACCAGTTTGTCTCTGCAGGTTACCCCCTGTCTCACTCCTAGTGTGTTTATAGTTCTTCCCCCCCCACCCAAGGCCAGTAAGAGGCATCCCTTCCTCTCCAGGCAACTCAGGCGAGCTCTTTGTGATGTCATGTCACTAGGCCAGCAGTTTGTCTCTGCAGGTTACCCCCTGTCTCACTCCTAGTGTGTTTATAGTTCTTCCCCCCCACCCAAGGCCAGTAAGAGGCATCCCTTCCTCTTCAGGCAACCCAGGTGAGCTCTTTGTGATGTCATGTCACTAGGCCACCAGTTTGTCTCTGCAGGTTACCCCCTGTCTCACTCCTAGTGTGTTTATAGTTCTTCCCCCCCCCACCCAAGGCCAGTAAGAGGCATCCCTTCCTCTCCAGGCAACTCAGGCGAGCTCTTTGTGATGTCATGTCACTAGGCCACCAGTTTGTCTCTGCAGGTTACCCCCTGTCTCACTCCTAGTGTGTTTATAGTTCTTCCCCCCCACCCAAGGCCAGTAAGAGGCATCCCTTCCTCTCCAGGCAACTCAGGCAAGCTCTTTGTGATGTCATGTCACTAGGCCACCAGTTTGTCTCTGCAGGTTACCCCCTGTCTCACTCCTAGTGTGTTTATAGTTCTTTGCCCCCCACCCAAGGCCAGTAAAAGGCATCCCTTCCTCTCCAGGCAACCCAGGTGAGCTCTTTGTGATGTCATGTCACTAGGCCACCAGTTTGTCTCTGCAGGTTACCCCCTGTCTCACTCCTAGTGTGTTTATAGTTCTTCCCCCCCACCCAAGGCCAGTAAGAGGCATCCCTTCCTCTCCAGGCAACTCAGGCAAGCTCTTTGTGATGTCATGTCACTAGGCCACCAGTTTGTCTCTGCAGGTTACCCCCTGTCTCACTCCTAGTGTGTTTATAGTTCTTCCCCCCCACCCAAGGCCAGTAAGAGGCATCCCTTCCTCTCCAGGCAACCCAGGTGAGCTCTTTGTGATGTCATGTCACTAGGCCACCAGTTTGTCTCTGCAGGTTACCCCCTGTCTCACTCCTAGTGTGTTTATAGTTCTTCCCCCCCACCCAAGGCCAGTAAGAGGCATCCCTTCCTCTCCAGGCAACTCAGGTGAGCTCTTTGTGATGTCATGTCACTAGGCCAGCAGTTCGTCTCTGCAGGTTACCCCCTGTCTCACTCCTAGTGTGTTTATAGTTCTTCCCCCCCACCCAAGGCCAGTAAGAGGCATCCCTTCCTCTCCAGGCAACCCAGGTGAGCTCTTTGTGATGTCATGTCACTAGGCCACCAGTTTGTCTCTGCAGGTTACCCCCTGTCTCACTCCTAGTGTGTTTATAGTTCTTCCCCCCCCCCCACACCCAAGGCCAGTAAGAGGCCTCCCTTCCTCTCCAGGGAACTCAGGCAAGCTCTTTGTGATGTCATGTCACTAGGCCACCAGTTTGTCTCTGCAGGTTACCCCCTGTCTCACTCCTAGTGTGTTTATAGTTCTTCCCCCCCACCCAAGGCCAGTAAGAGGCATCCCTTCCTCTCCAGGCAACCCAGGTGAGCTCTTTGTGATGTCATGTAACTAGGCCACCAGTTTGTCTCTGCAGGTTACCCCCTGTCTCACTCCTAGTGTGTTTATAGTTCTTCCCCCCCACCCAAGGCCAGTAAGAGGCCTCCCTTCCTCTCCAGGCAACTCAGGTGAGCTCTTTGTGATGTCATGTCACTAGGCCACCAGTTTGTCTCTGCAGGTTACCCCCTGTCTCACTCCTAGTGTGTTTATAGTTCTTCCCCCCCACCCAAGGCCAGTAAGAGGCATCCCTTCCTCTCCAGGCAACCCAGGTGAGCTCTTTGTGATGTCATGTCACTAGGCCACCAGTTTGTCTCTGCAGGTTACCCCCTGTCTCACTCCTAGTGTGTTTATAGTTCTTCCCCCCACCCAAGGCCAGTAAGAGGCCTCCCTTCCTCTCTAGGCAACTCAGGCGAGCTCTTTGTGATGTCATGTCACTAGGCCACCAGTTTGTCTCTGCAGGTTACCCCCTGTCTCACTCCTAGTGTGTTTATAGTTCTTCCCCCCCACCCAAGGCCAGTAAGAGGCATCCCTTCCTCTCCAGGCAACCCAGGTGAGCTCTTTGTGATGTCATGTCACTAGGCCACCAGTTTGTCTCTGCAGGTTACCCCCTGTCTCACTCCTAGTGTGTTTATAGTTCTTCCCCCCCACCCAAGGCCAGTAAGAGGCCTCCCTTCCTCTCCAGGCAACCCAGGTGAGCTCTTTGTGATGTCATGTCACTAGGCCACCAGTTTGTCTCTGCAGGTTACCCCCTGTCTCACTCCTAGTGTGTTTATAGTTCTTCCCCCCCACCCAAGGCCAGTAAGAGGCATCCCTTCCTCTCCAGGCAACTCAGGTGAGCTCTTTGTGATGTCATGTCACTAGGCCACCAGTTTGTCTCTGCAGGTTACCCCCTGTCTCACTCCTAGTGTGTTTATAGTTCTTCCCCCCCACCCAAGGCCAGTAAGAGGCCTCCCTTCCACTCCAGGCAACTCAGGTGAGCTCTTTGTGATGTCATGTCACTAGGCCACCAGTTTGTCTCTGCAGGTTACCCCCTGTCTCACTCCTAGTGTGTTTATAGTTCTTCCCCCCCCCCACCCAAGGCCAGTAAGAGGCATCCCTTCCTCTCCAGGCAACTCAGGCGAGCTCTTTGTGATGTCATGTCACTAGGCCACCAGTTTGTCTCTGCAGGTTACCCCCTGTCTCACTCCTAGTGTGTTTATAGTTCTTTCCCCCCCACCCAAGGCTAGTAAGAGGCCTCCCTTCCTCTCCAGGCAACTCAGGCGAGCTCTTTGTGATGTCATGTCACTAGGCCACCAGTTTGTTTCTGCAGGTTACCCCCTGTCTCACTCCTAATGTGTTTATAGTTCTTCCCCCCCCACCCAAGGCCAGTAAGAGGCATCCCTTCCTCTCCAGGCAACCCAGGTGAGCTCTTTGTGATGTCATGTCACTAGGCCACCAGTTTGTCTCTGCAGGTTACCCCCTGTCTCACTCCTAGTGTGTTTATAGTTCTTCCCCCCCACCCAAGGCCAGTAAGAGGCCTCCCTTCCACTCCAGGCAACCCAGGTGAGCTCTTTGTGATGTCATGTCACTAGGCCACCAGTTTGTCTCTGCAGGTTACCCCCTGTCTCACTCCTAGTGTGTTTACAGTTCTTCCCCCCCCCACCCAAGGCCAGTAAGAGGCCTCCCTTCCACTCCAGGCAACCCAGGTGAGCTCTTTGTGATGTCATGTCACTAGGCCACCAGTTTGTCTCTGCAGGTTACCCCCTGTCTCACTCCTAATGTGTTTATAGTTCTTCCCCCCCCCACCCAAGGCCAGTAAGAGGCATCCCTTCCTCTCCAGGCAACCCAGGTGAGCTCTTTGTGATGTCATGTCACTAGGCCACCAGTTTGTCTCTGCAGGTTACCCCCTGTCTCACTCCTAGTGTGTTTATAGTTCTTCCCCCCCACCCAAGGCCAGTAAGAGGCCTCCCTTCCACTCCAGGCAACCCAGGTGAGCTCTTTGTGATGTCATGTCACTAGGCCACCAGTTTGTCTCTGCAGGTTACCCCCTGTCTCACTCCTAGTGTGTTTATAGTTCTTCCCCCCCCCACCCAAGGCCAGTAAGAGGCATCCCTTCCTCTCCAGGCAACTCAGGCGAGCTCTTTGTGATGTCATGTCACTAGGCCACCAGTTTGTCTCTGCAGGTTACCCCCTGTCTCACTCCTAGTGTGTTTATAGTTCTTCCCCCCCACCCAAGGCCAGTAAGAGGCATCCCTTCCTCTCCAGGCAACCCAGGTGAGCTCTTTGTGATGTCATATCACTAGGCCACCAGTTTGTCTCTGCAGGTTACCCCCTGTCTCACTCCTAGTGTGTTTATAGTTCTTCCCCCCCACCCAAGGCCAGTAAGAGGCATCCCTTCCTCTCCAGGCAACTCAGGCGAGCTCTTTGTGATGTCATGTCACTAGGCCACCAGTTTGTCTCTGCAGGTTACCCCCTGTCTCACTCCTAGTGTGTTTATAGTTCTTCCCCCCCACCCAAGGCCAGTAAGAGGCATCCCTTCCTCTCCAGGCAACTCAGGCGAGCTCTTTGTGATGTCATGTCACTAGGCCACCAGTTTGTCTCTGCAGGTTACCCCCTGTCTCACTCCTAGTGTGTTTATAGTTCTTTCCCCCCACCCAAGGCTAGTAAGAGGCCTCCCTTCCTCTCCAGGCAACTCAGGCGAGCTCTTTGTGATGTCATGTCACTAGGCCACCAGTTTGTTTCTGCAGGTTACCCCCTGTCTCACTCCTAGTGTGTTTATAGTTCTTCCCCCCCACCCAAGGCCAGTAAGAGGCCTCCCTTCCTCTCCAGGCAACTCAGGTGAGCTCTTTGTGATGTCATGTCACTAGGCCACCAGTTTGTCTCTGCAGGTTACCCCCTGTCTCACTCCTAGTGTGTTTATAGTTCTTCCCCCCCACCCAAGGCCAGTAAGAGGCATCCCTTCCTCTCCAGGCAACTCAGGCGAGCTCTTTGTGATGTCATGTCACTAGGCCACCAGTTTGTCTCTGCAGGTTACCCCCTGTCTCACTCCTAGTGTGTTTATAGTTCTTTCCCCCCACCCAAGGCTAGTAAGAGGCCTCCCTTCCTCTCCAGGCAACTCAGGCGAGCTCTTTGTGATGTCATGTCACTAGGCCACCAGTTTGTTTCTGCAGGTTACCCCCTGTCTCACTCCTAGTGTGTTTATAGTTTTCCCCCCCACCCAAGGCCAGTAAGAGGCCTCCCTTCCTCTCCAGGCAACTCAGGCGAGCTCTTTGTGATGTCATGTCACTAGGCCACCAGTTTGTCTCTGCAGGTTACCCCCTGTCTCACTCCTAGTGTGTTTATAGTTCTTCCCCCCCACCCAAGGCCAGTAAGAGGCCTCCCTTCCTCTCCAGGCAACTCAGGTGAGCTCTTTGTGATGTCATGTCACTAGGCCACCAGTTTGTTTCTGCAGGTTACCCCCTGTCTCACTCCTAGTGTGTTTATAGTTCTTCCCCCCCACCCAAGGCCAGTAAGAGGCCTCCCTTCCACTCCAGGCAACTCAGGTGAGCTCTTTGTGATGTCATGTCACTAGGCCACCAGTTTGTCTCTGCAGGTTACCCCCTGTCTCACTCCTAGTGTGTTTATAGTTCTTCCCCCCCCCACCCAAGGCCAGTAAGAGGCATCCCTTCCTCTCCAGGCAACTCAGGCGAGCTCTTTGTGATGTCATGTCACTAGGCCACCAGTTTGTCTCTGCAGGTTACCCCCTGTCTCACTCCTAGTGTGTTTATAGTTCTTTCCCCCCACCCAAGGCTAGTAAGAGGCCTCCCTTCCTCTCCAGGCAACTCAGGCGAGCTCTTTGTGATGTCATGTCACTAGGCCACCAGTTTGTCTCTGCAGGTTACCCCCTGTCTCACTCCTAGTGTGTTTATAGTTCTTTCCCCCCCCCCACCCAAGGCCAGTAAAAGGCATCCCTTCCTCTCCAGGCAACCCAGGTGAGCTCTTTGTGATGTCATGTCACTAGGCCACCAGTTTGTCTCTGCAGGTTACCCCCTGTCTCACTCCTAGTGTGTTTATAGTTCTTCCCCCCCACCCAAGGCCAGTAAGAGGCATCCCTTCCTCTCCTGGCAACTCAGGTGAGCTCTTTGTGATGTCATGTCACTAGGCCAGCAGTTTGTCTCTGCAGGTTACCCCCTGTCTCACTCCTAGTGTGTTTATAGTTCTTCCCCCCCACCCAAGGCCAGTAAGAGGCATCCCTTCCTCTCCAGGCAACCCAGGTGAGCTCTTTGTGATGTCATGTCACTAGGCCACCAGTTTGTCTCTGCAGGTTACCCCCTGTCTCACTCCTAGTGTGTTTATAGTTCTTCCCCCCCACCCAAGGCCAGTAAGAGGCCTCCCTTCCTCTCCAGGCAACTCAGGTGAGCTCTTTGTGATGTCATGTCACTAGGCCACCAGTTTGTCTCTGCAGGTTACCCCCTGTCTCACTCCTAGTGTGTTTATAGTTCTTCCCCCCCACCCAAGCCAGTAAGAGGCCTCCCTTCCTCTCCAGGCAACTCAGGCGAGCTCTTTGTGATGTCATGTCACTAGGCCACCAGTTTGTCTCTGCAGGTTACCCCCTGTCTCACTCCTAGTGTGTTTATAGTTCTTCCCCCCCACCCAAGGCCAGTAAGAGGCATCCCTTCCTCTCCAGGCAACTCAGGTGAGCTCTTTGTGATGTCATGTCACTAGGCCAGCAGTTTGTCTCTGCAGGTTACCCCCTGTCTCACTCCTAGTGTGTTTATAGTTCTTCCCCCCCACCCAAGGCCAGTAAGAGGCATCCCTTCCTCTCCAGGCATCTCAGGCGAGCTCTTTGTGATGTTATGTCACTAGGCCACCAGTTTGTCTCTGCAGGTTACCCCCTGTCTCACTCCTAGTGTGTTTATAGTTCTTTCCCCCCCACCCAAGGCCAGTATAAGGCATCCCTTCCTCTCCAGGCAACCCAGGTGAGCTCTTTGTGATGTCATGTCACTAGGCCACCAGTTTGTCTCTGCAGGTTACCCCCTGTCTCACTCCTAGTGTGTTTATAGTTCTTCCCCCCCACCCAAGGCCAGTAAGAGGCCTCCCTTCCTCTCCAGGCAACTCAGGTGAGCTCTTTCTGATGTCATGGCAGTTGGTCTCCAGTTTCTCTCTGGAGATTGGCCCCCTGTCAAACTCCTAGTATGTTTATAGTTCTTCCCCCCCCCCCCCCACCCAAGGCCAGTAAGAGGCATCCCTTCCTCTCCAGGCAACTCAGGCGAGCTCTTTGTGATGTCATGTCACTAGGCCACCAGTTTGTCTCTGCAGGTTACCCCCTGTCTCACTCCTAGTGTGTTTATAGTTCTTCCCCCCCACCCAAGGCCAGTAAGAGGCATCCCTTCCACTCCAGGCAACCCAGGTGAGCTCTTTGTGATGTCATGTCACTAGGCCACCAGTTTGTCTCTGCAGGTTACCCCCTGTCTCACTCCTAGTGTGTTTATAGTTCTTCCCCCCCACCCAAGGCCAGTAAGAGGCCTCCCTTCCTCTCCAGGCAACTCAGGTGAGCTCTTTGTGATGTCATGTCACTAGGCCACCAGTTTGTCTCTGCAGGTTACCCCCTGTCTCACTCCTAGTGTGTTTATAGTTCTTCCCCCCCACCCAAGGCCAGTAAGAGGCCTCCCTTCCTCTCCAGGCAACTCAGGCGAGCTCTTTGTGATGTTATGTCACTAGGCCACCAGTTTGTCTCTGCAGGTTACCCCCTGTCTCACTCCTAGTGTGTTTATAGTTCTTTCCCCCCCACCCAAGGCCAGTAAGAGGCATTCCTTCCTCTCCAGGCAACCCAGGTGAGCTCTTTGTAATGTCATGTCACTAGGCCACCAGTTTGTCTCTGCAGGTTACCCCCTGTCTCACTCCTAGTGTGTTTATAGTTCTTCCCCCCCCCCCCAAGGCCAGTAAGAGGCATTCCTTCCACTCCAGGCAACTCAGGTGAGCTCTTTGTGATGTCATGTCACTAGGCCACCAGTTTGTCTCTGCAGGTTACCCCCTGTCTCACTCCTAGTGTGTTTATAGTTCTTCCCCCCCACCCAAGGCCAATAAGAGGCCTCCCTTCCTCTCCAGGCAACCCAGGTGAGCTCTTTGTGATGTCATGTCCCTAGGCCACCAGTTTGTCTCTGCAGGTTACCCACTGTCTCACTTCTAGTGTGTTTATAGTTCTTCCCCCCCACCCAAGGCCAGTAAGAGGCCTCCCTTCCTCTCCAGGCAACTCAGGTGAGCTCTTTGTGATGTCATGTCACTAGGCCACCAGTTTGTCTCTGCAGGTTACCCCCTGTCTCACTCCTAGTGTGTTTATAGTTCTTCCCCCCCACCCAAGGCCAGTAAGAGGCATTCCTTCCACTCCAGGCAACCCAGGTGAGCTCTTTGTGATGTCATGTCACTAGGCCACCAGTTTGTCTCTGCAGGTTACCCCCTGTCTCACTCCTAGTGTGTTTATAGTTCTTCCCCCCCCCCCACCCAAGGCCAGTAAGAGGCATCCCTTCCACTCCAGGCAACCCAGGTGAGCTCTTTGTGATGTCATGTCACTAGGCCACCAGTTTGTCTCTGCAGGTTACCCCCTGTCTCACTCCTAGTGTGTTTATAGTTCTTTCCCCCCCACCCAAGGCCAGTAAAAGGCATTCCTTCCACTCCAGGCAACCCAGGTGAGCTCTTTGTGATGTCATTTCACTAGGCCACCAGTTTGTCTCTGCAGGTTACCCCCTGTCTCACTCCTAGTGTGTTTATAGTTCTTCCCCTCCACCCAAGGCCAGTAAGAGGCATCCCTTCCTCTCCAGGCAACCCAGGTGAGCTCTTTGTGATGTCATGTCACTAGGCCACCAGTTTGTCTCTGCAGGTTACTCCCTGTCTCACTCCTAGTGTGTTTATAGTTCTTCCCCCCCACCCAAGGCCAGTAAGAGGCATCCCTTCCACTCCAGGCAACCCAGGTGAGCTCTTTGTGATGTCATGTCACTAGGCCACCAGTTTGTCTCTGCAGGTTACCCCCTGTCTCACTCCTAGTGTGTTTATAGTTCTTTCCCCCCCACCCAAGGCCAGTAAGAGGCATCCCTTCCTCTCCAGGCAACCCAGGTGAGCTCTTTGTGATGTCATGTCACTAGGCCACCAGTTTGTCTCTGCAGGTTACCCCCTGTCTCACTCCTAGTGTGTTTATAGTTCTTCCCCCCCACCCAAGGCCAGTAAGAGGCCTCCCTTCCTCTCCATGCAACTCAGGCGAGCTCTTTGTGATGTCATGTCACTAGGCCACCAGTTTGTCTCTGCAGGTTACCCCCTGTCTCACTCCTAGTGTGTTTATAGTTCTTCCCCCCCACCCAAGGCCAGTAAGAGGCCTCCCTTCCTCTCCAGGCAACTCAGTTGAGCTCTTTGTGATGTCATGTCACTAGGCCACCAGTTTGTTTCTGCAGGTTACCCCCTGTCTCACTCCTAGTGTGTTTATAGTTCTTCCCCCCCACCCAAGGCCAGTAAGAGGCCTCCCTTCCACTCCAGGCAACTCAGGTGAGCTCTTTGTGATGTCATGTCACTAGGCCACCAGTTTGTCTCTGCAGGTTACCCCCTGTCTCACTCCTAGTGTGTTTATAGTTCTTCCCCCCCCCCCACCCAAGGCCAGTAAGAGGCATCCCTTCCTCTCCAGGCAACTCAGGCGAGCTCTTTGTGATGTCATGTCACTAGGCCACCAGTTTGTCTCTGCAGGTTACCCCCTGTCTCACTCCTAGTGTGTTTATAGTTCTTTCCCCCCACCCAAGGCTAGTAAGAGGCCTCCCTTCCTCTCCAGGCAACTCAGGCGAGCTCTTTGTGATGTCATGTCACTAGGCCACCAGTTTGTCTCTGCAGGTTACCCCCTGTCTCACTCCTAGTGTGTTTATAGTTCTTTCCCCCCCCCCACCCAAGGCCAGTAAAAGGCATCCCTTCCTCTCCAGGCAACCCAGGTGAGCTCTTTGTGATGTCATGTCACTAGGCCACCAGTTTGTCTCTGCAGGTTACCCCCTGTCTCACTCCTAGTGTGTTTATAGTTCTTCCCCCCCACCCAAGGCCAGTAAGAGGCATCCCTTCCTCTCCTGGCAACTCAGGTGAGCTCTTTGTGATGTCATGTCACTAGGCCAGCAGTTTGTCTCTGCAGGTTACCCCCTGTCTCACTCCTAGTGTGTTTATAGTTCTTCCCCCCCACCCAAGGCCAGTAAGAGGCATCCCTTCCTCTCCAGGCAACCCAGGTGAGCTCTTTGTGATGTCATGTCACTAGGCCACCAGTTTGTCTCTGCAGGTTACCCCCTGTCTCACTCCTAGTGTGTTTATAGTTCTTCCCCCCCACCCAAGGCCAGTAAGAGGCCTCCCTTCCTCTCCAGGCAACTCAGGTGAGCTCTTTGTGATGTCATGTCACTAGGCCACCAGTTTGTCTCTGCAGGTTACCCCCTGTCTCACTCCTAGTGTGTTTATAGTTCTTCCCCCCCACCCAAGCCAGTAAGAGGCCTCCCTTCCTCTCCAGGCAACTCAGGCGAGCTCTTTGTGATGTCATGTCACTAGGCCACCAGTTTGTCTCTGCAGGTTACCCCCTGTCTCACTCCTAGTGTGTTTATAGTTCTTCCCCCCCACCCAAGGCCAGTAAGAGGCATCCCTTCCTCTCCAGGCAACTCAGGTGAGCTCTTTGTGATGTCATGTCACTAGGCCAGCAGTTTGTCTCTGCAGGTTACCCCCTGTCTCACTCCTAGTGTGTTTATAGTTCTTCCCCCCCACCCAAGGCCAGTAAGAGGCATCCCTTCCTCTCCAGGCATCTCAGGCGAGCTCTTTGTGATGTTATGTCACTAGGCCACCAGTTTGTCTCTGCAGGTTACCCCCTGTCTCACTCCTAGTGTGTTTATAGTTCTTTCCCCCCCACCCAAGGCCAGTATAAGGCATCCCTTCCTCTCCAGGCAACCCAGGTGAGCTCTTTGTGATGTCATGTCACTAGGCCACCAGTTTGTCTCTGCAGGTTACCCCCTGTCTCACTCCTAGTGTGTTTATAGTTCTTCCCCCCCACCCAAGGCCAGTAAGAGGCCTCCCTTCCTCTCCAGGCAACTCAGGTGAGCTCTTTCTGATGTCATGGCAGTTGGTCTCCAGTTTCTCTCTGGAGATTGGCCCCCTGTCAAACTCCTAGTATGTTTATAGTTCTTCCCCCCCCCCCCACCCAAGGCCAGTAAGAGGCATCCCTTCCTCTCCAGGCAACTCAGGCGAGCTCTTTGTGATGTCATGTCACTAGGCCACCAGTTTGTCTCTGCAGGTTACCCCCTGTCTCACTCCTAGTGTGTTTATAGTTCTTCCCCCCCACCCAAGGCCAGTAAGAGGCATCCCTTCCACTCCAGGCAACCCAGGTGAGCTCTTTGTGATGTCATGTCACTAGGCCACCAGTTTGTCTCTGCAGGTTACCCCCTGTCTCACTCCTAGTGTGTTTATAGTTCTTCCCCCCCACCCAAGGCCAGTAAGAGGCCTCCCTTCCTCTCCAGGCAACTCAGGTGAGCTCTTTGTGATGTCATGTCACTAGGCCACCAGTTTGTCTCTGCAGGTTACCCCCTGTCTCACTCCTAGTGTGTTTATAGTTCTTCCCCCCCACCCAAGGCCAGTAAGAGGCCTCCCTTCCTCTCCAGGCAACTCAGGCGAGCTCTTTGTGATGTTATGTCACTAGGCCACCAGTTTGTCTCTGCAGGTTACCCCCTGTCTCACTCCTAGTGTGTTTATAGTTCTTCCCCCCCCCACCCAAGGCCAGTAAGAGGCATCCCTTCCTCTCCAGGCAACTCAGGCGAGCTCTTTGTGATGTCATGTCACTAGGCCACCAGTTTGTCTCTGCAGGTTACCCCCTGTCTCACTCCTAGTGTGTTTATAGTTCTTCCCCCCCACCCAAGGCCAGTAAGAGGCATCCCTTCCTCTCCAGGCAACTCAGGCGAGCTCTTTGTGATGTCATGTCACTAGGCCACCAGTTTGTCTCTGCAGGTTACCCCCTGTCTCACTCCTAGTGTGTTTATAGTTCTTCCCCCCCACCCAAGGCCAGTAAGAGGCCTCCCTTCCTCTCCAGGCAACTCAGGTGAGCTCTTTGTGATGTCATGTCACTAGGCCACCAGTTTGTCTCTGGAGATTGGCCCCCTGTCAAACTCCTAGTGTGTTTATAGTTCTTCCCCCCCACCCAAGGCCAGTAAGAGGCATTCCTTCCTCTCCAGGCAACCCAGGTGAGCTCTTTGTAATGTCATGTCACTAGGCCACCAGTTTGTCTCTGCAGGTTACCCCCTGTCTCACTCCTAGTGTGTTTATAGTTCTTCCCCCCCCCCCAAGGCCAGTAAGAGGCATTCCTTCCACTCCAGGCAACTCAGGTGAGCTCTTTGTGATGTCATGTCACTAGGCCACCAGTTTGTCTCTGCAGGTTACCCCCTGTCTCACTCCTAGTGTGTTTATAGTTCTTCCCCCCCACCCAAGGCCAATAAGAGGCCTCCCTTCCTCTCCAGGCAACCCAGGTGAGCTCTTTGTGATGTCATGTCCCTAGGCCACCAGTTTGTCTCTGCAGGTTACCCACTGTCTCACTTCTAGTGTGTTTATAGTTCTTCCCCCCCACCCAAGGCCAGTAAGAGGCCTCCCTTCCTCTCCAGGCAACTCAGGTGAGCTCTTTGTGATGTCATGTCACTAGGCCACCAGTTTGTCTCTGCAGGTTACCCCCTGTCTCACTCCTAGTGTGTTTATAGTTCTTCCCCCCCACCCAAGGCCAGTAAGAGGCATTCCTTCCACTCCAGGCAACCCAGGTGAGCTCTTTGTGATGTCATGTCACTAGGCCACCAGTTTGTCTCTGCAGGTTACCCCCTGTCTCACTCCTAGTGTGTTTATAGTTCTTCCCCCCCCACCCAAGGCCAGTAAGAGGCATCCCTTCCACTCCAGGCAACCCAGGTGAGCTCTTTGTGATGTCATGTCACTAGGCCACCAGTTTGTCTCTGCAGGTTACCCCCTGTTTCACTCCTAGTGTGTTTATAGTTCTTTCCCCCCCACCCAAGGCCAGTAAAAGGCATTCCTTCCACTCCAGGCAACCCAGGTGAGCTCTTTGTGATGTCATTTCACTAGGCCACCAGTTTGTCTCTGCAGGTTACCCCCTGTCTCACTCCTAGTGTGTTTATAGTTCTTCCCCTCCACCCAAGGCCAGTAAGAGGCATCCCTTCCTCTCCAGGCAACCCAGGTGAGCTCTTTGTGATGTCATGTCACTAGGCCACCAGTTTGTCTCTGCAGGTTACCCCCTGTCTCACTCCTAGTGTGTTTATAGTTCTTCCCCCCCACCCAAGGCCAGTAAGAGGCATCCCTTCCACTCCAGGCAACCCAGGTGAGCTCTTTGTGATGTCATGTCACTAGGCCACCAGTTTGTCTCTGCAGGTTACCCCCTGTCTCACTCCTAGTGTGTTTATAGTTCTTTCCCCCCCACCCAAGGCCAGTAAAAGGCATTCCTACCACTCCAGGCAACCCAGGTGAGTTCTTTGTGATGTCATGTCACTAGGCCACCAGTTTGTCTCTGCAGGTTACCCCCTGTCTCACTCCTAGTGTGTTTATAGTTCTTCCCCCCCACCCAAGGCCAGTAAGAGGCCTCCCTTCCTCTCCAGGCAACCCAGGTGAGCTCTTTGTGATGTCATGTCACTAGGCCACCAGTTTGTCTCTGCAGGTTACCCCCTGTCTCACTCCTAGTGTGTTTATAGTTCTTCCCCCCCACCCAAGGCCAGTAAGAGGCATCCCTTCCTCTCCAGGCAACCCAGGTGAGCTCTTTGTGATGTCATGTCACTAGGCCACCAGTTTGTCTCTGCAGGTTACCCCCTGTCTCACTCCTAGTGTGTTTATAGTTCTTCCCCCCCACCCAAGGCCAGTAAGAGGCCTCCCTTCCTCTCCATGCAACTCAGGCGAGCTCTTTGTGATGTCATGTCACTAGGCCACCAGTTTGTCTCTGCAGGTTACCCCCTGTCTCACTCCTAGTGTGTTTATAGTTCTTCCCCCCCACCCAAGGCCAGTAAGAGGCCTCCCTTCCTCTCCAGGCAACTCAGTTGAGCTCTTTGTGATGTCATGTCACTAGGCCACCAGTTTGTTTCTGCAGGTTACCCCCTGTCTCACTCCTAGTGTGTTTATAGTTCTTCCCCCCCACCCAAGGCCAGTAAGAGGCCTCCCTTCCTCTCCATGCAACTCAGGCGAGCTCTTTGTGATGTCATGTCACTAGGCCACCAGTTTGTCTCTGCAGGTTACCCCCTGTCTCACTCCTAGTGTGTTTATAGTTCTTCCCCCCCACCCAAGGCCAGTAAGAGGCCTCCCTTCCTCTCTAGGCAACTCAGGCGAGCTCTTTGTGATGTCATGTCACTAGGCCACCAGTTTGTCTCTGCAGGTTACCCCCTGTCTCACTCCTAGTGTGTTTATAGTTCTTCCCCCCCACCCAAGGCCAGTAAGAGGCCTCCCTTCCTCTCTAGGCAACTCAGGCGAGCTCTTTGTGATGTCATGTCACTAGGCCACCAGTTTGTCTCTGCAGGTTACCCCCTGTCTCACTCCTAGTGTGTTTATAGTTCTTCCCCCCCCACCCAAGGCCAGTAAGAGGCCTCCCTTCCTCTCCAGGCAACCCAGGTGAGCTCTTTGTGATGTCATGTCACTAGGCCACCAGTTTGTCTCTGCAGGTTACCCCCTGTCTCACTCCTAGTGTGTTTATAGTTCTTCCCCCCCACCCAAGGCCAGTAAGAGGCCTCCCTTCCTCTCCAGGCAACTCAGTTGAGCTCTTTGTGATGTCATGGCAGTTGGTCTCCAGTCTCTCTGGAGATTGGCCCCCTGTCTCACTCCTAGTGTGTTTATAGTTCTTCCCCCCCACCCAAGGCCAGTAAAAGGCATCCCTTCCTCTTCAGGCAACTCAGGCGAGCTCTTTGTGATGTCATGTCACTAGGCCACCAGTTTGTCTCTGCAGGTTACCCCCTGTCTCACTCCTAGTGTGTTTATAGTTCTTCCCCCCCCCACCCAAGGCCAGTAAGAGGCATCCCTTCCTCTTCAGGCAACTCAGGTGAGCTCTTTGTGATGTCATGTCACTAGGCCACCAGTTTGTCTCTGCAGGTTACCCCCTGTCTCACTCCTAGTGTGTTTATAGTTCTTCCCCCCCACCCAAGGCCAGTAAAAGGCATCCCTTCCTCTTCAGGCAACTCAGGTGAGCTCTTTGTGATGTCATGTCACTAGGCCACCAGTTTGTCTCTGCAGGTTACCCCCTGTCTCACTCCTAGTGTGTTTATAGTTCTTCCCCCCCCACCCAAGGCCAGTAAGAGGCATCCCTTCCACTCCAGGCAACCCAGGTGAGCTCTTTGTGATGTCATGTCACTAGGCCACCAGTTTGTCTCTGCAGGTTACCCCCTGTCTCACTCCTAGTGTGTTTATAGTTCTTCCCCCCCCCCCACCCAAGGCCAGTAAGAGGCATCCCTTCCTCTCCAGGCAACTCAGGCGAGCTCTTTGTGATGTCATGTCACTAGGCCACCAGTTTGTCTCTGCAGGTTACCCCCTGTCTCACTCCTAGTGTGTTTATAGTTCTTCCCCCCCACCCAAGGCCAGTAAGAGGCATCCCTTCCTCTCCATGCAACTCAGGCGAGCTCTTTGTGATGTCATGTCACTAGGCCACCAGTTTGTCTCTGCAGGTTACCCCCTGTCTCACTCCTAGTGTGTTTATAGTTCTTCCCCCCCCCCCCACCCAAGGCCAGTAAGAGGCATCCCTTCCTCTCCAGGCAACTCAGGCGAGCTCTTTGTGATGTCATGTCACTAGGCCACCAGTTTGTCTCTGCAGGTTACCCCCTGTCTCACTCCTAGTGTGTTTATAGTTCTTCCCCCCCCACCCAAGGCCAGTAAAAGGCATCCCTTCCTCTTCAGGCAACTCAGGCGAGCTCTTTGTGATGTCATGTCACTAGGCCACCAGTTTGTCTCTGCAGGTTACCCCCTGTCTCACTCCTAGTGTGTTTATAGTTCTTCCCCCCCCCCCACCCAAGGCCAGTAAGAGGCCTCCCTTCCTCTCCAGGCAACTCAGGCGAGCTCTTTGTGATGTCATGTCACTAGGCCACCAGTTTGTCTCTGCAGGTTACCCCCTGTCTCACTCCTAGTGTGTTTATAGTTCTTTCCCCCCCACCCAAGGCCAGTAAGAGGCATCCCTTCCACTCCAGGCAACCCAGGTGAGCTCTTTGTGATGTCATGTCACTAGGCCACCAGTTTGTCTCTGCAGGTTACCCCCTGTCTCACTCCTAGTGTGTTTATAGTTCTTTCCCCCCCACCCAAGGCCAGTAAAAGGCATCCCTTCCTCTTCAGGCAACTCAGGCGAGCTCTTTGTGATGTCATGTCACTAGGCCACCAGTTTGTCTCTGCAGGTTACCCCCTGTCTCACTCCTAGTGTGTTTATAGTTCTTCCCCCCCACCCAAGGCCAGTAAAAGGCATCCCTTCCTCTTCAGGCAACTCAGGCGAGCTCTTTGTGATGTCATGTCACTAGGCCACCAGTTTGTCTCTGCAGGTTACCCCCTGTCTCACTCCTAGTGTGTTTATAGTTCTTCCCCCCCCACCCAAGGCCAGTAAGAGGCATCCCTTCCACTCCAGGCAACCCAGGTGAGCTCTTTGTGATGTCATGTCACTAGGCCACCAGTTTGTCTCTGCAGGTTACCCCCTGTCTCACTCCTAGTGTGTTTATAGTTCTTTCCCCCCCACCCAAGGCCAGTAAAAGGCATCCCTTCCACTCCAGGCCACTCAGGCGAGCTCTTTGTGATGTCATGTCACTAGGCCACCAGTTTGTCTCTGCAGGTTACCCCCTGTCTCACTCCTAGTGTGTTTATAGTTCTTCCCCCCCACCCAAGGCCAGTAAGAGGCATCCCTTCCACTCCAGGCAACCCAGGTGAGCTCTTTGTGATGTCATGTCACTAGGCCACCAGTTTGTCTCTGCAGGTTACCCCCTGTCTCACTCCTAGTGTGTTTATAGTTCTTTCCCCCCCACCCAAGGCCAGTAAAAGGCATCCCTTCCACTCCAGGCCACTCAGGTGAGCTCTTTGTGATGTCATGTCACTAGGCCACCAGTTTGTCTCTGCAGGTTACCCCCTGTCTCACTCCTAGTGTGTTTATAGTTCTTCCCCCCCACCCAAGGCCAGTAAAAGGCATTCCTTCCACTCCAGGCAACCCAGGTGAGCTCTTTGTGATGTCATGTCACTAGGCCACCAGTTTGTCTCTGCAGGTTACCCCCTGTCTCACTCCTAGTGTGTTTATAGTTCTTCCCCCCCACCCAAGGCCAGTAAAAGGCATCCCTTCCACTCCAGGCCACTCAGGCGAGCTCTTTGTGATGTCATGTCACTAGGCCACCAGTTTGTCTCTGCAGGTTACCCCCTGTCTCACTCCTAGTGTGTTTATAGTTCTTTCCCCCCCACCCAAGGCCAGTAAAAGGCATCCCTTCCACTCCAGGCCACTCAGGCGAGCTCTTTGTGATGTCATGTCACTAGGCCACCAGTTTGTCTCTGCAGGTTACCCCCTGTCTCACTCCTAGTGTGTTTATAGTTCTTCCCCCCCACCCAAGGCCAGTAAAAGGCATTCCTTCCACTCCAGGCAACCCAGGTGAGCTCTTTGTGATGTCATGTCACTAGGCCACCAGTTTGTCTCTGAAGGTTACCCCCTGTCTCACTCCTAGTGTGTTTATAGTTCTTTCCCCCCCACCCAAGGCCAGTAAGAGGCATTCCTTCCACTCCAGGCAACCCAGGTGAGCTCTTTGTGATGTCACGTCACTAGGCCACCAGTTTGTCTCTGCAGGTTACCCCCTGTCTCACTCCTAGTGTGTTTATAGTTCTTCCCCCCCACCCAAGGCCAGTAAAAGGCATTCCTTCCACTCCAGGCAACCCAGGTGAGCTCTTTGTGATGTCATGTCACTAGGCCACCAGTTTGTCTCTGCAGGTTACCCCCTGTCTCACTCCTAGTGTGTTTATAGTTCTTCCCCCCCACCCAAGGCCAGTAAGAGGCATCCCTTCCACTCCAGGCAACCCAGGTGAGGTCTTTGTGATGTCATGTCACTAGGCCACCAATTTGTCTCTGCAGGTTACCCCCTGTCTCACTCCTAGTGTGTTTATAGTTCTTCCCCCCCACCCAAGGCCAGTAAAAGGCATTCCTTCCACTCCTTGCAACCCAGGTGAGCTCTTTGTGATGTCATGTCACTAGGCCACCAGTTTGTCTCTGCAGGTTACCCCCTGTCTCACTCCTAGTGTGTTTATAGTTCTTCCCCCCCACCCAAGGCCAGTAAAAGGCATTCCTTCCACTCCAGGCAACCCAGGTGAGCTCTTTGTGATGTCATGTCACTAGGCCACCAGTTTGTCTCTGCAGGTTACCCCCTGTCTCACTCCTAGTGTGTTTATAGTTCTTCCCCCCCACCCAAGGCCAGTAAAAGGCATTCCTTCCACTCCAGGCAACCCAGGTGAGCTCTTTGTGATGTCATGTCACTAGGCCACCAGTTTGTCTCTGCAGGTTACCCCCTGTCTCACTCCTAGTGTGTTTATCGTTCTTCCCCCCCACCCAAGGCCAGTAAGAGGCATTCCTTCCACTCCAGGCAACCCAGGTGAGCTCTTTGTGATGTCATGTCACTAGGCCACCAGTTTGTCTCTGCAGGTTACCCCCTGTCTCACTCCTAGTGTGTTTATAGTTCTTCCCCCCCACCCAAGGCCAGTAAAAGGCATTCCTTCCACTCCAGGCAACCCAGGTGAGCTCTTTGTGATGTCATGTCACTAGGCCACCAGTTTGTCTCTGCAGGTTACCCCCTGTCTCACTCCTAGTGTGTTTATAGTTCTTCCCCCCCACCCAAGGCCAGTAAGAGGCATCCCTTCCACTCCAGGCAACCCAGGTGAGGTCTTTGTGATGTCATGTCACTAGGCCACCAATTTGTCTCTGCAGGTTACCCCCTGTCTCACTCCTAGTGTGTTTATAGTTCTTCCCCCCCACCCAAGGCCAGTAAAAGGCATTCCTTCCACTCCTTGCAACCCAGGTGAGCTCTTTGTGATGTCATGTCACTAGGCCACCAGTTTGTCTCTGCAGGTTACCCCCTGTCTCACTCCTAGTGTGTTTATAGTTCTTCCCCCCCCCACCCAAGGCCAGTAAAAGGCATTCCTTCCACTCCAGGCAACCCAGGTGAGCTCTTTGTGATGTCATGTCACTAGGCCACCAGTTTGTCTCTGCAGGTTACCCCCTGTCTCACTCCTAGTGTGTTTATAGTTCTTCCCCCCCACCCAAGGCCAGTAAAAGGCATTCCTTCCACTCCAGGCAACCCAGGTGAGCTCTTTGTGATGTCATGTTACTAGGCCACCAGTTTGTCTCTGCAGGTTGCCCCCTGTCTCACTCCTAGTGTGTTTATAGTTCTTCCCCCCCACCCAAGGCCAGTAAGAGGCATCCCTTCCTCTCCAGGCAACTCAGGCGAGCTCTTTGTGATGTCATGTCACTAGGCCACCAGTTTGTCTCTGCAGGTTACCCCCTGTCTCACTCCTAGTGTGTTTATAGTTCTTCCCCCCCACCCAAGGCCAGTAAGAGGCCTCCCTTCCTCTCCAGGCAACCCAGGTGAGCTCTTTGTGATGTCATGTCACTAGGCCACCAGTTTGTCTCTGCAGGTTACCCCCTATCTCACTCCTAGTGTGTTTATAGTTCTTTCCCCCCCACCCAAGGCCAGTAAAAGGCATTCCTTCCACTCCAGGTAACCCAGGTGAGCTCTTTGTGATGTCATGTCACTAGGCCACCAGTTTGTCTCTGCAGGTTACCCCCTGTCTCACTCCTAGTGTGTTTATAGTTCTTCCCCCCCACCCAAGGCCAGTAAGAGCCATCCCTTCCTCTCCAGGCAACCCAGGTGAGCTCTTTGTGATGTCATGTCACTAGGCCACCAGTTTGTCTCTGCAGGTTACCCCCTGTCTCACTCCTAGTGTGTTTATAGTTCTTCCCCCCCACCCAAGGCCAGTAAGAGGCATCCCTTCCACTCCAGGCAACCCAGGTGAGCTCTTTGTGATGTCATGTCACTAGGCCACCAGTTTGTCTCTGTAGGTTACCCCCTGTCTCACTCCTAGTGTGTTTATAGTTCTTTCCCCCACAACCAAGGCCAGTAAAAGGCATTCCTTGCACTCCAGGCAACCCAGGTGAGCTCTTTGTGATGTCATGTCACTAGGCCACCAGTTTGTCTCTGCAGGTTACCCCCTGTCTCACTCCTAGTGTGTTTATAGTTCTTCCCCCCCACCCAAGGCCAGTAAGAGGCATCCCTTCCTCTCCCGGCAACCCAGGTGAGCTCTTTGTGATGTCATGTCACTAGGCCACCAGTTTGTCTCTGCAGGTTACCCCCTGTCTCACTCCTAGTGTTTTTATAGTTCTTCCCCCCCACCCAAGGCCAGTAAGAGGCATCCCTTCCTCTCCAGGCAACCCAGGTGAGCTCTTTGTGATGTCATGTCACTAGGCCACCAGTTTGTCTCTGCACGTTACCCCCCTGTCTCACTCCTAGTGTGTTTATAGTTCTTCCCCCCCACCCAAGGCCAGTAAAAGGCATTCCTTCCACTCCAGGCAACCCAGGTGAGCTCTTTGTGATGTCATGTCACTAGGCCACCAGTTTGTCTCTGCAGGTTACCCCCTGTCTCACTCCTAGTGTGTTTATAGTTCTTCCCCCCCACCCAAGGCCAGTAAGAGGCCTCCCTTCCTCTCCAGGCAACTCAGGTGAGCTCTTTGTGATGTCATGTCACTAGGCCACCAGTTTGTCTCTGCAGGTTACCCCCTGTCTCACTCCTAGTGTGTTTATAGTTCTTTCCCCCCACCCAAGGCCAGTAAGAGGCATCCCTTCCTCTCCAGGCAACCCAGGTGAGCTCTTTGTGATGTCATGTCACTAGGCGACCAGTTTGTCTCTGCAGGTTACCCCCTGTCTCACTCCTAGTGTGTTTATAGTTCTTCCCCCCCACCCAAGGCCAGTAAGAGGCCTCCCTTCCTCTCTAGGCAACTCAGGCGAGCTCTTTGTGATGTCATGTCACTAGGCCAGCAGTTTGTCTCTGCAGGTTACCCCCTGTCTCACTCCTAGTGTGTTTATACTTCTTCCCCCCCACCCAAGGCCAGTAAGAGGCCTCCCTTCCTCTCCAGGCAACTCAGTTGAGCTCTTTGTGATGTCATGGCAGTTGGTCTCCAGTTTCTCTCTGGAGATTGGCCCCCTGTCAAACTCCTAGTGTGTTTATAGTTCTTCCCCCCCACCCAAGGCCAGTAAGAGGCCTCCCTTCCTCTCCAGGCAACCCAGGTGAGGTCTTTGTGATGTCATGTCACTAGGCCACCAGTTTGTCTCTGCAGGTTACCCCCTGTCTCACTCCTAGTGTGTTTATAGTTCTTCCCCCCCACCCAAGGCCAGTAAGAGGCATCCCTTCCTCTCCAGGCAACCCAGGTGAGCTCTTTGTGATGTCATGTCACTAGGCCACCAGTTTGTCTCTGCAGGTTACCCCCTGTCTCACTCCTAGTGTGTTTATAGTTCTTCCCCCCCCCCACCCAAGGCCAGTAAGAGGCATCCCTTCCTCTCCAGGCAACCCAGGTGAGCTCTTTGTGATGTCATGTCACTAGGCCACCAGTTTGTCTCTGCAGGTTACCCCCTGTCTCACTCCTAGTGTGTTTATAGTTCTTCCCCCCCACCCAAGGCCAGTAAGAGGCATCCGTTCCTCTCCAGGCAACTCAGGCGAGCTCTTTGTGATGTCATGTCACTAGGCCACCAGTTTGTCTCTGCAGGTTACCCCCTGTCTCACTCCTAGTGTGTTTATAGTTCTTCCCCCCCACCCAAGGCCAGTAAGAGGCATCCCTTCCTCTCCAGGCAACCCAGGTGAGCTCTTTGTGATGTCATGTCACTAGGCCACCAGTTTGTCTCTGCAGGTTACCCCCTGTCTCACTCCTAGTGTGTTTATAGTTCTTCCCCCCCACCCAAGGCCAGTAAGAGGCATCCCTTCCTCTCCAGGCAACCCAGGTGAGGTCTTTGTGATGTCATGTCACTAGGCCACCAGTTTGTCTCTGCAGGTTACCCCCTGTCTCACTCCTAGTGTGTTTATAGTTCATCCCCCCCACCCAAGGCCAGTAAGAGGCATCCCTTCCTCTCCAGGCAACCCAGGTGAGCTCTTTGTGATGTCATGTCACTAGGCCACCAGTTTGTCTCTGCAGGTTACCCCCTGTCTCACTCCTAGTGTGTTTATAGTTCTTCCCCCCCACCCAAGGCCAGTAAGAGGCATCCCTTCCTCTCCAGGCAACTCAGGCGAGCTCTTTGTGATGTCATGTCACTAGGCCACCAGTTTGTCTCTGCAGGTTACCCCCTGTCTCACTCCTAGTGTGTTTATAGTTCTTCCCCCCCACCCAAGGCCAGTAAAAGGCATCCCTTCCTCTTCAGGCAACTCAGGCGAGCTCTTTGTGATGTCATGTCACTAGGCCACCAGTTTGTCTCTGCAGGTTACCCCCTGTCTCACTCCTAGTGTGTTTATAGTTCTTCCCCCCCCCCACCCAAGGCCAGTAAGAGCCATCCCTTCCACTCCAGGCAACCCAGGTGAGCTCTTTGTGATGTCATGTCACTAGGCCACCAGTTTGTCTCTGCAGGTTACCCCCTGTCTCACTCCTAGTGTGTTTATAGTTCTTTCCCCCCCACCCAAGGCCAGTAAAAGGCATCCCTTCCACTCCAGGCAACCCAGGTGAGCTCTTTGTGATGTCATGTCACTAGGCCACCAGTTTGTCTCTGCAGGTTACCCCCTGTCTCACTCCTAGTGTGTTTATAGTTCTTTCCCCCCCACCCAAGGCCAGTAAGAGGCATTCCTTCCTCTCCAGGCAACTCAGGCGAGCTCTTTGTGATGTCATGTCACTAGGCCACCAGTTTGTCTCTGCAGGTTACCCCCTGTCTCACTCCTAGTGTGTTTATAGTTCTTCCCCCCCACCCAAGGCCAGTAAGAGCCATCCCTTCCACTCCAGGCAACCCAGGTGAGCTCTTTGTGATGTCATGTCACTAGGCCACCAGTTTGTCTCTGCAGGTTACCCCCTGTCTCACTCCTAGTGTGTTTATAGTTCTTTCCCCCCCACCCAAGGCCAGTAAAAGGCATTCCTTCCACTCCAGGCAACCCAGGTGAGCTCTTTGTGATGTCATGTCACTAGGCCACCAGTTAGTCTCTGCAGGTTACCCCCTGTCTCACTCCTAGTGTGTTTATCGTTCTTCCCCCCCACCCAAGGCCAGTAAGAGGCATTCCTTCCACTCCAGGCAACCCAGGTGAGCTCTTTGTGATGTCATGTCACTAGGCCACCAGTTTGTCTCTGCAGGTTACCCCCTGTCTCACTCCTAGTGTGTTTATAGTTCTTCCCCCCCACCCAAGGCCAGTAAAAGGCATCCCTTCCTCTTCAGGCAACTCAGGCGAGCTCTTTGTGATGTCATGTCACTAGGCCACCAGTTTGTCTCTGCAGGTTACCCCCTGTCTCACTCCTAGTGTGTTTATAGTTCTTCCCCCCCACCCAAGGCCAGTAAAAGGCATCCCTTCCTCTTCAGGCAACTCAGGCGAGCTCTTTGTGATGTCATGTCACTAGGCCACCAGTTTGTCTCTGCAGGTTACCCCCTGTCTCACTCCTAGTGTGTTTATAGTTCTTTCCCCCCCACCCAAGGCCAGTAAAAGGCATCCCTTCCACTCCAGGCAACTCAGGCGAGCTCTTTGTGATGTCATGTCACTAGGCCACCAGTTTGTCTCTGCAGGTTACCCCCTGTCTCACTCCTAGTGTGTTTATAGTTCTTCCCCCCCACCCAAGGCCAGTAAAAGGCATTCCTTCCACTCCAGGCAACCCAGGTGAGCTCTTTGTGATGTCATGTCACTAGGCCACCAGTTTGTCTCTGCAGGTTACCCCCTGTCTCACTCCTAGTGTGTTTATAGTTCTTTCCCCCCCCACCCAAGGCCAGTAAGAGGCATTCCTTCCACTCCAGGCAACCCAGGTGAGCTCTTTGTGATGTCATGTCACTAGGCCACCAGTTTGTCTCTGCAGGTTACCCCCTGTCTCACTCCTAGTGTGTTTATCGTTCTTCCCCCCCACCCAAGGCCAGTAAGAGGCATTCCTTCCACTCCAGGCAACCCAGGTGAGCTCTTTGTGATGTCATGTCACTAGGCCACCAGTTTGTCTCTGCAGGTTACCCCCTGTCTCACTCCTAGTGTGTTTATAGTTCTTTCCCCCCCACCCAAGGCCAGTAAGAGGCATCCCTTCCTCTCCAGGCAACCCAGGTGAGCTCTTTGTGATGTCATGTCACTAGGCCACCAGTTTGTCTCTGCAGGTTACCCCCTGTCTCACTCCTAGTGTGTTTATAGTTCTTCCCCCCCACCCAAGGCCAGTAAAAGGCATTCCTTCCTCTCCAGGCAACCCAGGTGAGCTCTTTGTGATGTCATGTCACTAGGCCACCAGTTTGTCTCTGCAAGTTACCCCCTGTCTCACTCCTAGTGTGTTTATAGTTCTTCCCCCCCCACCCAAGGCCAGTAAGAGGCATCCCTTCCTCTCCAGGCAACTCAGGCGAGCTCTTTGTGATGTCATGTCACTAGGCCACCAGTTTGTCTCTGCAGGTTACCCCCTGTCTCACTCCTAGTGTGTTTATAGTTCTTCCCCCCCACCCAAGGCCAGTAAAAGGCATTCCTTCCTCTCCAGGCAACTCAGGCGAGCTCTTTGTGATGTCATGTCACTAGGCCACCAGTTTGTCTCTGCAGGTTACCCCCTGTCTCACTCCTAGTGTGTTTATAGTTCTTCCCCCCCACCCAAGGCCAGTAAAAGGCATTCCTTCCACTCCAGGCAACCCAGGTGAGCTCTTTGTGATGTCATGTCACTAGGCCACCAGTTTGTCTCTGCAGGTTACCCCCTGTCTCACTCCTAGTGTGTTTATAGTTCTTCCCCCCCACCCAAGGCCAGTAAAAGGCATTCCTTCCACTCCAGGCAACCCAGGTGAGCTCTTTGTGATGTCATGTCACTAGGCCACCAGTTTGTCTCTGCAGGTTACCCCCTGTCTCACTCCTAGTGTGTTTATAGTTCTTTCCCCCCACCCAAGGCCAGTAAGAGGCATCCCTTCCTCTCCAGGCAACCCAGGTGAGCTCTTTGTGATGTCATGTCACTAGGCGACCAGTTTGTCTCTGCAGGTTACCCCCTGTCTCACTCCTAGTGTGTTTATAGTTCTTCCCCCCCACCCAAGGCCAGTAAAAGGCATTCCTTCCACTCCAGGCAACCCAGGTGAGCTCTTTGTGATGTCATGTCACTAGGCCACCAGTTTGTCTCTGCAGGTTACCCCCTGTCTCACTCCTAGTGTGTTTATAGTTCTTCCCCCCCACCCAAGGCCAGTAAGAGGCATCCCTTCCTCTCCAGGCAACCCAGGTGAGCTCTTTGTGATGTCATGTCACTAGGCCACCAGTTTGTCTCTGCAGGTTACCCCCTGTCTCACTCCTAGTGTGTTTATAGTTCTTCCCCCCCACCCAAGGCCAGTAAAAGGCATTCCTTCCACTCCAGGCAACCCAGGTGAGCTCTTTGTGATGTCATGTCACTAGGCCACCAGTTTGTCTCTGCAGGTTACCCCCTGTCTCACTCCTAGTGTGTTTATAGTTCTTTCCCCCCCACCCAAGGCCAGTAAGAGGCATTCCTTCCACTCCAGGCAACCCAGGTGAGCTCTTTGTGATGTCATGTCACTAGGCCACCAGTTTGTCTCTGCAGGTTACCCCCTGTCTCACTCCTAGTGTGTTTATCGTTCTTCCCCCCCCCACCCAAGGCCAGTAAGAGGCATTCCTTCCACTCCAGGCAACCCAGGTGAGCTCTTTGTGATGTCATGTCACTAGGCCACCAGTTTGTCTCTGCAGGTTACCCCCTGTCTCACTCCTAGTGTGTTTATAGTTCTTTCCCCCCCACCCAAGGCCAGTAAGAGGCATCCCTTCCTCTCCAGGCAACCCAGGTGAGCTCTTTGTGATGTCATGTCACTAGGCCACCAGTTTGTCTCTGCAGGTTACCCCCTGTCTCACTCCTAGTGTGTTTATAGTTCTTCCCCCCCACCCAAGGCCAGTAAAAGGCATTCCTTCCTCTCCAGGCAACCCAGGTGAGCTCTTTGTGATGTCATGTCACTAGGCCACCAGTTTGTCTCTGCAGGTTACCCCCTGTCTCACTCCTAGTGTGTTTATAGTTCTTCCCCCCCCCCCCACCCAAGGCCAGTAAGAGGCATCCCTTCCTCTCCAGGCAACTCAGGCGAGCTCTTTGTGATGTCATGTCACTAGGCCACCAGTTTGTCTCTGCAGGTTACCCCCTGTCTCACTCCTAGTGTGTTTATAGTTCTTCCCCCCCACCCAAGGCCAGTAAAAGGCATTCCTTCCTCTCCAGGCAACTCAGGCGAGCTCTTTGTGATGTCATGTCACTAGGCCACCAGTTTGTCTCTGCAGGTTACCCCCTGTCTCACTCCTAGTGTGTTTATAGTTCTTCCCCCCCACCCAAGGCCAGTAAAAGGCATTCCTTCCACTCCAGGCAACCCAGGTGAGCTCTTTGTGATGTCATGTCACTAGGCCACCAGTTTGTCTCTGCAGGTTACCCCCTGTCTCACTCCTAGTGTGTTTATAGTTCTTCCCCCCCACCCAAGGCCAGTAAGAGGCATCCCTTCCTCTCCAGGCAACTCAGGCGAGCTCTTTGTGATGTCATGTCACTAGGCCACCAGTTTGTCTCTGCAGGTTACCCCCTGTCTCACTCCTAGTGTGTTTATAGTTCTTCCCCCCCACCCAAGGCCAGTAAAAGGCATTCCTTCCTCTCCAGGCAACTCAGGCGAGCTCTTTGTGATGTCATGTCACTAGGCCACCAGTTTGTCTCTGCAGGTTACCCCCTGTCTCACTCCTAGTGTGTTTATAGTTCTTCCCCCCCACCCAAGGCCAGTAAAAGGCATTCCTTCCACTCCAGGCAACCCAGGTGAGCTCTTTGTGATGTCATGTCACTAGGCCACCAGTTTGTCTCTGCAGGTTACCCCCTGTCTCACTCCTAGTGTGTTTATAGTTTTCCCCCCCACCCAAGGCCAGTAAGAGGCATCCCTTCCTCTCCAGGCAACTCAGGCGAGCTCTTTGTGATGTCATGTCACTAGGCCACCAGTTTGTCTCTGCAGGTTACCCCCTGTCTCACTCCTAGTGTGTTTATAGTTCTTCCCCCCCACCCAAGGCCAGTAAAAGGCATTCCTTCCACTCCAGGCAACCCAGGTGAGCTCTTTGTGATGTCATGTCACTAGGCCACCAGTTTGTCTCTGCAGGTTACCCCCTGTCTCACTCCTAGTGTGTTTATAGTTCTTTCCCCCCACCCAAGGCCAGTAAGAGGCATCCCTTCCTCTCCAGGCAACCCAGGTGAGCTCTTTGTGATGTCATGTCACTAGGCGACCAGTTTGTCTCTGCAGGTTACCCCCTGTCTCACTCCTAGTGTGTTTATAGTTCTTCCCCCCCACCCAAGGCCAGTAAAAGGCATTCCTTCCACTCCAGGCAACCCAGGTGAGCTCTTTGTGATGTCATGTCACTAGGCCACCAGTTTGTCTCTGCAGGTTACCCCCTGTCTCACTCCTAGTGTGTTTATAGTTCTTTCCCCCCACCCAAGGCCAGTAAGAGGCATCCCTTCCTCTCCAGGCAACCCAGGTGAGCTCTTTGTGATGTCATGTCACTAGGCGACCAGTTTGTCTCTGCAGGTTACCCCCTGTCTCACTCCTAGTGTGTTTATAGTTCTTCCCCCCCACCCAAGGCCAGTAAGAGGCCTCCCTTCCTCTCCAGGCTACTCAGGCGAGCTCTTTGTGATGTCATGTCACTAGGCCACCAGTTTGTCTCTGCAGGTTACCCCCTGTCTCACTCCTAGTGTGTTTATAGTTCTTTCCCCCCCACCCAAGGCCAGTAAGAGGCATCCCTTCCTCTCCAGGCAACCCAGGTGAGCTCTTTGTGATGTCACGTCACTAGGCCACCAGTTTGTCTCTGCAGGTTACCCCCTGTCTCACTCCTAGTGTGTTTATAGTTCTTCCACCCCACCCAAGGCCAGTAAAAGGCATTCCTTCCTCTCCAGGCAACCCAGGTGAGCTCTTTGTGATGTCATGTCACTAGGCCACCAGTTTGTCTCTGCAGGTTACCCCCTGTCTCACTCCTAGTGTGTTTATAGTTCTTCCCCCCCACCCAAGGCCAGTAAAAGGCATTCCTTCCTCTCCAGGCAACCCAGGTGAGCTCTTTGTGATGTCATGTCACTAGGCCACCAGTTTGTCTCTGCAGGTTACCCCCTGTCTCACTCCTAGTGTGTTTATAGTTCTTCCCCCGCACCCAAGGCCAGTAAGAGGCATCCCTTCCTCTCCAGGCAACTCAGGCGAGCTCTTTGTGATGTCATGTCACTAGGCCACCAGTTTGTCTCTGCAGGTTACCCCCTGTCTCACTCCTAGTGTGTTTATAGTTCTTCCCCCCCACCCAAGGCCAGTAAAAGGCATTCCTTCCACTCCAGGCAACCCAGGTGAGCTCTTTGTGATGTCATGTCACTAGGCCACCAGTTTGTCTCTGCAGGTTACCCCCTGTCTCACTCCTAGTGTGTTTATAGTTCTTCCCCCCCACCCAAGGCCAGTAAGAGGCATCCCTTCCTCTCCAGGCAACTCAGGCGAGCTCTTTGTGATGTCATGTCACTAGGCCACCAGTTTGTCTCTGCAGGTTACCCCCTGTCTCACTCCTAGTGTGTTTATAGTTCTTCCCCCCCACCCAAGGCCAGTAAGAGGCCTCCCTTCCTCTCCAGGCAACCCAGGTGAGCTCTTTGTGATGTCATGTCACTAGGCCACCAGTTTGTCTCTGCAGGTTACCCCCTATCTCACTCCTAGTGTGTTTATAGTTCTTTCCCCCCCACCCAAGGCCAGTAAAAGGCATTCCTTCCACTCCAGGCAACCCAGGTGAGCTCTTTGTGATGTCATGTCACTAGGCCACCAGTTTGTCTCTGCAGGTTACCCCCTGTCTCACTCCTAGTGTGTTTATAGTTCTTCCCCCCCACCCAAGGCCAGTAAGTGGCATCCCTTCCACTCCAGGCAACCCAGGTGAGCTCTTTGTGATGTCATGTCACTAGGCCACCAGTTTGTCTCTGTAGGTTACCCCCTATCTCACTCCTAGTGTGTTTATAGTTCTTCCCCCCCCATCCAAGGCCAGTAAGAGCCATCCCTTCCTCTCCAGGCAACCCAGGTGAGCTCTTTGTGATGTCATGTCACTAGGCCACCAGTTTGTCTCTGCAGGTTACCCCCTGTCTCACTCCTAGTGTGTTTATAGTTCTTCCCCCCCACCCAAGGACAGTAAGTGGCATCCCTTCCACTCCAGGCAACCCAGGTGAGCTCTTTGTGATGTCATGTCACTAGGCCACCAGTTTGTCTCTGTAGGTTACCCCCTGTCTCACTCCTAGTGTGTTTATAGTTCTTTCCCCCCCACCCAAGGCCAGTAAGAGGCATTCCTTCCACTCCAGGCAACCCAGGTGAGCTCTTTGTGATGTCATGTCACTAGGCCACCAGTTTGTCTCTGCAGGTTACCCCCTGTCTCACTCCTAGTGTGTTTATAGTTCTTCCCCCCCACCCAAGGCCAGTAAGAGGCATCCCTTCCTCTCCAGGCAACCCAGGTGAGCTCTTTGTGATGTCATGTCACTAGGCCACCAGTTTGTCTCTGCAGGTTACCCCCTGTCTCACTCCTAGTGTGTTTATAGTTCTTCCCCCCCACCCAAGGCCAGTAAGAGCCATCCCTTCCTCTCCAGGCAACCCAGGTGAGCTCTTTGTGATGTCATGTCACTAGGCCACCAGTTTGTCTCTGCAGGTTACCCCCTGTCTCACTCCTAGTGTGTTTATAGTTCTTCCCCCCCACCCAAGGCCAGTAAGAGCCATCCCTTCCTCTCCAGGCAACCCAGGTGAGCTCTTTGTGATGTCATGTCACTAGGCCACCAGTTTGTCTCTGCAGGTTACCCCCTGTCTCACTCCTAGTGTGTTTATAGTTCTTCCCCCCCACCCAAGGCCAGTAAGTGGCATCCCTTCCACTCCAGGCAACCCAGGTGAGCTCTTTGTGATGTCATGTCACTAGGCCACCAGTTTGTCTCTGTAGGTTACCCCCTGTCTCACTCCTAGTGTGTTTATAGTTCTTTCCCCCCCACCCAAGGCCAGTAAGAGGCCTCCCTTCCACTCCAGGCAACCCAGGTGAGCTCTTTGTGATGTCATGTCACTAGGCCACCAGTTTGTCTCTGCAGGTTACCCCCTGTCTCACTCCTAGTGTGTTTATAGTTCTTCCCCCCCACCCAAGGCCAGTAAGAGGCATCCCTTCCTCTCCAGGCAACCCAGGTGAGCTCTTTGTGATGTCATGTCACTAGGCCACCAGTTTGTCTCTGCACGTTACCCCCTGTCTCACTCCTAGTGTGTTTATAGTTCTTCCCCCCCACCCAAGGCCAGTAAAAGGCATTCCTTCCACTCCAGGCAACCCAGGTGAGCTCTTTGTGATGTCATGTCACTAGGCCACCAGTTTGTCTCTGCAGGTTACCCCCTGTCTCACTCCTAGTGTGTTTATAGTTCTTCCCCCCCACCCAAGGCCAGTAAGTGGCATCCCTTCCACTCCAGGCAACCCAGGTGAGCTCTTTGTGATGTCATGTCACTAGGCCACCAGTTTGTCTCTGTAGGTTACCCCCTATCTCACTCCTAGTGTGTTTATAGTTCTTCCCCCCCCCATCCAAGGCCAGTAAGAGCCATCCCTTCCTCTCCAGGCAACCCAGGTGAGCTCTTTGTGATGTCATGTCACTAGGCCACCAGTTTGTCTCTGCAGGTTACCCCCTGTCTCACTCCTAGTGTGTTTATAGTTCTTCCCCCCCACCCAAGGCCAGTAAGTGGCATCCCTTCCACTCCAGGCAACCCAGGTGAGCTCTTTGTGATGTCATGTCACTAGGCCACCAGTTTGTCTCTGTAGGTTACCCCCTGTCTCACTCCTAGTGTGTTTATAGTTCTTTCCCCCCCACCCAAGGCCAGTAAGAGGCATTCCTTCCACTCCAGGCAACCCAGGTGAGCTCTTTGTGATGTCATGTCACTAGGCCACCAGTTTGTCTCTGCAGGTTACCCCCTGTCTCACTCCTAGTGTGTTTATAGTTCTTCCCCCCCACCCAAGGCCAGTAAGAGGCATCCCTTCCTCTCCAGGCAACCCAGGTGAGCTCTTTGTGATGTCATGTCACTAGGCCACCAGTTTGTCTCTGCAGGTTACCCCCTGTCTCACTCCTAGTGTGTTTATAGTTCTTCCCCCCCACCCAAGGCCAGTAAGAGCCATCCCTTCCTCTCCAGGCAACTCAGGTGAGCTCTTTGTGATGTCATGTCACTAGGCCACCAGTTTGTCTCTGCAGGTTACCCCCTGTCTCACTCCTAGTGTGTTTATAGTTCTTCCCCCCCACCCAAGGCCAGTAAGAGCCATCCCTTCCTCTCCAGGCAACCCAGGTGAGCTCTTTGTGATGTCATGTCACTAGGCCACCAGTTTGTCTCTGCAGGTTACCCCCTGTCTCACTCCTAGTGTGTTTATAGTTCTTCCCCCCCACCCAAGGCCAGTAAGTGGCATCCCTTCCACTCCAGGCAACCCAGGTGAGCTCTTTGTGATGTCATGTCACTAGGCCACCAGTTTGTCTCTGTAGGTTACCCCCTGTCTCACTCCTAGTGTGTTTATAGTTCTTTCCCCCCCACCCAAGGCCAGTAAGAGGCCTCCCTTCCACTCCAGGCAACCCAGGTGAGCTCTTTGTGATGTCATGTCACTAGGCCACCAGTTTGTCTCTGCAGGTTACCCCCTGTCTCACTCCTAGTGTGTTTATAGTTCTTCCCCCCCACCCAAGGCCAGTAAGAGGCATCCCTTCCTCTCCAGGCAACCCAGGTGAGCTCTTTGTGATGTCATGTCACTAGGCCACCAGTTTGTCTCTGCACGTTACCCCCTGTCTCACTCCTAGTGTGTTTATAGTTCTTCCCCCTCACCCAAGGCCAGTAAAAGGCATTCCTTCCACTCCAGGCAACCCAGGTGAGCTCTTTGTGATGTCATGTCACTAGGCCACCAGTTTGTCTCTGCAGGTTACCCCCTGTCTCACTCCTAGTGTGTTTATAGTTCTTTCCCCCCACCCAAGGCCAGTAAGAGGCATCCCTTCCTCTCCAGGCAACCCAGGTGAGCTCTTTGTGATGTCATGTCACTAGGCGACCAGTTTGTCTCTGCAGGTTACCCCCTGTCTCACTCCTAGTGTGTTTATAGTTCTTCCCCCCCACCCAAGGCCAGTAAAAGGCATTCCTTCCTCTCCAGGCAACCCAGGTGAGCTCTTTGTGATGTCATGTCACTAGGCCACCAGTTTGTCTCTGCAGGTTACCCCCTGTCTCACTCCTAGTGTGTTTATAGTTCTTCCCCCCCCACCCAAGGCCAGTAAAAGGCATTCCTTCCACTCCAGGCAACCCAGGTGAGCTCTTTGTGATGTCATGTCACTAGGCCACCAGTTTGTCTCTGCAGGTTACCCCCTGTCTCACTCCTAGTGTGTTTATAGTTCTTCCACCCCACCCAAGGCCAATAAAAGGCATTCCTTCCTCTCCAGGCAACCCAGGTGAGCTCTTTGTGATGTCATGTCACTAGGCCACCAGTTTGTCTCTGCAGGTTACCCCCTGTCTCACTCCTAGTGTGTTTATAGTTCTTCCCCCCCACCCAAGGCCAGTAAAAGGCATTCCTTCCTCTCCAGGCAACCCAGGTGAGCTCTTTGTGATGTCATGTCACTAGGCCACCAGTTTGTCTCTGCAGGTTACCCCCTGTCTCACTCCTAGTGTGTTTATAGTTCTTCCCCCCCACCCAAGGCCAGTAAAAGGCATTCCTTCCACTCCAGGCAACCCAGGTGAGCTCTTTGTGATGTCATGTCACTAGGCCACCAGTTTGTCTCTGCAGGTTACCCCCTGTCTCACTCCTAGTGTGTTTATAGTTCTTCCCCCCCACCCAAGGCCAGTAAGAGGCATCCCTTCCTCTCCAGGCAACTCAGGCGAGCTCTTTGTGATGTCATGTCACTAGGCCACCAGTTTGTCTCTGCAGGTTACCCCCTGTCTCACTCCTAGTGTGTTTATAGTTCTTCCCCCCCACCCAAGGCCAGTAAGTGGCATCCCTTCCACTCCAGGCAACCCAGGTGAGCTCTTTGTGATGTCATGTCACTAGGCCACCAGTTTGTCTCTGTAGGTTACCCCCTGTCTCACTCCTAGTGTGTTTATAGTTCTTTCCCCCCCACCCAAGGCCAGTAAGAGGCATTCCTTCCACTCCAGGCAACCCAGGTGAGCTCTTTGTGATGTCATGTCACTAGGCCACCAGTTTGTCTCTGCAGGTTACCCCCTGTCTCACTCCTAGTGTGTTTATAGTTCTTCCCCCCCACCCAAGGCCAGTAAGAGGCATCCCTTCCTCTCCAGGCAACCCAGGTGAGCTCTTTGTGATGTCATGTCACTAGGCCACCAGTTTGTCTCTGCAGGTTACCCCCTGTCTCACTCCTAGTGTGTTTATAGTTCTTCCCCCCCACCCAAGGCCAGTAAGAGGCATCCCTTCCTCTCCAGGCAACCCAGGTGAGCTCTTTGTGATGTCATGTCACTAGGCCACCAGTTTGTCTCTGCACGTTACCCCCTGTCTCACTCCTAGTGTGTTTATAGTTCTTCCCCCCCACCCAAGGCCAGTAAAAGGCCTCCCTTCCTCTCCAGGCAACCCAGGTGAGCTCTTTGTGATGTCATGTCACTAGGCCACCAGTTTCTCTCTGCAGGTTACCCCCTGTCTCACTCCTAGTGTGTTTATAGTTCTTCCCCCCCACCCAAGGCCAGTAAGAGGCCTCCCTTCCTCTCCAGGCAACCCAGGTGAGCTCTTTGTGATGTCATGTCACTAGGCCACCAGTTTGTCTCTGCAGGTTACCCCCTGTCTCACTCCTAGTGTGTTTATAGTTCTTCCCCCCCACCCAAGGCCAGTAAGAGGCCTCCCTTCCTCTCCAGGCAACTCAGGTGAGCTCTTTGTGATGTCATGGCAGTTGGTCTCCAGTTTCTCTATGGAGATTGGCCCCCTGTCTCACTACTAGTGTGTTTATAGTTCCCTTCACCCCAAGGACAGTAAAGGGCATCCGTTCCCCTTCAGGCAAATCAGATAAGCTCTTTGTGATGTCACGTCAGTTGGTGGATGGGGTGAAGGAGGTGGGGAACCTAGGGGGAAATGACCATGTCCGCATAGAATTCCTTTTGCAATGGGAGGGCAAGGAAGCTTGTAGCCAGACGCGAATGTTGGATTTTCGTAGGGCAATCTTTAATAAACTCAGAGACATGATGTCATACCACGGAAGAGAATTCTGGAAGGAAAGGGAGCATGTGAAGGGTGGGCGCTACTCAAACAAGAGCTATTGCATGCTCAATCCATGACTATCCCAGAAAGAAGAAAACACTGCAGGAGCTCTAAGAAGCCTATTTGGATGAACAGAGAACTTCAAGAGAAACTGTTTCATCAGACTGGAGGGAGGTGAGTAGCGGGGTACCTCATGGCTCAGTGCTTGGCCCGGTACTTTTTAAGATATTTATTAATGATCTAGATTAGTGATCCCTAACCTGTGGGCAGCGGACCACATGTGGTCCTTCGGCTAATTGGAAGTGGGCCCTGAAGGATGCCTTCTCCCCTACCCCGGCCCTTTACTTCATCCCCCCCCCCCTGGCCCTTTACAACACACTTTGGGTGTCATTGTCTCCCATCACTCCCAGATGGGACTATCTCATTGCAGAGAAACAAGCTCAGGGTTCCCATTGATTTGTCATTGTCATGAGTTAAAATTTCCATGAAAATAAAATGTTCCTTATGTTCATTGTTGTGGCATGTCTGTATCTTATTTTGAAGGGATGTTTAAACATTACCATAGCGATCAGGGAGCATTAGGGCAGTGGTTGAGAGCAGAGGAGTAAACTACCCCCCCCCCACACACACACTGGGCCTCAGTAAAAGGCGTTGAGTGGTCCCCGGTGATAAAAAGGTTGGGCACCACTGGACTAGATGACCCACTCTATGATTCTATGATGTAGCCATTTCTCCAAGATTTGGGCTGCAGTCCTGCACCTTGAACACACTGACATCTTGGGGCAGAGTTGTGGCACAGACCACAGGGGCAAGCAACCACCTGTAATTTAAAAGAGAAGAGCAACATTTAGAGGAGTAAACTACCCCCCCCCATCCGGGCCTCAGTAAAAGTCGTTGAGTGGTCCCTGGCGTTGAGTGGTCCCCGGTGATAAAAAGGTTGGGGACTACTAATCTAGATGAGAGGGTGGAGGGACTACTCATCAAGTTTGCAGATGACTCCAAATTGGGAGGGCTGGCAAATACTCCGGAAGATAGAGACAGAGTTCAACGAGATCTGAACACAATGGAAAAATGGGCAAATGAGAACAAGATGCAATTTAATAAAGATAAGTGTAAAGTTCTGCATCTGGGTCAGAAAAATGAAAAGCATGCCTACTGGATGGGGGATACGCTTCTAGGTAACACTGTGTGTGAACGAGACCTTGGGGTACTTGTGGATTGTAAACTAAACATGAGCAGGCAGTGTGATGCAGCAGTAAAAAAGGCGAATGCCATTTTGGGCTGTATCAACAGGGGCATCACATCAAAATCACAAGATGACATAGTTCCATTGTATACGGCACTGGTCAGACCACACCTGGAGTACTGTGTGCAGTTCTGGAGGCCTCACTTCAAGAAGGACGTAGATAAGGCCATACGCGGCTTGGGTCCTACTTACCTGCGGGACCGTTTGGTTGCTTATTCCCCCCCCCCCCCGCAGGGCTCTCAGCTCTGCGGGTATGAATCTACTGACTGTCCCGGGCCCCTGGGATGTCCCGGGCCCCTGGGCCTTTTCAGTCCTGCCCCAACCTGGTGGAATGAGCTCCCGGAGGAGCTAAGGGCCCTGTCGGAACTACCATCTTTCTGCAGGGACTGTAAGACAGAGCTCTTCCGCCAGGCGTATGGTTGAGGCCAGGTCAGAGCCCGGGTTCCATCCAAGATCCCTAATCCATCGGCCAGTCTTTCTCTCCTCTCTCTCTTTCAGAATTAATGTCCGACCTCTCTCTGAGCTAGCAGGGAAAGTGGGGAAAGTTATAGAATAGAATGCCATCTTTTATTGTAAAATGGGGTATTTATGGGATTTTATGTGATTTTACTTTGATTTTATATTTTATTGTGAACCGCCGTGAGTCCTTTTGGTGAACGGCGGTATATAAATCCAATTATAAATAAATAAATAAACAAATAAATAAACAAACAAACAAATAAATAAAATTGAAAGGGTGCAGAGGAGAGCGACGAAGATGATCTGGGGCCAAGGGATCAAGCCCTATGAAGATAGGTTGAGGGACTGGGGAATGTTCAGCCTGGAAAAAAGGAGGTTGAGAGGGGACATGATAGCCCTCTTTAAGTATTTGATGGGTTTGTCATTTGGAGGAGGGCAGGGTACTGTTCCCATTGGCTGCAGAGGACATGCAGTAATGGGTTTAAAATACAAGTACGATATAGGCTAGATAGGAAAAAAATGTTCACAGTCAGAGTAGTTCAGCAGTGGGATAGGCTGCCTAAGGAGGTGGTGAGCTCCCCCTCACTGGCAGTCTTCAAGCAAAGGTTGGATACACACTTTTCTTGGATGCTTTAGGATGCTTTGGGCTGATCCTGCGTTGAGCAGAGGGTTGGACTAGATGGCCTGTATGGCCCCTTCCAACTCTATGATTCTATGAATATAACTGGGTTTTTTATTACTCTTTGCAGCTGTTTGCTCCCCGGCAGAAGCTATTGCGAAACAGGCCGAGCTCCTGGGTCCTGTTGGGAATATCCACAAAGTGGGAGTTACTGTTCATTTCTATTACATATTATCATTGAGTTTTTATAAAGAAAATAGAAGATTGTTAAGTGTGCATCTTTTGTATACCTTTTCTAATTGTAAGATTACCTGTATTTGGATAATTATTTTGATATTTGACATTCCATTGTGGTGAATTTATTTATTTCTTGAGTCCCACAGAGCATTCAAGAATCCTTCTGGATCCATAAATGTCTACAGGCAGGTATAAATCTGCCCTCTACCTGTGTTGAGGGGGGCACGAAATCCATAGTCGGGCCTTCCTGGCATAATGATCTTGCTATTAGCAGATCCGCCTCTAGCCCCACACCAAAGATCGTCCAGGACTGGGCCTGAAACAGAGGCCAGCACTTCCACAGGGACACTGCTGCAGACCAACTATCAGCATTCCTGAATGAAGCCTAGACATAGCCCAGTTGGGCTTTTGGACCGGTCATGGGATTGAAACAACCCTGGCCACCGTCTGCTGCCAGCTGGACCATGGTGGGTAAGTGCTGCTCGTATTGCTTTCTGAAAACCACAATTTTTGATTTCTCAAAGTTCAGAGCAAGTTTGTTTACTTCACAGAAGTCCAGGAATTGAACCAGTAAACATTTTAAGCCAATTTGTGAATGGAACAGCACTACAGCATCATCTGTGTATAAAAGCAGGGATGTGAAGGGAACCAATTTTCGGGCTATGGCCAACATTGGGGGATAGGGACGGAGCAAGGTCATTCATAAAAAGGTTAAATAGGAGGGGAGCCCAAATGCACCCTTTTTTTACCCCTTTGTTGATTGGTATTTTAGGAGTAAGACTCCCAAGGGGGATGAGTTTGACTTGGCAACAGGTAGAAGAATAGAGTTTCCTTATAAGATAGAGGAGCCTTTTATCTATCTCCATCTTTAACAGCTTATCCTAGAGAAGATCTCTAGGGATAGAATCAAAGGCCCCCTTAAGGTCCAGAAAAGCTGCAAAGAGCTTTGGATTGAAAGCCATGACACAGTTGACCACGAGCTGCTACCTTGCTGCCTCGCCAAGGCTGAGATACGCAGGACTGCTCTTCAATGGCTTTTCTCCTTTATTCGGGGTCATGGACAGAGGTTAGCAATTGGAGAGAACCAATCACATCACTGTTAACTCCCATGCGGTGTGCCACATGGAGCGGTTTTCTCCCCAATTTTGTCTAACATCTTTATGTGCCCTTTAGATCAGCTGGTATGGAGGTTCGGAATGGGATGTCATCAATACACCCAGCTCTTCCTCCTGATGGATGGCTGCCCTGACTCACCCCCAGGCTCATTAGCCAGATATCTGGAAGCAGTGACTTGATGGCTTAAGCAGAGCTGTCTGAAATGCAAGCCTTCCAAGAAGGAGGTCTTGTGGATTGGTAGGAAGAGTCCCAGTGAGGAAGTGTGATTGCCCTGCCTGGATGGGATGCAACTATCAGTAGCTGGTGTTTGTCCACCTGGGCAAAGCTAAGCTACTAATGCCCCACCTGGCCCCAGAACACCTAGCCACAGTGATTCATGCAATGGTCACCTCTAGAACAGAATTCTGCAGCTCATTCTATAAGGCCTACCCTTATTCCTGCTCAGAAATTCCAGCTGGTACAGAAAACCGCAGCCAGGATCCTCACAGGAATACCCTGGAGGGCCCATATTCGGCCCATGCTCCAACAGCTGCACTAAATTGAAACAGACACACCAAATATACAACTTGATAAAGCAAATAACTTTGTTGATTTGTTTGCCTGGGAATGACAGCTGTGTGCTGCAAAGACAGCATTTTCATTTGCAGAAATTACACAACATCAGTCTGGAATGAATGCTAAACACTTGGTAAGTAACAAAGAATGAAACAGAGGTAGAACTAATAGCCCATTCTCCGGATGCTGCAAGGCACAAATAGGCCACAAAACGGGCAATTAAATGATATTAAATGGTTTGTTGATGAAATCTGCCATTGCACAAGAGATGCAGGAAGAACTGCTCACTGTGAAGGCTGCCTGCATGTATCAGACTGATCCAAAAGTGGAACAGCTGCAAAGAGCAGGGAAGAAAAGGATCCTGGGAAGACAGAGCTAATTAAAGACTTTTCAGTCTTGCGTGTCCTTCATATTGCAGGGGGGTGGGCTAGATTAGCGATCCCCAACTTGTGGGCGGCGGACCACATGTGGTCCATCGATTAATTGAAGGTGGGCCCCGAAGGACGCCTTCTCCCCCCCCAGCCCTTTACTTCACCCCCCCCCCGGCCCTTTACAACACACTTCGGGTGTCATTGTCTCCCATCACTCCCAGATGGGACTATCTCATTGCAGAGAAACAAGCTCAGGGTTCCCATTGATTTGTCATTGTCATGAGTTAAAATTTCCATGAAAATAAAATGTTCCTTATGTTCATTGTTGTGGCATGTCTGTATCTTATTTTGAAGGGATGTTTAAACATTACCATAGCGATCAGAGAGCGTTAGGGCAATGGTTGAGAGTAGAGGAGTAAACTACCCCCCCCCACGGGCCTCAGCGTTGAGTGGTCCCCAGTGAGTGGTCCCCGGTGATAAAAAGGTTGGGGACCACTGGACTAGATGACCCACTCTATGATTCTATGATGTAGCCATTTCTCCAAGATTTGGGCTGCAGTCCTGCACCTTGAACACACTGACATCTTGGGGCAGAGTTGTGGCACAGACCACAGGGGCAAGCAACCACCTGTAATTTAAAAGAGAAGAGCAACATTCAGAGCAAGAGAGCAAATGGAAAACATTCCCAGACATTTGGAGAACATTTATCAAATTCCTTCAGCTTTTTCTGCTTCACAGTTCCTATCCTGATTTAACACCAGCTATTTGATCTTCACGCCTTCTATATAACATAGATGAAAGGAAGACTGTTTCTTAAAAATAGGAATATTTGTTCCATGAAGTGTCCAGAGGAGGGCAACAAAGATGGTGAGGGGTTTGGAGACCAAGACTTATGAAGAAAGGGTGTGGGAGCTTGGTCTGTTTAGCCTGGAGAGGAGTCGACTGAGAGGGGATCTGATAACCATCTTCAAGTATTTAAAAGGGTGTCATATGGAGGATGGAGCAGAATTGTTCTCTCTTGCCCCAGAGGGACAGACCAGAATGAATGGGATGAAATTAATTCAAAAGAAATTCCATCTAAACATCCGGAAGAAGTTCCTGATGGTTAGAGTGGTTTCTCAGTGGAACAGGCTTCCTCGGGAGGTGGTGGGTTCTCCATCTTAGGAGATTTTTAAACAGAGGCTGGAGAGCCATCTGACGGAGAGGCTGATTCTGTGAAGGTTCAAGGGGGTGGCAGGTAACAGTAGATGAGCGATTGGGATGTGAGTGTCCTGCATAGTGCAGGGGGTTGGACTAGATGACCCATGAGGTCCCTTCCAATTCTACGATTCTAAGTTTTATTTAAAAGATACCTTTTCCCTGGGAGTACTTTCTGGGATGAAACCCATCTGATTTGGCAGGACTAGATGATCACTCTAGTCCCCTCATTGGGAGGACTCCCCATGGCTCGGGGTAAATTGACTGTTCCTAACATTTCTGGGATTTCAGATTAACTTTGCTCTGTTGATCATTAGCCAGCTCTGCCTTTTCAGAGATTTGTCTATCTAGCATGCCAAATCAGCTCTAGTTAAACACTTTAGCCAACTGAAGGTCTGAGATCCTTCCTTCCTGTATATCTGCCACGCTGTACTCTTATGTCTCATTGCTTAATGGGCCCCCCACTTCCTGTTCCTTTTCTTGCTTGTTCTGTTTACTCTCCGCAGTGTGGACTAGGCAGGTGTGCATCAGAACATTTAGGTCAAAAAGTACCCAAATCAGCCAAAAATGGTCCTAATCGGGAGAGGCCATAGGTTTGTATGGCCGAATCAACCCTGTCTGAAAGGGCCTAATCGCAATTCACGATTTGGCTGATTTGGACGTCCGCTTAAACTTAAAAGGGAGCACAGAGAGCAGGAACTGCCTTGTCGCTTTCCCGTTCTCTGTTTCCCACCTTTCCCCGGGCTCCCAGGGCAAAGAGGGAGGGAGGGAAGGAGGCAGACCAAGGGCTGAGCTCCCTAGAGGAGCTCAACCAATAATTGGGGAGAGGTCTCACGCTATAGGGAGGCAGGTTTGGGGGAGAAACAGCTCTTGGCCAATCACAGAAGTTTTTGAAAATATTGGCCAGAGAGGTATAAAGTTAGGGCACTTACCTGACTCTCCATTACTGCTTCCCGGCCTAGCTGACCTGCTGCTCCAGTAGAGAAGAACCGTAGAATCATAGAGCTGACCATGCTGCCCTTCATGGCATGGATGCTATGGCGGCTGCTGCTGCTGCCATAGGGGTTGGAGCCACGGTGCCAATTGCTGGGAAGCCCCCCCCCCCGTTTGCCCCACTCCTTTCTGCTGCATCCGTCCCCAGGCCCAGCTTTTTAGCTGCCGCCATCTCCTGGGGCAGGGATTTGGCAGCTACTGCTGTGAAGCTCGGCGTCCTCACCCCAGCTGCTTCCCTCACTGGGGGTGCGGGCGGGGCAGTGGCCTGTCTTGGCCTGCCACCACTTCCCCAGGCACAAGGCCCAGCGTCCCTGCCCTGTTCAGGGATGGGGTCACTGCTGCCACCCCCCGAGGCACAAGGCTCACTATCTTTGCCCTGTTTGGGGTTGGGGCCGCTGCCTGTTCAAACTGGGCTTGTAAGGCCCCGCCCATCCCCCTGCCTGGGAGCCCCAGCAAAGTGGGAGCCTCCCAAGAGAAGTCCTGGCCGGCGCCCGGGAGCCCCAGGAGAGCAGAGCTGCTGGGGACGCCTGGACATTCCACCATGTAGATGTTACAAGGCTTGCAAGAAGCTCTCATGCTGTTGAGATGTATGAATTAATTGATAACGTCCAGGTGCTCCTGATGACAGGAGCTGATGTTACCGACCTCTCTTACATTGTTACAGCTGTACCAAGTTCCTTACATGACACTTGTGTTGCTCTCTCTCTCTCTCTCTCTGCAAAATTGCACAGTAAGTATGCTCTTTGTTTAAAATTATTCTGTCCAAGGCTACCAAGTCCCCCAAGATAGAAATAAATCTCCTGAGCTGCAACAAAGATGCTCTGATGTAAAGAAATTCTTTGTGATAGCTGGTTTAACAAATATTGTCCTTGCAGAGTAAATGAAAGGCAACTACAAGGAATGCCATACGTTTTGCCAGCTGCAAAAGAACAATAGCCTGACTTCACGCTGCCACAATTCCAAGATGTTCTTTTATGGTTCAGTTCATACTGAGATAAAGTCATTGGATGGCTTGATCCGGAGTCTTGCTGGGAAAGCAAAAGGACGTGTAGGCTCTAAATTAAGGCTTGTGGGGCCTCCAGCCTGCCTTGCAGTCACTTCTGACCAGCCAATGCTTCCTCTAATCCCATTGCAGAGAGAAGGCTGCAGAGAAGAAGACAAGAAAATGGAAATCTGCAGAAAATTGCAATCCAAGAGCACCATTCCAAGCTCGCTCTCTCTCTCTCTCTCTCTCTCTCTCTCTCTCTTTACATCTCATGTCAATTTTATTCTGCATTGATGACCCTCCCGCATCTTTTATTTTCTTTGCATGCAACACTAAAATCTTTGTTGTTGTTGTTTGCACTGGGGACCCTGCCATTTGCCTCCTCTTGGATCCCCCTTCAAGTTAATATCAGCAAGGAATTAAGCCACATGCAACTCCTTTTAAACTTCCCTCCATTTTATTTTTTTTAAACTCTGCAATCCAAGACCAGTTGGTACTGTTCATCTAACACAAGCGCTAGTTTGAGTCGAACAAAGTTGTATTCAAGGCATAAGCGTCTGTGGGCACGCACACATTGATTAAAGCTTTATTGAGAAGAAGAAGAAGAAGAGTTGGTTCTTATATGCCGCTTTTCCCTACCCGAAGGAGGCTCAAAGCGGCTTACAGTCGCCTTCCCCTACCTCTTCTTGGTCTTCTATTCCTCCTATTGGTCTTCAAGGTGCCTCTAGACTTGAACTTCAGACCGACGGGTGACTCATCGGAGCCTATTTCCAGCACTGTGGACAGAAGCCCAAGACAGGCCACATCCCCTGACACAACTTTTTGATCTCTCCCACTCACCGCCCGTCATTTAAATTTTTCATTCAGTGATCCAGAGCAATGCTCACAGATTGCTAAATTCATGTTGCCTATCAAAAAAATTTAAAACAAGGGAAAATGTAATTAATGGAGCTTGTACACCAGATTTCCTCAACCCTGGGGTTTCTTGACAGCCCTGGAAGGATTTTTCTTAAACATTTATTATTATTAACTAGATTGCAAGACTAGCCTCGGCCCGGCTGGTGCTACAGCGGGTGCTAGCCTCGACCTGGCCGAAGGGGCAGTCCCGGCCGACAGCAGGGCCCACTCGCCTTACTGTTTTCTTCATATCACAGAGCGGTGTAAAGATAATAGTAATAGTAATAGTAATATTTGTTACTCACCTCTCCCCAGAGGCTCAAGGTGAGTTACAACATATAAATATTTATTGGGTGATATGATTATATATATTGTCCTGTCAACCCCTCTTAAAATGGGCAATGGCAGGCATGCTTCCCAACCATATTCCGCACAACTGTGCCTCTTCTGGGGTTCCTTGATGTCTACGGAATGTCTTCAGGAATTACTCAACAGTAAAAAAGTTGAGAAAAGCTGTTGCATACCGATGGAGGAGGGAGGCTGGCAGCGGGTGCAGAGTGGGCAGAGTGACCTCAGTGGGGATGGGGAGTGGCGGAAGGGGGAAATACGAGGGAATCTGTATGCTTTTTATGGGCCAGTGTCTCTATGTCACCCTAGAATCAAAATTGGATGCCATATAAGCTCTAGGCTGGATCAAGACAGCTTTTTTACTCAGTTCTCCTCCTTGATCCAGCTTTTCCCCCTCATGGGGCTTTGTCCATGTAGGTCCTGTGATCCAAGATATAGCCTTTGGGTGGTCAAGGAGGACACTAGCTTTACTTTTTTGACCAGTGGGAAAGACCCCAGAGCCGGTCTGGAGCGGCCCGAGACACACCTCGACTTCCACTTTGAGAGCCGCGCTCTGTGTGTGTGTGTGTCTGTGTGTGTGTGTGATTTCTTTTAAGAGGAATCCATGGGGGGGCAGGGGGGAGCCTTGCCCCGATGAGTCCGGCCGCTGGAGGGGAAGGGGTCCAGGGGGAGCCTTGCTGCCGCCCACGGAGCCAGCCACGATGAGTCTGGGGCCTGGAGGGGGGAGGGAGGCCAGAGAGACAGACAAAGATATGGACGCACAACACCAGCGAGAATGGATAAAAACAAGGAAGCAAGGCTGCCTGGAAGGATACAAGGAGATATGACAGGAACACACCGAGACAGACACAGATGGAGAGATACAGACAGCGTGAGGAAAACAGAGGCAGACACCAGAGAGAGAAGGACAGAGAAAAAGGAAGGAACAAATGAAGGACAGAAGGAAGGAGAGAGAGGCAGATACAGGGCTAGGAGAAATACAGGGAGAAGGACAGACAGAACAGACAGCGATGGATGGGAGACACACAGGAGATACAGGCATGGGTGGGTGGCTGGATAGAAGGATAGGGGGAAGGCAGACAGAAAGACAGGGAGCAAGGAAGAGATTTTGAAAGCTCGACGCAGAGACAGAGAGAAGCAGGCAGAAAGGAGATTCAGGAAGACAGGAAGGGAGACACACTACAAGCCGACACACTCGCTACCTCACCCTTCCTAGCACCCGTGGTCTTTACACATTGCCGTTCCTGCTCCCAGGGTGGCGGGAAGCCGTGCCGACTCTCTGCCCCACTCGCCTGCTGGGGCAACCGAGCACAGGAGGCTTCCTTCTCGCGGCCGCTATCTGCCAGCCACAGCGGGCTTAAATTCTAGTATCTTCATATAGCTTTTGCTGTATAAATAAAAGGGTGTAAGGGGTAGGTGGGCGGATAGTGGGTGGGGCCTGTCCAGACTTTGGGCCATTCAGGAGGTGCCTTCAGATTGGCCCAAAGTCCGGACATGACCCCCCCCCCCCAGCCTGGCCAGGGGCAATCTGGAGACATTGCCGCAAATTTGCCCTGGCTGCTGATGGGGTCAGAGGAAAGTGGGCCTCCTGGGTGGGGTGGGGGCCAGATCGGCTTTGCCAGTGGGGGGCAGGGCACGCAGTTGGCCCAGGAAGCCTGGGGGGAGAGGGGAAGCCTTCCATTTCCCCTTTGCCTGGGGATCCCTCCAGTTGCCTCACTGCAAGGTGGCTGGAGCCCTTCCCAGCCCAAGGGGGAAGAAAAGCCACCCCCCCTCTAGCACCCATTGTATCACTTACAATGGGCTTCATCACTAGTGTTATATCTCATGCTACTTTCAATGCATGTACTGTAGAATATGTGATTTCAACATCATATATATCTCAGTGCTGTTCCCCAATGTTATTTTATGTTGGCATTTTCTTACAAAAATACGTGTGCATGTACATGCAGGGTGTACACATGTTCACTGCAGCATATGAAAAGGACAAAAAAGTGCTTGTATAAAATAGGAAAATGCAGGACAGATTTAAAAATGTGAACTGAGTGGCTGTCTGATCTGAAAAGTCCATAAAAGCTATCATCAGCTTCTAATGGCTTCTAATAAAGCTCTGACACTTCCTAATCATATATTTTTGCTCCTGTTTGAATGTGATTGTTAATGAGCTATTTATGTTGTTTTGATCCAGTGATTCTACCATGAAGATTTAAATGTCTAATTAAATGTGAATAAATAATCTTCACTGCCAAAACATATTGCATACCATAATATGTACAATGTCTGTTTGTTCAGAGACATTCGAAAGCTCCCTGCAACCCAACTAGGATGCCCAAGCACACATTAAAGGAGCACGCACATTTTATGTGCTACAATACGAACATTATTTAGAAGTGCACAAAAAATAACCTTTGGAAATGCTTGTCAGAGCATCCTTAAGAATGACTTCCTATCACCCTTATTTTTAAAAAATGCAACCATCCCAGGCTGGATCCTCTTGCAACTTTCATGGGGCATTCTGGTACAGGGGATCAAGTATCCTTTGGAGGCCCATGTTCAAATCTCTGCTTTATTACTGGCTCTCTGCTCTGTCAGTTAATCTAGCTTTTTGTATATTGTAGGGAGATGTCACAAACTTGAGTGTAGACAGCCAGGTTACCGTGCACAGAGGGAAGCACAAGTCTGGGAGATTTAAAAACAACACATTTCTAACTGCACATGAAATAGACCAACAGAACGGACCAAACGCGTTTCACCCCCGAGGGGTCTTCCTCAGTGGTCAAATTATTGTGAGGAATGCACTTGTGTATAATATCAAAATCAAAAGGCTTGCTGGGTGGCAAATAAAAATCTGTTAGGTGCTGCTCCAACTAGCCTGAGGCAGAGTGTTTGTACTTGAAAGCTCCCGCCTTGAATCAATCTTTGTGGGGCTTAAAGGTGGCCCTGGACTCTGATTTTAGTCTATCTAATGTACCTGATTGGGAGCCCACCTTCTTAAATACACACTTCCTGAGGCACCCACTCCCTGCTTTTGCCGAGCTCTCAATCACCAGGGCATTCCCACATGGGTCAGAAAAAGCTTTGTCCAAATGTGATGCTTTTTAATTATGATGACTATGTTTTTAATATCTTAAACCAGTGCACTTTATGTAATAAACTAGAAAATAAGCCTGCTGAACTCGAAATACAGTGGGCGCTAGCGGTTCGTCCTGCCCTACCTGTAGGAAATGTAGGCGGTGGAGCAGGAGGTGAGGCCCCTGTTGATGGGCCGGTTCTTTGGCGGCGGGAATACGAAGGTGGTGGTTGTCATAACACTATCAATTTTACCTATTTCACGTGCTAATTTATTAGCAGCTAAAGCAATGCTATATAGTCAATCACACTGCTATGCAGAATTCTTAATTCCGTGTTTTAATAGGAAACAATATTGACACACGGGGCTGCATCACAAGGATCAGTTCAACTCGTGGTAACACCATGTGTTGGCATCTTCTCCTCTGACAAAAGGTAGCTTCAGGGGATATGTGGACTGAGAACTTCCAGAAGTACAGGCAGGATTTCGAAGAGGCAGAGGAACTAGAGATCAAATTGCCAACATACGCTGGATCATGGAGAAATCTAGGGAGTTCCAGAAGAACATCTACCTCTGCTTCATTGACTATGCTAAAGCCTTTGATTGTGTGGAGCACAACAAATTGTGGCAAGTTCTTAAAGAGATGGGAATACCAGAGCATCTTATTTGTCTCTTGAGAAACTTATATGCAGGTCAAGAAGCAACAGTGAGAACTAAACATGGAATCACTGATTGGTTCAAAATTGAGAAAGGAGTTCAGCAAGGCTGTATACTGTCGCCTTGCCTATTTAACTTGTATGCGGAGCACATCATGAGAAAGGTGGGATTAGAGGAGTCACAAATTGGGATCAAGATTGCAGGGAGAAATATCAACAACCTCAGATATGCAGATGATACCACTCTAATGGCAGAAAGTGAAGAGGAACTAAAGAGCCCGTTGATGCGGGTGAAGGAGGAGAGTGCAAAAGTTGGCTTGAAACTCAACATCAAGAAAACAAAGATCATGGCACCCGGCCTTCTCAATTCCTGGCAAATAGATGGGGAAGAAATGGAGATAGTGACAGATTTTATTTTCCTGGGCTCCAAGATCACTGCAGATGGGGACTGCAGCAAATAAATTAAAAGACGCTTGCTCCTGGGGAGGAAAGCTATGGCAAATATAGACAGCATCCTAAAAAGCAGAGACATCACCCTGCCAACAAAAGTGCGTCCAGTCAAGGCTATGGTCTTCCCAGTTGCAATGTATGGCTGTGAAAGTTGGACCATAAGGAAGGCCGAGCGTCAAAGAATTGAGGCTTTTGAACTCTGGTGCTGGAGAAGATTCTTGCGAGACCCTTGGACTGCAAGGTGAACAAACCGGTCAGTCCTAGAGGAGATCAGCCCTGCCTGCTCCTTAGAAGGCCAGATCCTGAAGATGAAACTCAAATACTTTGGCCACCTCATGAGAAGGAAAGACTCCCTGGAGAAGAGCCTAATTAATGCTGGGAACGATTGAGGGCAAAAGAAGAAGGGGACGACAGAGAATGAGGTGGCTGGATGGAGTCACTGAAGCAATCGGAGCGAGCTGAAATGGACTCTGGGGAATGGTAGAGGACAGGAAGGCCTGGAGGATCATTGTCCAGGGGGTCGCGATGGGTCAGACACGACTTCGCACCTAACAACAACAAAGCTTCAGGGGAAGATGTCAGTTATCATAACAGATCCATGGGATACAGATCAACATTATGTAGTATAAAAATTGGCAAGTATTCACTCTAATCCTGGGGGATGGGCACAACAACCCCCCTTGGTCCAGTTCAGATCATGGCAAAGTGCTCCATTAGACAACTTAGTTTCTTGAGTCAAACCCGAAAGAGGTAACTGTTACAGAGCAATCCTGAACAGGACTACTCAGTCCTACTTGAGTTTATTCACAATGGGGCTTACTCTTAGGAAATTGTTTTTAGGCTGTTAGGCTCTAGAACAACAAAGGCTCTTTGAACACCATAAAGAGGAACAGCATAATCTTTCAACCAGTATGTCAGATGCTTACAATACAAAGGAAAATTGTATAGCTATGAATTTTAAGAGGTTATATCTGCAGCCTTTTGATGGGGAGCCCAAATGTATACAAGATAAGAATAGTGATCATTCATAACAGTAGCAATTGGTGGTCATTAAGGATGCCTGATGGGGAGAGGGGAAAAGCAGAGCCAGGGGACGGCTGGAGCGGCAAAGCATGTTCATAGAATCATAGAATCATAGAGTTGAAAGGGGCCATGCAGGCCATCTAGTCCAACCCCCTGCTCAACGCAGGATCAGCCCTAAGCATCCTAAAGCATCCAAGAAAAGTGTGTATCCAACCTTTGCTTGAAGACTGCCAGTGAGGGGGAGCTCACCACCTCCTTAGGCAGCCTATTCCACTGCTGAACTACTCTGACTGTGAAAAACTTTTTCCTGATATCTAGCCTATATCGTTGTACTTGAAGTTTAAACCCATTACTGCGTGTCCTCTCCTCTGCAGCCAGCAGAAACAGCATCCTGCCCTCCTCCAAGTGACAACCTTTCAAATACTTAAAGAGGGCTATCATGTCCCCTCTCAACCTCCTTTTCTCCAGGCTGAACATTCCCAAGTCCCTCAACCTATCTTCATAGGGCTTGGTCCCTTGGCTCCAGATCATCTTCATCGCTCTCCTCTGTACCCTTTCAATTTTATCGACGTCCTTCTTGAAGTGAGGCCTCCAGAACGGCACACAGTACTCCAGGTGTGGTCTGACCAGTGCCGTATACAATGTGACTATGACATCTTGTGATTTTGATGTGATGCCTCTGTTGATACAGCCCAAAATGGCATTTGCTACATCACACTGCCTGCTCATATTTCGTTTACAATCCACAAGTACCCCAAGGTCTCGTTCACACACAGTGCTACCTAGAAGCGTATCCCCCATACAGTAGGCATGCTTTCATTTTTCTGACCCAGATGCAGAACTTTACACTTATCTTTATTAAATTGCATCTTGTTCTCATTTGCCCATTTTTCCATTGTGTTCAGATCTCGTTGAACTCTGTCTCTATCTTCCGGAGTATTTGCCAGTCCTCCCAATTTGGTGTCATCTGCAAACTTGATGAATAGTCCCTCCACCCCCTCATCTAGATCATTAATAAATATGTTAAAAAGTACCGGGCCGAGCACCGAGCCCTGAGGTACCCCGCTACTCACCTCTCTCCAGTCTGATGAAACACCATTAACAACAACTCTTTGAGTGCGGTTCTCTAACCAATTCCCTATCCACCTAACTATCTGAAAATCCAGATTGCAGTCCTTCAACTTATCCATCAGAACATCATGGGGAACCTTGTGAAAAGCTTTACTAAAATCTAAGTAAATGACATCAACCGAATTTCCCCGATCCAGCAAACCTGTTACTTGGTCAAAAAAGGAAACTAGGTTGGTCTGGCAGGACCTGTTGGAGACAAATCCATGCTGACTTCCTTGGATCGCCAAATTGTCCTCCAGATGTTTGCAGATCGCTCCCTTTAATATCTGCTCCATTATCTTCCCCACAACAGAGCTCAGACTCACTGGTCTGTAGTTTCCTGGGTCATCCTTCCTCCCTTTTTTGAAAATCGGAATAACGTTTCCTCTTTTCCAGTCCTCCGGGACATCTCCAGTCCTTAAAGAAGTTCCAAAGATAATGGACAAGGGCTGTCCAAGTTCTCTGGAAAGTTCTTTGAGTACTCTCGGGTGCATTTCATCTGGACCAGGGGATTTGAACTCATCTAGTGCAGCTAAATGCCTCTCGACAACCTCTCTATCCATGTTAACCTGCCACCCAGACACTATCCTTTGGCTACGGCCATCTCTAGATGTGCCTAAACACTATGACCTGTGGGAAAAAACAGATGTAAAATAGGCACTAAGCCTTTCTGCTTTCTCTGCATCTTTCGTTAGAGTTTGACCATCCGCACCCAACAGTGGGCCTATTGCCTCCTTTACTTTACGTTTGCTCCTCACATAACTGAAAAATCTTTTCTTGTTACAATGGGCTTCCCTGGCCAATCTTAGCTCACTCTCAGCTTTGGCCTTTCTGATGATTGATCTACAGTGCCTAGTAACCTGTAGGTACTCTTCTTTAGAGCTCTGTCCTTCACTCCATTTCCTGAACATTTTCCTTTTCTTTCTTAGTTCCTCTTGAAGTTCTCTGTTCATCCAAATAGGCTTCTTAGAGCTCCTGCAATGTTTTCGTCTTTCTGGGATAGTCATTGATTGAGCATGCAATAGCTCTTGTTTGAGTAGCGCCCACCCTTCACATGCTCCCTTCCCTTCCAGCATTCTCGTCCATGGTATGACACTCATCATGTCTCTGAGTTTATTAAAGTTTGCCCTACGAAAATCCAACATCCGCGTCTGGCTACAAGCTTCCTTGGCTCCCCATCTCAAAAGGAATTCTATGAGGACATGGTCACTTCGCCCTAGGGTCCCCACCTCCTTCACCTCATCCACCAACTCTTGTCTGTTGGTCAGTATTAAGTCCAGTATGGCTGAACCTCTTGTGGGTTCATCTACCATTTGATAAATGAAATTATCAGCCAGGCAGGTCAGAAAGTTGCATGACTGAGGATGCTTCGCAGAGTTTGTTTCCCAGCACACATCTGGGAAATTGAAGTCACCCATGATGACAAGGTCCTGCCGCTTGGATATTTTCTCAAGGTGCTCACAAAGTGCAGCATCCACATCCTCTCGTTGGTCAGGCGGTCGGTAGCAGACACCAACCTCCACACTGTTTGTTTTCCCCTCACTTATTTTCACCCAGATGCTTTCCACTGTAGATATGCTCTCCTTCACTAGAATTTCCTGACAGGTAAGCCCTTTCTTCACATACAGTGCCACTCCTCCACCTCTTCGATCTATTCTGTTTTTTCTGAACAGTTCATATCCATCCACCATTACATTCCAGTCATGAGAATCATTCCACCAAGTTTCTGTGATGCCTACTAGATCATACTTTTCCATCAGCATGAGAAGTTCCAGCTCTTCCTTTTTATTGCCCATGCTTCGGGCGTTAGTATAAAGGCATCTGAATCCTTTGAGTTTTGGTTCCCTATGAGCTGGCCTTGCCGGTTGGGCTGCCCCTTCCTTACACTCCTTCCTTACACTCCCTATGTTGATCGTCTCCTTCCCCTTGTGGCTTCAGGTTAAAGCTCTCCTGATTAATCTCCCCAGGTTCCTGCCAAACACATTCTTCCCCAGCTTCGATAAGTGCAGTCCATCAGGTGCTAGTAGGCCTTCCTCAAGAAAGCCTATCCCATGGTCCCAGAAACCAAATCTCTCCTGCCGGCACCAACTACGCAGCCAGTGATTCACCTCCATTATCTTCCTCTCCCGATTCATTCCTCTTCCCTTGACAGGCAAGATTGAAGAGAATACCACTTGTGCCCCCATTTGCTTGAGCTTCCTCCCCAGATCTTGATAGTCTTTTTTAATAGGAGTGATGGTATTCAGGGACATGTCATTCGTTCCCACATGGACCATCACAAATGGGTAGCGATCCGTAGATTTGAGGAGTTTGGGCAGCCGTTCTGAAACATCTTTAATTTTCGCCTCTGGCAAGCAACACACCTCTCAGGTTAGGGGGTCGGGCCCAGCCACATGGCGATCCATTCCTCTTAGCAGGGAGGCTCCAATTACCAGTACTCTCCTTTTTCTTTTCTTCTCAACTCCATTTCCTTCTGTCCCCGTGGCCTCTTCCCTTTGTCTTAGACTTTGTTTTGGGACCTCTTCCCTTGTTGACCCTTGCACCTCCTCTGCAAGGGCCTGAAATGTATTCTGGAGCTCCAAAGGCCCTGAGAACTGTCTCGCTCTTCGCCGTTGAGTCTTTTTCCGAACTGCCTGCAGAGACTCCCTATTGTGGTCAATCTCCTTATCCTCTTCAGGACTGGTTGTATTCTCTTTATTCCAAGTTGCAGGGCTCTGGTCTATGAACTCCTCCCCTTTCTTACTTTGGGTCAGAGTAATAATTCTGTTTTCTAATCCCCTAATCTTTTCCTCCAAAAGTCTTACCATCTTACACTTGGGGCAGATGTAGTCCATCTTGTCTTCTGGGAGGAAGGCAATCATGTCACGCTCACTGCAGATGATGGGATGAGTGTCCTGGAGGTCCATTGAAATGTCTATGCAGTGCAAGTACTAGGGAAATATAATCTACTGATATAATATACTGATTCTAATTACTCGGCCAAGAACCCCAGGCTAAGGGCACAGGCCAAGAGCCCTTTGTCTCTCGTGCCTCTGGTGAGGAGCAGCCCTTTTTTAATCCTCCCAACAATTACCCAGGCAGAACAATAGCCTCACTTGGTCAGCAGCAACTCTCCCCAGTAGCTCTCTCCACGTGCTCTCAGTTGTCTGAGCTCTGCCTCTGGTGAGGAGCAGCCCTTTTTAAGCCTCCCAACAATTACCCAGCAATCACCTCACCCAGGCAGAACAATAGCCTCACCTGGTCAGCAGCAACTCTCCCCAGCAGCTCTTTCCACGTGCTCTCAGTTGTCTGAGCTCTGCCTCTGGCGAGAAGCAGCCCTTTTTAATCCTCCCAACAATTACCCAGCAATCACCTCACCCAGGCAGCACAATCGCCTCACCTGGTCAGCAGCAACTCTCCCCAGCAGCTCTCTCCACGTGCTCTCAGTTGTCTGAGCTCTGCCTCTGGCGAGGAGCAGCCCTTTTAAATCCTCCCAACAATTACCCAGCAATCACCTCACCCAGGCAGAACAATAGCCTCACCTGGTCAGCAGCAACTCTCCCCAGCAGCTCTCTCCACGTGCTCTCAGTTGTCTGAGCTCTGCCTCTGGTGAGGAGCAGCCCTTTTAAATCCTCCCAACAATTACCCAGCAATCACCTCACCCAGGCAGAACAATAGCCTCACCTGGTCAGCAGCAACTCTCCCCAGTAGCTCTCTCCACGTGCTCTCAGTTGTCTGAGCTCTGCCTCTGGTGAGGAGCAGCCCTTTTAAATCCTCCCAACAATTACCCAGCAATCACCTCACCCAGGCAGAACAATAGCCTCACTTGGTCAGCAGCAACTCTCCCCAGCAGCTCTCTCCACGTGCTCTCAGTTGTCTGAGCTCTGCCTCTGGCGAGAAGCAGCCCTTTTAAATCCTCCCAACAATTACCCAGCAATCACCTCACCCAGGCAGAACAATAGCCTCACTTGGTCAGCAGCAACTCTCCCCAGTAGCTCTCTCCACGTGCTCTCAGTTGTCTGAGCTCTGCCTCTGGTGAGGAGCAGCCCTTTTAAATCCTCCCAACAATTACCCAGCAATCACCTCACCCAGGCAGAACAATAGCCTCACCTGGTCAGCAGCAACTCTCCCCAGTAGCTCTCTCCACGTGCTCTCAGTTGTCTGAGCTCTGCCTCTGGTGAGGAGCAGCCCTTTTAAATCCTCCCAACAATTACCCAGCAATCACCTCACCCAGGCAGAACAATAGCCTCACCTGGTCAGCAGCAACTCTCCCCAGTAGCTCTCTCCACGTGCTCTCAGTTGTCTGAGCTCTGCCTCTGGTGAGGAGCAGCCCTTTTAAATCCTCCCAACAATTACCCAGCAATCACCTCACCCAGGCAGAACAATAGCCTCACCTGGTCAGCAGCAACTCTCCCCTGTAGCTCTCTCCACGTGCTCTCAGTTGTCTGAGCTCTGCCTCTGGTGAGGAGCAGCCCTTTTAAATCCTCCCAATAATTACCCAGCAATCACCTCACCCAGGCAGAACAATAGCCTCACCTGGTCAGCAGCAACTCTCCCCATTAGCTCTTTCCACGTGCTCTCAGTTGTCTGAGCTCTGCCTCTGGCGAGAAGCAGCCCTTTTTAATCCTCCCAACAATTACCCAGCAATCACCTCACCCAGGCAGAACAATAGCCTCACCTGGTCAGCAGCAACTCTCCCCAGTAGCTCTCTCCACGTGCTCTCAGTTGTCTGAGCTCTGCCTCTGGTGAGGAGCAGCCCTTTTAAATCCTCCCAACAATTACCCAGCAATCACCTCACCCAGGCAGAACAATAGCCTCACCTGGTCAGCAGCAACTCTCCCCAGTAGCTCTCTCCACGTGCTCTCAGTTGTCTGAGCTCTGCCTCTGGTGAGGAGCAGCCCTTTTAAATCCTCCCAACAATTACCCAGCAATCACCTCACCCAGGCAGAACAATAGCCTCACCTGGTCAGCAGCAACTCTCCCCTGTAGCTCTCTCCACGTGCTCTCAGTTGTCTGAGCTCTGCCTCTGGCGAGGAGCAGCCCTTTTTAATCCTCCCAACAATTACCCAGCAATCACCTCACCCAGTCTGCACAATAGCCTCACCTGGTCAGCAGCAACTCTCCCCTGTAGCTCTCTCCACGTGCTCTCAGTTGTCTGAGCTCTGCCTCTGGCGAGGAGCAGCCCTTTTAAATCCTCCCAACAATTACCCAGCAATCACCTCACCCAGTCAGCACAATAGCCTCACCTGGTCAGCAGCAACTCTCCCCTGTAGCTCTCTCCACGTGCTCTCAGTTGTCTGAGCTCTGCCTCTGGCGAGGAGCAGCCCTTTTTAATCCTCCCAACAATTACCCAGCAATCACCTCACCCAGGCAGAACAATAGCCTCACCTGGTCAGCAGCAACTCTCCCCAGTAGCTCTCTCCACGTGCTCTCAGTTGTCTGAGCTCTGCCTCTGGTGAGGAGCAGCCCTTTTAAATCCTCCCAACAATTACCCAGCAATCACCTCACCCAGGCAGAACAATAGCCTCACCTGGTCAGCAGCAACTCTCCCCAGTAGCTCTCTCCACGTGCTCTCAGTTGTTTGAGAGTTGTCTCAGTTGGCCCATGAGTCACATTTTTTCCTCTAGAAGCATGTCGGACATATGGCTGGTGAAATCACTTGGCCACTCTGAGTTCTGCAACAATGACTCTAAAGTCCACTTAAATCCACATTCTTACACAGGTCTACTAAATGGGCCTAAGTCCTAGAAAAGTTCAAATGGGTCGCCGTGTTAGTCTGAAGTAGCACAATAAAATCAGAGTCCAGGAGCACCTTTAAGACCCACAAAGATTTATTCAAGGTGGGAGCTCACGCCTTGAATCAATCTTTGTTGGCCTTAAAGGTGCTACTGGGCTCTGATTTTATTGTCCTTGAAAAGTGTTCTTAGGATTGCTCTGTAAGAGACTGCAATACTTTTATCATGAGTCAAGTTGTTGGGTCTGAAACGAGGAATGGAATTTGAATCGTGCCCCCCCTCCCCCCCACTGGAGGCACAGGATCCCACTTTTTACTTGCCATGGGAGTCCATGGTAGTTGTGGCTTACTGGTTTTTTCAGGAAGCTTTCTGTTTGCTACAAAGGATATTTTGTTTTCCTCTTGACTTCCTTCATAAACCTTTACATTTCTTTCAGTTAAAGTCTGCCTCTGACTTTTAAAAAATGTGTTCTTAATAAGATGGTTTCATAATCAAAAGTCAGAGGACTCAGTCGTTTATAGGTAGATGTTTATTCTTTTTCAGAACTATGATATATAGAGACTGTTAGAACAGCAAGAGGGAAAGAAACAGAGATTGCAACTTCTATGTGGTCTAATTCCACTAAAGCAAAGAGAAGTTACCCCAGGGATTAATTCCACTTTTGTTTTGTGCCAAAGGAGCACATTCATGCCCACAAGTGCAAAATGAGCTTATGAAAATCCTTTTCATCTCTCAACTGGAATCTTCTCCTACTGTGTCTGAATCCACCGAATTTGCTTTCTGAGACCCACAGAGCCAATTGTATGTCTGTGCCTGAAAACTTCTGTCTCAACCAGATTAATAGAGTAAAAAGAAAATCCTCCATGGGCTACATGCCAATTGCCAGTTGCTTTTCACTGTGAAAGCAGCAAGCAGAAAGTTAGCCAGAGTTCACTTCCTCATATGAAAGGAAGGGCTTTAGTCGCATTGATTCCAAAAGAGGAGTGCCCACCCTTGCCACTGCCAATATGCACAGATGATTTCAGATCCACAGAGCCAGGGCGCATTGCACAGCCCAGCTCCAAGAGTGTGCTGGCATGGAATTAAGGGGAGTTAGATTTGTCTAGCCAATGTATGCATAACTCTGCACATGCTGCAGTAGTTAATTCAATTGCTCCCTTAAAATATACTTAAATAGCAAACACTCTCCCGTTATCTTTTCGTTGAATAGCAAAACCAGCTCTCAGTATATTAGAACAACTGAAATAGATAAGATGAGGGATCACACATTCTGCTTATTCCATAGCATTCAGCTGTAGGCTCCTGTAGTCAGAACTTGCCTCAGAACAATGGAGAGAGGATATTTAACTAGGCTTCTTTTGCATTGCAGTTTTCCCTTGCTTTTACAGTGCATTTTCATCAGTTTTTTAAAGCCATTCTGCTTTCCTGTTGAGTTCACTATGCACCTCCTTTGAGACTGATTTTGACTTCTGCATCACTTTTCCTCACTTCAGCTGTGGTGTATGTGGTGCAACAGAGATTGAGAGCTTGGATCCTAGCACTAGCATCAAGAATGCATAATTGCCATGACTAGCTCACAGGATCCAGCTTGCTATTTGTTGTTATAATTGTCCAATCAGGGGGCTCCGCTTAGGGCCAGTCACAGGCTTTGGCGGGAACCTCTGGACTGCATATCAGTTCGGGTGGTGGGCTGCTTTTTAGTTCAGTTGTGTGAATCAGTAAAGAGCTGATGTTTTGGTACATGAGTCACTCTGTGCCTTATTGAACCCACTATTCAATATCAGCCCTCTGTCTGTTTTCTGGCCGGTTTAGCTCCAGAAGCGGTGGCTCTTCTCCCCCTCTTTGCTCAAAAGCTGGTTAAATTCAAAGCATAAAGATTCCATTGGACTACTTCCCCTTCCCCTTTCCCGGCTTTTGGAGGATACTCCTCAACCGCAATGCTGCCCACATTGCACTTCTACCTCCCAGTCTGCACGTTCCTCCTGCTCCCCACCCCCTTTTAGATTTACAGTCACCACCTGGACCTATTGTCCAGGCTTTGGTTTTGCAAAGTGAAACTAAGTGGAGATGAAGGGTTAACTCCTCTCTCCCTTCCCTGCACAAGAAAAAAGAGAAAATGAGGCCCTTTGAGCCAGCAGTTTACATGGCATACACAAGACATCTTCTCTTTGTACCATCTGTGAGCAGGGGACTGAGAAGTGCAGCCCAGGACATACAGCACTGATAAAGATATTGATCAAGAGAAGTGTTCCTGGTGGGTTCCTGTCTGTTGCTGAGTAGGAAACCTCCGTGTAGCTGCAGAGCCCATTCGGTAAATCATATGCAAAACAAAATATATCAGTCTCACTGCAAAGAAATTGACATGCTCAGATGAAAATAATTGGTTTTTATGTCAAACAAGAATTAGGGGAAACAAAAGAATGATGGGATCAATAGGTATTACTTTCTAATGTGTTACTCTCACATTTTAAACAACTGAACCACTTTGGTGGAGACAAACTGCACATATTTTAGCCAAGGGACTGGCATCTGGAGAGAGAATTCCTGGGGGGAGAAGCCCTGACCTTGCCCTTACTCTCCTGGGTGGGCCTTTTAAATGCCCCCCACCACAGGAAAGTCACTCATAGAAAGCAGCTTTGACATAGTTGGGGATCATGTTCAAAATGGACCGTCATTCACTCCACCCCTCTTGTATTAAGTGGGAACACTCTGTAAGCAGTGAGCCCTAGATAAGGGATATGCATTTGGAATGTAAGTAAAGGTAAAGGTAAAGGTAAAGGTAAAGGTATCCCCTGTGCAAGCACCGAGTCATGTCTGACCCTTGGGGTGACGCCCTCTAGCGTTTTCATGGCAGACTCAATACGGGGTGGTTTGCCAGTGCCTTACCCAGTCATTACCGTTTACCCCCCAGCAAGCTGGGTACTCATTTTACCGACCTCGGAAGGATGGAAGGCTGAGTCAACCTTGAGCCGGCTGCTGGGATCGAACTCCCAGCCTTATGGGCAAAGCTTTCAGACAGCTGCCTTACCACTCTGCGCCACAAGAGGCTCTATGTAAGTACTTAAATCTAATCCGTGCACAACTTCTGTTAACCACAGGTGGCAATCCACCCAATGCCTGAGTGCATTCTGGAACAACAGGCCACATCCCATCATCACTTTGGGGACTTTGGTAGCAGTGCGCAGGACTGCAAGAAGAGAAAATGATTCAGCAGATACATGCCTGACGGGGACCTTACCAGAAAGCCTGTGGTGGATGCATCCAGAGTGAGGGCAAGACTCAGGGTGGAACCAAGGAGGTTGCCCACGAAACAGAAAATACCTGTGGTTTCTTTACCAAGGCATAACTAAAGATATTAATGTTTCTTTATAACCTTTAGATTTTAGGACAGGAAACTGTCAAGGTGGGGCAGGCTATTAGTGATTGCTAATGGAGTTCTGTGGGTATGAGGGGAAGGAGAGGTTGGAACTGATGAGATTAGTAGCACCTTTCTCAAGGAATTTATTGACCCAAAGGTATGCATTCCTGTTCTGGATGGGGAAGCAAAATCCATTAGTGTGTCAGCCTCTGCAATCACACTAATCTAAGGAGTTCCGGTAGGTCCTTGAGGCCTGGCATTTGTCTGGTGGCCATGTCTGCTGTTTGGGAGCAGAATATGTACCTCGGCATTTTAGATGCATTAGCCATCTATTCTAATGTCCATTCGTGCCAGAAAGTGTACTGCAACGTAATATTTAGGATGTTATGGAATGCCAGCTATAAATGACCCCTCAAGGTGAGGAGGTATCTGGCTACTAACAATGCGATCTGGGCTATGGTCACATTGGGCAAGGTATTTTGTTTAATTTCATTTGGGATCCGACTCTACCCATCCTAATACAATCAGTTTTTAGAGTTCTTTCAAGAGAAGAGCATGTGTGTAAAGGTTAGGGATGCTGCAAACAAAGGTTTTTTTCGAAGAAAGATGGTTAAAGACAGAGTGAAGAATGAGGTTATAAAAGGACTAGTTTCAAAGCCCATTTATAAAAATGGGCTTTGAAAGGGGAAAAGGGGAAAGGGTTACGAAGACGCTCCGACCCAGTCACCCATCCCCTCTCCCAGAGCGCGGCCCCAAATCCGACCCCGGGCTCCTCCCTGGAAAGGAGAAACAAAATCCCAGGCGCACTCACCGGGTTCGCGACGGTCCCGTCCCTTGACGGCGTGGGCGTGGCCCGGAGGTAGGCAGAAGCCCAGGGCGGGCTGCAGAGGCGGCGGCCACGCGGGCTTCCAGTGGGGCCAGGCATTTCGTCGGCACCGCATCTAGCATCGCGGATCTTGGCGGCTCGAGAGGCCAGCGAAGCGTGTCCCTGCGCGCCAGGCTGGCAGGTAGGGAGCCCCCGCCAGCTGCGCAGCGGTCGTCCTCGTTGCATGTTGGCTCCCTTGGCTCTCGGCACGGGCGGGCAGGGAGCCTCCGGCATGCGCGCGACAGTAACATCTCGCCCTTTAGCCTGTTTGTCTCGTCGCTCCCTTGGCTGTGGGCGTGGCAGGTGGGCGGGCAGGGAGCCTCCAGCAGGCGCGGGACGTTTGCTTCTCGGCCTGTGGGCTTTTTTTAATGTCGCTCCTTTGGCTCTCGGCGCGGCGGGCGGGCGGGCGGGCAGGGAGGCTCCGCCAGGCGCGCGACGGTCGGCTCTCGGCCTTTGGGCTCCGTTGGCTGTCGGGGCACCAGGCCTGCGGACAGAGAGCCCCCGCCAGCCGCGCAACGCTCGCCTCTCGGCCTTTCGCTTTCGGGGACTCTCAGCCTTTCGGGGACGGCCTTGCCGGCGACCTGATGCGTCGGGAGGCGCTTCGCGCCTCCCGGCTTGCCAAGCCGCCGGCAGGAAGCCCCCGCCAGCCGCGCTACGCGCGGCTGGCGGGGGCTCCCTTGCCAGCGGCCTGACACGTCAGGAGGCGCTTTGCGCCTCCTGACGTGTCAGGCCGCTGGCCAAGGAGCAACTGCGAGCCGCGCGTAGCGCGGCTCGCAGTTGCTCTGGCGGGGAATTGGAGGGACCAATCGGCCCTCCAATAGTATGTCTAGAGGAAGGGGCCAATTGGCACCCTTCCTCATCACGGACACATCCCGCCTCGCAAGGCCTTACTGCTTTATTTAGTCCGTGGCGCCCGCAGCGCCACGGGCGGTGTACAGATATGAACGGAACAGCATGCCATAATGAGAGCTAAATAAAAGACATTGCAAGTTTTTATAGACAACAATTTATAGACAACAGTTAGATTGGCAGATTCCCAGGTGTCACTGTGATTGTAAAAAGTTTAACCTTAAATTAAATACATGGAAATAAGAGAATTCATTGTAAGAATGCTCCAAGGACAACCATTAAAAACAATTTCAAATGATGTTTGATTTCTTTGGAGCTCTCAGTTTTCACTTTTGACTGCAAATACTTGAGAGCTGAAAATCTGATGTTTGTAAGGCATGCAACATGACAGGCGTTATGCAGACCCCAAAAGTCAAGGCCCCATTGCACTGAAATCCAAAATAACTTTGCTCCAAAGCTCTCATAACGGTCAGTGGTGGACACAGGTAGGAACTTTGAGGACAGCTGGAGTGCAGGATTGGAGCCAAAGTTGGGTGGGAGATATGGAGACAGTCAATATGGAGCCACTGCCCCACATGGGGCCAGAGAAGCCAGTTCTCTCACAATGGCAGCGAGAAATCAGTCTTTTGCTGCTTCTCCCCTCTTTTGAGGCGGCAGAGCTGGGGGCAAGGCCCCTTCCAGGACCCTTTTTCGTCCCCAGTTCATTTGTGATTGGGGATCCTTTCATTCAAGGAGAAGAGTTACTAGTCATTTTGTTCGCAGAGTCTGAATATGCAGAGACAGCAAAGAACCAGGCTGCTCAAAACATAAAATAGTTTTTAATTATGAAGAAAATCATCTATATGTAGAAAGAGAGACACAGAAGGTTTGTTTTTATACCACATTTTTCACTACCAGAAGGAGTCTCAAAGTAGCTTACAATCACCTTCCTCTCCCCACAACAGACACACTGAGGTAGGTGGGGCTGAGAAAGCTCTGACAGAACTGCTTTATAACCACGGCTGTAACAGGACTGTAAGTAGCTCAAGGTCATCCATCAAACTCATCTTTCTAGACCACTACGCCACACTAGCTCTTGAGGCCTGACTATCTGACTAGCTGTTGTCTGCAGTCATTTTCCCTTTAGCAACTGTTCTGGAGGCAAGAAGGGAGAAAATGTACTCAAAAACAGGGCTAGTCAACCTGTGGTCCTCCAGATGGTCATGGACTACAATTCCCATGAGCCCCTGCTAGCAAATGCTAGCAGGGGATCATGGGAATTGTAGTCCATGAACATCTGAACGACCACGGTTGACTACCCCTGCTCAAAAAGCAAGAAGTCTCCTGTTGAGCCAATCAGAACACCGAAAGAGTAATTTTGAAATTATTAGGAAGTTTCTATCTCTATTAAATATGTACACATTTCCTCGGATGCCCGCTGCAGGACACCCTTTATATTTTGCTCAATTATACACACTGCAGAACTTACATATTCCAATACATTCTTTATGCCATTGCCTTAGTTTGAGGTGCAATTTTTAATAAAACTTTTAAACAAAACCTTGCTGGGGTTCTTTGTATGCCTCGGATTCTGGCTCATCCAGAAAAGGGGAACTGCCAGTAACATTCAAAGGCAGGAACTTAAAAGCTGAGGTACAAAACAATGTTAAAACAATATTTAAAAAATCATTACAAATATTTATTAAAGTGCCCCACCAATAATATATTAAAAACAAAGTAAAAACAATGCACATGAAGAACAGATCAAACACGTTTTGACCCACAGGGTCACTGTACAATGTTTTCTTGTCTAAAGACAAATTCTAAAGCTTTGCTGGGTGGTCAAGATAAATCCTAGAAAATGAATGTTAAAGACATTCAAAGGACCAAACACTCAAGGGGCCAAACCTATGGCATCTCTTAAGTAAAGGCAAGCCCATGAAAATCTGATTGGTTGCAGTGGTTTACCAAGCTCTGAACCACCCAGTGGTTAAGCAGGGCAGTTGGAAGGGAAGCAGAAAGGGAATGATCAGCACAAGGAAACTGTGGTTGATCCCTCAATGGAACACAACTTTTCTGCCACCCTCCACAACCTTTCTTTATCATTCAGCATTGTTAGGCCATCACATGTTGCTACCCATCTTGTCCCTCTTAAAATCTCTGACCATGTCAAGAAACAGATGGAATTTCTTACCATATGTGGTGGACTTGTAAAAAGGCAGAAAAATTGGGAAGGTAATCATGAAAAAATACAAAATGTTCTAAAATTCTAATTTTCAATGGAATTTTAGAACATCCTACCGAGAATATTATCCAATCAAATACTAAAAATCCTGGTAGACATATTGGAATATATGGTGATTACAGCTAGAACTATTTATGCAGCAGAATGGAAAAGCATTGTCTGTCTGAGTTTAAAAGATAGGAATATACTGTCATGACATTAACATCATATTTGAAAAACATCAACTTCACAGTTTGAGGAAAGATGGAAAATCCTTTATGAGAACAGAAGTTAAACCTATGAAAATTCTGTTTAAAAAAATGCATAACTACATATAGAATAAGAAGCTGCATTATAACAATTTGTATTTTTATTGTCTTCTTCATGATACTTGATTTATTATTCTGAATTAAAAGGTAAAGGTAAAGGTATCCCCTGTGCAAGCACCGAGTCATGTCTGACCCTTGGGGTGACGCCCTCTAGCGTTTTCATGGCAGACTCAATACGGGGTGGTTTGCCAGTGCCTTCCCCAGTCATGACCGTTTACCCCCCAGCAAGCTGGGTACTCATTTTACCGACCTTGGAAGGATGGAAGGCTGAGTCGACCTTGAGCCGGCTGCTGGGATCGAACTCCCAGCCTCATGGGCAAAGCTTTCAGACGGCTGCCTTACCACTCTGCGCCACAAGAGGCTATTATTCTGAATTACGGTGTAATAATAAGTAGCAATCATGAAAGCATTTGTATTGCAGAAATATAGCAATAAACTTTTCTATTAATATTAATATTTAGATGAAAAGATGGGGAGAACTATTTTAAGATTTTGATTAGAAAAGGATAATCAAGATGCATATCAATCTATCATGTATTATATTGCATTATATAATGTGTAATCATTCCCAGATTGTCTTTACTTTTTTCCCTTTTCTTTCTTTTCAGTTTGTTGGAAAAAATAGATTTTATAACAGTATGTGTGTATATATATATATATATATATATATATATATATATATATATATATATATATATATATATATATATATATATATATATATATATATATATATATATATATATATATATATATATATATATATATATATATATATATATATATATAGCCAGAGAATATAGCAAATCTGCAAAAAAGTCTTTGCCATGTTCATGCTTCAGATGTGTAAGGTATGGTGGTCAGAGTGTTGGAAGATGCAAGATCTACAGTGTGCATGATTCAAAAACATATGAAGAATATCCTGCAGGGGACATCAAAGGAGATGTGTATTTAGCATTAGTTAGATTGGACACTTCCTGATATTGTCTAAAGGGTCTCCTATGTCCTGATTGGCTCAGTTGAAAACTACCTTCTATTTTGAGCATAGTTCCTCCCTGCTTGCCTCCAGAACAGAAAGGATGAACAAAACAGAACAGGAAAGTGTTGGGTATGGTCTAAGGCATACGATGAATTGAGGTGTGGCAGTGACAAGGCCTGACATCCAGTTAGGGCGGTTAACTTCCAGGTGGCACATGGATCTGCAGAGTTCCCCTGAAGAAAATGGCCACTTTTACTCTGCTGAGATCTCTTCCTTCCTAAACCCTACCCATCTTAGGCTGCGCACTGAAAATCTCCAGACGTTTCCCAATGAACAACTGGCATCCTGACCTCCAGGCCAGCACCCAGCATAAACTGGAAGGAATCATAGAATCATAAAATCATAGAATTGGATGGGACCTCATGGGTCATCTAGTCCAACCCCCTGCACTAGGCAGGACACTCACATCCCAATCGCTCATCTACTGTAACCTGCCACCCCTTTGCCTTCACAGAATCAGCCTCTCCGTCAGATGGCTCTCCAGCCTCTATTTAAAAATTTCCAAAGATGGAGAACCCACCACCTCCCGAGGAAGCCTGTTCCACTTAGAAACCGCTCTAACTGTCAGGAACTACTTCCGGATGGTTAGATGGAATTTCTTTTGAATTAATTTCATCCCATTCGTTCTGGTCCATCCCTCCGGGGCAAGAGAGAACAACTCTGCTCCATCCTCCATACGGCACCCTTTTAAATACTTGAAGATGGTTATCAGATCCCCTCTCAGTTGTCTCCTCTCTAGGCTAAACAGACCAAGCTCCCCCAACCTTTCTTCAGATGTCTTGGTCTCCAAACCCCTCACCATCTTTGTTGTCCTCCTCTGGACACGTTCCAGTTTGTCAACATCCTTCTTCAACTGTGGTGCCCAAAACTGAACACAGTACTCCAAATGAGGCCGAACCAGAGCAGAGTAAAGCGGTACCATCACCTCCCGTGATGTGTACACAATACTCCGTTTGATACAGTCCAAAATCCCATTTGCCACTGAGTCACACTACTAACTCATTTTCAATGTATGGTCTACTAAGGCTCCTAGACCCTTTTCGCACATGCTACTGCCAAGACAAGTCTCCCCTGTCTTATATTGGTGTATTTGGTTTTTCCTACCTAAATGCAGAACTTTACATTTGCCCCTATTGAACCTCATTTTATTCAGTTTAGCCCACTTCTTGAGCCTATCAAGATCATCCTGTATTCTGTTGCTGTCTTCAGTTGTGTTTGCTACACCTCCCAGTTTAGTATCGTCTGCAAATTTAATAAGTATCCCCTCTAATCCCTCATCCAAATCATTTATAAATATGTTGAACAACACAGGCCCCAGGACAGATCCTTGGGGTACTCCACTTGTCACTCTTTTCAAGAAGATGCTGAACCATTAAAAAGTACCCTCTGGGTATGATTTGTCAACCAGTTCTTGATTCACCTGACAGAATTAGGATCCATACCACATTTTACCAACTTGTCAACAAGAATATCATGTGGAACCTTATCAAAATCCAGATAAACTATGTCCACAGCATTTCCCTGATCCAGAAAGGTAGTCACTTTCTCGAAAAAGGAGATAAGGTTGGTCTGACATGACTTGTTCTTGCAAAACCCGTGCCGAGTCTTAGAAATCACAGCTCTCAGTTCCAGCTGCTCAAGGACCAAGTGTTTGATTATTTGTTCCAAAATTTTGCCCGCTACAGATGTCAAGTTGACGGGTCGATAATTACCTGGATCCTCCTTTTTCCCTTTCTTGAAGATGGGGACATTTGCCCGCCTCCAATCATCTGGCACCTCACCTGTTCTCCAAGAATTATCAAAAATAATGGACAGAGGTTCAGAGATGTCATCTGCAAGTTCTTTTAGTACCCTTGGATGCAGTTCATCTGGCCCAGAAGACTTTGTTTCATTTAAAGTAACTAGGTGTTTGTGGACTGCTCCAACAGCGATCCTAGGCCACCATTCCCATCCCACATGTTGTGTTACGTTTTTGCCACATTGATCACTATTTCCCTCACAAGAGAAGACTGAGGAGAAATAGGAGTTAAGCAGTTCGACCCTCTAGTCATCATCTGTTATAATTTCACTTTCTTGTCCTCTTAGTAGTCCTATGGTGTCCCTATTCTTTGTCTTGCTTGAAATATAACTAAAGAAGCCTTTTTTGTTATGGTTAGCATTTCTTGCTAGCCTAAGCTCATAGACCGTTTACGCACTGGAGGTTTCATGTGGGGCTGCAGGCTGAAGTTTTAGTCGTTGCAGGTTGCCCCACCTCTTCCTGAATCCACATGGGGGAGCATTTGGCCCGCTGTGCCTCATCTGCCCCCAATTTGTGCTCCCGCAAGGGAGCTGGGACACTGAAGTTCCCAGTGCGTAAATGGTCATATTGAGCTTTAGCTTTTCTAACACCCCCTCTACAATTATTGGTTATTTGTTTATACTCATCCTTGGTAATAAAGCCTTCCTTCCATTTCCTAAATGACTCTTTTTTAATTCCTCAAATCATTTCACAGCTGCTTATGGAGCCACCTTGGCTTCCTTGGGCTCCTTCCATCTTTTCTTCTCAAGGGAATTGTTTGTGATTGAGCCTTCAGTATCTCACTTTTAAGTAGCTCCCAGCCCTCTTTAAGTCTTTCTGACCATGGGACTCTACGCAACATACCTTTAAGTCTGTGAAAATCAGCTTTTCTGAAGTCTAGTCTATATGTACTACGTAAAGGTTTCCTCTTTCCCACAATTGAAAATTCCAAAAGCACATGGTCACTGCTACCAAGATAGCAGCTCAGAGTTTGCTGCAGTATTCTGGACTTCAGGGATTCCCCAGCAAAAGAATATGTAGTGAAAGTTTCTCTGCTAGGATTTCTAGACTCCTCCAGTGGAGGCAGGGGCCGCCTACCTCCAGGCCACATTTTCACACCATTGATCACTTGGCTGGCATTTCCCTGAAAAAGAGGAAATCCATGTAGTAAGGTGCCCATGTCGCTGCCCCCGTGACCCAGAAGTGACATAATCACATCTGGGATGTCGAGGAGACACACTGGTATTTGGGCAAAACCTCTCTGATAGTAGCCAAATTTACCCTAGACTTTTTGCCCAAATATGTTGCCCCAACGTCCCAGACATTATGATGACACTTGGGCAGTGGACATGTCACTGGATGTCAGGTGGGTTTTCCTGCTGCTCCTAGTAAGTACACAGAGAGTTTATTGCAGAAGAAAGCAACAAATTTCTGATTTTCTGATTCCAAAGGATATATGGACTTCCTGGACTGTATTCTAAGGTACCAATCCCCAACCAGTGGGCTGCGGACCACATGTGGTCCTTCGACTAATTGGAGGTGGGCCCCGAAGGACGCCTCTCCCCCCCCCCGGCTCTTTACTTCATCCCCCCCCCCCGGCCCTTTACAACACACTTCGGGTGTCATTGTCTCCCATCACTCCCAGATGGGGCTATCTCGTTGCAGAGAAACAAGCTCAGGGTTCCCATTGATTTGTCATTGTCATGAGTTAAAATTTCCATAAAAATAAAATGTTCCTTATGTTCATTGTTGTGGCATGTCTGTATCTTATTTTGAAGGGATGTTTAAACATTACCATAGCGACCAGAGAGCGTTAGGGCAGTGGTTGAGAGTAGAGGAGTAAACTACCCCCCCCCACCGGGCCTCAGTAAAAGGCATTGAGTGGTCCCCGGTGAGTGGTCCCTGGCGATGAGTGGTCCCCGGTGATAAAAAGGTTGGGGACCACTGTTCTAAGGCACACATGGAACTAATGGAGTGCATAATGCTTTGAATTCCAGATGGATTTCATTAAAAATGATCGGAATGCCAGAAGACTATGAGAAAGTGAATGTAACCCCAATCTTCAAAAAAGGGAGAAGTGATGATGCCAGTGAATCTGACCTCAAATGCAGGGAAGGTTTTGTGCAAACATCTGTAGGACAATGTGTAGATCCAGGGAAATCATCATGGATTTGTCTCCAACAGACCAACCTGGTTTCCTTCTTTGACCAAGCTTATGAGATTGTGGAAACTCAGTGGATGTTGTCCTGCTCCTTGCTCTGGAAGTTGCAACTGGTCCAGAATGCAGCGGACAGGGCCCTTATGGGTCCCTGTCCTGGAGGGCATATATTCAACCTGCTTTCCAACAGCAGCACTGGCTCCCAATTTAATTCTGTATCAGGTTTAAAGTATTGGTACTTACGCATAAGGCAATCTGAGGTCTGGGTCTTGCGAATCGGAGGGACTGCCTCTCTAGCTCAGACTACTGAGAGCATGTGGAGAGAGCTACTGGGGAGAGTTGCTGCTGACCAGGTGAGGCTATTGTTCTGCCTGGGTGAGGTGATTGCTGGGTAATTGTTGGGAGGATTAAAAAGGGCTACTCCTCACCAGAGACAAAGGGCGCGAGACAAAGGGCTCTTGGCCGAGCAATTAGAATCAGTAGATTATATCAGTAGATTATATTTCCCTAGTACTTCCACTGCCTAGACATTACAATGGACCTCCAGGACACTCATCCCATCATCTGCAGTGAGTGTGACATGATTGCCTTCCTCCCAGAAGACAAGATGGACTACCGCTGCCCCAAGTGTAAGCTGGTAAGACTTTTGGAGGAAAAGATTAGGGCACTAGAAAACAGAATTATTACTCTGACCCAAAGTAAGAAAGGGGAGGAGTTCGTAGTCCAGAGCTCTGCAACATGGAATAAAGAGAATAAAGAGAATACAACCAGTCCTGAAGAGGACAAGGAGATTGACCACAATAGGGAGTCTCTGCAGGCAGTTCGGGAAAAAACTGAACGGCGAAGGGCGAGACAGTTCTCAGGGCCTTTGGAGCTCCAGAATAGATTTCAGGCCCTTGCAGAGGAGGTGCAAGGGTCAACGAGGGAAGACGTCCCAAAACAAAGTCCAAGACAAAGGGAAGAGGCCACGGGGACAGAAGGAAATGGAGTTGAGAAGAAAAAAAAAAGGAGAGTACTGGTAATTGGAGACTCCCTGCTAAGAGGAATGGATTGCCATGTGGCTGGGCCCGACCCCCTAACCCGAGAGGTGTGTTGCTTGCCAGGGGCGAAAATTAAAGATGTTTCAGAACGGCTGCCCAAACTCCTCAAATCTACGGATTGCGACCCATTTGTGATGGTCCATGTGGGAACGAATGACATGTCCCTGAATACCATCGCTCCTGTTAAAAAAGACTATCAAGATCTGGGGAGGAAGCTCAAGCAAATGGGGGCACAAGTGGTATTCTCTTCAATCTTGCCTGTCAAGGGAAGAGGAATGCGTCGGGAGAGGAAGATAATGGAGGTGAATCACTGGCTGCGTAGTTGGTGCCGGCAGGAGAGATTTGGTTTCTGGGACCATGGGATAGGCTTTCTTGAGGAAGGCCTACTAGCACCTGATGGACTGCACTTATCAAAACTGGGGAAGAATGTGTTTGGCAGGAACCTGGGGAGATTCATCAGGAGAGCTTTAAACTAAAGCCACTAGGGGAAGGAGACGATCAACATAGGGAGTGTATGGAAGGAAAACGATCGGAGTCAGCCCAACCGGCAAGGCCAGCTCATAGGGAACCAAAAGTAAAAGGATTCAGATGTCTTTATACTAACGCCCGAAGCATGGGCAATAAAAAGGAAGAGCTGGAACTTCTCATGCTGATGGAAAGGTATGATCTAGTAGGCATCACAGAAACTTGGTGGAATGATTCTCATGACTGGAATGTAATGGTGGATGGATATGAACTGTTGAGAAAAAATAGAATAGATCGAAGAGGTGGAGGAGTGGCACTGTATGTGAGGAAAGGGCTTACCTGTCAGGAAATTCTAGTGGAGGAGAGCATATCTACAGTGGAAAGCATCTGGGTGAAAATAAGAGAGGGGAAAACAAACAGTGTGGTGGTTGGTGTCTGCTACCGACCGCCTGACCAACGAGAGGATGTGGATGCTGCACTTTGTGAGCAGCTTGAGAAAATATCCAAGCGGCAGGACCTTGTCATCATGGGTGACTTCAATTTCCCAGATGTGTGCTGGGAAACAAACTCTGCGAAGCGTCCTCAGTCATGCAACTTTCTGACCTGCCTGGCTGACAATTTCATTTATCAAATGGAAGATGAAACCACAAGAGGTTCAGCCATACTGGACTTAATACTGACCAACAGGCAAGAGTTGGTGGATGAGGTGAAGGAGGTGGGGACCCTAGGGCGAAGTGACCATGTCCTCATAGAATTCCTTTTGAGATGGGGAGCCAAGGAAGCTTGTAGCCAGACGCGGATGTTGGATTTTCGTAGGGCAAACTTTAATAAACTCAGAGACATGATGAGTGTCATACCATGGACGAGAATGCTGGAAGGGAAGGGAGCATGTGAAGGGTGGGCGCTACTCAAACAGGAGCTATTGCATGCTCAATCAATGACTATCCCAGAAAGACGAAAACACTGCAGGAGCTCTAAGAAGCCTATTTGGATGAACAGAGAACTTCAAGAGGAACTAAGAAAGAAAAGGAAAATGTTCAGGAAATGGAGGGAAGGACAGAGCTCTAAAGAAGAGTACCTACAGGTTACTAGGCACTGTAGATCAATCATCAGAAAGGCCAAAGCTGAGAGTGAGCTAAGATTGGCCAGGGAAGCCCATTGTAACAAGAAAAGATTTTTCAGTTATGTGAGGAGCAAACGTAAAGTAAAGGAGGCAATGGGCCCACTGTTGGGTGCGGATAGACAAACTCTAACGGAAGATGCAGAGAAAGCAGAAAGGCTTAGTGCCTATTTTACATCTGTTTTTTCCCACAGGTCAAAGTGTTTAGGCACATCTAGAGATTGCCATAGCCAAAGGACAGTGTCTGGGTGGCAGGTTAACATGGATAGAGAGGTTGTCGAGAGGCATTTAGCTGCACTGGATGAGTTCAAATCCCCTGATCCGGATGAAATGCACCTGAGAGTACTCAAAGAACTTTCCAGAGAACTTGCACAGCCCTTGTCCATCATCTTCGGAACCTATTTAAGGACTGGAGATGTCCCGGAGGACTGGAAGAGAGCAAATGTTATTCCGATCTTCAAAAAAGGGAGGAAGGATGACCCGGGAAAATACAGACCAGTGAGTCTGACCTCTGTTGTGGGGAAGATAATGGAGCAGATATTAAAGGGAGCGATCTGCAAACATCTGGAGGACAATTTGGTGATCCAAGGAAGTCAGCATGGATTTGTCTCCAACAGGTCCTGCCAGACCAACCTGGTTTCCTTTTTTGACCAAGTAACAGGTTTGCTGGATCGGGGAAATTCGGTTGATGTCATTTACTTGGATTTTAGTAAAGCTTTTGACAAGGTTCCCCATGATGTTCTGATGGATAAATTGAAGGACTGCAATCTGGATTTTCAGATAGTCAGGTGGATAGGGAATTGGTTAGAGAACCGCACTCAAAGAGTTGTTGTCAATGGTGTTTCATCAGACTGGAGAGAGGTGAGTAGCGGGGTACCTCAGGGCTCGGTGCTTGGCCCGGTACTTTTTAACATATTTATTAATGATCTAGATGAGGGTGTGGAGGGATTACTCATCAAGTAAACATCTAAAAGGCATCCCTTCTTCTTCCGGCAAATTGGGAGGACTGGCAAATACTCCGGAAGATAGAGACAGAGTTCAACGAGATCTGAACACAATGGAAAAATGGGCAAATGAGAACAAGATGCAATTTAATAAAGATAAGTGTAAAGTTCTGCATCTGGGTCAGAAAAATGAAAAGCATGCCTACTGGATGGGGGATACGCTTCTAAGTAACACTGTGTGTGAACGAGACCTTGGAGTACTTGTGGATTGTAAACTAAACATGAGCAGGCAGTGTGATGCAGCGGTAAAAAAGGCAAATGCCATTTTGGGCTGTATCAACAGAGGCATCACATCAAAATCACAAGATGTCATAGTCCCATTGTATACGGCACTGGTCAGACCACACCTGGAGTACTGTGTGCAGTTCTGGAGGCCTCACTTCAAGAAGGACGTAGATAAAATTGAAAGGGTACAGAGGAGAGCGACGAAGATGATCTGGGGCCAAGGGACCAAGCCCTATGAAGATAGGTTGAGGGACTTGGGAATGTTCAGCCTGGAGAAAAGGAGGTTGAGAGGGGACATGATAGCCCTCTTTAAGTATTTGAAAGGTTGTCACTTGGAGGAGGGCAGGATGCTGTTTCTGCTGGCTGCAGAGGAGAGGACACGCAGTAATGGGTTTAAACTTCAAGTACAACGATATAGGCTAGATATCAGGAAAAAGTTTTTCACAGTCAGAGTAGTTCAGCAGTGGAATAGGCTGCCTAAGGAAGTGGTGAGCTCCCCCTCACTGGAAATCTTCAAGCAAAGGTTGGATACACACTTTTCTTGGATGCTTTAGGATTCTTTGGGCTGATTCTAGCTATACTCTCTATACTCCATACTCCGTTCTTCATATACCAACCAGGGCATGGTCCCTGGGCCCAGAGAGGTATATTTGGCCTCAACCAGGACCAGGAAATTTTCTGTCCTACCTGGTGAAATGAGCTCCTGATGCACACCAGGATTTGGTGCAATTCCGCAGGGCCAGCAAGATAGAAGTCCGTCACCAGCCTTCTGGCTTGGGGCAAAAATTAACATCTCTCCATCTACCTATTTATGGCCCCACTCATTCCATCTGTCAATTCAGCCAGTCATCTGTGTGCTGCTAGACTAGCCTGACTTTTTCTGGGAACACTGCAATAGATGCGGAGGAATTGCTATGGCCAATTTTAACCTGTTTGTTACCTATTTTAAATGAATTTTAAATTTAATTCTATCATTCTAATTATTGTATGTTACACACAACTCTCTACACACCCATCCTGATCCTGAATGGTTAGCCAGGATGGTGGTCTAAAAATCTTTAACACTTTTTGCTCCCTTTTATATTTTGGAAAGAGCCTCCTGGAAGGAGACTGTCTGGGGCCCTGTCCGTCCAGAATCCATCCAGTGTCCATCTGGTACATCCCTCCTGATTGGCCAGCAACCATATGGCCCAAACCTCACAAAGCCCGCAAGGCCAATAGCTGCCATTTGGCCACTGGACATCGCCAGAGACAGAGGTCAGAGTGAGGGGCACTGGTCTGGAGAGTGGGGACTGAGGGTCCTGCCTGCTGCTGCCCTCAATGCCAGAAAAGCTCTGCTGCTTGGGAGTGGGCACTGAGGCATGACTGCGGCTCTGGGTCGGGGGCCGAGGGACTGCTGGCTGCCCCTCACAGCTCTCAGCCCCACTTCTCTGTCTGTTATGGGGAGAGGGAGAAAAGGCGATTTTAAACTGCTTAGAGGCAACGGAGGCCTGCTGGGTGACTGTGCGCCATTGCAGTTCTCTCAGAGCTCTCAGCCCCACTTCTCTCATAGGGTGTCTGTTATGGGGAGAGGAAGAAAAGGCAATTTTAAACTGCTTAGAGACAACTGAGGCCTGCTGGGGAACTGTGGGCCATTCCAGTTCTCACGGACCTCTCAGCCCCACTTTTCTGATAGGGTGTCTGTTATGGGGAGAGGAAGGGAAGGCAATTTTAAACTCCTTAGAGACAACTGAAGCCTGTTGGATGACTCAGGGCCGTTCCAAGTTCTCTCAGAGCTCTCACAGCCCCACATCCCTCACAGGTTATCTATTATGGAGAGTCGAAGGGAAAATGTGTTTGTTAACAGCGTTGTGATTCCTTTTGGTAGTAAACAGCAATGTACAAAAATCCATCTTCTAAGGGGCAACAGTGAAAGAAGCATGTGGGCACATAACTTTATATCAACAGTAACAAAATGGAGACAGAAGGAGTAGGGCCACAGAACTGGGGGGAATTGGTTGCCACTTATTCTTCCCCTAATAAGAGTCTCCGGTCTGATTTTCCCTTCACATATCTGAAGACATGGCTCTGGAAAGCTCATCTTTAACCACTATGCCACAATTCCCAAAGGTCGGTCCTCTCCCACAATCAACGAACATTCCACACCACAGGTTCTTGACACCCATATCTCCACACCCACACCCTCATTTGGCACCACAACCTCCCACACAACACACACATTCAACCCCATGCCCTTACAGACTGGACAACTCCTCCCCTTCCTCTTCCCAATGCCAAGCTCTATCTTAATCACTCTCTTCCTTTCTACCTCCCTCTCTCTTTGTTATTTTCCTCCCTCCCCCTGCTAGCACCCGTTGTATCAGCTACAATTGGCTTTAATTCTAGTAATTAAATAAACACATTTAAAAAATGGGCAAAGCACAGCAGAAGAATTTATTATGATTGTGGAATAAGAAGATACCAGACAGACAGAAAAAGAGATGAACGCGAAGACCATGGTGGGCCAGTGAAGTCTGGGGAGGGGTTGGGAATCTTCTGGTTGGACACAGTAAGTACTGTCACAGCCACACAGCGACCAAAGTGCCAGGGGAGGGAGGGAAGGAGATTTAAAATCTTTCCAGGACTGAAACCATCTGAGTATCACCACAGCAGGGGAAGCAGGACAGGGACTTTCAGGTACACAAATAACACAGAGAAAAACAGACACAGTAGTGGTAGAAGCCAAATTCACCACTCCATGAGCAGAGTCAGTGCAGAGAAAGTTCAAACAAGAAGGCAAGATCAGATGAGGAGGAGGAGAAGTAGAAAGGGCGAGGAAAGAAATAGATGGACGGGATATGAGAGACTGTGAGAAGTTGAAAAGAGATCAGAGTGGATGAATGAAAAGGGCAGAATGATGGAAAGAGACTGGACAGAGACCAGGAGAAAGCCACAGAGACTGAAGTAACCAGAGCTGGACCCCAATCAAGATCCTGTGCTCAGGCCATGGGAACCAGAACCCTGCAGAGTACGTGTGGCGTACCCTCTCCTCAAGAAACCATCTCTGGACCCGCATGACCCCGCAAGCTACCGCCTGGTAGCGGACTTAGCGTTCCTGGGTAAGGTGGTGGAAAGGGCTGCGGCAGACCAGCTCCTAGCGTTCCTTTGGCGCTCGATCCACACCAGTCTGGCTTCAGTCCTGGTCACGGGGTTGAGACGGTGTTGGTCTCCTTGTTAGATGACCTTGACCGAGGCGGCTCTGCTGTGCTAGTTCTTTTTGATCTGTCGGCCGCATCTGACGTGGTCGAGCACGAGCTGCTAGCGAGCCGTCTCACCGGTATGGGGATAAGGGGTACAGCGTTGTGCTGGATACGCTCCTTCCTCTAAAACCGGACACAGAGGGTAGCTGTGGGAGAGGAATTATCGGGCCCTTACTGGCTCCCTTGTGGGGTCCCACAGGCCTCGGTGCTCTCTCCCATATTATTCAACATCTTTATGCGCCCTCTGGCTCAACTGGTGCGGAGTTATGGGCTGGGTTGCCATCAGTATGCTGATGACACTCGGCTCTTTCTCCTGATGGATGGCCGCCCGGACTCTCCCCCGAAACCATTCACCAGATGTTTGGAAGCCGTGGCTGGACGGCTCGAGCAGAGTTGCCTGAAACTCAACCCCTCCAAGACGGAGGTCCTGCGGTTGGGCCATACGGGAGCAGACCAGGAAGCTCGATTGCCCTCTCTGTCCGGGACGCAACTTAAGATAACGTCTCAGGCCAGAAACCTGGGGGTGACCATGGATGCCTCACTAACACTTGAGACACAGGTCAAACAGGTAGCTGGCCAGGCATTTTTCCATCTCTACCAGGCTCGGCTACTAGCGCCCTATCTGTCTTCTGCACACTTGGCCACAGTGATCCATGCGACGGTCACCTCCAGATTAGATTTCTGTAACTCGCTCTACTCTGGCCTGCCTTTGGGCTTGATCCGGAAACTGCAACTGGTCCAAAATGTGGCTGCTAGGGTCCTCATGGCTACACCTTGGAGGGCACATATCCAGCCAGTGCTGAGGTTATCTTCTGGATCAGGTTCAAGGTTTTGGTTTTGACCTTCAAGGCCATCCGTGGTCTGGGCCCAGTGTATATGAGGGATTGCCTATTGCCCTATGCCCCCCGCAGGGCCTTACGCTCTGTGGGGGCTAACCTATTGGTCATTCCCGGTCCCAAGGAAGCTCGCCTGGCCTCGACCAGGGGCTTTTCGGTCCTGGCCCCAACCTGGTGGAATGAGATCCCGGAAGAGCTGCAGGCCCTGCAGGAATTATCATTCCGCAGGACCTGCAAGACGGAGCTCTTCCGCCAGGCTTTCAGTTGAGGCCGGGCAGCAAGGAGATCTAGCCCCCCTCACAAATGTGACGGTTGCCTCTGCCTTCTGCCCCCTCCCTTTCCCTTCTTAGTGGGTGTGGAATTGGGTTAGTTATATTGAATTTTGCCGCCATTCTTGTCTTAACTTTTGTATTAATTGTATTATGTTTTATTGTGCCTTTATTGTATTAGGGGATTGGTTTTTATGTGACCCGCCTCAAGGCTGCCGATTGGGCTCTCTGATTGTCAGTCCGGCAGCAAGGTTTGGTCTGCAGCGGCAAGGATTGGAAGCTTTTTCCATGGTGGGGGGGCGGGGCGGGGAAAAGCCTCCCCAGGGCCCGGGCAGGCCGATTGCGGGCTTGGTTGAGCCCGTACTCGGCCTGCCCGGGCCCTGGGGAGGCCTTTTCAATGGTGGTGGTGGGGAATTTCGGGGGGGCCCAGCCCTTCCCACCCACCCAGGCAGCGTTGCCAGGGCAGTTGGGAACAGCTAGTGCCCACTGTATTTTTTTTACAGCAGGCTTAATTACTACTACTACTACTACTACTAATAATAATAATAACGTGCACCCAGGCTACAGGAAAATAGTTCAGGGAGAGCAGAGACTTGAGAGATAAACAGTTTGTGGAGGATCACGAGATCCCTGTCATCATCTGATTGCACTTCAGAGGTACAGACGAGGCACATATGTCAAGATATTAGTACATTGTGAAGACAGTATTGATTGACCATATCAGAGTGGATCCTAAGCAGTGAGCATCCTACCAGGAATGTATGAATCAGATGTGATCTCCAGGGTCATCTAGCCCCTGCAGAATGCAGGAAATTCACAACTACCATAGTGACCCAAATGTCATGCTCAGGTGATGCCCTCCCCAAAAAACCTGGAGGAAATTTGCCTCCCAACCCCAAAGTGGCATTCAGCCTCTCCCTCAGATGGCTCTCCAGCCTCTGCTTAAAAATGCCTTTATACCTCACTGAGGTCTGTCCCAAACCCTGCCTTTCCCAGGCCCCATCCCCAAACATAGCAATAGGGTTGTGCAATTTAGTTCCTTTGCAGGCCCAAGCCAGGGAACCAATTTATGAGCAGCAAGAGGAGGAGGCGGAGCAGAAAGAATCTCTGAGGAAGCACAAGAAGCAGCACCCTTACAAAGTCCGGGATAGGGTTGTGCGCTGTGGCCGTTCCAGCCCAAGGCAGCCAGAACCGTGGCACTGGCCGCTTCGGGCTGGAACAGCCGCTTCAGCGGCCAAAGCGTACAACCCTAGTCTGTTCTTTCTTTTCTCTTTTCCTACTGGGCCTGGTTTGTTAGGACTGGCTCTGTTCTGAGTGGCCCTTTGGAAGGACACTGGAGATCCTGGTTCCCTTCGTGTTGCCGTGCTCACAGCCATTGTGATTTCGTTCTTTATCTAGTTGTGAAGTTCTGGGGATCATGACAAATATTGTTATACTGAAAACTCTTTAATGTCTGGAATGTTTTTACTTTGAAGCAATGTCTCATCTTGTCAAGTCATAAAGGTGCTATCATTTATTGATTTGAGCTCCCCCATTCGAGAAACCCCAGAAGTGGCGCAATAATGCAGAATATGTCTAGAAAGCATAGTTTTGTACATGCCCACCTGGGGCCCCTCCCCTTCCCACCTCCTCCAAGCCCATAATTGGCCATTTTTAGTGAAAAGGTCTGGTCAACATAGCCATATATGGTCATATCACCACAACTCCCCTGTGTCTATATTTCTCCTACAGTAAAAATATTTAAAAAGTTTTTCTCTTAAAGTGATTAATTAGTCCTTGGCAAAAGAACCCTAAATAGGCCGTTTGCCTATCAACTTGACAAATGTTTAGCAATTTGTCATTGTCATATAAAAAGAAAAGAAGATATGCCGAAAGATAAATGGAAGCCAGCAGCATTCCCCAGTGACCGAAGGGGAGAGAAGTGACCAGGAACTCAGAACAATCTGCCCGTGTTGTTTGGCTAAATGCAAGAAGCCTCAAACCAGCAGTTTTGAAAAGGCTCCAATTCCCCCTACATACTATTGCCTTTCACAGCACTCTCCCGTGATAAGAAACGCCAGAAAAGCCTAGCTGGGACATCCATCTGCAAATGTATCAAGTGCAGGTAGGTGGTTCCTGAAGCAAATGATATTATGTAAAACATATCTCCCTGTGGCTAGGCAGGCACTTGGTGACCTCTCTCTACCTAACCACACTTGCTGAGGCAGGGCAGCTGCAAAATGTTGCCCAACATCTCCCAGTCTGCAGGTAAGGCTACTCAACTGCATGGACTCTGGCTTGTACTTCATATATATGTACAAAGACAGGTACAAGTAAACTAATGGTTATGGATACAATGCACAGGGGAGCCCTCCTATCCAAGTCACGTCCTCTCTGATTCTTGGAGTATCTTTGTGGACTGAACCCTGAGTATTCAATTCCACACTCCAACTTAAAGGAATTCTTGCAGTTTTTCTAAGGAGTAGATTGCACATCTGTTCCGCTAATGGTGGCATTTTGTAGCAGCATGAGGTGCCTTCCCCTGACACAAAAGGCTCTTTTCCTTATGTCAGTAGATGGTGCCATCATTAGCAGAAGAGACCTCTGGGGTCTGTGTCACTGTGGCGACATAACATCGAACAACCAGGGTGTCTTAGCCACACTGCATGCTGGGCCTTAAGCATTTCCCTTGAGCACGGCAGCCTTGCTCAGCGTTCCTTGAGGCACAGAATGTGGAATGTCGTAGCTGTGAGCAGAAGCTAATCTTGCTTGCTGAAACTTTCGACCAATGAAGTTGTAACTTGCAACGTTCTAGCATGCAGCTCTGAGAATCTATCTGGGAAGTGGAATTTTCAGCTTAAAAGAGAAGGAGGAATTAACTGGGGACCATTCTGTACTCATTGGGAAATACTTTCAATGAACTTTATAAGCAAATGTTCCTGCTTTGCACAGGAAAACCCAGCTGAAAGTGCATTCTCCAGTATGTGTGGAATGGACCTGAGGGGAGGACAGAAAAAATGCTTTCCTGAAAGAGATTGCTTCCTGATATACTCTTTTATAATTAAAATCATAAAAAGTATGCAATGCATTGGACCCTCATAGAACAATCCTATGAATGGAGTTTCCATTCCTTCATATTCTGATGCTATTCAGTGTATTTCTGACGCACATGAGAATACACTCTGAGTACAGAACTTAATGATAGCGAAGAGTGGTGACTTTAGGGACATAACAGAGGAATTGGTCTCCAAAAAGGATATAATTTATACATATTGGTTGGAGCCATAAGTTTCAGTCCCCACTCAACCATTCAGCTACACATTATAGAGAGTGCTATATAGTGTATTATTATAATTTTGACCACTGAGGAAGACCCGGAAGGGTCGAAATGCGTTTGGTCCTATGTGTTGTTAGTTCGGTATAGTTTTTAAGATGTTTTTATTCTGTTTTTAACTGTGCACTATAATCAATAATTAACAAGTTTTACATTATTTTTTAAGAGCCTCTTGTGGCGCAGAGTGATAAGGCAGCTGCCTGAAAGCTTTGCCCATGAGGCTGGGAGTTCGATCCCAGCAGCCGGCTCAAGGTTGACTCAGCCTTCCATCCTTCCGAGGTCGGTAAAATGAGGACCCAGCTTGCTGGGGGGTAAACGGTGATGACTGGGGAAGGTACTGGCAAACCACCCCGTATTGAGTCTGCCATGAAAACGCTAGAGGGCGTCACCCCAAGGGTCAGACATGACTCGGTGCTTGCACAGGGGATACCTTTACCTTTACCTTTACATTATTTTTATTGTTCAGCTCAACTTTTGAGTTCCTACCTGTTAAGGTTGGGTTTTGTTCCTTTTTTGGTTTAGCATTGCTTTGATTCTGACCATGGATACATTACACACAGTTGGGTGGGTCAGGACTTGGTTTTCTTTTGGAATACAGTATGCGTTTAAAGCACCTTATAATCTTCCATATGTATGTGCTTTTATTTTTAGTAAGGGAGAAAATTAGGATACGGCTGGTGTTAGAATGGTAAAGATAGGAAAATCCGAGGGGAAGATATTACAAACCCATTTTAAAAAGATCCTTACATGATTAAGAAACAAGTCCCAGCACTTCAAAATCAGAACAATGAATGGATGAATTAATATTCAGCTTGAGGATAAGGCAAAAACCCAGATGCTTAAGCCTTGTATTCAAAACCCATCTCTTCATTACTGCAGTGAGATTCACTAAATTACCTATAAAGAGTCTTACAACATTGTAATTAATTTCCAAAGTCCTTGCCAAAGAACTTTCTTTCATCCCTGTATAAATATTAATCAACACTGATTGCTCTTAAATCCCAGTATAAATACTGATAACTTTAATCCAGTCCATGTAATGGGATGGCACATTCTCTTCTTAACAATGACTCAACACTGTTAATTCCTGCTGCTAATTAAAATTAGCACGTTTTAAAATAGAGGAAAATGCACTGACTACTTACAAAGAACAATTATTGGTTCAGGGAGGTGGACATATATCTTCTCTCCGACCTTTCATGTCCTTGAATCCCAGAAACAGTAACCTCCAGCCAAGAAATGTCAAACAGAAGAAATCAACAGACCAACAAGAACACCTTTGGCTTCTCTCCCATTGCTGTAGCCACCTACCCGTTATGCTGCCATTGATCACACATTGGCCTTGCACAGAAAACATCAATCAATATTCTACAAAGTGACCATGATGCCATGATGATGTCACACCACACAATCTGCTAGCACTCACTCCGTCATGGTTATGCAGTAGAGCTGGCTGGGCCCAATCGCAACCCTAATGAGGGCTGGCCAGCCACCAAGAGTTCTTACGGGCCCCACCACTGAGAGGGTCTGTCAATTACTCTCAATAAGCAGACTTAATTGAAAGGAAATCTCTTTATTGAAAGAACTAGAATTAAAGCCCGTTGTAGCTGATACAACGGGCCCTAGCAGGGAGAGGGGGGAAAATAACAAAGAGAGAGGGAGGTAGAAAGGAAGAGAGTGATTAAGAGAGAGCTTGGCAGTGGGAAGAGGAAGGGGAGGGGTTGTCCAGTCTGTAAGGACATGGGGTTGAATGTGTGTGTTTCGTGGGATGTTGTGGTGGCGTGGTGGCAAATGAGGGTGTGGGTGTGGAGATATGGGTGTCAAGAACCTGTGGTGTGGAATGTTCGTTGAGTGTGGGAGAGGGCTGACCTTTGGGAACTGTGGCATAGTGGTTACAGATGAGATTTCAAGAGCCGTGTCTTCAGATATGTGAAGGGAAAATCAGACTGGAGACTCTTCTTAGGGGAAGATTACATGCAACCAATTCCTCCTGTGGCCCTACTCCTTCTGTCTCCATTTTGTTACTGTTGATATAAAGTTATGTGCCCACATGCTTCTTTCACTGTTGCCCCTTAGAAGATGGATTTTTGTACATTGCTGTTTACTACCAAAAGGAATCACAATGCTGTTAACAAACATTTTTCCTTCAACTCTCCATAATAGACAACCTGTGAGGGATGTGGGGCTGTGAGAGCTCTGAGAGAACTTGGAACGACCATGAGTCATCCAACAGGCCTCAGATGTCTCTAAGCAATTTAAAATTGCCTTCCCTTCCTCTCCCCTGTCACCTGTGAGTGAAATGGGGCTGAGAGCTTTGTGAGAACTGGGAATGGCACACAGTCACCCAGCAGGCCTCAGGTGTTTAAGCAGTTTAAAATCGCCTTTTCTCCCTCTCCCCATAACAGACAGAGAAGTGGGGCTGAGAGCTGTGAGGGGCAGCCAGCAGTCCCTCGGCCCCCGACCCAGAGCCGCAGTCATGCCTCAGTGCCCACTCCCAAGCAGCAGAGCTTTTCTGGCAGTGAGGGCAGCAGCAGGCAGGACCCTCAGTCCCCACTCTCCAGACCAGTGCCCCTCACTCTGACCTCTGTCTCTGGCGATGTCCAGTGGCCAAATGGCAGCTATTGGCCTTGCGGGCTTTGTGGGGGATGGGCCATATGGTCTCTGTCCAGTCAGGAGGGATGTACTAGACGGACATTGGACGGACAGGGCCCCGGACAGTCTTCTCCCAGGAGGCTGTTTCCAAAATATAAAAGGGAGCAAAAAAGTGTTAAGGATAGTGAACTGATCATCATGGATTCCTTGCTAAGGCTAAAGATCCTGTCTCTTGAGCCCCCTCATCTACCCACCACCCAATGGTTTGGGTGCGAAAGCACTATGGTAGCCAAATGGCCAGGACAGATGCTGGGCCTGCCAAGTCCCAAGGATGGTGGGAAAGATAGTTGCTGAGTTGGAGAAGGCAGGGCAAAGACTGGCTTGGGTAGAGCCAGCAGATCCAGAGGCCCAGGCCAGGATATTAGAAGGGGCAGCAGAGGACTCTTGCTGAGAGAGGGTTGCCAGCCTCCAGCTGCTGTCTGGAGTTCCCCCACATCTTTGTTCCCCAGGTGACACAGATCAGTTCTCCTGGAGAAAATGGCTGGTGTGATGGGTGGGTTCTGTGGCATTCTATTCCAGTGAAGTCTCTCCTCTCCCCACACCCTGCCTTCCCCAGGCTCAAGGCCCAAAATCTCCAGGTATTTAACAATCCAGGAGCAGCTGGTATGAGGCCATGAGGCCATGATGATGCCACACCCCACTTTTGCCCTTGCTAAGCAGGTGGGACAAGCAGAGGGTCAGCTAGCCCTGCAGTCTCCTGGCTGAGACATTGGTGGAAGAAGGCCTGCAGGGACCACGGAGTTCGCATATAAGCAGCCCTCATGCGTTACCTGGCTCTCGAGTGCTGGCTTCCCACACTTTGACAGCCTTGTGCACTATTGTTTTGTTGTTTCACTAATGTTAATGGAAATAATATAAGCCTTTTGCCTGCCAATTGTTTAGCACATAAAAGGATTGTCAGTCGTTCTGTTTTCCTTCAGACAGGCTTTTCAAAAGAAAATACAAACACTGACATTGTAATCCTTTTTGCTGTTTTAAAAGGTGTACTGACAGAAAATGTGTGCAGGTCTTCAAAAGGCATCTGAAGACAAACATTGTGTGGGAGATTAGGGGGCCCTTCTCTGTCAATTCACAGTAACAATAGTCTTTATCACAAATGGGAAACAACCATCGCTGCTGTGAGAACGACAATTGTAAGGAATAGAAAGAATACTTATGTATTGTTTTGTCAACTGTACATAATTTTTTTAATTCTAAGGAAAGAATGTCAAAATATGAATCAACAAACTTTAAACATTGTGATTATACTTAGTTACCCAGAAAAAAACATAATGCTTTATACCAAGGGTAGTCAAACTGCGTCCCTCCAGATGTCCATGGACTACAATTCCCATGAGCCCCTGCCAGCAAATGCGTTTTTGATGTGGTCGACCATGAGCTGTTGGTTCACCACCTCTCCAGGACCGGGATTAGGGAGACTGCGCTGCTATGGCTGGAACTGGACACAGAGGGTTGCAGTGGGGGACGAGTTGTCTGATCCCTGTGAGCTCCGTTGTTCCGCATGGGGCGATACTCTCCTCCACACTTTTTAACACCTACATGTGCCCTCTAGCCCAGCTGGCCTGGGGTTACGGTCTGGGATGTCACCAATATGAGGATGACACCCAGCTGTACTTCCTAAAGGACGGGCGACTGGACTCACCCTGGGATACATTTGCCAGATGTTTAGAAGCAGTGGCTGGATGGCTCAGGCAGAGTCGCCTGAAACTCAACCCCTCCAAGACGGAGGTCCTGTGGCTGGGCAGAAGAGGGCAGGACCAGGAAGCGTGTCTCCCATGCCTGGATGGTATACAATTAACACCTGCACCAATTGCCAGGAACTTGGGAGTTACCTTCAATGCCTTTCTTTCTACGGAGGCTCAAGTCACGAAAGTAGCCTGGACGGCTTTTTTCCATCTTCGTCAAGCCCGGCTATTAGCGCCCTACCTGTCCTCAGAACACCTGGCCACTGTGATCCATGCAACGGTCACTTCCAGTCTAGACTTCTGTAACTCACTCTACGCTGGCCTGCCCTTGACTTTGATCCAGAAGTTACAGCTGGGACAAAAAGCGGCTGCCAGGGTCCTCACTAGGACATCTTGGAGGGCCCATATTCAGCCGGTGCTTCATCATCTGCATTGGTTACCAGTCTGTTTCCAGATCAAGTTTAAGGTATTGGTATTCACCTTTAAGGCCATATATGGTCCTGCCTACCTGCAGGACTGCGGGATTGCTTGGTTGCTTATGCCCCTTGCAGAGCTCTTCACTCTGTGGGTGTGAATCTACTGGTTGTCCCGGGCCCCCAGGACATTCGCCTGGCCTTTTCCATCCTGGCCCCAACCTGGTGGAATGAGCTCCCAGAACAGCTGAGGGCCCTGCTGGAATTACCAGCTTTCTGCAGGACCTACAAGACTGAGCTCTTCCGCCAGGCGTATGGTTGAGGCCAGGGCAGAGACTCAGGATTCCGGGTAGTAAAGCTGTTTGATGTGTGGGAAAGTGTGGCTATCCCTCCAGGGGCCTGCGGTCAGAGGTGCCAATTGTGTTTTTCTGGCTTGGCTATGGGGGGTGACATCTGGAGTGCTTCATGCCAGAATGGGTGTGTGGGGAGAGCTGGGGGACTGGAGGTTAAGAAGGGGCACTGGTCCCTGGGCACTTTAGCCTTAGCAAAGGTTTAGAGATGTTAGCATCACTGTATCTTAAGAGATTGTCTTCAACAAAGTCTGCTTATTGGGAGCAGTCAGCTGCACTCTCGCAGTTGTGATACAATCCTTAACACTAGTTTCCTCCCCTATATTTGGGAAACAGCCTCCTGGAAGGAGACTGTCCATCCAGGTCCACCCTGATTGGCCCTCCCTCTACAGCTCCCGCCCTCCCGCCTTGCCTGCTAGCAGCGGCAGGGCTACCTCCAGACAGGGCTTTGCCGCTAAACAGGAGGCTGGGCTGCAGAGATGCTGCTGATACAAAGCCCTGTTTGCCAGCACGCAGAGGAGGGGCTCGCAGCCAGGAGGGGCCTTCCCCTATCCTTTTCATAGCCCATTTTTAAAATGGGTTTTGCTACTAGTATTTCCCATAAAGTTCACGGTATTAGATCAAAATTGATACAACTGAATTGCACGCCAAATGAAAAATCACAAATGATAGTAGACTGTATTAAAAGGCCATGGCCTCCCTGTGAAGTGTGGTGCATTTGTGGTGACAACATGAACACTAATTTTGGAGGAATCAATTATTTGGTGGATGAGAGTTGGTGGATGAGGTGAAGGAGGTGGGGACCCTAGGGGGAAGTGACCATGTCCTCATAGAATTCCTTTTGAGATGGGGAGCCAAGGAAGCTTGTAGCCAGACGCGGATGTTGGATTTTCGTAGGGCAAACTTTAATAAACTCAGAGACATGATGAGTGTCATACCATGGACGAGAATGCTGGAAGGGAAGGGAGCATGTGAAGGGTGGGCGCTACTCAAACAAGAGCTATTGCATGCTCAATCAATGACTATTCCAGAAATACGAAAACACTGCAGGAGCTCTAAGAAGCCTATTTGGATGAACAGAGAACTTCAAGAGGAACTAAGAAAGAAAAGGAAAATGTTCAGGAAATGGAGGGAAGGACAGAGCTCTAAAGAAGAGTACCTACAGGTTACTAGGCACTGTAGATCAATCATCAGAAAGGCCAAAGCTGAGAGTGAGCTAAGATTGGCCAGGGAAGTCCACTGTAACAAGAAAAGATTTTTCAGTTACGTGAGGAGCAAACGTAAAGTAAAGGAGGCAATAGGCACGCTGTTGGGTGCGGATGGACAAACTCTAACGAAAGATGCAGAGAAAGCAGAAAGGCTTAGTGCCTATTTTACATCTGTTATTTCCCACAGGTCAAAGTGTTTAGGCACGTCTAGAGATGGCTGTAGCCAAAGGACAGTGTCTGGGTGGCAGGTTAACATGGATAGAGAGGTTGTCGAGAGGCATTTAGCTGCACTGGATGAGTTCAAATCCCCTGGTCCAGATGAAATGCAACCGAGAGTACTCAAAGAACTTTCCAGAGAACTTGCACAGCCCTTGTCCATCATCTTCGGAACCTCTTTAAGGACTGGAGATGTCCTGGAGGACTGGAAAAGAGCAAACGTTATTCCAATCTTCAAAAAAGGGAGGAAGGATGACCCGGGAAACTACAGACCAGTGAGTCTGACCTCTGTTGTGGGGAAGATAATGGAGCAGATATTAAAGGGAGCGATCTGCAAACATCTGGAGGACAATTTGGTGATCCAAGGAAGTCAGCATGGATTTGTCTCCAACAGGTCCTGCCAGACCAACCTAGTTTCCTTTTTTGACCAAGTAACAGGTTTGCTGGATCGGGGAAATTCGGTTGATGTCATTTACTTGGATTTTAGTAAAGCTTTTGACAAGGTTCCCCATGATGTTCTGATGGATAAGTTGAAGGACTGCAATCTGGATTTTCAGATCGTTAGGTGGATAGGGAATTGGTTAGAGAACCGCACTCAGAGTTGTTGTCAATGGTGTTTCATCAGACTGGAGAGAGGTGAGTAGCGGGGTACCTCAGGGTTCGGTGCTCGGCCCGGTACTTTTTAACATATTTATTAATGATCTAGATGAGGGGGTGGAGGGACTACTCATCAAGTTTGCAGATGACACCAAATTGGGAGGACTGGCAAATACTCCGGAAGATAGAGACAGAGTTCAACGAGATCTGAACACAATGGAAAAATGGGCAAATGAGAACAAGATGCAATTTAATAAAGATAAGTGTAAAGTTCTGCATCTGGGTCAAAAAAATGAAAAGCATGCCTACTGGATGGGGGATACGCTTCTAGGTAGCACTGTGTGTGAACGAGACCTTGGGGTACTTGTGGATTGTAAACTAAACATGAGCAGGCAGTGTGATGCAGCGGTAAAAAAGGCAAATGCCATTTTGGGCTGTATCAACAGAGGCATCACATCAAAATCACAAGATGTCATAGTCCCATTGTATACGGCACTGGTCAGACCACACCTGGAGTACTGTGTGCAGTTTTGGAGGCCTCACTTCAAGAAGGACATCGATAAAATTGAAAGGGTACAGAGGACAGCGACGAAGATGATCTGGGGCCAAGGGACCAAGCCCTATGAAGATAGGTTGAGGGACTTGGGAATGTTCAGCCTGGAGAAAAGGAGGTTGAGAGGGGACATGATAGCCCTCTTTAAGTATTTGAAAGGTTGTCACTTGGAGGAGGGCAGGATGCTGTTTCTGCTGGCTGCAGAGGAGATGACACGCAGTAATGGGTTTAAACTTCAAGTACAACGATATAGGCTAGATATCAGGAAAAAAATTTTAACAGTCAGAGAAGTTCAGCAGTGGAATAGGCTGCCTAAGGAGGTGGTGAGCTCCCCCTCACTGGCAGTCTTCAAGCAAAGGTTGGATACACACTTTTCTTGGATGCTTTAGGATGCTTAGGGCTAATCCTGCGTTGAGCAGGGGGTTGGACTAGAAGGCCTGTATAACCCCTTCCAGCTCTATGATTCTATGATTCTATGATTCCAGAAGCAAAAATGTCTCCCATGCCTTGAGCTCTGTAGGGCCTGCAAAATGGAGCTCTTCTGCCAGGTCTTTGGTTGAGGCCAGGGCAAGGAGGATCCGGGCCCTTCCCTGCCCCCAGAGGTGTGTGAACAAGTCTCTGAGCAGATTTTTTCTGACTATTTTGAGCGTCAAATTAAAAAAGAATGGGAGGGCAGAGAAATATGGCTTCTTGAGCAGTTCACTCCTATGAACTCTGGAACCAGACAGGGGTCAATTTGCAGCTGCAATCGGCAGAAAGGGGCGAGGTGCACAAACCTCCCCACTTTTCTACTCAGGAAGTTCTTGGGAACTGGTGGGGCCAATACTGATCCTTAGGGAGATCTAAGGCTGGGTAGTAAAGGAAAAATTCGAAGTGAATGGTCTATTGGTGGCAAAAACTCAGACTTGGCAGTAGCATGTGCGAAAAGGATCTAGGAGTCTTAGTAGACCATACATTGAACATGAGTCAGCAGTGTGATTCAGTGGCTAAAAAGGGAAAGGGAGTATCATGTCCAGATCACGGGAGGTGATGGTACAGCTTTACTCTGCTCTGGTTCAGCCTCACTTGGAGTCCTGTGTTCAGTTTTGGTCACCCCAATTGAATGGGATGAAATTAATTCAAAAGAAATTCCATCTAAACATCCGGAATAAGTTCCTGACAATTAGAGCAGTTTCTAAGTGGAACAGGCTTCCTCGGGAGGTGGTGGGTTCTCCATCTTTGGAGATTTTTAAACAGAGGCTGGAGAGCCATCTGACGGAGAGGCTGATTCTGTGAAGGTTCAAGGGGGTGGCAGGTGACAGTGGATGAGCGATTGGGATGTGAGTGTCCTGCATAGTGCAGGGGGTTGGACTAGATGACCCATGAGGTTCGTTCCATCTCTATTATTCTACTAGTAATTAAGCCCGCTGTAAAAAAAATACAGCGGGCGCTAGCCATTCCCAACCGCCCGGACAGTGCTGCCCAGGTGGGTGGGAAGGGCTGGGTCCCCCCAAACCACCCCCCCACCATGGAAAAAGCCCTGGGGAGGCTTTTTCTCCCCCCCCCGCCACAGGAAAAGCCTCCCCAGGGCCCGGGCAGCCCGATCGCGGCCTCGCCGAGCCCTGGGGAGGCTTTTTCTCCCCCCCTGCCCCTCTTTTGTCCTTGGCCTGGCCACTGCCTACCTCTCTGCTTGGCAGCAAGTAGGAAATGGCAGCGGTTGGGCCAATGCACCCGACATTGGAGGGGGGTGGAGCGTGGCTCGCGATTGGTCCCTTGCCGCGATTGGTCCCTTGCCGTTTTGCGCCTGCCGATTGGGCCCTCCAATTGTCAGTCTGGGGGAAGGGGCCAATAGGCACCCTTCCTCATCCCAGACAGGGCCCGCCCTCGGGGCCCTTACTCTTTTATTCTTTCCGCTCTGCAGGAGTGGTTAAAGATGATTCTATGATTCTATCTTCCTGGATATCAAGCTGTTTGTGTTCCGGGCCACAAAGAAGCTGTTTGCCATCTTTGAAGAGTCTTCAGAATTTCACAGAGCTTAATCTCTGACTACAAACGCCTAAGAGTGAGTAATTCTCCAGTAACTTTAAATTGTTTTTGCACACCTTCCCCTGCTCTGTTATCAGGCAGTGGCAGTGAAGTTACCTCTTACAAAGCCTTTCCTGCCAGTTCTTCTTTTCATCTTTTAACTTCAGGGGGGAGGTGAGATATACTAATAATACTGAAAACCAAGAAAGCATTTAACCAGTCTGTTTATTATTTCATGGAGATTGTTTCCTTGATAAGGTATTCGCGTGATACCTTTCCTGAAGCTCTGTGACTTTCTAAGCAACGTCATTAAAACCCTTTGAGGGAGGACCTCTCCTGGCTATTTGCAATATTGTCTGAGCTTGGCTGGTGACTTATAAGCCTAAAATATGTCTATGTTAAAAAGAATGGTCCATCTATTAGAAAAACAAAGTCAAGATTTTAAAGTTTTTACAGAAGGTTTGCTTAAGAATATTTTCAAGGAGATCCAAGACAACAAGGAAGATGTTTTTAACAGGATTGATGGAACAAAAACAGAGGTTGATGATAGCACTAAACAAGGGTGTAAACTGCACGGAGCTTTTATTCCAACCCCAGATCGATTCAGTCCCTGCCCTCTACACAGAATGCAATTTCCGTTTGGATTTGGGGCGATTTAAATTTTCCTTCTGCAGCAAGAAGGATTGATCCGGAGTGACCCTACCTTTATTGTGCGATTTTAAGCCTGAATATCCATTTGGGATACAAAGCTCCATGGTAGAGAATCTCTGATAAGCTACACCTGGTCATGTGACACGCTTACCTTAAAGGAGAAGCCCCTAATTTCTCTCAACTTCTGTTGGTCCTGGATTTTTCCTCCCTCCTCTGCCTTTTACGATCCTCTCCCCCACCCCCTCCAAGAAAAGAAAGAAAGAGGCTGGGCTCCCCCCCCCCCCGAACTACCCTAACCACATGCAGAAGACTTTCCTGTTTCAATGGGGAGGGGGGGAGAGGAAGATCTGAGTTCAAAGCGATCTGAATTCAACAGGATTGACAATGGAATAAACAAAGTAAGTGCAGACTCTGCCAAGGTTGGAAATCAACAGCAGAAGAGAAATCTGAAATTTTGGAGTTTGAAAAGCGGGTGTCAGAGCCCCTCAGAAAACATGATTCCCCAGAAAAGGACACCCTTAAAAAAAAGGCATACAGCTATTTCAAAGCAAGAGTACACAAGAATCAACCAAAAGATACATGGATCTGTTTTGAAAGTAATCAATTTAAAGGAGCTTCTCAGGAAAAAAATCGTACTGCATTGGAGATCAGGAGGCGCAACTGCCTCAAGATTTATCGGTGACTATTTTGTGGAAAAGAGTACAACTGCATTTTCTATGCCAAAGTCTAATTGGACAGAATATAAGTCTATGGTGCAGTAAGCCTTGATATGAGACCCCCTTAAGAAGATTGGGGAAGGGAAAGAAAAGCAAAGGGAAGGGGGAACAAGGTGTTTGAAATCTTTTCTTTATTCTTTTTCTGTACACTTTAACATAAATGATATATAACATCGAAGGTAATCAAAAAGATTTTAAGGCAATATAATTGTAAGTGCTGGAAATGTCATGATAAACTTGGGGGGAGGTCCCCTCTCTTTTTTATTAGTGTCTAGTTACGGGGCCAAAGTGCATATTGTTCTACAAGAAATGTTCAATGTTAAGTATCTAATTCAAACCTGGAAATATGGTGTTGAATATCTGTCAGGAAGGCTCTTTGATTTGTTAAAAACCTAATTTTCTATGCAATCACTGCAACAAGGCTACATCTATAGTCAACAGAAAATTAGTTGAAGAATCTCAAGAACTGTGGACCCCTCCGAGAGCCCCTCTACAGCCTCTCCTGATTATTAACACTCCGTTTGAGAGGACAGGGGTGGACTTTGTGGGGCCATTGCCATGTTCGCCAAGGGTGTGAAGCCCTGACATGTGCGCCACTTAGCCACAGTCTTCAACGCCCTTGAGAAGGCCAGGTTGGTAGTAAACCCAAAGAAAAGCCAGCTAGGCTTCCACAGTCTAAAGTACTTGGGATTCATCATGGGCAATAGTCAACTATGGCCTGTACCGGCAAACAGGTTGGAGCAGTACGAGAGGCCCCAAACCAAGCGACAGATGAGACAGTTCCTTGGTTTCGTGGGATACTATCAACATTTTGTACCACATTTGTCAGAACGGGCTGCCCCTCTCACAGGAGCTCTTACAAAGGACAGTCCCAATAAAGTACAGTGGATGATAGAAAGGGACAAAGCGTTCAGAGACTTACGGGCCTGTCTTTCACATGGAGCGGTACTACATAATCCCGATTTTGACCAGCCTTTTATAGTGCAAACCGATGCTTCGGGCTCGAGCATAGGAGCCATGCTAGTGCAAGAAATTGATGGAGTGGAAAAGCCTATCTGGTTCCTTAGTCGAAAATTAACACCTGCTGAAGCCCGTTATTCCACTGTCGAAGAGAAGCCTTAGCCATGGTGTGGGCAGTAGGAGCTTTGAAGTTCTACCCGATGGACATTCCTTTCACACTGGTGAAACCGACCATGAACCGCTACGGTGGATGAACAAGGCAAAGGGTAGTAACGGCCGAATATTGCGGTGGCATGTGTCCCTGTCCCTGTCCCTGTCCCTGTCCCTGTCCCTGTCCCTGTCCCTGTCCCTGTCCCCTTTCTCGTTTCGGGTTGTCCATCGGCTGGGTCACTTAGGAACTAACGCAGATTTCCTCTCGCATCTATTCGAGCCAGAACATCCCTGATGGGACTTTTTAAGGGAGGGGGTTTGTCCAGGTGAGAGTGGCTCTTGGCGGGGCGACGTCAGAGGGAGGGAAAAGGGGACAAAGGAAGCCCCGGCCAACGGCCCCACCTCCTGGAGCCGCCGGGTGCTAAGCTCCAAAGGCGAATGGCAAGGGCAGGAGACAAAGGAGAAGACTCTGCCTGAAGCTGCAACATCTGCGGGATATGGGGGAAGCAGCAGAAGACCACCCTAAACCACTCATCCCAGGGAAGGGCCAGAGAGAGGGAACGCAGGCAATGGCACCTGGAAGGGAAGCGTGCAGATGACGGGAAAGAATGTCAGAGAGGCGAAGCAGGAAGGAGGAAGGGCTTATGTAACGGGGGAGGAGCCTAGAGGGAGGATAAGTAGGAACACGGGGAGATAAAAAGGGGCTGCTGGGGAAAGGGTGGAGGAGCTGTGAGGAGGTGAAACGCTCGAGATGGTGGAGAACGCATGTAACGGGCAAGCTGTGATTAAACGGAGCTGCAAGCAATTCCAACGTTCGTTTACTGGTTCCTGGGAAGGTCGGACACCATGGCAGAAGGGGTCGGGGCTAAACTAGGGGCAAGTCCAACCCCCACAGTCCCTTAAGGTGTCCATCTTTCAGGAAATAACATGCCAGTTTGGAATTCCTGTGGTAGACCTGAATCATCAGGTTCTGAGGTTCTTCTCCAGATGTCTAGACAACCAGGCAGAGGCAACAGATGCACTCTTAACTCCTTGGCCGAAAGGGCTACTTTACACCTTCCCACTGGTTCCCGTCCTACCAAGACCCTTAAGAAGGATAAGGGTTCTCAATACAGAGGGAATTTTGGTGGCTCCATTCTGGCCACGAAGGTGGTAGTTCTCTGCAATTCTGCAAATGGCCATAGATAAGCCTCTTCATCTTTCCATGGTTCCGGACTTACTTCATCAATGTCCGGTTTGGCATCCAGACCCGGAGTGGTTCCACCTAGCCACCTGGAGGCTGAAAGGGAGGACCTTGTGACAAAAGGGTACTGTCTTAAGGTGGCATCCACCATGCTAGCGGCCAAGAGGCCTTACACAAATCAGATTTATGAATACCCGTGGAGGGTGTTTAGGAGATGGTGTAAGAGGAAGAAGGTTTTTCTTTCTTCACCTAAAACAGGAGATATATTGGCCTTCCTTCAGGATGGCCTGGACCAAGGTCTGAAGGTGGCCACTCTATGGCGACAAGTGGCGGCTATTGCCACAATCTTCCCTACGATCCAAGGCAAAAGGCAAACATCCACATATTTTGCAGTTCCTGAGAGGTGCATTAATTTTGGGTCCTTCGATTAGGCACTGGTTCCTGACGTGGAAATTAAATTTAGTTCTTAATTCCCTGACTAAGACACCTTTGAACCAATTGCAGTAATAGAATTAAAGTTTTTAAGGATGAAGACCTTATTTTTGGTGGTGGTTACTTCCACGAGAAGATTTGGTGAACTCGGCGCATTTTACAACCCTAAGTCATCTATCTTCCACAAGGACAAAGTGGTGCTTCGTCTCGACCCTTCCTTTATTCCAAAGATTAACACTACTTTTCACAGGGTTCAGGAAATTTGTTTGCCTACATAGTATCCAGAGCCAAAGCATTGACTGGAGAAACTTTGGCAAACCTTGGATGTTCGCAGGGCCTTGAAGGCCTTTTCGATAAGAACATCAGAGTTCAGGAAAACTGAGTCTATTTTTGTTTCTATTGTTGCACCAAATAAAGGATGCAAGACGTTCAAATCATCTATAAGTAGATGTTTGAAGGGCTGTATTGTTGAAGCCTACAAAGCTTCAGGGGTCCAGGTTCCAGATGGAATTATGGCACACAGCCACTACAGCAGCTTATCTTAACCAGGGATCAATAGAGGAAATATGCAAGGCTGCTATCTGGTCATCGGTTTCTACTAGGGTTCTGCACGGCGACATCCGAATCGGCTGTTCCAGGCTGATGCAACCAGCGCCACACCGTGAGGAGGGAGAGGCATGGGAGGCGTGGCGTTACTAGGGCTTAACTCGGCGCACACAAGCAGGAGCTCCACGCCTGTGTGTGCGCGCCGAGTTACGCACCGGTGCCTGCGCCTCCCCTCCCCCATCTGCGGTGCAGTGCTGGCCGCGTTGGCCTGGAAGGCCCATTCAGACGCCGCTGTGCACAACCCTAGTTTCTACCATTACGAAACATTACAAGATAGATTTGTTTAGTTCTGCTGATGCAGCCTTCGATAGGCCGGTGCTTCAGGAGGTTATTTCTTAATAGCAACTCCCACCCCGGGGACACTACTCAGGAAGGTCGTAAAGATGTCCTCTGCCTCTGGGGGAGAACAACCTGAGGTCTTACCTGTGAGGGGTCCTTCTCCCCAGAGATTAAGGAAGACATCTTCAACCCCCCCGCCCTAGAAATTGCAAGTTTTCTTACCTATCTGTTAGTCTGTTAGCTTCTACTTTTTGTTGTATTCCTTTCCTGCGCTAGTTAATGTTGTCTTTAGCGGGTTTCAATTTTTTACCATGGCTGGGTGTTTTGCCTGGTACAGCATTGGAAGTCTCGAACTGGAGCAAAGTGGCTCGCCCACATAGGAAGCAGGTAGGGGAAAAAGTGAGCCTGCCTCCCTGAACTGAGGAATGATAAACAACCAAAGATGTCTTCCTTAACCTCTGGGGAGAAGGACCCCTCACAGATAAGACCACTGGTCGGTCACCACCTGAAGTGGATTTAATCAGGTCTTAATAGGGGTTCGGATTTTAGGCTTTTATGGGGGTGGGGTTGTAAGATGTAACATAATTTTTAGATTGTGACCTGCCACAAGCCACTATGTAGGAATTCCAGGATATAAAAATAAACATCTGTATCTGTAACTATAATAAAAGGCCAAATGACCCTTTGGGCCTCACAAAGGGTCAATGAATGCTCCTGCCTGTATCGTCCTGCTGCCTGAGTGGCTGGCTGCCCAATGGCCAGCCACCCAATCAGGCTGCATCTGGCGGGAGATGCAGACTGTCATGTCCAACAACTTCACTCCCTTTGCCTCAGAGCGCTGACTGTGCTGGCAGGAGCCTGGGGAGTGAGCTGCCAGGGTTGCATGGGGGCCCTTCGGGTTGGGCTGGTCTCTCAGGGCTCTCCCACCTCAGTTCTGCAAGCACAAACCGGGTCTGAGGGGCCATTAGGGATTCAAAGCTGTGCTAACAAGTATTCCCTGATAAAATATGGACTTTTGATAATCCCCACCCTCTGCACTTCTGGCCCTTCACGTCCCCTTGAACTGGCTGGCGTCCGCTTTCTTCATGTCTCCTACACGGAAGGTCTGCCCAGCAGGGAGCCACCCAAAGAAGCGGCCTCTACAGAATAAAAATGGTCGGTCCTCAACGTGGGGCCTTTAAAGCCCTGGAAGCTGGTCTCAGGGAGGCTCCCGATAACCAGGGCCAATGAGAATGTGGGGAAAGGAGAGTCAGCCAATCGGAGGGAGAGCCCTCTAAGGCCCGGCCTCCACGGGCTGTGGGAATTCTGAGGAGAAATACCCCCCCCCCTTTTTGGGGGGTGACTGGAAGGCTCCTTGCCAAAGAGTTTAATGTTGGGCCTATTTTGGCAGGACAAAACAGCAGGGGGGGGGAGAAGAGCACCTCTAGTGTTGGTCTCTATTGTGAGGTAACAGTTAAAGCAGCGGTCCGCGACCTTCCGGCTGCCGCGGATTGCTGTGCTGGAGTGGGGGGAGAAGGCAGCGTGGGGCCCCGCGCACGTGCGGCAGCCCCAGTGCAAACGCGCATGCGCGGACTTGCCACGTGTGCACGTTTGTGTCCAGCGGGGGTGCAAACACGCCCACGCAGCAGCTGTTTGCGGTCCTGCCGGAAACAAACGCACATGCGTGGCAGTACGCATGTGCATGTTTGCGCTGCCGCCATGCCGGTGGCCGCGGCTTCTCCCCCGCCCCCTCCTGAAGCAAGAAGCTTGCCGGGCTGCAAGTTGAGAGGTGCGTAGCGGGGTACCTCAGGGCTCGGTGCTCGGCCCGGTACTTTTTAACATATTTATTAATGATCTAGATGAGGGGGTGGAGGGACTACTCATCAAGTTTGCAGATGACACCAAATTGGGAGGACTGGCAAATACTCCGGAAGATAGAGACAGAGTTCAACGAGATCTGAACACAATGGAAAAACGGGCAAATGAGAACAAGATGCAATTCAATAGTTCTGCATCTGAGTCAGAAAAATGAAAAGCATGCCTACTGGATGGGGGATACGCTTCTAGGTAGCACTGTGTGTGAACGAGACCTTGGGGTACTTATGGATTGTAAACTAAACATGAGCAGGCAGTGTGATGCAGCGGTAAAAAAGGCAAATGCCATTTTGGGCTGTATCAACAGGGGCATCACATCAAAATCACAAGCTGTCATAGTCCCATTGTATACGGCACTGGTCAGACCACACCTGGAGTACTGTGTGCAGTTCTGGAGGCCTCACTTCAAGAAGGACATCGATAAAATTGAAAGGGTACAGAGGAGAGCGACGAGGATGATCTGGGGCCAAGGGACCAAGCCCTATGAAGATAGGTTGAGGGACTTGGGAATGTTCAGCCTGGAGAAAAGGAGGTTGAGAGGGGACATGATAGCCCTCTTTAAGTATTTGAAAGGTTGTCACTTGGAGGAGGGCAGGATGCTGTTTCTGCTGGCTGCAGAGGAGAGGACACGCAGTAATGGGTTTAAACTTCAAGTACAACGATATAGGCTAGATATCAGGAAAAAGTTTTTCACAGTCAGAGTAGTTCAGCAGTGGAATAGGCTGCCTAAGGAGGTGGTGAGCTCCCCCTCACTGGAAGTCTTCAAGCAAAGGTTGGATACACACTTTTCTTGGATGCTTTAGGATGCTTAGGGCTGATCCTGCATTGAGCAGGGGGTTGGACTAGATGGCCTGTATGGCCCCTTCCAACTCTATGATTCTATGATTCTATGATTCTAAGTTAATCGGCCGCTTCGGCAGCTGATTTGCTTGCGGCCTGGGGAGCTTCTCGCAGTGGGGGGGGGGCTGGAAAAGGGAACTGCGGCCCGTCACCAGGCCGCAGCCTGGGGGTTGGGGACCACTGAGTTAACGAAGGGGGGCCTCTAACCTGGAGAACTGAGTGTGATTCCCCACAGGCAGCTGGCCAGGTGACCTTAGGACAGTCCAAGTTCTCTTAGAGCTCTCTCAACACAGCTCCCTTCACAGGGTGTCTGTTATGGGGAGAGGAAGGGAATTGTAAGCTGCGTTGGGACACCTGAGACCTGCTGGGTGACCTTGGGGCCGTCCCTGTTTTGTTGGAGCTCTTTCAGCCACACCTCCCTCACAGGAATTATGTCATGGGGAAGGCGACTGTAACTTATTCTGAGACACCTGAGGCCTGCTGGGAGATTGTGGGCCATTCTCAGTTCTCTCAGAGCTCTCTCAACCCCGCATCCCTCACAGGTTGTCTATTGTGGGGAGCGGAAGGGAAATTCAACCCCATGCCCTCACAGACTGGAAGACCTCTTCCCTTACTCTGACTACTGCCAAGCTCTAGCACCCACTGTGTTCCTCAATACACTGAGCTTTGCCCCTAATAAATAAATAAAGCATGAATTAATGAGAGTTGTTATTGGTTGTATGGATTTTATCTTTTAAAGTGGGGGTCTAATGGGGTCTAATTTGTGGTTGCCCAATACAGAAATGTGTGCAATCAGATTTTTCCCTGCACCCGCCATTTTGAGTTGTTTGGGAAAGCCTTTTTCCTCACCCCTGTCCTCCCTCCTCCCTCCCTCCTGAACAAAAAAACAACAACATTACACTGTTTTTAAGTGTTTTTTTAAGCAGTCTTGCATAGCAGTGCTATAATGTTATACATTTATAGCCCAGGGTCTTTTTTTTTTAACTTACATTCAGGAAACTTTGAGGGGAAGGCGGGGAGGTTATCAAGGGTGCAGAATGGTGGTATTAAGGGGTGGAATGAAAGCAAAGGTGCCAGCAGTCTCCATTTTGCAAAAGGCACATTTTTTGAAAAGGGAAAGAGAGCAAAGCATGATGGGAGGCTGCCTCCATCAGGGCAGAAAGCATGTTGCGAATTTCAGCCTAGGAAATAAGAGGAATTCAGCCAAGTTTGTCAAATGCTGCAACATAGAATTGAAGAAGCCTTTCTTTTGCTGAAAACAAAACAGATCCTAGGAAATAAAGAAGGGCTGGATCTCTTGACAGAGAAGTTTCCTATTTGAAATATTTTCAGAAATGGACAGTTACTTTCGAAAGGGTCTAGCTGTTTTTGTTAGATTACTTCAACTGATGCCCTTTTATTTGATTATGTTCAGCATACCGTAAAACACTTCAAAGACAGAGATGTAACGGTGGATGATATAAAATATTTTGATCAGTTTTGTAACCTGAAGTCATTTGTTGAAATTACTCAAATAGATGAAGACTTCAAAAGTGTGCCAGGTAGCAGCTTTTAATTAGAATACTAGAATCGAGGGGTACAATCTATTCAAAAGGGATAGACAAGAAAATAAAAGGGGAGATGTAGCAATATATGATAAGAATCTTTATACTTGTGAAGAAATACCGGTACCTGACCATTAAAGTTCAGTGGAGTGTATTTGGGTAAATTTAAAAGGAGTAGGAAATGAAAGTGGTATTATTGTGGGGGTCTGCTATAAATCACCAAGCCAGTCAGAGGACTTGAATGAGACGCTGCTAGACCAAATTCCACAATTTTCAAAAGGGGGGGGGGAACAGTGGTCATGGGTGACTTCAATTATTCAGATATCTGTTGCAGGACCAACTCTGCTAAAAACATAAACTCCATTAAATTCTTGACTTGTCTTGCTTCATTTCCCAGAAAGTAGAGAGGGGAACCAGGGGCTCTGCTATTTTAGACTTGATTCTCATCAGTAGGGAAGAACTGGAAGATGAGGTGGAAGTAGTGGGCACACTTGGTAGCAGTGACCATGTGCTTTTGCAATTTTCAATTGTGGGAAAGAGGAAACCTTTACGTACCCGTACGTATAGACTGGACTTCAGGAAAGCTGATTTTCACAGACTTAAAGGTGTGTTGCATAGAGTCCCGTGGTCAGAAAGACTTAAAGAGATGGGAGTCCAAGAGGGCTGGGAGTTTCTTAAAAGTGAAATACTGAAGGCTCGATCACAAACAATTCCCTTGAGAAGAAAAGACAGAAGGAGCCTAAGGAAGACAAGGTGGCTCCATAAGCAGTTGTCAAATGGTTTGAGGAATAAAGAAGAGTGATTTAGGAAGTGGAAGGAAGGCCTTATTACCAACAATGAGTATAAACAAATAACCAATAATTGTAGGGACAGTGTTAGAAAAGCTAAAGCTCAATATGAGCTTAGGCTAACAAAAAGTGCTAAATATAGAAAAAAGGCTTCTTTAGTCATATTTCAAGTGAGAAAAACAGTAGAGACATGGTAGGACCGCTGCGAGGACAAGAAAGTGAAATTATAACAGATGATGAAGAGAGGGTTGAACTGCTTAACTCCTATTTCTCCTCGGTCTTCTCTTGTGAAGGAAATAACGCTCAGTGTGGCAAAAATGGAACACAACACGGGGGACGGGAATGGTGGCCTAGGATCGCTGTTGGGGCAGTTCACAAACACCTAGTTTCTTTAAATGAAACAAAGTCTTCTGGGCCAGATGAATTGTATGCAAGTGTACAAAAAGAACTTGCAGATGTAATCTCGGAACCTCAGTCCACTTCTTGGAGAACAGGTGAGGTACCAGTTGATTGGAGGCAGGGAAATGTTGTCCCCATCTTCAAGAAACGTACAATGTGTTATGGATCCTAATTCTGTCAGGTGGATCAATAACTGGTTGACAAATCATACCCAGAGGGTACTTGTTAATGGTTCAGCATCTTCTTGGAATCATAGAATCATAGGGGCTTTCCGCACCGGGATCTTTGTAGCAAATTGGTTGCTGAATGAAAAATCGCCATTTAAAATAGTGGAATTCGTCGTTATGCATACCTGCCTTTGTAGTGGAATCCAGTTGCGTTTTTTAGCGTTTCCCACAGGCTTCCGGTCTCGGCAGAAATCGCTAGAAAGGAAGCGCTATTGCCAAGCTTGTCCCGCCCCTGGCCGTCAAGCAGCCAATGGGCAGCCGTTAGCATGCTCCCAAACAGCCCCTTTCCCTTTAAGAAAGTTAAAAAAAAAAAACACACACCCATTGCAACGAATCTGTGTTGATTCGTTGCAACGGAGAGACACATCCAGCTGCCTGGTGTGTTTGAGCTGTCGTTTCATCGTTGCCACGCTCCCTCCGAGTGAAAAAAAAAATCCCCCCCTCTCACAGGCCCGATTTTCGGCCGAAAAAAGTGTAAAAAATAAAGGGAAAATACATCAGCAAACGGGCTTCTCTGTGTTTGTGCTTAGTGACTCTGGGGAGGGACTGAAGCCGGGGAAGCCTCTAAACAGAAAGAGGCTCGCTGGTGCGTTTATCCCCGCTCACTCGGAGAAAAAAAAATGGCGATCGCTTCACCGGAAGATCAGAGGAGAGAGCCAGGGGGAGGGACTTTGTAGAAACCGCAACAATGTTAACGCACAGGTCTTTTTCGCTAGTGTTGCAGATTGGTTGCAGGAGTGTATCGCTTTCCGGAGGGTGAATCCACTTTTGGGGATTTCCCTGAAAGCGCGACAACGAAGCGCTTTTTGCGGATCGGTTTCAGGTGTGTGGCAGATTGTCAACGACGTTGTGCATAACGGCAAATCAATAGCGTTTTCAATTGGCAACCATTGTGCAATTTTGAAGGTGTGCGAAAAGCCCCATAGAGTTGGAAGGGACCTCATGGGTCATCTAGTCCAACCCACTGCACTATGCATGACACTCAAATCCCTATCCCAATGAGGAGTTATTTGAGATTGGAGAGCTGTCTGTGTGAAAGAAAAGGTTTAACCCACCCCCCCCAGTGCTTGGGAAAGAGAACTGTCATTATCCAGTAGGGGTTGTAAGTCACTCATGATGCGTTGTATTGTCTTGAGCTGAGAGCTATATGTACAGTAACCACTAGTGGTGTTCTGTTGTTTTCTCTTTTGGGACTGTCTTCTAACAGGTTTTCTCTTGGTATCCTTCTGCCTTTGTTAATCTGCTCCTTGACCTCACTGGCTGGGTATTTTAGTTCCAAAAAGGTTTGTTGTAGATCATTTAGATGGGAATCTCTGTCCATGGGATTGGAGCAGATGCGATTGTAAAGTAGGGCCTGGCTGTATACAATGGATTGTTTGGTATGTTCAGGATGGTAGCTGGAGGCATGCAGGTACGTTTGTCAGTCAGTAGGCTTTTGGTATAAGGTAGTGACAAGTGGAGTACCCAAGGATCTGTCCTGGGGCCTGTGTTGTTCAACATATCTTAAAACCGCCCGTGGCGCCGCGGGCGCCACGGACTAAATAAAGCACTAAGGCCTTGGGGGGAGGAGTTAGGGCGGGCTCTGTAAGGGATAAAAACTCGGAGGAGCAAATCAGGAGCCGCAAAGCGGCTCCGGATTCGCTCCTCTGAGTGTCAATCCTGGACCAAGGAGGCAATGCCTCCTTGCCCGCCATTGCCTTGCCATCGAGATGGCCGCCCTCGACCCTCACCCACCGGTAAGCTCCCCTTGCCGCTCTTCTGTCCCACCCTTTGGGGAGGGTGGGGGGGCGGGAGCCGGCCTTCTGTCGGCCCCGGCAGCGGCCTCGCCCGGCGAGCCCGCTCCCGGGGCCGACAGAACGGCGTCAGAGCCTTTCGGGAGGGTGGGGGGGCGGGACCCTCCTTTCCCCAGCCCCCTTTTCTCTTCAGCTTCTGCCAAGGACGGGCTCTCCGCCCCGCCAGAAGCCTCCTTTCCCCAGCCCCCTTTTCTCTTCGGCTCAGTGATTGCCAACATGTTCATGTTAAATTTGGAGGAGACTTTAATTTGTAATGAGGATTGCAATCCGTATCACCAATATATTAATTTTTATGCTTGGTTCCTGGATGACATTTTTATCATTTTCACTAATAAGGAGGTTATAGATCAATTTGCAAGCTGGATGAACAATATACATTCCACTATTTAATTTAGTGTGCAGACCAGCACTACACAAATCCCTTTCTTAGATATTATGGTGTGGAATGTTAATGATCATTTAACTGTTTGTTCATATCACAGATAGGAACACGCTACTCCATTTTCAATCCGTGGCAATTTACCAATTTACCAGCAGGACAATTTTTGAGCACCAAAAGGAATAATTTGGTCTTTCTGCCCGAGGCTAGCCATTGTTGACCATTAATGCAGCTAAGTCTCGTGCTGATAGAACAGATCATAAGGAACATTTACAATACAAACCTAGATCCAAATCCAACAGGTTAACTTCATCTTTTGAATTTTCAAATTATTCGCAGGAATTGCAAAAGATCATATACAGACACAAGCAACTGGTTGGCCATATTAAGGGTTGCAGTGAGAAATCACTCATTGCCTGGTGTCAGGGCAGTGTCAGGATTGTAGAATCTCTGTCATAAATTAGCCTGAGTTCTTCCATGACAGTTTTATTGCTTGGCGCCTGGTTGCCACAGGTCCTATATTCTTGCTAACAATTATAAGTGAATTATGTTGTTGTAACTCTTATCACCTGTTGAGGCCTCTCGGCTGGGTCTGGTTTCGCTATCACCCAGTCAAGGCCATGAGAATGTATCACTGTTTTAATTGCAAGGGAGTGGCGGGCTATAAATCTAATAATAATAATAATAATAATAATAATAATAATAATAATAATAATAATGTGCCTCTTCTCTCCTTCTCCCCTCCCTTGGGAACTTTCAAGTTTTGAGCGGGAGAATTGTATTGATAAGCAGAAGCAAATCTGTACTCAGGTCAGATTTGACTTTGCAGTCCTAGAGCGTGTAGGACTTTTCAATAAAGCTTTCTTTAATTAAGAAGCCTGTTGTGAGTTCTCTTCACGTTTGACAGGCAGAAATATTCAGGACATTATTATGCCTTAAAAATGCTCTAATGATACTTCACCATTGGGCAGTTAACGCTGTGGCCAGTGTATGGTGTGCAAATATATGCTGGAAACTAAGGAGTATCAACACTCTAATAGTTTCAAAATTCAAATTAACAGTTTATTAATTGTTAATCTAATAATATGTATATATATGACCATGTGCAAATATAATTTTCTTGCAATTTCTATATTCTAATGTTATTGTTATGATCATGTTATTACTGTTATCACCTGTTACTATATGTTATCTATATCTTTTCCCGTTTCCTGTAAACCGCCCTGAGCCCTCAGGGAGGCGATATATAAATATAATAATCTGTAACCACAGAATCATAGAACCATAGAGTTGGAAGAGGCCATACAGGCCATCTAGTCCAACCCCCTGCTCAACGCAGGATCAGCCCAAAGCATCCTAAAGCATCCAAGAAAAGTGTGTATCCAACCTTTGCTTGAAGTATTAATAAAACACTAAGGGCAAGTTGGGAGGAGAAAGGGGCGGGTGCCGTCCATGATAAAAACTCGGAGGGGCAAACCAGGAGCCGCAAAGTGGCTCCTGAATCGTCCCTCTGAGTGTCACTCGGAGGCCAAGTGGCCAATGGGTAGCCCGTTCTTGGATCTGTGCTCCAGCAAGGTGTACGTCCTCACCTCTGTGCTCCCGCTCCATCAAAGGCTTCGCCGGGGGGAAAGAAGCCTCCTGCCGAGGCGCCCAACTTGCCTGGGGTCTGCTGCAAGTGGCAGCCGATGGCACCTTGTGCCCCTCCCGAGCCGAACTCCATACCGGAATGCCCCAGGTAAGCGCCTGCCCGCTGCGACCCACCCAAACCCACCCACCCGCAGTGCTCTACCCTCCCCCAGTGACCCGCCACCCCGCTGCCACTCCGCCCCTCCTTCCCTCCACCCTAAACCCCACCCGCCCACGAAGCCTCCTACCCAATGCACCCTTCTCCCTGCACACCTACCCCCCTCTGCCGATCCACCCAACGAGCCCCCACCATCTTCCGCCCCCACCCCCCAGAACTCAGCTGCGTGCACACCGCTGCCCAGGAACGTGCCTACCTTTGCCGCTCAAGGGGGAATGGCCGCCTGCGCACCCGCCACAACCTTTTGCCAGCCCGTTGCGCGGCCGCCGCTCCTTCGGGAGCTGCACCCATCCTTCCACACCCCCCTGTGATGGCCCGCTGCCTGGGGAGGTGGGCACCTGTGCCAAAAACCGGCCCAGGGCCACCTGCGTGGCTGCTGCCAACCCCGCCTTCTCCCAAAATCTCCCGCACACGCACATCGGCAGAGGAGGCCACACATCCTTCGACAGGCCCCTGCTCTGGCCCATTTTTATAAATGGGCTTTCCCCCTAGTAAGTAAGTAAGTAAGTAAGTAAGTAAGTAAGTAAGTAAGTAAGTAAGTGAGTGAGTGAGTGAGTGAGTGAATGAATGAATGAATAAATGAAAAATAAATAAATGAATGAATAAATGAATAAATAAAATTATGTGGGAATGCATACTAGACTGCTTAAAAGTTCGGATTTCTGAGCACAAGTCACTTGAAAAATAACATTAAAGATGCTCCTTTTGTCCAACAGTGGTCGGATCACAGTCACAGTTTGGAAGAATTTACATTTTTGGGATTGGAACAGCTTCACTCTTCAGTGAACATTGAAAAACGCCTTCAACAACTGGGAAGTTTTTTTATTCATCATCTGGACACTGTTATGCCGCTGGGTCTTAATGTCAACACTGATTATAGCTGTTTCTTGTAAAAATTACTTTGGGTTATTTTTTAATGTATCTGGCCCCTTTAACTAATTGGTTACACCTGGAACTGCCAGCTTCTGTATAAATGCTAATTGGTGCCTTTCTTGTATACAAACTGATGCAGAAAAATATTACATTCTGCTGGGACAAATTAGAAGGGGTGATTTTCACCTACAAAGAACAAAGATTCAGAATGAATTCAGTAATAAAAGCAAGAGACATTTTTAAAAAAGATATAGAGCAAATTAGAAGGAAACAGAAAGCCGCAACACTCCTTGCCCAAGAAGATACACAATTTAATAATAAGGGCTTTTATATATCAGAAACCTAAAGATGGATTACAATTGTTTATCATGGAATGTAAATGCACTTAATATGCTTCAAAAGGGAGGTGAATTCCATTATACCAAGAAGTTAAACCTGGAGATAATATGCATCCAAGAGACTCATATTAGGAAAACAGATATGAATCATAATTCAGAGAATATTAGAAGAATTTATCTCATCAAGTAAGGAAAAAAAGAATGGAGTTGTCATGTATGTTGATCCACTTTTGAAACCAATATTGGTCATTACTGATGGTGAGGGGCAAGATATGGAAGTGGAAATCTGGGACTAACTTGTGTTTGCTCCAAATAATTAAAATTCTAATGTTTTTAATGTATATTTAATTAGATTTTAATTTATGATACAAAAGACAAAGCAGGGAAAATACAGGTATGAAATATGCTTAAACATTAAGATATTACAATTTCCATCATAGAATCATAGAGTTGGAAGGGGCCATACAGGCCATCTAGTCCAACCCCCTGCTCAACGCAGGATCAGCCCAAAGCATCCTAAAGCATCCAAGAAAAGTGTGTATCCAACCTTTGCTTGAAGACTGCCAGTGAGGGGGAGCTCACCACCTCCTTAGGCAGCCTATTCCACTGCTGAACTACTCTGACTGTGAAATTTTTTTCCTGATATCTAGCCTATATCGTTGTACTTGAAGTTTAAACCCATTACTGCGTGTCCTCTCCTCTGCAGCCAACGGAAACAGCATCCTGCCCTCCTCCAAGTGACAACCTTTCAAATACTTAAAGAGGGCTATCATGTCCCCTCTCAGCCTCCTTTTCTCCAGGCTGAACATTCCCATGTACTTCAACCTATCTTCATAGGGCTTGGTCCCTTGGCCCCAGATCATCTTCGTCGCTCTCCTTTGTACCCTTTCAATATTATCTATGACCTTCTTGAAGTGAGGCCTCCAGAACTGCACACAGTACTCCAGGTGTGGTCTGACCAGTGCCGTATACAATGGGACTATGACATCTTGTGATTTTGATGTGATGCCCCTGTTGATACAGCCCAAAATAGCATTCGCCTTTTTTACAATCCACAAGATTTACTATCTTAGCAGTACATTACTGCAGTTATACATCTGCCTGTTCACATAGTCCAAATAAAAGTACCAATGCTCCTGAGATTCTTCCAGAGGTCTTGTTTACCAAATTGATTAATTTAGCCATATTACTAAATTCATCATTTTTGTCCAGCCAATCAGTCACTGTGGATCGATCTTGTTGATTCCAGTTCTGGACAATTAGCAATCTTGACACATCTTAGCACTCCCTAGCACTCACTTTCAGAGGAAAAGCTTAATAGCATATATTTAGAATATAAAGCAAACTTAATTTTAAATATCTTTTCCAATATGGTATGTATTTCTCTCCAAAATTTTGTAATCCACATTCAAAAAAGGAATGGGTCTATAAAACTGTGGAATTAGTGGATTTGATCCTTCTTTATGAATCAACGATAAAAAGGCTTGCTCCCATGTTTCGGGTAATGCTCTGCCTGGTCTATCCGCAATTTCATTTATTAGCGCCTGGAAGGAGGCGAAGGTGAGATTATATGTATCATTTTCTTATAGAATTCTGTAGTAAGTCCATCTGATCCTGGTGCTTTTCTTGTTTTCGCTGCCAATGTTTCATCATGTTTTTCTTGCCTCTCACCTTAGAGACTAGATCTTCAAAAGTGATGCCCAGGTAGACAAGTCAGCAACATGGTTTAAGCAGTTTAAATATGACCACCGTAGATCCTCTTATCTAATTAAGATCACTAGCCATAATCTCAGAGCACCTTTTCCATCACTTCGATATGAAACAATGCCCTCAGAAGTTTTTGTATTTGTGGTGCACAAGCTCTGGAGGATTTACCCCACTACATCTTAGACTGCTTACTTTATGCTCAACCCAGGGCCAAATTCCTCAATGAGACCTTACGGAGTTCTAACCTTCCCTCCGTTGCTGAAAAGACAATCTATCTTTTATCTGACCAGGTTGATAATGTAACATATAAAACCGCCCTATTTGCCTTGGCTGCAAGGAAAATAAGGGCCAACGTTACAACTGCTATGGCAGCTCTTAACACTCTTGCATTTTGTGGTCATGTATGCTGTTTCAGGGTTTTTTTGGTCTTAAATTTTATATTTTTACACAGTTTCTTTTATTCTATTTTACTATTTGTAAATTTGTATTTTATATTTTGTAAAGGCCTATGGCTATATACAAATAAATGTATCTATCTATCTATGTTCTTCTTGCATGGATACTTTCTGGTTAAAAATACATAGATGTTCTGCCAAAAATTTCTTCAAAGAGACATCCAATGGAGAAATAAATTCTTTATCTTCTGATTGATACAACTTTTGGAAAAAAGTCTTGAAAACATGTCTGAATCTATTTGTCAGTTCAATAATCAATATTCCCTATTTTCATCTTGGAGATAATTTTTTTCTGGATTTCTTTTTGTAGTCTGTAGGCCAATGATTTTCCTGGTTTATAAGCTGATTCAGAGGGTTTTTTGCTTCAAAAAATCCAATTTTTCACTCGTCTCCAAAACATCCCTTTTTAATCATAAAGACTTAATTTGTCTCCAAATTTGCTTAGTCTGTATTTTTTATGTTGCTCTTCCAAATTTTGTAATTGCTTCAATAGTAAACAAAATTCTTCCCTCTTTTTCTTTGACACAGAATTGTAACCAATTTTCTCACTTACAAATGGCTTTACTTGCTTCTCAGATCACTGATTTCTTCATATCTACAGTGCAGTTTAGTGGAAAAAGTCCTGCAGATCTGCTTGACATTTTTCCAGTCTGTGTTTATCATCCAAAATGAAATCATTCATTTGCTACCTTCCTTGACTTGCTGTACCATGTCACAACTCAACTTCAAGGGATCTGGGGTCTGCATATGTGCTAGGTAATATTTTTGCACTCATGACCAAAGGTAGGAGGCTTTCAGAGAGCCAAAACTGGTCAATGCTTGACTAAGAATTATGTCACTCTGAAAATAAGGTCTTTTTACATTTATTAGGATTCATTTCTCTCCAAACATCTACTAGGGCTGATTGCTTAAAGTTTAATAATGCAGTCTTTGGCATCTTAGTGGCTTTTATCTTATTCAATTTTCCATCAATGGATCTGGGACTGCACTGAAGTCACCAATCATTTTATTTATTTATTTAGAATTGTTTTGCACTGCTATCAGAGGACCATCTTGTGGTGGGTTATAACCAGGAAAACTTGAAAACCCACATCAAAGATAAAAAATGACAATAGCCTGGCAGCAACAATAAAACCCCACCTCTACGAACCCCCCACCTGGTACATCAGGGGATGGTCCAGGGGTGCCTACAATTACACTACCAATGTAGCACAAGGTGGCTTGTGTCATTCTCTTCTTCCCCATCTTACAACCCTGGGAAGTACGTTATATTGAGAGTGACAACTGAGCCAGTCACCTGTTAATAACAGTGTGGGGAATTGAACTTGTCTCCTCCAGATCCTAATCTGATAATACAACTGCTAAATATAGAAGACACTCCTCTCTCACACACAGAGAGATCACCTACTTGTACACAGCTCTACTATGATGATGATGATGATGATGATGATAATGACTTTCACATTGACGGGGAACTGGGTGTGAGAGACATTTTGAGCTTGCAGATGAGGAAAGATTTGAACCTGGGGTGTTTCAGGTCATAATCTCGGCTACAATGACTCTTATATTCTACTGGCAATAGACTTGACAACCCACGTGGTGAATCCTTAAGTTACAGTGACCCGTAAAGAATTAACATTATAGAGATAAAAATAGTGCTTTAACAAATCAAACACCAGCATCCGATTTCATATACAGAAAGATATGAAGTATCTGCTTGCCAAGGGGGAAATGCAACCTTTATCAGCATGGAAATGCTAACCTTCTGTTACCAGCGCTTTTCTTTTTATCTCTGAAGTCTTCATTGAATGCAGATAGCATTTCAAAAAGAATGATGCCTTCCTGCTTGATTTTCAGCAGAAAGACAAGGGTTCAGGGCAGCTATGCGCTCAATCTGTCTGCAAAATGTAGTTGTCTAAATCCATGCTCATGACGCTGTGACATGCCATTTAGTTTCTCCGGAGGGTGAATTCACACATTCACATGGAAGGCATCACTTTCCTTCCTCTTATAGCAGATCCATGTCTCTTTTCTCTCTGCTTGGGGTACCACTTGGAGGGGAAACAAACTGGCTGCCCCCTCTTCCCCTGCAAAACAACATGTGTCAGATAGGCTGCTGCTATTTGCTGGATGCTCAAATATTTGGCTTCCAACAGATTTGATGACCATGTCTGACCACTTGTCCCCTGAGAGCCAGTGAGAGCCTGGTGCACCATTTCCTTAGGATGTGCCACATGGCCTCTCCTTCTGGGCTCTTCCGTACAAGATCAGCTACTATGTCTGTTCACATGTCTTACACTCACTGCCTCTGTGCGTACAATATTTTCAGTTGATTCAGGCTGACAGTTTCCTTTGTAGATTCAGTTGAACATGTAAATCATGTAGAACTGCCTCCCAGTATTTTAACAACATCTACTATCACACAGAGCGAGCCCTGTCAACAATGGGAATGTTCTATATAAGTCATGTTTGTACTGTTCAAAACTAGTACAGATTTGGCCCAGTTTCTCAAAATGAGACAGAGAGGAAGTGCCCTAAGAGGCAGTGTTGTAGAGCAGCCACCATTGAGAACGGACTGGGAGGATGCAAGTTCAAATCCCCACGTACTATGACACTTACTTATCAACCTGTGGCTACCTTAAATGATGTCTCACAGGCGAGGATAATATAGAGGAGGGGGTTTCCAGGTATGTACAGGAGTCCCTATTGTCAGATTCCCCAGGTTTTCTGCCATGATTGTTTTCTGTTTTATTCAGTTTCCATTATTTCATTCTATTGCTTGCTAGAAGATTGCTTTGACCTGTCTTGCCCTGATGGAATACAGATGCTTTGGTTTGACACCCCAAGGTCGTTTCCTGCCGCTATGTTTACGACATTCCTCCCCCTCCCTTTTGTTAGTAGAAGAAGAAGAAGAGTTGGTTCTTATATGCCGCTTTTCCCTACCAGAAGGAGGCTCAAAGCGGCTTCCATTCGCCTTCCCTTTCCTCTCCCCACAACAGACACCCTGTGGGGTGGGTGAGGCTGAGAGAGCCCTGATATCACTGCCCGGTCAGAACAGTTTTATCAGTGCCGTGGCGAGCCCAAGGTCACCCAGCTGTCTGCATGTGGGGGAGCTCAGAATCGAACCCAGCATGCCAGAAGTCCGCACTCCTAACCACGACACCAAACTGGCTCTCCATAGTGCCCCATAGTTTCCCAGACCTGCTGTTCCCATCACCAGCTTATTCTCGATGTTTTTCCTCCTTTGAACTGTGCCTGGCTCAAATTCCCAGGGAAGGAGGAAGCGAACCCCTATTTTGCTTGTTCTATGCTTTGTATCTCAGTCCTGACTATGCTTTTGTTGTAGATGCTTTCACTGTTCTTAAATAAAGGGACTCTCATTCGATGAGGTTACTTATTTAGAAATCGAAGTTTCTCACACCTATTCATTTCCATAAGAAATGGGCATGTGTTTCATGGGAAAGTGGAGCTGCCCTATACACTGATGCCATAGTAAAAACCGGAATCCATAGGAGCTTTATGCATGCATCAGAGAGCACAGGAGGCTTTGTTACCTGAAATTGGTTGTGTCAGGAGTCACATCCCAAGTCTGGAGAATGGCTTTTGAGAGGCCAAGTAACTTTAACAGATCAAAATGCCTAGGTATAAACCCTAGGTACTCAAGGCAGACAACATACATAGGGATAAAATAAGCAGTCTTTATTTAATAGAAAATAAAGTAAATAGACATAGACAAACATATAACAAGCACACATCAAGCAGATGGAGAACAAAGGACTGAAAGGAAAAGAGTCTGGGATAGAGGGTCAATGGAAGGATAATTACCAGTTCCTGAAGAGGTGGAGACAGAGACGTCACGGAGTCCAGCAGCGTGTTGGGCTCTCTAGATGGATCCAAGGTTCCAGAGTTGGCAAAGTGTTTTGCCAAAGCAGAGACTTATATACCCTGTTGGATAGATTCAAATGAGTAGCCGGGTTGGTCTGAAGTAGCACAATAAAATCAGAGTCCAGTAGCACCTTTAAGACCAACAAAGATTTATTCGAGTTGTGAGCTTTCGAGTGCAAGCGAAGGGTGCTTGCACTCGAAAGCTCACGCCTTGAATACATCTTTGTTGGTCTTAAAGGTGCCACCGGACTCTGATTTTATTATACCCTGCTGGAGGGTGGTGTGTGCTAGAGATTGCACGTATACCAGGTAGGCTGTCTTGCATTGAGGCAATGGGGAAAATGGGTGCTAATGGCTCAGGAGATGGGTGCAGGTGGGGCTTGATGGCTCTGAAGAAAGGAAACTATCATAGTACAAAGGGACCATTGCAGGTGTCTCAAGAGACTAGCTAGCTGGAGGGAGGGAGAGAAAGTCCCTCCTGGCAGAGTGGATTAGGTTGTGTGAAGACAAAGAGGTTGGGCAACAGCCCTCAGGACTTTGCTGGCCACTGAATTAGCAACACAATGGAGTGGGGGAGGAATGAATGCAGAGCATGAATGTTGCAGCTGTCAGGTCAGACTTCTGTCAGGCTGATAATGACCAGACTTGACTCCTGGCTGACTAGAGAACCTGGAGGTATTCTGCACGGAGCCAAATAAAACAGTTTAAAAAACAACCAGTTTAGACTGCTTTATTATACTACAATCATTATTCTTCTTTGAATATATTCTGTTGAAAAACTACGCTGCAATGCTTTCTGCATGGAACTATTCATAGTCCTGCCCACTGTAGATTTGCCAACTCCACTTGCTTGACTCTATTAGAAACTCAGTGACATGCTTTGTTCGCTAATGCAGTCACTATTCTGCATAACCAAGGAGCTCCCCTGCAGCACAGCAGTGACAATGGAGTTTGCCAGTGAGATTGGTGAAGGGAAAACATTGAAAACATTTTAAAAATCAAAGGTTCGACAGAGCACAGGATCAGGCTTCAATCATGCTGTTCCACCAAGGGTAGTCATTCAATTCAGTCCCTGAGGCTGTTTTCTTGTTTGAAAGAATCAAAAGTGTGCATATAGAGCGAAAAGCAGCTACCCTTTTTTCTCATTGGCAGGGAATGGAGTGGGGGGGCACACCGCCTATTGGTGTGCGTCGAGACATGGGAGGAGTCGAATAACATGTCTGAAGCTCTGCATGACTAATAGAGCAGCCGGGGCAGGCAGGAAAGAAATAAATTGGCTTTTAGCCTCTTTCAGAAACGAAAAGACGCTGTAAGCATTAAAGACACGGCTGACCACGCAAAGCAAAATCAGTTTTGCAGAGTAAATTCACTCTCCGATGCAGAGATCAGTAAAAACATGATTTTTTTTGTGAGTTTTCTTCAGCTTTTCCATCATGCAAAAGAGGCCCTGGAGTCTGGCTCTGGCATAAGCCTAGACTGGTAGTGGTGACCACAGGTAGTTGGGCACTGTGTGCCAGTCCAGCAATGAGGATTTCCATTATACATAACAGCTTTGACCTGGAACAGCAATATTTCCATATACGATGATATCACTCTTCTGTTTCCCTAGATGTGAACATTAGATATTCAAGGTGATCTGAAGTATGATGGACTAAAATATTCCCTGTAAAGCTAATTAACAGGTGTTGTTTTCTAGCACGTCTACTGCTATTTTTATACTTCCCTCTGTGAAAACAGGGTTTGTCTACTAAAATATAATAAGCAATTGAATAAAAAACACGCCTTGGGCAGAATTTTCTTTTTTTCCTTTTCAGAAGCCCTGTCTAGTTTAGAAAAAGATGCATGAAATAAAAATGCTTCTGCACCATTCTTAGCTCTAATCTTGCATAAAAAGAGTTCTGTAAGACTAAGCAAATGCAGTACAGTTATAATCATATCACAGCACTCGGTTCAGGTTCATTCGTAAACATGAACGCAGACATTTTTAAAAAGCTAATTTTCTGGAACAATGTTAATAACCCAACTGGATACTTTAGAAAGACCAAGAGGAAATAAAAACCCTACCTGAAAGATCAAAGTAGGAACCCTGAAGGTAGAGAAAACTAAAAATTAGAGTAAAATATAATTATTTATTGTATAATGCACATAAAGGTATCCCCTGTGCAAGCACCGAGTCATGTCTGACCCTTGGGGTGACGCCCTCTAGCGTTTTCATGGCAGACTCAATAGGGGGTGGTTTGCCAGTGCCTTCCCCAGTCATTACCGTTTACCCCCCAGCAAGCTGGGTACTCATTTTACCGGCCTCGGAAGGATGGAAGGCTGAGTCAACCTTGAGCTGGCTGCTGGGATTGAACTCCCAGCCTCTTGGGCAGAGCTTCAGACTGCATGTCTGCTGCCTTATCACTCTGCGCCACAAGAGGCTCTATAATGCACATAAATAACGTTAAATAGGATTTTAAAACTACAAACTTAAATCCACATTTATAGCAACCTCTAAAATGTTGCCAATACAGTTTGGAAGCATAACATTAACACATGCTGTGACTAAACACATTTCAACCAAGTCTTTTTCTTCAGTGGTCAAATAAAATAATACACATATAGAGTTGGAAGGGGCTATACAGGCCATCTAGTACAAGATCAAACTCTTTCAACATATGCAATATATAATTAAGGCCCTGCAGGTAGTGTATGAGTCCTGAAATAGATTTAAAAATATTTTGTAAGAAATGTAAATTGTACTGGATTTGTTGAAGAGACACTTTTGTAAAGACTAGGAGTAAGGAATGGTAGTTACATATCTTTAAACAGCCCCGTGGCGCAGAGCGCCACGGACTGTATAAAGGAGTAAGGGCACTGTGGGAGGAGTTAGGGCGGGCCCTGTCCGGGATAAAAATTCGGAGGGGCGAATCAGGAGCCGCAAAGCGGCTCCTGATTGGCCCCTCCAAGTGTCCATCCCGGCCCAAGCAGGTAATGGGGAGCCGCGCAAAGCGCGGCTCCCCATTCCCTGCTTCACTGGCAAGGGAGCACCCGTCCGTTCTTCCGACGGACCTCGCAAAATGGCCGCCGCCGCCAGCCAGCCGCCGCCGAAAATGGCCGAAAATGGCCGCCGCCGACAGCTAGCAGCCGCCGCCGCCAGCCAGCCACCGCCACCGCCAGCCAGCCGCCGCCGAAAATGGCAGCCGCAGCCGCTGCCAGCCAGCCGCCGCCGCCTGCCACCCAGCCACCGCCAAAAATGGACGCTGCCGCAGCCTGCCAGCCAGCCGCTGCCGCTGCCAGCGAGCCAGCCGCCGCCAGAAATCGCCAACCGTCCAAAATGGCCGCCGCCGCCGCCAGCGAGCCGCCGCCGCCAGCCGAGCCGCTACCGCCGTGACTGCCCTGCTGCCGCCCATCAATACAGGTAGGCCACTTCCCCGCAGCCCCGGCCCCACTGAACCCTTATGCCGTCCGGAGGGGGGAGGAGGATAAAGACTTCTGCGGCCCCACAGCTGCGGAAGCCTTTGGGAGTCGGGGGCAGGAGGCCGCGCCCATCTAGCGCCCATTTTATTTCAGATTAAAATGGGCTTTAGCTCTAGTATGTATAATAATTCCATTCTCAGAGAATATAGAGCTCACAGTCAGAAATTAGAGAGGCTAAGAACCACTATTCTGAAAAGCAAATCAATGGCATAAAGTTAATGACCTTTATCGTGGCATGCTAAATGATTTCCTTTACGAATGCTACTAGCAGAAAAGCCCATGGCATCCAGGAATGCAATGGGCACTAGTGAGCCATGTGAGAAAGAGCAGAGAGTGTGAGTTTGGGGGGCCAGGCAGCGTTCAGGGCATCGCGGCGGTGGGACAGGCGTGGAGGTGGCGGGGCAGGATGCGGGGCGATGGCAGCAGGGAGACATGGGGCTGTGTGGCGGATGGGGTGGGCTCAGTGCTGAGGCGCGCCTGGAGGGGTGGCAGCGTGTTGGAGCCTGCAGGCAGCCAGGTGTGTCTGGCGAGGGGCTTGGTGCCGGTTGGTGAAGGGTTGTTCCTGGCTGGCGGTTTGAGGCACCGTGGGCAAGATTTGCATGGAGGTATGGTGGCGCATGGGGTGGCGGCTGGGGCTGTGCGCAAGCCATGTAGGCTGCTGATGGCCGGCCCTAGTGTCGGGTCCCACAGGGAGCAGAGGGAGCAGCAGAATCGGCACCCAGCCAGTGTGTGGTGTCGAGGCGGGGTGAGCACCTTGCTAGTGGGGCAGGTGGTGGGAAGCAAGTGTAGCAGCGTGGGTTCTCAGAGGCCGGAGGGCCACTGTGGCGTGAGCCCATGGGTCGGGCGGCATGTAGGCTGGGCCGGCTGCTGGTGCCCCAGGGCAACCTCGGGGAAGGACGAGTTTCATCAGACTGGAGGGAGGTGAGTAGTGGGGTACCTCAGGGCTCGGTGCTCGGCCCGGTACTTTTTAACATATTTATTTCTACTTAATTTCTACTTAATAAGCCCGCTGTGAAGGGAAATACAGCGGGCGCTAGTGCGTGGGGAGGAAGAATGTTGCGAAGGAAGGTAGAAGAGGGGAGGAGGAGTGGGAGGGAGAAAGGAGGGGAAGAGGATTTTGCAGGGACGGATAGAAGGGAGAAGAACAGGAAGGGATCAAGGAATTAAGAGAGGAAGTAAGTGAGAGGGAGAGACAGAGAGAGAAGAAGGAGATGGAGAAAGGGAGGAAGGAAAGAAGGGAGGAAGGGAAGAAGGCAGGCAGGGAGGTAGATAGAATGGGATGGGAGAGGGGTATATGTGAAGGGGCGGGTTGGCAGGGGGGAAGTGGGAGGGAGATGGCAGTGTGTGTGTGTGCGTGTGTGTGTGCGCGCGTTTGTGTGGGTAAAAGGTGTGTGTGTGTGTGTGTGTGTTTGTGTGGGTCCGGAAGGGAGGGTTAAGGGAGAGGCGGGGTGGGTTGGGCAGGGGGAAGAGCAGTGTGTGTGTGTGTTGGGTGGAGTTCTGCCAGGCCCAGGGGAACCCGGGGCCCGGCAGAAGCCTAAGAAGGTTGGTGGCTTGTTCCGGGGCCAGGTGTACCCTTGCGGCCGCGAGGCAGTGCCTGGGCCCGGCAGAAGCCTGGAAAGGGCGGCGTAGGGCGGGCGAGGCTTCTGCCGGGCTCAGGCGCTCCTTCGCGACAACCTCTGACAACCCACTGCAGCTACACTTGCTTCCCACCGCCTGCCCCACCAGCAATAGTGTAATTAGCCATTCTTTGAAAGCTGCAGGTCAGTGCTGATTTCTATTCCTTCAGGCCAACATTTAGGGCAGTGGTGCCCAACCTTTTTATCACTGGGGACCGGTCAACGCTTGACAATTTTACTGAGGGGGGTAGTCTTTTGCTGAGGGATGTCGCTGCCGCCTGAGCCCCTGCTCCGCTTGCTTTCCTGCCGGCGCCCCTGATTTCCCGTTGCCAACTGTGGGGCGCTGCCAGCAGGTGAGTCAGTGGCAGAGTGGCAGGGCAGCCCCCGAGGCAGCAGCTGGGGAGGAGGACGAAGAGGAGCCGTGGCCCGGTACCGACTGATCTACGTTCCGGTCCGGGCTCCGGACCAGAGGTTGGAGACCACTGATTTAGGGCATAAAATGTCTAGTTTTATTGATGCCTTGGTCCCCAGGTTTGTCTAAGTTTTGCTGTGTATGGGCATGCTGAAGGCCAACTAGCAGAAGCCTAGCCTGCATCTTCTTTAATAACTTTGATACGTTATTAAAGGTCTCCTTGCAAATAAACCCAGATCTCTCAGTATATCATTTCTTTGAGAGCTTTTAAGGACCTATGGAGCCCCTGGCCAGGATCCATAACAGTTGGTTGGGTCCATTTACTTTCTAATGTGACAAGGCCACTGTCAGGAATTTTAAAACACTAATGTAATGGTTTGGTGAAAAGAAATCTAATATAGTGTCCCTTCAATATGTCCATTAAAATAGTGTAATTTTCAGAATGCATTTGGAAATGGACAGGAGATGGGAAGTAAAATATGTCCACTTATTACAAGATGACAAAACACTTAGTGTCTGAACAAATCTGATCAGGCTCCCCCCTCCCCCCCCCAACACATACAATCTCACCTTTGGAGTTTTTTAAATTACCTTCATCCTTGCAAATAAGCCTGCCTAGATTCATTGCAGGTACCTCAACTTGGAAGATTAGGCTGAAGTGGAGACAGGCCTAATTGTCAGGCCTGAATGACGGTATTGTCACCAGCCTAACAGCGCAGGATTTGTGCCACCAACAGAGGAAAAACCATTTCCCTGATACTGCTGGCTTTGATTTCGTCTAATCTTTTGTGTCTTTGGTATAAAAATAGCACTTGTAGCTTTCTTCATCCTTAGTAAAATTCTTCATTGTTAGTGCTCTACAGCACCTGGCTCTCTTTGGAAAGCCACTAAGAAGGCTCTCTGTTTAGCGTTTCTGAACTCTTCATTTAGTGGTCATAGAATCATAGAGTTGGAAGGGACCTCATGGGTCATCTAGTCCAACCCCCTGCACTATGCAGGACACTCACATCCCAATCGCTCATCTACTGTAACCTGCCACCCTCTTGAACCTTCAGAGAATCAGCCTCTCCGTCAGATGGCTATCTAGCCTCTGTTTAAAAATTTCCAAAGATGGAGAGCCCACCACCTCCCGAGGAAGCCTGTTCCACTGAGAAACCGCTCTAACTGTCAGGAACTTTTTCTGGATGTTTAGATGGAATTTCTTTTGAATTAATTTCATCCTCTGGGGCAAGAGAGAACAACTCTGCTCCATCCTCCATATGGCACCCTTTTAAATACTTGAAGATAGTTATCAGATCCCCTCTCAGTCATCTCCTCTTTAGGCTAAACAGACCAAGCTCCCCCAACCTTTCTTCATGTCTTGATCTCCAAACCCCTCACCATCCTTGTTGTCCTCCTCTGGACACGTTCCAGTTTGTCAACATCCCTCTTCAATTGGTGTCCAAATCTGTACTCCAAGTGAGGCCGAACCAGAGCAGAGTAAAGCGGTACCATCACCTTCCGTGATCTGGACACGATACTCCCTTTGAGTAGAACTTTACAATTTAGCAGAACTTTACAATTGAACTTCATTTTATTCACTTTAGCCCACTTCTCGAGCCTATCAAGATCATCCTGTATTCTGTTGCTGTCTTCAGTTGTGTTTGCTACCCCTCCCAGTTTAGTATCGTCTGCAAATTTAATAAGTATCCCCTCTAATCCCTCATCCAAATCATTTATAAATATGTTGAACAACACAGGCCCCAGGACAGATCCTTGGGTACTCCACTTGTCACTCTTTTCCAAGAAGATGCTGAACCATTAACAAGTACTGAAATCCAGATAAACTATGTCCACAGCATTCCCCTGATCCACTTTCCCCCGTGTCACTTTCTCGAAAAAAGAGATAAGGTTGGTCTGACATGACTTGTTCTTGTGAAAACCATGCTGAGTCTCAGAAATCACAGCTCTCAGTTCCAGCTGCTCAAGGACCGCGTGTTTGATTATTTGTTACAGAATTTTGCCAGCTAGAGATTTCAAGCTGACCGGTCGATAATTACCAGGATCCTCTTTTTTCCCTTTCTTGAAGATGGAGACAACATTTGGCTGCCTCCAATCGTCTGGCACCTCACCCGTTCTCCAAGAAATGTCAAAAATAATGGACAGGTTCAGAGATGACATCTGCAAGTTCTCTTAGTACCTTTGAATGCAGTTCATCTGGCCCAGAAGACTTTGTTTCATTCAAAGAAACTAGGTGTTTGTGGACTGCTCCAACAGTGATCCTAGGCCACCATTCCCGTCCCCCGGGTTGTGTTACGTTTTTGCCACATTGATCACTATTTCCCTCACAAGACCGAGGAGAAATAGTTAAGCAGTTCGGCCCTCTCTTCATCATCTTTAACCGCTCCCAGCGGAGCGGATTAAATAAAACCGTAAGGGCCCCAAGGACGGGCCCTGTCCGGGATGAGGAAGGGTGCTGATAGGCCCCTTTCCTCCGATTGTCAGTCTGGCGGCAAGGAACCAAAATTCACTTTTTTGTCCTCGCAGTGGTCCTATGGTGTCCCTATTCTTTTTCTTGCTTGAAATATAACTAAAGAAGACTTTTTTGTTATGTTTAGCATTTCTTGCTAGCCGAAGCTCATATTGAGATTTAGCTTTTCTAACACTCCTCCTACAATTGATTTTGTTTATACCCATTCTTGGTAATAAGGCCTTCCTTTCATTTCCTAAATGACTCTTTTTTATTCCTCAAATCTTTTGACAACTGCTTATGGAGCCACCTTGGCTTCCTTAGGCTCCTTGGTCATGCAGCTTCATTAATTTGCACTATATTTGCCTTGCTCAGGGACCAGGAAACATAATTTGAAATTAGGACAGCCAGGAGAGCTATTTGTCCTTTCTGTTTTGCCCTCCTTTTTCCAGTGAATTGATGCATACCTGCAGATTCACCATCTGAGCACAGCAAGTGGGGACCAGAGGGGCTGTTATCTTTGGCTGATTTCTTCTCAACATTGCCCCAGTCTTGTAGACTCCCCCATCCCGTTCCTTTCCAAGCAATCTGGACCCAACACTGCCTATGCTGAGCCTGATAACTGTCCCACGCTGATCTTGCCACTGTGATCGATGTGACTGTCACTTCCAGATTAGACTACTGAAGAAGAGTTGGTTCTTATATGCCGCTTTTCTCTCCCCGAATTAGTCTCAAAGCGGCTGATAGTCACCTTCCTTTCCCTCTCCCTGTGAGGGAGGAGAGGCTGAGAGAGCCCTGAGATTACTGAAGAAGAGTTGGTTCTTATATGCTGCTTTTCTCTACCCGAAGGAGTCTCAAAGCGGCTGACAATAGCCTTCCCCTTCCTCTCCCCACAACAGACACCCTGTGAGGGAGGGGAGGCTGAGAGAGTCAAGAAGCACTTTACAGGCATGTTGTTCTACCCTCACAGCTGCCCTCTTGGGGCAGAGCCCAGGCAACCTCCCTTGGCTTCCCAGCTGCCACAGCGGGACTGGCTGCAGTAGCTCAGGTTGCCCGTGGAGAGGACATCTTCTTTGCCTTCCTGGCTTCTCCATACCAGCAGAATTCTCAATCCCTCTAGAGCAGAATGTGCAAGTTTGCTGGGATAGTTCCTTGCTTTTACTCAGGGAGAGGCTGCAGCTAAACAAACTCGCTTTTCTTTAACAACTCCAGTGTAACCAAGTCTCAATGGAGAGAGCGACATGCACGTAATGATCCATCCCCAAGCCTGTTTACTCAGCAGTGGGAGGGACTTGGCTCCTAGTTAAGCATGTGTAGAACAACAGCTGTGCCACTCAAAGTGCAGCACAGGCCTCCTCAGAGTAAAAGCACTGAAATGTGTCTTCAGTTTAACTTATGTTACTGAACTGGGCAACAATGTTTTGGCTAAAAAACTTTCCTTCCTTCTACACTACCAACAGGGAGCATGAATGCTATAAATAAGCACAGACAGCCATCTGCTGGACCTCAGAATCATTACATACCATGTTCTTTCTTGGAAGAAAAGCTATGTGGTATTTTCAGGGCCAAACCAGACATGTGCTGGAAGTTCCTCAGATGGATTTTGGACTCCCTGGGATGGTGGCCTGCAGCCAGGAAGCAGCCCCCAATGACATTCTTTCACGCTTAGATTATTTCATTTATCTTATTGGAGAAGAGATCCAGGTTGAAATCATGTTATAACCTTCAAGAATGAAACCATTGTTCAGTATCCACAAGAAAAATCGGTGAGAACTGCTTATTGGAAAACTAAATAAGTCTTTGGGTTCGGCAAGACAGACTCCAAGTTCTTTGAAAAACAAGAGCTCTTTATTCAATTAACACCAACTCCAACACCAAACAGATAAACCACACAACTTATATACATTTCAGGCAGCCTGCCGTGAACCCTATTGGCCCTTATCGGAGGAGCATGATTGGCCCTTAACAGGGCCCCCGGGGGCTGTCAGATTGAGATTGGTTGGCCTTCAACCCATCATTTGCATACTTTGCAGAATGTCCACATACATAACACCCCTCCCCCCTAAGGTAAGCACCCACCAGGTTCTACACAAAGTCCTCTAGGTGCTTGTTTGTGTTTCATTCTGGGGCTGCTGGTGCAGGGGTTGTTGCTGCAGAGGGTGTGGTTGTTGTGACCAATAGTGGAGTCAGTGCCAGGGGCAATGGCAGAGGGAAGGATATGGCAGCTGTCAGTTCAGCCTCACTGTCCGGTGACCAAGTTATAGTCATCTGAGTCCTGGGGGGGGGGAGGAGAAGAAGCCAGCAGGTTAATTGGATTTATTGGGGGCAAGATTCCTACCACATTCCATGGCTTTGAAAGCAGTGCTGATATTTGTTGAAGATCTTGCTGCTGATGGCTGACAGAAACATCACGAGAGTACTGGAGCTGTGTAATAGAAGCAGATGCCCTTTTGCTGACATCATCTGTAATTGAAATCTGCTTCGTGTGACTACTTACTTGAAGGACCCAAGGGAAAGGCCCATGAAGATGTATAAAGACTGCCTAAATTATAAAGAGGGCAGGCACAGTCATCGGACGGGGGCAGGATTAACTGCCCTGGAAAAGCAGAAGACTTTGCAAAGTATTTTTTAGAAGGTGCTTAACATCTCTCTGGAATACAGGAGCTTGGAGAAATCACTTTCTGGGCAGCTTCGGATGATTGGAAGAGTCTATTAGTATAAGCTGGATACTGTGCGGTCTATTGTTACATTAATAAAGTTATTATTCTGACTTTCTCCACTTTTTCTTTTCTAACTGGGGAACTCTTTGTTTATCTTTACTCATATGCTATGTCTTAAAAATACTTGCTAGTAACAGCCTAATTTCATAGTAAAGTTCTACATCTGAGACAGAAAAATGAAAAGCATGCCTACTGGATGGGGGATATGCTTCTAGGTAACACTGTGGGCCATTTCACACTCGTTCAAAATTGCACAATGGTTGCAAATTGAAATCGCTACTGTTTTGCTGTTATACACAACGTCGTTGACAATCTGCAACACTCCTGAAACCGATCTGCAAAAAGCGCTTCGTTGTAGCGCTTTCAGGGAAATCCCAAAAAGTGGATTCACCCTCCGGAAAGCGCTACACTCTTGCAACCAATCTGCAACACTAGCGGGAAAGTTCTGTGCGTTACCATTGTTGCGGTTTCTGCAAAGACCCTCCCCCTGGCTCTCCTCTGATCTTCCGGCGAAGCGATCACCATTTTTTTTTCTCAGAGCGAACGGAGATCAATGCACCGGCGAGCCTCCGTTTACCCAGCGAGGCTTCCCCGTCTGCAGTCCCTCCCCAGAGCTGTTTTAAGTCACCAAGCACCAAGCAACACACAGCCCCGTTTGCTGGTTTATATTCCCTTTATTTTTCACTCCAGTTTTGGCCGAAAATCGTGCCCGTGCGGGGGTATTTATTTTTCACTTGGGGGGAGTGTGGCAACGATGAAACGGCAGCTCAAACACCACCTGCTAGCTAGATGGGTCTCTCCGTTGCAACGAATTAACGCAGATTCGTTGCAATGTGTTTTTTTTAAACCTTCCTTAAAGGGAAAGGGGCTTTTGGGGAGCATAATAACGGCCGCCAATTGGCTGCTTGATGGCCAGGGGCGGGACAAAGCTCGGCAATATCGCTTCCTGGCTAGCGATTTTTGCCGAGGCCGGAAACCTGTGGGAAACGATAGAAACGCAACTGGATTCCACTACAAAGGCAGGTATGCATAACGATGAATTCCACTATTTAAAATGGCGTTTTTTCGTTCCGCAACCAATTTGCTACATAGATCCTGGTGAGGAATGGCCCTGTGAGTGAACGAGACCTTGGAGTACTTGTGAATTGTAAACTGAGAGCCAGTTTGCTGTAGTGGTTAGGAGTGCAGACTTCTAATCTGGCAAGCCTGGTTCGATTCTGCGCTCCCCCACATGCAGCCAGCTGGGTGACCTTGGGCTCGCCACGGCACTGATAAAACTGTTCTGAACGGGCAGTGATATCAGGGCTCTCTCAGCCTCACCCACCCCAACCCACCCCACAGGGTGTCTGTTGTGGGGGGAGGAATGGGAAGGCGACTGTAAGCCGCTTTGAGCCTCCTTCGGGTAGGGAAAAGTGGCATATAAGAACCAACTCTTCTTCTTCTTCTAAACTAAACATGAGCAGGCAGTATGATGCAGTGGTAAAAAAGGCAAATGCCATTTTGGGCTGTATCATAGAATCATAGAGTTGGAATGGGCCATGCAGGTCATCTAGTCCAACCCCCTGCTCAACGCAGGATCAGCCCAAAGCATCCTAAAGCATCCAAGAAAAGTGTGTATCCAACCTTTGCTTGAAGACTGCCAGTGAGGGGGAGCTCACCACCTCCTTAGGCAGCCTATTCCACTGCTGAACTACTCTGACTGTGAATTTCCCCCCCCCCCTGATATCTAGCCTATATCATTGTACTTGTAGTTTAAACCCATTACTGCGCGTCCTTTCCGCTGCAGTTTCTGAAACTTAAATTACAGGAATGCATAGAAAATAATGTATTGTATCTTTGCCAATTAGCCTTCAAAAAAGGGCATTCAACGACGGAGCGTTTTCAGACCTTGTATTACTTAATTGGCTAAGAAAGGCCCCACGAGAGGGCTTTATGTGGCCTTTGCAGACCTACTGGTGATTCCCTAGACAAGGATAGGCTTTGGCAGAAAGGTAAGGTTGAGGCACGTCTCGTTCCTCTGATAAGACAACATCATGTAAATCCCATTGTAAGAGGTAGGAACAAAGGTAGGAACCTCAAGCTCATTGACAAATTAAAGTTAGTGTACCTGTTAATGCGTGTGCCCCCCCCAAAAGGTGGTGGTAACTGATTAGGAGTGCTACTAACTGCTCCCTAAAACCCCCATGGGTTCAGCTTAATTACAACTCGCCACCATCCAGAGCAGGGGTAGTCAAACTGTGGCCTTCCAGATTTCCATGGACTACAATTCCCATGAGCCCCTGCCAGCGTTTGCTGGCTGGGGCTCATGAGAATTGTAGTCCATGGACATCTGGAGGGCTGCAATTTGACTACCCCTGATCCAGAGTATCTAGGAAAATGTAAAAGTTAAAGAGACTAAAGAACCACGCACAAACTTGGATGCCCCAAAGACACTGGTGGCGAGAGATGTAAAGGCGGGGACATTCCGAGGACAGCAGTGCAGTGGAGGCCATATGGGGTACAGTCGTCCTGTGGAGCAGCCAGCTAAAAACGCTGATACCAGACCCAGGAGCCCAAAACGACATTTCTTCTGGACAAGAGAATACTAACTTAGTCTTGTTGTTAGCAATGATCTGTACACCGCCCGTGGCGCCGCGGGCGCCACGGACTAAATAAAACAGTAAGCCCTCCTGGGGCGGGCTGTGTCCGGGATGAGGAAGGGTCCGGATTGGACCCTTCCTCATGACAGACAATCGGAGGCACCAATCGGCAGGTGCGAAGCGCCTGCCGATTGGTCCCTCCGATTCCCAGGCGCAGCAACTGTGAGCCGCGCGCAGCGCGGCTCGCAGTTGCTCCCGGCCTGACTCGGCGAGAGGCGCTTCGCGCCTCTCGCCGCGTCAGGCCGCCGCCCGAGGGAACCCCTGGCAGTCGCGCAGTGCGCGGCTGCCGGGGGCTCCCTGCCCGGCGGCCTGACGCGGCAAGAGGCGCAAAGCGCCTCTTGCCGCGTCAGGCCGCCCCACGACGGAGCACCCGGCAGTCGCGCGGAGCGCGGCTGCCGGGAGCTCCCTGCCCTTCAAGACGCCGCCCGTCAAGCCGCTGCCCGAGGGAGCCCCCGCAAACATCCCCTGCAAACATCCCCCTCCCCTGCAAACATCAGGCTCCCCTGCAAACGTCAGGCCGCCGGGCAGGGAGCCCCCGGCAGCCGCGAGGGAGCCCCCGGCAGTCGCGCGGAGCGCGGCTGCCGGGAGCTCCCTACCCTTCAAGTCGCCGCCCGTCAAGCCGCCGCCCAAGGGAGTCCCTGCTAGCGGCGCGCAGGCCGGCTGGCGGGGGCTCCCTGCCCGGCGCTCTGACGCGGCCTGCGCGCCGCTAGCAGGGACTCCCCTGCAAACATCACTGGAAAACCCCGAGCTTTGGCGCCTTCACAACACCCCGACGAATTCCAAGATGGACGCCAACGGCCCACAGAGCGCCCGAGGATGCCCCGCCGCCGCCGCCCGCCTTCTCCAAGGTGAGCTTCCTTCCCCCCGCTGCCCTGTCCCTCCCTATCCCCCAGTTTCTAGCGCCCATTGTATTTTCGTTACAATGGGCTCTTTTACTAGTTTGATCCTAATTTTGAAAATTAGCATACTTGGAATGACAATATTCTGCATCTAAAGAGTTTATTCTATGTATCCATCTACGCATTTGGGCATATTTCAATGGATGTACTGAATTATGTATTTTTCCAGTGTTTGTTCCTTGCGCTTGTTTGACTAAATTTTCTTCCTCTTTGGTGTTGACACTACAGCGCCATCTAGTGTGTTTACTGTGACTACATGGAACTAGTTGTAAAGTCTGAGTACTGTGCCAGGTTTCTCCAGTTGCTCAGAGGCGTCCCCTCCATCCCGCAGCACAGCGCTAGCTGCGCCAGGAGAGATCAGCCGCTTCAGGTGCCGAAGTGCTCAACCCTAGCTGCAGCTCTGCATTCCAGAGACAGGGAAGATGGGGGGGGGAGGGAGAGGTGTGAAAGGGAGAAGGAAGGGAAGGAATCAAGGTGCAATAAACTCTCAGCATTTACACATCAAACTAACATCAAACAGAATCAAAACAAATGACAGCAGCACAGCATTCTGACAAACTGTCACTTTAAGAGATGTGTGCATTGATGCACCTGCAACTAATTACTAGTTGTTCATTTTTTGCCTTGATGTTGCTTCCCAATGATCCGTTTTTGCTGTCTGAGAAACCACGTGTTCACTTTGACTTTGTGTGGTCATGTGGTGAGGAACAATTTGTTTTGTAAATCGGTTCTTAAACTCCATTTTTGTCACGGTGTGATTTTATTTAATTTTTGTACTTCGTAATAACTTATGAGCTGAGGGAAACTTGCAAAACTGTCTCATATCCAGGGTACTAGTTCTCTTACTCTGTTCTATGATGTTAAAGTGAAAATCTTACTTGGTGTAATATTAGGAGTGGCAACTTCTAATCCAGCAAGCCGGGTTTGATTCCATACTCCTCCAGAGGCATCCAGCTGGGTGACCTAGGGCTAGTCACAGTCCTAATAGTGCTGTTCTTATAGAGCAGTCACTCTCAGGACTCTCTTAACCCCCACTTACCTCACAGGGTGTCTGTTGTGGGGAGAGGAAAGGAAGGCAATTATAAGTCTCCTTCTGGCACTTCTTTTTCTTCTTTACTCTGCTTTATGATGCAAAGATGCACCCTTTCTTCAAGATTAAGGACTGACATTTAGTGAAGTTGAGGTCAACTTTACTGGAATATACAGATATAGATATATAGATTATTGTTGAGCCACTTGGTTTCCCTCTGTGATTACGGCCTCATCCTGCGTGATTCCCCTGTGTGTCATTTGGACCAGTGGTCCCCAACCTTTCTGAGGCTGGGGACCGGGGCCGCGTCCACGCGGACCACGCCTGCGGGCCACGCCCGCGCATAGAGCCACGCCCGCGGGCCACGTCCGCGCATCGGGCCGCGCCCGTGGGCCGCGCACATGCAGGCCACGCCCGTGCGGCCCGGCCCTGATTCCCTCTCCCCGCCCTCCCGCAGTAAGAAGCTTCCCAGGCTGCAGGCTTGCGGCCTGGGAAGTTTTTTACTGCGGGGGGGGGGGCGGGGAGAGGGAGCTGCGGCCCGGTGCCATGGCCTTCGCGGCCCGGCAGTGGGCCATGGCCCGCAGGTTGGGGACCACTGATTTGGACCATCCGGAAGGAGGCAATCCTACCCAACCTGCAGCCTCTGGTGCTGCCCTGCTGCTCAGACCTGGGCTGCTGAGGTCACAATGCCAAAGTTCTGTTGTTGTGGCAACGCAGGTGCCTAAAGGCGGCTTCACCTGACAGTTGGCCTCAGAGGGAGATGGGCAGTGCTGGTGCTCACAGCACACATCGCTGAGGCTGTGAACCAGTTCAGAAGTCTCCTGCATTTGAAAGCAAACGTCTTCCGTTCAAATGAAGAGCAAGGAGCTCAGCTACATACGCTAGCCAACAGCAGGTGACATGACAGGGGTGAGTGGCTGGTGGGCCTATAGGTGAGTTCAATACCCACTCAAGGAAGGAATAGGTGGATTGTCTGGAGGAAGAAAGTAAGATCTGTGGTAGTTTTATTGTTGCCTGTATATAAAAGAAAATCTTTTTAAACAGGGTCTAGATTTTGTTGAGCATATTGGCATTAGTTTTTTGTAACAGCGTTTTCTGCCCTGATAAATTAGAATTGGCATGGAGTAGTGAATATACCCCCAACAAAATCTGTTAAGTTTAGGGGAAGGTATAAGGCAGGGGTAGTCAAACTGAGGCCCTCCAGATGTCCACGGACTACAATTCCCATAAGCCCCTGGCGGGGGCTCATGGACATTATAGTCCGTGGACATCTGGAGGGCCGCAGTTTGACTACCCCTGGTATACAAGGTATAAGGATTAGGGGCCTGCCCTGATGATCTCCCCTCCAGGGCTGACCTTGCTGAATTGCCAAGATCTGACAAGCTCAGAGTCGCTACACAGAGGCAGGCCCTTCGAACATCTCTTGCCGTAAGTCAGCTGTCACTTGATGGCAAAAATGAATTATAATTATCTTTAAACCGCCCGTGGCGCCACGGGCGCCACGGACTATATAATTCGTTAAGCCCCCTTGAGGTGGGCTTTGTCCGTGATGAGGAAGGGTCCGGATTGGACCCTTCCTCACGACAATCGGAGGTACCAATTGGCAGGCGCGAAGCGCCTGCCGATTGGTCCCTCCGATTCCCAGCTCCAGCAACTGCGAGCCGCGCAAAGCGCAGCTCGCAGTTCCCCCCGGCCTGACGCGGCAAGAGGCGCTCCGTGCCTCTCGCCGCATCAGGCCGCCGACCCAGGCCGCCTCTCGCCGCGTCAGCCCGCCGCCACCGGAAGATCGCCCCCGCCGACCAGCCTGCCGCTGCCGACCAGCCTGCCGCTGACCAGCCTGCCGCCGCTGCAGCCGACGACGACGACTCAAGTAAGCACCTAGCGTCCGCTGCATTCCCCTGCAGCGGGCTTGCTTACTAGTTATCTATATTTTGACTTTTATTCTACCCTTTCTCAAAAGATTCAGAGTGGATAATTAGGTGACATACAAAATGGAAAACACACTGGCTCCAGCCCTCGGCCCCTACGACATGCAACTACCCCAGAGTGGTTTGGGGATTTGCGGGGCCCTAGCAGATTACAATATCAATGGGAACAGCCACACGGGGGGGGGGGACCCCTACAGTGGAGAGGGGCATCATTCCGTATGTCCTTAATGAGAGCAAAGGCGGGAGGAGTGAGGCTACAGCCCTGATCAATGGGGAGGAAGACGCTGTGCAGGGCCCCTGGAAGCGCAGGGCCATAGCACATGCTACATGGATAAACTGGCCCTGTAAATACCTACCCTTGAAGCGAGGGAAGGCGGATTAGACACCACAGGCTTCGTCTTCAAATCATACAGCCTATCAGGACATAGATTTAAATCTGACTGCCAAAAAGAGCTCCCAGCAGCCAATCATGCAAGGGGAGTTTTCCCTGCAGCCTTAGTTGAGGACAAGCTGGCTCCAGGATCAGCTGGGTGCAGGGAGGTGGCTCCCCACAGCATGCGGATCCTGGCTGGGAAGGCTTCTCCTGCAGTGCTGTTTAAACCATGCCGCAGAAGAAGCTGGCCCCAGAATCTGCTGCACCACAACTAGCAGATTGTTCCCTGTGGAATAACAACTTCTTGGGCTGGCTTCTTTTGCAGTCCATTTAAACTTTAAGGGGACTTCAGAAGAAACTGGACTAAAAGCTGAGAGGCAGGAGTGATCTGCTCCTGTCTCTCCACTGTTTTCAGTTCTTCTAGTAATTCCTCAATACAGCCAGGATTTTTTCAGTCCCTCCCCCCAAAATAAATAAATAAATAAATAAACCAAGCAAGTACATTTGGGAAGGTGAAATATACCCAAGGAATTTTGGGGGTATATTTCCCACTCATACCCAAATTTACACTCAGGGATATAATTCTAAACAATGCTTTAGATCAGTGGTCCCCAACCTTTTTATCACCGGGGACCGGCCAACGCTTGACAATTTTACTGAGGCCCGGGGGGGGGTAGTCTTTTGCCAAGGGACGGTGCCACTGCCTGAACCCCTGCTCCGCTTGCTTTCCTGCCGGCACCCCTGACTTCCCGCCTCCCACGGGGGGCCCTGCCAGCAGCAGCTGCACAATGCCACGCCGAGGGGGAACCCCAGCCGTGGCGGCTGCTGGAGAGCACCAAAGGTGAGCCGGCAGCAGAATGGCAGGGCAGCCCCAGAGGCAGCAGCTGGGGAGGAGGACGAGGAGGAGCCGCGGCCCGGTACTGCCTCATCTATGACCCGGGACCGGTCCCCGGACCAGGGGTTGGGGACCACTGCTTTAGATGACTGTTGGCCTAAGAGCAGATTCTTGGTATACGTTTGCAGATTTCCCCAAAGAGATTGGAACAGACCTCTACATGGACTTAAAAGGCCGTTGCCGAGGATATAAATGGCAGAAAAATGTTGACTGATGGGGGAGAGAGAGTACTGCTTTCATCACAAAATGCAAGTTTATAGAATTCTGCAATAATCCATACTGAATTGCATCCGCTTTCGGCGCTGCAAAAAAACAGTCATCTCTCTATGAGCTCCTCTCTTAATTATTATGACCCCTAAGGCTATTTTTAGAACAAAAAAATGTGAATCTAGATAAATTCCTACAAGATGTACCAATCAATACATTCATAGAATCATAGAGTTGGAAGGGGCTATACAGGCCATCTAGTCCAACCCCCTGCTCAACGCAGGATCAGCCCAGAGCATCCTAAAGCATCCAAGAAATGTGTGTATCCAGCCTTTGCTTGAAGACTGCCAGTGAGGGGGAGCTCACCACCTCCTTAGGCAGCCTATTCCACTGCTGAACTGCTCTGTGAAAAATTATTTCCTGATATCTAGCCTATATCGTTGTACTTGAAGTTTAAACCCATTACTGCGTGTCCTTTCCTCTGCAGCCAGCAGAAACAGCATCCTGCCCTCCTCCAAGTGACAACCTTTCAAATACTTAAAGAGGGCTATCATGTCCCCTCTCAACCTCCTTTTCTCCAGGCTGAACATTCCCAAGTCCCTCAACCTATCTTCATAGGGCTTGGTCCCTTGGCCCCAGATCATCTTCGTCGCTCTCCTAAGTACCCTTTCAATTTTATCGACGTCCTTCTTGAAGTGAGGCCTCCAGAACTGCACACAGTACTCCAGGTGTGGACTGACCAGTGCCGTATACAATGGGACTATGACATCTTGTGATTTTGATGTGATGCCCCTGTTGATACAGCCCCAAATGGCATTTGCCTTTTTTACCGCTGCATCACACTGCCTGTTCATGTTTAGAAGAATAAGAATAAGAAGAGTTGGTTCTTATATGCCGCTTTTCCCTACCCGAAGGAGGCTCAAAGCGGCTTACAGTCGCCTTCCCATTCCTCTCCCCACAACAGACACCCTGTGGGGTGGGTGAGGCTGAGAGAGCCCTGATATCACTGCTCGGTCAGAAGTTTTATCAGTGCCGTGGCGAGCCCAAGGTCACCCAGCTGGTTGCATGTGGGGGAGTGCAGAATTGAACCCGGCATGCCAGATTAGAAGTCCTCACTCCTAACCACTACACCAAACTGAATTAGTTTACAATCCACAAGTACCCCAAGGTCTCGTTCACACACAGTGTTACCTAGAAGCATATCCCCCATCCAGTAGGCATGCTTTTCATTTTTCTGACCCAGATGCAGAACTTTACACTTATCTTTATTAAATTGCATCTTGTTCTCATTTGCCCATTTTTCCATTGTATTCAGATCTCGCTGAATAACTTCACAGCTGAACACCAAAAAGTACTAAATCAGAAGATCACTATCTGTAAACCGCTCCACGGTATTAAATAAAAGGCTAAGGGCTAAGTGGGAGGAGAGTGGGCGGGAGCTATCACGATGGACCTTTCTGGCCCTATGGACAGAATAACCAGACACTTGTTAGCTGATAGGTCCCCAGAAATAACGGAACTGGTGGCCGAATTCTTGGCTACTGTGATACAAAAGGACAGTCGGCTAGGCAAGAATCAGGCCTAGACCAGGGGCACCTACAGTTGGTGGAAATTACTGATTGCTGGGCATTCTGGAGGAAGCTACTGTTGGTTACTGCTTATTTTCTTTTCTTTTATTGTTTATCTAGACTATGTAATTTTTATCAATTAATTATAATTATGAATTACCCTTGTTCTTATGATGTTTTATATGCCATTAAAGGTTTTTGAATTTGGTGGGTTTACTTTTTCCAATTAAAAGCATGCAGATCATCACCTTATATCTGTGAAAATGGCAGGTTAGGGATTTAACGCAGTTGTGACTGACAGGAATTCTAAGGGCCATTTCGCACACGCTACAAATGTAGCCAAATGTTAGCAAAACTTATTAACCCTACGAGAAAAAACGGCATAGTTTGATTACACACACATCCGTCTCTAGTGTTAAAAAGTTCTCCTTTACCTTTACCATTACCACTATTTTTGCAACGTACAAGTTTCCGGTCTCGCCGGAATCGCCACAAAGGAGGCGATATTTTTCCGCGCTTCGTCCCGCCCCCGGCCATCAGTCAAGCAGAACAGCCAATGAAACTGAACTGCAAGTGCAACCCCTTTTCCCTTTAATTTTTTTTAAACACAAAAATATACGTTGTAACGAATATGTGCTTACTCATTGCTCCAAAGAGAGCCGTATATCGTTGCTTCTTTGAAAAATAATATTTTCCTTGGTAAACCAGACCAAAGCACAGACTCCCACTGGACACAGCCACACATTACCTGCTTATAGGCGGACACGCGCACACCTGAGCACCATTTCTTTTTGTTAGCGATCGCCTCCTGCTGTGTTAACCTTTGCCTGTTTAATTTTTTTTTTTTTTTTTTGCCTTTTGTGGCCAGAGCAACGTTGCAATGGAAAACTTGACTATTTCCTTGTTGGTATGTATGGTCATCCTTGTGGGACGTGTTCGTGCCACTGTTTTGAGGATGATGGCTCATACCTTGGTATGCAGCAAAAGGAGATCTCCATCAGGAGAACTGCAAGATTCAGAAAGGCTTTAATGCACAAGAAATCTCAGTGAGCTCACGTGGCAGCCAGGATGAGGTGGCAAGCTCTTTCAGAACTGCGTTTTCCAAAACAGTTCTGGGTCGTAGATAGATCAACGGACTGGTGGGACAATTTTGTTTTTTGCCACTGGAGTGATGGCCAATGATGAACTTTCGGATGTCCAGGTCTACCTTTACGGAAATCATGGAGGTTCTCAGGGGCCGCATGGAGGGTCAGCGTACCGGCATGAGGATCCCCGTTTCTGTACAGAAGCATGTTGCAGCTGCCCTGTGGTACCTTGCCACCCCGAACTACTTCAGGACTGTTGCCCAACAGTTTGGCTTGGGCATTTCAACAGTGGGCGAGACCGGCAAGGAGTTCTGCTTTGCCATGGAGGCAGAGCTCTACAGCAAGGTGGTGTGCCTTGGCGACCGGCTTGGAGAGGTAGGTCGCTCTGAGATTTTTAAGGGGGGTGATGTTTTCTTCCAGCACTGCATTTAGTACCTTAGAAAGCTAACCTTTTGGTTGCGGGAAGTCAATTGGGCTGTAAAATAGTTTTTTCCTTGTTTAACAGTGCAGCAATATTTATTCGCCACGTCCCCTCTTCTTCATATTAATTTCCTCTTCCATCTTTCCCTGTAGAGCATGGATGTATTTGGGAGGCTTGGATTCCCTCACAGTTTTGCCACAGTGGATGGCACCCACATCCCCATCAGAGCACCGGAGGGCAGCATTAAGGAATACAGGAACAGAAAGGACTTCTGCTCCGTTCTCCTTCAGGGGACAGCTGACTACACAGGGAGGTTTATTGATGCCGAGGTTGGGTGGAGTGGAAGGAGGCATGATGCCCCTGTCTTTCATGAGTCCAACCTCAGGCATCCTATGGATGAAAGTGACAATCGAGGGTGTACAGGTCCCTGCTCTGATCCTCGAGGATGGCGCGTACCCGCTGCGTAAATGGTTGATGTCGCCTTTCAAAAGACGCAGGACGAATGTTCAAAGTTATAACAACTTGAGGCTCTCAAGTGCAAGAAATGTCGTGGCCTTTGGGCACATGAAGAGAAGGTTCCGTTGTTTGATGAATAGGCTGCATGTCCACATTGATAACGTCACCCCCGATCATAACCTGTATGATGCTCCACAATATCTGTGAGCAGAAGGGTCAACGAGTTCCATTCCCCTTGGAGGGGCCTGAACCTGTTGTGCTTCAGGAGGATGTCTCTCTCTCCAAGCCAAGGAGAAAGAGCATTTGCAAAGAGGGTTGCAGAGTTAGGGATGCTGCTGCCACCTATCTCTACAGGCATAGGCAACACTTTTGAGTCTGTTGACTAACGTTTGTTACTGTTGAATAAAGTTTTATTATTGTTTCCAATGACTCGTCTCCTCCTTCTTGCATCTCGAGACAACAATTCTAAGGCGGGGGGATTTTGGCAGGGGAATTATTCTCACCGCACACTGCTAACAGACTCCCTTAGAAGCAAACAATGTGGGGCTGGGAAGTCGATTGACCTCCTGGTCCACGGGATAGCATGGCTCCCCCGTGTTGCACTCTATATTAACCACCCAACGTCGCATGCAACTACGTGGCCTCATCCCATTGGACCACTGTTTTCACACTTTTGAAAATTTGATAGGGGCGGAGCATTAATGCATCTTCACTAGCCCAACGTCACTCCGCGCCATGGCTCCACGGAGGAAGGGTGCCTTTGGGCAGCGGGCAGAGGCGGAGGCAATGCTCAAGATTGTTCTTGAATCTAAGAGCGTGGAAATTCTTGAATCTAAGAGCCAGCACTCATGGCCACACCAAGGAGGCCTACATAGCCATTTCAAGAAAAATGCAGGCCGGGGGGTATAGCAGGTCCTGGGAGCAAATGAGGACAAAATGTAAAAGAATAAAGCTTGACTTTTTAAATAGTTTAGAGCAGTGGGGGGGGGGGAGCCTAGGAAGAGCAGCAGGACTGTCTTCCACTCCCAGATGATGAGGATCTGGGAGAAAGCAGGCAAGCCCCCTCTTGAAATAAGAAGACACATGGGTAAGTGCTTGTGTGCTGTAAGTTAGGGCTACATCAAGGAACTTTAACAATGCCACTAAGGTACACTAATCATTGATCAGTACTGGAGGCTTACTGTTATAACTGGTATGCTTCCAAGGCAGTGTATAGCACTAGCTGTGGTTTTGTGATGGCATCCTGTTGCCTTGGCCAGAACACATAAGTTAATAAGCAATGTTATAACACTAAAGAAAAGTCTAAATTTGCTACGTGACAGTACTTTCAAAATGTGAGGGGATAGCCGCTTAACATCTCACAACTTAACATGTGCTCATCCTAGCATTTTTGGAGACCAAATAGAGGGAACTGTCATTTTAATAACTCCCAGCGTTGACCCCCTTCCGTTCCCCTCCACAGCAACAATGTCCCCAGTGAAGATGGTGGCTGGGCCAACCGTGAGAGAGGGCAGCCATCCACCTCTGCCCATGCTACATGTGAGAGTCTAAATTAAGATCAGTGTTAACAAACATGCATACTGGACATCCTATGCTGTTTCTTGATTTTTTTACCCCTCCCCACCAACAGACGAAACCCTACAAGCCAGGATCCAGGAGCTGGAGAGACACAAGGAGCAGTCGGAGACCATGGGTGAGCATTCAGCCACGAGGGCTGTGAATAGGAAATTGTGATGGAAAAATCTAAACCCCCAAAATTGAATTAATTCCCGTCTGTTTACCCCCTTTCCAGTTAACACTCTTCAGTCGTGGATCCAGGAGCTTGAGTGAGGGGCACAAGGAGTTGTGCGAAACTTTAAGTGAGCTTGTTGTAATGATTTGAAGCATTTAAGACATGTATGCTTTGTCTAGAAACAATCCTGAACTGATCTAGCCTCTATTTTCTGTCCTCCCCCCTCCAGTACACATGCTGCAGTCTAGGGCCAGTGATCAGGATGCCGCCCTGGGAAAGCTAGGGGAGAGGTTGGACAGGGAAGGTAAGCTGGTTGCAACCATTGCTATGTGCCAATAAACCACAGTTATCTAACCTAAATGATTGGTCCTTGTTCCTCTGCACTTTATGATCTTTTTTATTTTTTATTTCATCAGCAAAAGAAAACAAAAAGAAGGAAGAGGCCAGGGCATCGTGGCTGCAGAAGGCTGTGGGAATGATAAACCGTATGAGCAGGCGGCTCAAAGTCCTGACGGGGTGGAGGTGGCCAAAGGAGAGCCTAAAGCGAAGCCTGTCAAAAGAAAGGCTGGGAAGGGGAAGGGGAAGGGGGGCAAAGTTAAAAGGCTTGAAGGGGAGGGAGATGCTAGTGAGGGGACCTGTACTCTATGACTGTACTAACTGTAATGTTTGTTCGTTGCTGTTTGGGAGTTATACTGTTGGGGATGGAAGGGGATGGGGTTTGTTGGGGATGGGAGGGAAGTTGTTTGTGGGTGGGATGGGAGTTTGGGTGCTCTAATGATGTTCCTGTTATCTTCGAATAAACACAAATTGATGTTCTTTACACACAAATATCTCCTTGCTATCTGTTTGGTTCCCCTATCAATCCCCCCGCATTGATCTACAATGTTACAGATGTGATCACCACTGCATTGGACCTTGTCCCAACCCCCCACCCATAACTCCAGGCATCACCATTAAACTTAGACTGGACAACACAGAAAATCCATGCCCCCAGCCGCATAAACAAGATTGAAAAGATGAACACAAGCGGTAACATCCAAAACAAAACCAGACTGTATTTGTTAAAACATTGTGGGTGGACATGTCCATGTGTAGGGAACTAAGATGGTGAATATGGTTCCCTTGGCTTAACTCTTCCCTTGCCCAGGGCTGGTCTTCGCCTGGTTTGGGTTCCCATGCTGTGGGTGGGGTAGGCGGGGTTTGTGGTGGTGGTGGGGGGGGGGGTGTTAGGCTTACATTAATCTGAGGTGGATTAGCACTCTCCCTCGCCTCTCTTGCCTCCGTTACTGTAGCCACTCTCTTCGCAATATCCGCAAGTCTGTTCATTGCATCAACTGAACCCCTGAGGGGATCGCTGCATGTCACAAACACCTCCCTAAGTAGCCTTCCTCCTCCCTCCTCAGCCTGGCCTCCTCCCTTCCCATCTGGCAGTGGTCTTCCTCAAAGCGGAGCACGGCCTGCTCAAAGGCACGAGAGTGTCTCATGTCCAATTCTCCTTGCTCCAGCAGCCTCTGGCCCACATTTGTCAGCAGGGAAACGTGCCGCTGTCTCCTGCGTTCTCTTTGCAGTCTCTCTTCTGCTGGAAGAGTCCCCCTTATGTGCCTTGGGTCTGGCACCATGTCTCTTGGCTGGCCACCCCCCCCCCTCCTCTTCTGGGTCCTCCTCAGAGTGTGGCTCTGAAAAAACTAGAGACAGTGCAAATCAGCGATTAAAACAACCAGCCCCCTTTAAGACCCCAGACATCATGCACACCTATGAGTCAGTGTAACCTTTTTTAATATGAAAAGATGTATGAATACCATATTAATCAACAGACAAAAGGCTTTTCTGGCACGCTTACCTGCTGGTCTCTCCCTTGCCAATTGTGCAAGCAGTCTCCTGACTGTGTTGGCTGAGTCCCAGGAACACAATCTGTTGGTTTGAAGGATGTTTCTTAATAAAAGAAAAGTAGACTGAATTCCTCATTAATGAAGATCATCCACCCTCCAGTGAGTGCACAAAGGAAAATCACAGTAGCCAGATTGTTTTCCTTCCAAGAAAATAAATGGCAATACCCACCTAATTGTGTGGAGGCCCCAGAGTCACTATCTGGGTCCTGATCCAGGTCGCTGGATTCCACTGGGGAAACAGTCTGTGTGCCATTGAGCTGTGTTTTTATTACAGGGGGGGGGGGAAGGAAAATCAGAAAGGGAACCCCCCCCCTCATCCCAGCACATACCCTTGAATACATGGCTCATTTCTCTGTGCGTGGGGAAGCATGATCCCGAACAAGCTGAGGACGAAGGTAAACATAACTAGAGATATCGTTGCAATCAATTACTGTTATTAAACTGCCAATATATATTGAAGAAAGGGAGAAACCCGGCAGCAAAAGAAGCAAGCTTACCCAAGGGCCGTCTAGGGAAAAACACTCTCCTCCTCTCCCTGGATGATTGCAAGCTCGTCTAGCGTTGCCAGTTCTGTTCCCCCTCGCTGTTGCTGAGCTGGCTGCTGGATCCTCCCAGTGGATGGTGCCTCTTCTGGATCGTCCTCCTGAGAAAGCTCGATTCATGTGGGGGCAGGCTTCCTGAGCATCTGCAGGCTTCTCCATACATGCTTCGGCCTCCCGCCCTCTCCCTCCCCGTACAGTGCATGCTGCACTTCATAAAACGGGCAGGTGACTTTTCCCACCATGGATTCCTTGTTGTGGGTTTTTGACCAGCACCAGTCCTCTGGTAGCCAAGTTCTCTCATCTTCATTGCCACCTGCTCAAATACTTCCCTGTTCCGATGGGAAGATCTGAATGAGTCCTGAATTCTTTCCTCCGAAAAAACTGCCATGAGATCCCAGATCTCAGACTCCCTCCAAGTGGGTCCTCTGCTGCTGCCCTGAACGTATGAGGATCGCAATGCAGAATCCATCTTGATTTGGCTGCTGCTGGAGAGAAATGGAGGTGCAAAGGAGTGTCCAAGCCTAGATCTTTTCTTCCCGCCCAAGGAAAGAAGGCGGGATTGTGGGCTCCTAATTGGTTTGTAGCCCCTCTGGGATGCCTTGATTGGAGCCTCTCTTGTCACATGATTTGTTCGAAAATCCCACGTGGGGGAAACTGCGAAGCCGAAGCAACACGCATCTACAAAATGGCTGTGTACATGCATCTAACAGTAGTGTCTGAACGCGCGGTGTAGTCAACAGTAACAGGTCTTTCACACAGACCCATGAAGAGACTTGGTTGCACGAAGCAATAATCCCCATTCCAACGCCATTGTCAGCAAGTGGATTAAACTCCTTTATTTGTTCAGTAACCTTAGTTAAAGAAGCTGCGTGCTCGCGTCTTCGTTACTCCTGGAGGTTTAAATTAAAAAAAAAAAAACCTTCCCCGTCTCCCGGGACCATGCCAGTATATAATACATTTTGAAACAAGGTTTGTGACATTGGATACATTAATAAATTTCCAAGTGGGTGCTTATCGTTTGCCGCCACTCCATTACTTGTTTGGGAACCTTTGTTAAAGAAGCCGCGTGCTCGCGTCTTCGTTACTCAGTTACTTCGTTACTCAATTACTCAGAGAGAGAAGAAGATGGCGGCGGAGTGAGAGCAACTAATTAACGCTCCTCCGATAAGTCTCTACAAAGCCTCTAAAAAACCTTTTTGCAGCCGTTTGAAAGCAGCAAAATATCTTTTTGACCTTGACAGTTGCCACACTGTGAATTTTGCTAATTGCAGTTATCTGCAGCTGCTGGTTATATCACCGAACTGCTACGGCCTTATCGTTTTGCGGTCTGCGACACAGAAGACTTTCTCTGCTTGTTAAAACAACAGGACGCTGTTTTATTTGAGCCTACTTTGGCCATTTGTGGAGGAGTCATTGCTTCTTCTTTCTGTTCCTGCTGCCAGTATTTGCTACCTTGGGCTGCAAGTTTATGCTTAAAACTGCAGACTACAGACCAAACAGGCCTCATCCACTGACAGAGCAGCATGCAAGACGAAAGGACAATACTAAAGGCTGCGCGGAGTCGCGCTCGGGACGCACGCCGAGGGAGCGTCTGGCAGGCGCCGCACTCCCAGCCGCGGCGGGAGAGCGAGGACATCGGTGCTTCCTCTTTAAGATCGGGGCTCTGAATGAAGAACTGACCTTGGACACCACCCAGTGGCGATCGGACGAACTACAAGGACTTGCTTGAAAAATCGCTCTTAGCTCCATCTGGTGGCCAAGTGGAGAATATTGACCAATTCTTCCTTTTTCTTTTCTTTCTTTCTGTGACTTAGCCCTCCTTGGTATCAGGATTGGCTAGTAGATAGGGATAGGGATTATACCCAGAGAGGAGTAGACAGTAGGGAAAAACTCAGCGGTGCTGGGGAGCGAACTGTAAGGGTTGGGAGAACCCCTTACAGGCGGGATCTCACCCTTGCAGCATAGCCTGTACCCACTAGCTGCGAGTTAGAGTAGGGTGGGGGGAGGGAGGGTTGGGTGGTGATAGTTAAATAGGGTAGGGAGGGTTAGGGTGGGTTAGTGCAGCCAGGTGGGGGAGTAGATAGGATATTAGTGGTTATTCTCTCTGGGGAGCAGGACTATGGAGAGGGAGGCCCAAACAGGGGGGGGGCTTGTGCTGGGGCCGGGATTCAAACGATCATGGGCCAGGGGCGTTATGGTCGGGGGAGGAGGTTGGACAAGAGAAGGGGTGGGAGCACTAGTGCCCCGTATAGGGCCCGGCCGTGGAGACACGGCCGGCGTCCTGGGTGTGCTCAATCCCCTTCTAACCTCCGGCCGATCCCCAGGAATGTGAGGGTGGAGGCTAGGGTACAGGGTCCAACATTGGTCTTGTGCAATGCAAGGTCGATTAAGAACAAGGCCTCGACTCTGCAACATTTAATCGCAGAGTCGAAGGCGGACCTTGCTTGCGTGACCAAGACCTGGGTGAGGGAAGGCGAGACAGCGGCCTTGAAAGAACTGGCCCCACCAGGTCCTTCACCAATCTCGGACCCACAAGAGGGGAGGGGGGGTGGCTATTGTGGTCCGGGAGGTCCTCACCCACAGGGCTTTCCCGGCGCCGGAAATCGAGGGGGTGGAGTTTGTCGGTATTGGTTGGGACTCGGTCGAGAGTGTGGCTATCTGGTTGGTATACCGTCCGCCCAACGCGCCGCCAGATGTCCTGCCCCGCCTGCTGGAGGCGGCGGCCACCTGGGCGTTGCAGTACCCCGGGCTTCTGATCCTGGGTGACTTCAACGTTCACGCGGACGCGCCCTCTCCAGTCCATGGCGGAGACCTGGTGACATCCATGGCGACACTAGGACTCTCGCAATTTGTTGCTGGGCCCACCCATCACGCCAGCCACACACTCGACTTGATTTTCGGCGCTGGGATAGAAGTGGAGCTGGATACAGCATTAGCTGTGCCGTGGTCAGACCCTGCGGGCCCGGCTCAAGATGCCACCCCCTCCCCAGTTGGGCGGTGGGCGTATTTTAGCCCGCCCGCGGAGACTCATGGATCCAATTGGATTCCAGAATGCTCTGCGGGACCCGATGCCTCCTGGCGACTCACTAGCGGCCTTGGTGGCAGACTGGCAGTCACGCCTATCGGCTGCTATAGATAAGATTGCCCCTAAACGTCCTCTCTGCCCTCGACTCAAACGGGCTCCCTGGTATACCAGGGAGCTCCGGGAGAGGAAAAGGGAAGTGAGACGACTGGAGCGAGTGTGGCGGAAGACTCGCGACGAAGCTACAAGAACATCTCATCGCACGCTTATGAGGGCGTATGAGATGGCGGTGAAAGTGGCAAAACGGGAGTATTTTGCTGCGGAAATCACGTCCGCAAGCTCTCGCCCGGCCCAACTATTTAGGACAGTTAGATCTCTTACCGCCCTTGAGGGGCGCCAAAATAGTAGTAAATTAGAACTAGGCTGCGAGGCTTTAGCGAGCCATTTTGCGGACAAAGTCTCGTTACTCCGCTGCGCTCTTCCCGCCACAGTTAATACAGTAAATGAACTGGAGACCCATTGGCCGCCTTTGGAGGTGACGTTCGATGGCTTCAGACGGCTCTCTTTACCCAAAGTGGACAAGTTGCTAGGTTCGGTTAGGGCGACCACTTGCCCCCCTGATCCCTGTCCATCCTGGCTCCTCAAGGGAGGTGGCCAGAGGATAGGAGGCCAGCTCAGGGATATCATCAATTTCTCCCTGGATTCCGGGGAGTTCCCTGGGCAGCTGAAGGGGGCAGTGGTTCACCCTCTCCTGAAAAGATCCACGCTGGACCCGCGGGACCCAGACAGCTACCGCCCGGTGTCGCATTTGGCATTCCTGGGCAAGGTAGTTGAAAGGGCCGTGGCAGACCAGCTCCTGGCATTCTTGGAAGAAACTTCGGCACTCGATCCATACCAGTCTGGCTTCCGACCTGGCCACGGGGTGGAGACGGTGTTGGTCGCCCTGTTGGATGACCTCCGTCGCCAGCTGGATAGAGGCGGGTCGGCAGTGCTGGTTCTTCTGGACCTGTCGGCCGCTTTTGACACCGTGGACCACGAACTACTGGTCCACCGCCTCGCCGAAACGGGGATACGGGGCACAGCTTTACGCTGGATACGCTCCTTTCTCCAGGACCGGACTCAGAGGGTAGCACTGGGAGATGAGCTCTCGGGCCCTACAGACTTCCTTGTGGAGTCCCACAGGGCGCGGTCCTCTCTTCCACATTGTTCAACGTCTTTATGCGCCCTCTGGCCCAGCTGGTGCGGAGTTTTGGGCTGGGTTGCCACCAGTACACTGATGACACCCAGCTCTATCTCCTCATGGACGGCTGCCCGGACTCTCCCCCGGAACCATTTGCCAGATGTTTGGAAGCGGTGACAGAATGGTTCAAGCAGAGTCGCCTGAAACTCAACCCCTCCAAGACGGAGGTCCTGTGGTTGGGACATAGGGGGTGGGAACAGGAAGCGCGTTTACCCACCCTGGGAGGGACGCACCTTACCATCGCGTCCCAGGCCAGGAATTTGGGTATGATCATTGACGCCTCCCTGACCTTGGAGGCGCAGGTCAAAAGAGTAGCGGGCCAGGCATTTTTCCAGCTTCGCCAGGCCCGACTACTAGCGCCCTACCTGTCCCCCGAACACCTAGCCACAGCAATCCATGCAACAGTCACCTCCAGAATTGATTTCTGTAACTCGCTCTACGCGGGCCTTCCCTTGTCCTTGGTCCGGAAACACCAGCTAGTGCAAAACGCAGCTGCCAGGGTCCTCACTGGTACACCTTGGAGGGCCCACATTCAGCCAGTGCTGAGGCAGCTGCACTGGTTGCCAATTGCTGCCCGGATCCGGTTCAAGGTTTTGGTTTTAACCTTCAAGGCTTTACGCGAGTTGGGACCCACATACCTGAGGGACCGCCTATCGCCCTATGACCCCCGCAGAGCCTTACGTTCTGCGGGAGAAAATCTGCTGGTCGTTCCCGGCCCCAGGGAAGCATGCCTGGCCTCGACCAGGGCCAGGGCCTTTTCGGTCCTGGCCCCTACCTGGTAGAATGAGCTCCCGGGAGAGCTGCGGGCCCTGCGAGATCTTCCATCATTCCGCAGGGCCTGCAAGACGGAGCTCTTCCGTCAGGTTTATGGTTGAGGACGAGGCTAACATCTATGCCCCCCCCGGGGACCCGGGACCTGGGATTGAGATTGGGGATTAGAACCATCAGTATCCCCTCTCCACCTGCTTGTAGTAGGAGGGGGAGGTTGATTAGCCTATCTTGCCAGGTTAGCTTGCTAACCGATAATGTTATATTGTAATTGTTGCTGAGGGTTTTTAATGGATTTTATTGGGGGTTTTAAAATGTTGTAACCCGCCACGAGCCGTAAGGGAGTGGCGGGCAATAAATCGAAAGATGATAATAATAATAATAATAATAATAATAATAATAATAATAATAATAATAATAATAATAATAATAATAATACTCCTGGAGGTTTAAATTTTTAAAAACCCTTCCCCGTCTCCCGGAAGCTTGGGGGTGGAGCGAGAGAAAAACCTTCTTCCTAACGCAACATTGAGAATGCACATTACTTTTTCGGATGTGTTGCAGGTTGTTTGCAGCAGTCAAGCGGTTTTTCAAGGGTGAATCCACTTTTGTCGATTACCCGAAAATCGCTATATTGAACCGCTTTTGGCGACAGTGTTGCAGGAGTGCTGCGAATTGTGTACGACATTGTGCATAACAATAAATAAATAGCGTTGCACAACGGTAAGACTACCAACATTGACGCTGTGAGGATGCTGAGAGCACTTCTGCCTATTAATGTAGATAGAAGTTTCTAGCATTAAATGTAACGTACCTTCATTACATGCGTGCAAGAGAGGATGGTAGCCTCATGGATCCCCCCTACACTGTCTGCTACTAACGAGGATGTGGGAGGAGACAGACAGGCAACCATGGAAAACCTGTGCAGACTTGTGGGGTGAGTAGAATCACAGTCATGATTTCACTGTGTGATGGTTGCTCATGGAGCAGCTGCACTCCTGTTACTTAGCAGACACATGAGAAGCCATGGAGAAAAATGCCCCCACGAGCCACCACTGCCACACGCTGCACCTGCACACGCCGCCTTGCCCGGCCAACTTCAACGGCCACTGACAAGGAAGGTTTGGCAGCACTGCACACTCCATGGCTAGCAGTAGCACAGCAATACCAGAAAAGGAGATATGATAGGGGTGCTATGAGTCGAACTTTTAAAGTAGATGACCGGGTACTGCTGCACCGGGCTGGATGTAGACAGAGGGAGACCTGTGGAGGGGACCTTTCCGAATAAAAAGGGTGCTAGGTCCGGTGACATATGAAATTACTCCTGTGAGTGGAACCGGGTCAAGCAAATCCATATCAACTTGCGTAAGCCTTGGCACGAGAGATAAAATGCAGCATGTGCCTTAGAAATGACGACTGACCTGATGGCAGCCCTCCTTGGCGGAGAGATGAGATGGCCCCACTCAAAGGACCACCTTTGGATGAGGACTTAATGGAAGATCAGAAGGACAATGTCCAACAGTTGATTCAGAAATTTCTGGGCTTATTCTCAAAGATACCAGTGAAAACTCATTTAATTCAGCATACTGTTCAGACAGAACCAGGGGTGGTGGTAAGTCACCTAGAGTCTGCTACCATTCAAAAAGTGGCCCCTAGTTCAAAAAGGAGTCAAGGACATGATCTCGTTAGGATTAACTGAGCTGTCTGTCAATGGCTCGTGAAGCCCCATTGTCATGGTGCCAAAGCCAGATGGGTCGGTACGTTTTTGCGTTGATTTTAGGGCTGTGAACCAAAAACCTAAGTTTGATGCTTGGGCCCTATGCCTTGGGCCAAATATTTGGTGAATCAGCTAGGCAAGGCTCAATTCATATCTGCGTTAGACCTAACAAAAGTGTATTGACAAATTCCCCTTCGGCAAGAAGACCGGGAAAAGACCACTTTTGCCACCCCTAGAGGACTGTATCAGTTCAAGGTCATGCCTTTCGGGTTACATCTGGCCGCTGCCAAATTCCAACATCTAGTTGACAAAGCCCTCCAGAGTTGCGCCGAGTTCACGTTTGCCTATATTGATGACATCTTCATATGCAGCCCTGATTTGTAGAAAGTTTTTCAGGCCCTGAAAGAAGCAAGATTGGTAGTTAATCCCAAGAAAAGTAGACTAGGTTTTCGCAAGTTACAGTATTTAGGTTTCGTAGTACGACATGGTCAGTTCGCTCCAGTCCCGGATAAGGCAGTGAAATTGGAAGAGTATCAGAAACCACATACAAAAAAACAATTAAGACAATTCCTCAAATTTGTTGGATATTACCAAAGGTTCATCCCCCAACACATTAACTGACACCTTAGTGAAAACCCAACCTACCAAACTTCAATGGGATGAGAAAAAGAATTGCAATTTTGAGGACCTACGAAGGAGTTTATCACATGGGATAGTGCTCCACAATCCAGATTTTGATAAACCCTTCGTCATTCAAACAGATGCGCCTCGGTCGGGGATAGGGGCTGTGTTGGCCTAGGAAATTGACGGTGTTGAACAACCTATTTGGTTTCTGAGCAGGAAGCTAAATCAGGCAGAAATCAGATATTCTACCATCGAACGATTGGTGGGGAAGGCAAGGAAATTGTACGTGGTGGAGGAGCACGAAATAAGCGGAGGTTGCAAAGACGCTGGACTTTGACCTTTCAATTCATTGGACTCTAATGGATTCCAGCGCGCCTTAGCACAACAGCAGAAGGAGCAGGAAGTAAAAGGGGCGGGACCCCAGGCCAGACATTGACCTTAAGGATTGCCAGTCATGAGTGCCTAAATGCCTATTGTTTCTAGGTCATGAAGTCATTACACGTTGACCACCCTAGAGGTGAAATTGTGGGCCCCTACCCAACATGCTCGACAGGAAAACATGGTAAAGTCCAAGATTTGACTTCTATTGGAAACAGGTGAATACATTTTGTATTGTTGAACCAAAATGTATTGTCACTCTGCAAGTATTTGAAGCCAGTGTTTTGTGGAAATGGGGATAAATGAGAAAACGGGAACCCAACACATGATCCCACAATAGTAGAGAGGACATTGTAGTCAACCAAAAAACTTTGTGGGGCTTGAATTGTGGAATGCCATCACAATTCTCAAATGAATTTAGGACACACACATAACTACAATTCAGGGATCATGAGTCAGATTATGGATCACTTTATAATGCTAATTTGTGAAACGAAAAACACAAAATTACAAGCAACAGATTTCAATTCTCACTGTTAGGGGGGAAACAAGTTCACCGAGGGGTTTTCTGCTAGTAGGAAGATGTTTTCCTCATTCAGCAAATGCCTGCTTGTCACATGACCAAAACAATTAAACTAGTGCCTGATGTCTTTGGTGGGCACCCAATGGAGGAACATTTTTCCTTGCAACAGATGTTCCTGAGTGAATGGTTGGGAAAACTTCTTTCACTGACCATGTGAAATGCTGCCATTTAATAATTTTACCCCAATAGGACAATAAATGGTTTTACCCAATAGAATAAAAAAGCTTTACTTTCTGTTGTATCCTGTCTCTGTCTCTGAACGATCAGTGAACGGCAAAAATATTGCAGGTGTCACAAGTCTGAAGACTTACAGACTGACCATTTCAATGGACAAGAAATGGAAACAATTCTGAAAATGACAGCAAATCTTTAAAACCACGTTAAAATTAAACCCACGTTAAAATTAAAATTAAAGTTAAGTGCAGTCTTATGTTTTCACTAACGTAGTGAGAACCAGTTTGTGCCAGCAGCGATCCAGATTTTTCAGGCAAAGGTTGTTAACCAACTCTTATACGGGTACCAATCTAAATTGAGTCTTTGAATGATGAAGTGGATCATATAGCTGCAATTTTCTTCCGTCGTATTTTGGGTCTTCCAAATATGATTAGTCTTGCCACCCTCTGTAATGAGCTGGGTCTTGGTCTGTTATCATCTAAAGCATGGTTATCCACTATCAAATTTTGGATAAAATTGCATTATCACTCCACCCCTAATAGTCTCTTGTATGATCTGCTAAGCCAGTGGTTCCCAAACTTATCTGGCCTACCGCCCCCTTTCCAGAAAAAATATTACTCAGTGCCCTGGAAATTTTTTTAATTTATTTTAATAGTTATTCATCGCCCCCAAATGCACCTGTGGCCCATCGCCACCCCCTGGATCACTGCTGCTCCCACCAGGGGGCGGTAGCGCCCACTTTGGGAATCACTGTGCTAAGCGATCCCTTTGTTTCTAAATGGTACCGGCATATCCAACATAAAATTCACACTCTGGGCATCAACTTGGGAGCTGGGCAGGGGTGCAAGGTGCCCCTCCCCAGGCGGTAGCGCCACGGCCTGGCGCCTCCAGGAGGCTGGTGGCTGGCTGCGGTAGCAGCGGCCAGGGCGCAATCGCAGCCTGGGGGGAAGGCTGGTGGGGAGGCCTTGGGAGGCTCCTGTCTCGGTGGCCGGAAAGGAGCAGGGCCCTGATCCTTTCCTGGTATCCCACTCCCCAGGCACGTCCCTGCTTTGCCACCGGGAAAGGAGCAGGGCCGGCGCATCGAAGACGCTGTAGCCCTGCTCCTTTCCCGGTGGCGGGCAGTCCAATCTGTGCGGGCAGTCCAGGGCGGGCCAAGTGGCCCCCAAGTTGCACTCGGAGGAGCCAATCAGGAGCCGCTTTGCGGCTCCTGATTGGCCCCTCCGAGTTTTTATCACGGACAGGCCCCGCCCCTTTCTCCACCCACACAGGCCTTAGGGCTTTATTCTTACCGCTCTACGGAGCGGTTTACACACTAGAAATTAAGCTTGCTGTAAAAAGAATACAGCGGGTGCCAGCCCCCCCCCCCCCGGGCTGTAGCTGTTCCCAGCGCTTTCTCCTACTCTCCCCTGGGCTGCAGCTGTTCCCAGCCGTCCCCAGCCGGGTGGGCACTGCTTTCTCCTGTCCCCCCTGGGCAGCTTACATTCCCAGGCAGCCGGGCAACTCAGAGAGCCGGCTCCCACGCTGCCCAGCCGGCTGGTAACAGCACTACAATTCCCATGTGCCCCTGCCAGCAAAAGCCACCAGGGCTCATGGGAATTGTATTCCATGGACATCTTGAGAACCAGAAGTTGACTACCCCTGATAAAGAATAGGAACTAGAAGCTCTGTGGCAATCGTGGGGTTGATGGCTTCAAGTGGCTCTCTATCTGAAGTGAACAAATTGCTGGTGTCAGTGAGAGCAACCATTTGCCCCATTGATCCCTGTCCATCATGGCTGCTCAAGTCATGGCCAGAGGATAGGTGAACGATTGAGGGAAATTGTCAACCTCTCCCTTTGGGAGAGTTCCCTCAATGGCTAAAGTTGGCAGTGGTGCGTCCTCTTCTGATGAAACCATTGCTTGACCTGCAGTACCCCCCCAGCTACAGCCCATTTGGGGCGGGTACTCTGGTTCTTGTTGAAAAAACTCGGAACATGATGTGGAGGCTTTCCTAGAGGCCTTGGGGCATACTGCAGAGGCAGCAGGACGGCCTAAGACCCAGTAGGTCTTATTAGCAGCCCTTACTTGACAGGGGAAGCTCAGGCTGCATTGAAGGATATGGCCAAGGAAGAATCAGCCAATTACAAAGCCTTAAAAAACTGTCCTGGACCGATATGAAGCCTCCCCAAAGGCACATCAACAAAAGTTTAGAGCGGTGACTTTCCTGCCAGGAAGCCGACTGCAGTCGGTGATAAATCGGCTAAAGGACACAGCCAACTGCTGGTTGAATCCTATCACAGATGAAGAGAGGCAAATTGTAGAAAAAGTGGTGTTAGAACAACTACTCCAAATCTTACCAAGTTGCGTAAGGCATTGGGAGCCTTATCAGAAAACGTCAACTCTGATACAATCCACAGATTTTTTTGAGGCCTACTTGGCTGCGGCACATTGGGATGCCCCAATGGAAGGATGGCCAAGAACCCTGGCATCGGGGGCCAGAGGAAGTGGGTCCCAGTCTCGTCATCCTGTAAACACGCTTGGAGGACAAAAACCCGGATGACCCAGTATACCTTGCCCCGTCCCAGGAAGAGGGTTCTTCTGTTGGTGTCAGTGGGAGCAACCATTTGCCCCATTGATCCCTGTCCATCATGGCTGCTCAAGTCATGGCGGACCAGTAAGACGTCCGATTAATCCTCCTCCGAAGCCGACCCAGCCGGTCCCAGTATGGCTCCAGGAGGGAGAGGGGAACCATGAAAGAAGGACCCTGGAGACTGAAGTCCTTGCTTCACCTATGGTCAGGGGGGCCCCCTCAAGAGAGAATGCCTCTTAATGGAGTGCATATGGTGGGATGTCACTCTCACAGGAACTGCTGAGGGAGATCCCAGACAGATCCCTTGTTGCCAGTGATGATCCAGGGCAAAGAGCTCAGGGCATTGATAGACAGCGGAAGCTCCATGTCCATGATTAGCCGAGACCAGTTGGACAAAGAATATCAAACCAGACAATGGGTGTACATCACTTGCTGCCATGGGCACCAAGAGCACTTCCCAGTCTTCGCCATCCCTGTGACTTACCTGGGTCAAGCGGTAGTGCTAGAAATAGCCTGTCTCCCAAAATTACCATATACAGTGCTACTGAGGAGAGGCGCCCTCTCTTTCTAAGGCACTTTCAAGGCTCTACAGCATGGGGCAAGGGTGCCCTTCCAAGAACACCGCAGGGGTCGGAGTCCAGAACCCAGGAGATGAAACATTACACAACAACTTGCAAAATGACCCGGACCTGGCCCAGCAATAAGAGTCTGGACGATCTTCATCGAAGGCTGGCAATTAGTGCAGGAGACATGGAAAATGTCTGGAGGAGTCGGAGGTGGCCACATGTAATAAAAGAAGGAGGGCTATGGTTCAGGGTGCAGTTAGATAAAAGCCAACCCATAAGGCAGCTCTTGATACCACAAGGGTATAGGAAGGAGGTTTTAGAGACTGCCCACAAACACCAGTGGGCGGGACATTTGGGGAGCAAGGCTACATTGGGGAGAATTTTATGTCAGTTCTTTTGGCCAAGGGTGGTGCAAGTGATAGATCACTGCCGGTCACGCGAGATCTATCAGCGAACTGAAGGGCACACCTCAGCTCAGGCTCCTCTACAACCTCTCCCAATCATAGACCTCCCTTCTGACCAGATAGCTATGGAATTCATAGGCCCCCTGACAATAACTCCCCAAGGGGCATGGTACCTCATGGTCATTGTGGCCTACGCCATAAGGTATCCCAAGGCCCTCCCCTAACGTCCATGAGGAGTGAAGGAATAGCCTGAACGCTTATGCGTTCTTCGCCCAGGTGGGGATCCCAAAGGAGATTCTATCGGACCAAGGTTCCCCTTTTGCATCCCAGTGTGAGACAGTTGTATCGTACTCTAGGCATACGCCAGCTCTTCACAACGGTATACCACCCACAAAGGCTCAACCAAACCTTAAAAAGCAAATTGAGGTGCTTGGTGTATGGCGAACCAGGCAACTGATACCTTTATATGGATCAGATCCTCTTCGCAATTTCTGTGCACGGGGTAGCAAGTCGCAAGGCACAAAATGCAGTTGTTTGGAAAAAAGGTCCACCACCACCTAGATCACTGTTTTACCATTACTGGGTGGGAGGTCAATGATGAAGTCCAACGAAATTACTTCCTAGAGTCAGCTAGGTGTTTCTAAGGGCTTCAGGAGACCTGGGTGTTTGCTCACCACACGCTTGGTCATGGGGTACCCTTTCACATACTCCTCCACGTCCCAGCAGAGGTTGAGCCACCAGAACTGCCGCTTCACCAATAGATAGGTCTTGGTAAAACCAAAATGCCCAGCGATTTTACTATCATGGCAGGCCTCAAGCATCCCTCCACATAGAGACTGGCACACACACTTTGCCATTCTTGTAACATAGCCTCTTCCAAAAATCCCTTCAAAGAATCCAGTTGGGGGTCCAGTGGCTAGCACCTGACAAAAATCATTGGGGGTCATACCCATCAGGTCTGCAGGGGGGGGGTTGTCCCCCTGCCTTGGTTTTGCTCTGGGTCTGTACCAGAAGCCCTAGTTGTAAAGAGTTAAAAACTGTACCCACTTTCTCCTCCTTTTCACACAGCAGTCTATAGCAGTGGTCCCCAACCTGCGGGCCACAGCCCGGCGCCGGGCCACGAAAGCCATGGCGCCGGGCCGCGGATCCCTCTCCCCGCCCCCCCCGCAGTAAAAAACTTCCCAGGCCGCAAGCTTGCGGCCCGGGAAGCTTCTTACTGCGGGAGGGGGGGAGAGGGAATCAGGGCCGAGCCGCGCCTGTGTGGGCGCGGCCCGTGGGCGCGACCGATACGTGGGCGCGGCCCGCAGCCCGATGCGCGGCCCGCGGCCCAATGCGTGGGCACGGCTGATGCGTGGGCGTGGCCCGCGGGTGCGGCCCGATGCGTGGGCGTGGCCTGCGCGGGCCGTGCCCCGATGCCCTGCCGGTCCCCAACCTCAGAAAGGTTGGGGATCACTGGTCTATAGAGCGTGTCTGCCAAAAAGTTAGAGCAACCTGGAATGTGGCTGAGAGTGAAATTGAATGGGAAGAATTCCACCCAATGGATCTATTTCGTGTTTAGCTTGTGGGGCTTTCGGAGTATCTCCAGGTTCTTGTGATCAGTCCACACCTGGAAGGGTTCCTTGGCCTGCTCAAGGAAACGCTGCCAAACAAGGAGGGTGGTTTTCACTGTAGCCACCTCTTTCTCCCAGATCACCCAATTCCTCTCACCTGGGGTGAACTTGCGGGATAGATAAGCACATGGGCACAGTTTTCCCCACTCCTGTCTTTCTCCCCTCTGCCCACCACTGAGTTCAAGGCATCTACTTGCACAATAAATTTCATGTCTGCGTGGGCAAGTACTGGCTCAGTGGTAAACAACTGCTTGAGTTCATTGAAAGCTTGGGTGCAATGCTCATTCCAGGGAAGGGCAGAGCCTGTTTTTTTAAATGTTTCCCCCTCTCCCCTTAGTTTTCAGGTCCGTCAGGGAAAGGGCTACCTAGGAGTACATAAGTAAGAAATCTCTACAGAAGTTTGCAAATCCTAAGAATGACTGTTAACTATCACCGTCTGCGAGCGGCAGGCCACGTCAACACATCCTTGACCTTGGCTGGGTCCATCTGGAAACCCTATACCCCAAGCAATCAATACTTGGATGAAATCCACACTTGATATTGCATAGTTTGTGGTCCCTGTCTCTTTAGGACCTCACAGACTAAGGGGATATGCTCCTTATTTGCAGTGTAAATCAACACGTCATCAAGTTAACCCCCCAGTACGAGTCATGCAACACTTCATTAATAACATTCATGAATATTCCGGCATCACGAGATATTCAAACTGTCCCCGGGGGGGGGGTGGTGGTGGTGGTGGTGGTATTAAACTTTGTCTTCCACTCATCTCCCTCTGCAGTTCTGCGTCACACAGGTAGAGATTGGTAAAAATCTACCCCCTCCCCACTTCCCCAGCAAGTCTTTGATGAGGTGGCAGGGAGGATGAAGCTGTGGGTCAGGTTCTTATCTAGGAAATTCCAGAATTCCTCAAACTCTAAACAGCTCATGTTATACAGCTTAGCTTTGGGAAGGGATGCCCTTGGAACCAATTCTATGGCACAGTCCACGGCACGTTGGGCAGGGGGGGGGAGGGTAGTTGCACTGTTCCTCCTAAAAGGCTTCGGCCAAGCCCTGGTAGGGGGAGGGGATCTCTGTTTCCTTGTCCATGTGTAGTCCCATCGCCCACAACCAGGAAATTAACTGTGGTTCCCCTCTCCCACTGTCATCACTGTCACCGTGGTTTGTACCTCCACCCCTGGTTCGAAGAACCAAAAATGGGGGGGGGCACATGCTTTATGTACAAAAGATAACATTTTTTCGTCCCAGTCTATACCCAGTTTGTGGGTACCTAAGCAGTCTATGCCCAGCAGGATGCAAAACCCCAAAATGGGGCTATAATCCTTGATATGCATACACAGTGGGCATCTGTAAGCATCATTAGGGGAGCTCACAGCTGATTATACTGGAATTTTCTTAATAAAATGCAATACAATAAACCACCTGACTTTACTATGTAATAATATTTCAAGTGATGAGGGATGAGAGTTGTGACCTAGGATCATTGTAGGGGTAGTCCATAAACACATAGTTTATTTAAATGAACCAGACTCTCTAGGACAGAGGAATTGTATCCATCCAAATGTACTAAAAGAACTTGCAGATATAATTTCTGAGCCTCTATGCATTATTTTTGATAATTCTTGGAGAAAGATGAAGTGCCAGAAGATTGGACCTATCAGCTTGACATCTATAGCTGGCAAAATTTTAGAACAAATAATCAGTCGGTCCTTGAACAACTATAGTAAATGGCTGTAATTACTAAGAGTCAGCAGGGCTTTATCAAGAACAAATCATGTCAGACTAACCTCTCTTTTTAAAAGAAAGTTACTACCTTTCTAGATAAGGGGAATGCTGTAGACATACTTTACCTTGATTTCAGTAAGGCTTTTGATAAAATTCCACATGATATTCTTATTAACAAGCTGGTAAAATGTGGTATGGATCCTATTTTTGTTAGGTGGATCAAGAACTGGTTGACAGATCACACCCAATGAGTTTGTCATCTTCTTGGTGAGAAATGAAGAGTAGAGTGCCTCAAAGATATATCCTGGTCCCTGTGTTGTTCAACGTATTTATAAATCATTTGGATGAAGAAATATAAATCATTTGGATGAAGGAATAGAGGGGGTCCTTATTAAATTTGCAGATAACACTAAACTAGGAGGGGTAGCAAACACACCAGAAGCCAGAATCAGAATACAAGATGAACTTGACAGGCTAGAAAATTGGGCTAAAATGAATTTCAAAAGCATTAAATGTAAAGTTCATCATTTAGGTAGGAAAAATCATATGCATTACTATAGGATGGGCAAGACTTCTCTTGGCAGTAGTACGTGTGAAAAGGATCTGTGGGTCTTAGACCAGACACTCAACATTAGTCAGCAGTGTGACTGCATAGTTAAAAAGGTGAATGGGATTTTAGACTATTCAATATACCATCCAGATCACGTGAGGTAATGTTACTGATTTATCTCCACTCTGATAAGACCTCACTTGGAGTACTGGGTTCAGTTTCGGGCAGCACAAATGAAGAAATACGTAGAGAAACTGGAGCAGGTCCAAAGGAGGGCTACAAAGATGGTCAGGGGTTTGGAGACCAAGTCGTAAGAGGAAAGGTTGAGGGAGCTTGGTGAGGAGAGAAGACGACTAAGAGGTGACTCTTACTTGAAGGGCTGTCATATAGAACATGGAGCAGAATTGTTTTCTGCTGCCACAGAGGGTCAGACCAGAACAAATGGGTTAAAATTAATTCAAATGAATTTTCTTTTTAAATAATTTTTTATTTTTATATAGATAGAGAAAAGAACAAGGAAAGAATCTCTTTGATTACAATATCCCTCCTCCCTCTACCTCCCAAAGTCCTTATTTGCTTGAGGTTTTATATTGCCAAATACTCCAGATACCTGTTGCGTCTAACTATAAAAGCAAAGTGACAATAAAAAAGCCCACTTTAATATACATTTCCAGCACTTACAGTCAACCTTGGGCATAAAACTTACCCTTAAACTTGAACCAAGGCATATCCTTAAACTAGGAAATCAGCTGACTCCTGCACAACAACATATTTTTAAGTACTTAACATTAAACGTTTCTTATAAAACAATATGAACTTTAACCCAGTTTCATAAAAAGAAACGAAAAAGGAAAAACTCACTTTATCATGACATTTGCAGCTCCTAAATTCTTCAATTCAGATCATTTTTTGTACGTTAGCCCAGTATTTTTTTAAGGAAAAAAGGAAAACCCCACTTAATGACATTTGCAGCTCTTCAATTCAATTCAAATTGTTTTAAATTCTTTTTAATTACCTTAAGTATTAATACCATCTATATAAAAGTATACAGAAATATACCGTATTTACTGGCGTATAAGACGACTTTTTCCTCCTGAAAAATATGCCTCCAAGTGGGGGGGTCGTCTTATACGCCGGGTGCACTTCAGTTGGGATAGACATAGCTGCCCATAGTGGCCTCCCGATGCTCGCCCGGTGCCCATAGTTTAAGGTGACCAGAATTAAGGGATGCGGAGGCGGAGGCAGCGCTCCCCCCCCACTGGGCTCACCAACTCTGCTGCTGTCTTGTGAACTCCTCCCGGCTCGGAACTCGCTGGACCCGCCAAACTTGTGCCTGCGTGCACGCCCCACCTCGCCACGGCAGCGACGGGCCCTCCCTCCCACAAAATACTCTGAAGCTGGGTGAGCCAGTGGCAAAGGAGTGGAAAGGAGGAGGATGCTGGGGGGGGGGGGAGGTGCCAGCCTCTGCTCCCCTCCCTTCCCTTGGTGTTTTGAAGCCGCCCCCATTCAGGAAGAGAGCACATGCGGCCAGCCCGGCGCACAGGGAATGCTACTTCTTGATCTGCCCTCCGCTCGCTTGCTCGCTCCCTCTTTGTTTGCAGTTAAGGTGTTTCAGTTCAATGCACAGACGCGCCACCTCTGAGAGAGAGAGAGAGAGTTATCCCTCTCCTCTCGCCTTTTTTTGGGGAAGAGAGGTAATCACTAATCCGATGGCTCTCTCTCTTTCTCCCTCTCTCTCCACTTCTGATGCTCTTTTACGTTTTATTTGGTTGGAAGAGGGGGTAGTCTTATATGTCGAGTATATAACAAACTCTATGTTGAGTGGAAATGTTGGGGGGTGGTCTTATACGCCGACAAATACGGTAATATAGAAAAAATGTCAAATCCCAGCCCCCCTTGCCGCCCCCCAATCTTCATAAGGAGGTCTCATTTCGAGGCTCAGAAAATAAAGTTGTGCTCTTTTCCACAGAGTATCCGCCAATGAATCTTGAAACGGTTGCCTCCTGGTCTCCAATCCATTGTGAGTCAGCACCATTTTTTTCCTGGGAAGCTGTTTTAGAATAACTGCTTTCAGGACAAACCTGGTTCTTTTGTGCTTCTGCTTTGAAATATGTCTTCTCAGTAAAGGTAACCTCATCTGGGGGAAATTGATCAGTAATGATAAGTTCCTGTTACAGGTCTTGCTTTCTGAAGAACTCTGACATCCCCCTTTCCATCTCCAATGCTTCAAAATTCTCTCGTGCTTAAGATTTCCAATCTTGTAATTCTTCACTCTTGCTATTTTTTTGTTCTAGTTGTTTAATATTATCATTATCATTTGGTCCATTATTACTATTCTTGCCATTTTGGATCTCCTTAAAACATCTTGCAACGAATTTTCTGTGAAAGCTTTCAGATCTTTTCTTTGTTTTTCTAATAGACCATCTGAGTCAATCAATCAAACTTTATTACAGTCGTTCAGACCAAGTTATATGAAATCATTACATAAGAGACCAAGAGAATATGGTCATTTAATGTAATACGATTTAAAACAGATCATAAAATAGCTCTGCACATGCGTGCAGCTCTGCATTTCCCTCTCCCCAACCCCCTACAGTGAGAAGCTCGCTGGGCTGCGAGCTAATCGGCTTCAGGGGCCGATTTACTTGCGGACTGGCAAGCTTCTCGCTGCGGGGGGGGGGCGGGGAGAGGGAGCCGTGGCCCGCTGCCGAGGCTCTCGCAGCCCGGCAGCGGGCCGTGGACCAGGGGTTGATGACCCCCGCATTAGAGCATCAGATTTTTATGGCGGCGGCACAAAACTTATTCACCTGGGGGGACTCATCACTTAGCAGCCTCTATGTTCGATCTACATCATGATGTTCTGGCAACTTTTTAAGTAGTTGTTCAATCAAGTTGCTACGAATGTCTACATAAGCAAGCAGTGGAACAATATATGCTCTCTTGTATCAATTTCGCCATTCCCACAAAAACACTGTCTCAGTGTAAGGGGAATGCTCTTATAGTGACCCTCTACAAGAGCTGAAGGCAAGACGGAGCATCTTGAAAGGGTAAATGCCCTTCTTTGTTTACTTATTACCAGCTGAGACAGATAAGTGGCAGGGGCCAAAGCATATCCTGTTTTAACTGGAGCAAAAAATGTTGGAGCTTTACTCAGGTCCAGTTGATGTCGATTGTCCCGTATCTGCTGCTTAACTAATGATGCAGCTTGATCATGAGCTAATTTAGATAATGAATGTATGGAGAAGCCCAGACATTGGATTCCTCTGTGGACAGCCTTAGTCCAAGATGATTGGAAGTTGTCATTCAGGGTTAAAGAAGCTATACGCTGCAGATTGTGTATTAATTTCAGCCACATTCCTATTGCTGACAGGCAGATTTTGTCTTGGACCATTAGCATTCCTGTTTCCAGACGGACCATCTGAGTCAAAATACCCATATTAAAAATCAGACTTAAAAACCAGCACCAGCCAGGCTTGTGCAATATTTCAAAAGGTAAGGCTCATTCCTATTGAATTACGAACTGCGTTAAACATTAAAAAAAAAACTTACATTTAACTAATATCAAGCCCTCCGGTCCCTTTAAATCGGCTGAGCGCGAATGCAGAGGCGGAAGTAAGCAGAGTGAAGCTTCGTGACTGATTGGGCACCTACTCGGAAGAAGGTCTGAAAGCTGTCCAAGACATTGCCTGATCCCAGAGACAATAGAAACCATTCCTTTTTTCTCCTTTCTTATTATTTTTCAACAGCTGGAATTCAGTAGCGGACAGCAAGCGGACAATTCTGGGAATTTATTGTCCGGTTCTGACCTCCTGTTTCTTTTCCTTATTTTTCTATTCCTCTACAAAATCGCTTGGGTAGGAGAACCGGAGGAGTGGGCTATTTCTTTTCCACATCTTGGTTCCTGCTTCAGTTGGACCGTTTATGCACTGGGAACTTCCCTACCCCACCTCCCATGCAGGAGCACAGATTGGGGGCGGATGAGGTGCACTGGGCCAAATACTCCTACATGTGGGTGCAGGAAGAGGTGGGGTAACCTGTCACGACTAAAACTCCAGTCTGCAGCCCTGCATGAAACCTCTAGTGCATAAATGGTCTTGGTGAGACAGGGAACAGGAGTTTATATGCAGATTGAAGAGCTGCTCTAATCAACGTTTGTCTGGAGGGCGAGGGAGAGGAGTTGAATGGCTGAAATGTGCTACAGGATTTGGCTGCTCTAAGTGACTTCCTTGTTCTGGTGGATTTGAAGAACTAGCAGAACAGATGACAGCTCTAGGCGACAGCTTCAAGTATCAACTATAATTGAGAGGAAGACTCAAAGAACCCAGATACCTGGATGCTGTGAATCTTGGGTGGATAAGGGCATTTGAATTGAAGGTTCTCTTTCCTTTTTGCGTCTTACTTTCCTTCATTCTCTCTCCTTTTATATCATTTCTGCTTCCTACTTTATTTTCCTAGCTGTACTCCTTATCCTTTTCTGTTTTGTTCTTCCAACCCCTACCCTTCTACTCTCTTTTACCCCCAACTGTTTGAGCATTTTTCTGCCTTTACTTTATACCTTATACCCTATACCAGTGGTCCGCAGCCTTCCGGTTGCCGCGGACCGCTGCTCCGGAGTGGCGGGAGAGGGCGGCCCGGGGCCCCCGCGCACGTGCGGCAGCCCCAGCGCAAACGCACATGCGCGGACTGCAGCGCATGTGCGTTTGCGCCCAGCAGGGGTGCAAATGCACGTGCGTGGCAGTCCACGTATGCGCATTTGCGCCGCCACCATGCCGGCAGCCGCGGCTCCCTCTCCCAGCCCCTCTGGGCCGCCAGCAAATCGGCCACCAAAGCGGCCGATTAGCTTGCGGCTCGGCAAGCTTCTCTCCCCCCCCCTCCCGAAACAAGAAGCTTGCTGGGCCCCGAGCTAATCGGCCGCTTTGGCGGCCGATTTGCTCACAGCCCGGCGAGCTTCTCGCTTCAGGGGGGGGTGGGAAGAGGGAGCTGCGGCCCGGCGCCAAGGCCTTCACGGCCCGCGGGTTGGGGACCACTGCCCTATACCTTTCAAGAGATTATAATATAATATATTATTATAGTATATAAAATAACTCTTCGGCCAGGTACTAAGGCCAAATCATTTGGAGAAGGTTAATAGATACTTTTTGTTCTGTATTATTTTCTTTAGATAACTGTTAGTCAATTGTTAGTAGAATATAGTAAAATATAAAGGTAAACAAGTAGCAACAAATAGGAGAAGTGACAAATAGTAAAGGATATATTGAAATATAAGACTGCAAGGCTAATTGCTGTATTGCGGCTGAGTTGCTATTATTTTGTTTAATCTTTGTTAATTATATTGTTGATTACATTGCATTATTACAACAGTGATTTGTTTATGCATAGAGAGGAAAGCTATTAGATCGCATGTTAAAAAATTTACAACAGACATAATAACCTTTTGGAAACTTAAGAGGGAGATGGCTGGAGCAGCTAAAACTAAGAAAATAAAGGAAAAGACAAAAAGGGACACAGACATAGGGGTCGATATAGAGGAGGAAGACCACTGGGTACGGCACAATTAATTAGACTATTGGAAAAACAAAGTAGGGATATAAAAGCTTCAACGGGAGATCTGCTAAAACAGCAATCTAAAGAAATTCTTAAAGAAATGCAAGATAGTAAGTTGGAGCTTTCAGGAACGATTGACAAGTTGAAGGTGGTAGTAGAAGATAATACAAAAAAGCTAGAAGATCAGGAAAAAGAGATTGAGAAATTACAGACTTGGAAGAAATCAGTAGAGGGTAAATTGGAGGTACTAGAGGTGGAGAACAGATCGAGAAATCTGAGATTCAGAGGAATCAAAGAATCTTATCTGAGGCTGGAATTAACAAAAGAACTGCAACAATACCTGCCAGAAGAGGAAGTTTCCTTGGACAAGATATATAGAATTAACCATAAGGGGGAGAAATGGAAGGATCATCCTAGGGACATACTGGTTAGTTTTGATTGTAAAAAGACCAAAAATGCCTTTCAACTGAAAAATCGTGATGAGCCATTCATAATTGATAAACAAGAATTACAAATAATTCAGGATTTACCAGCTGAAACTCTACGCAAAAGAGCACAATATCATTTTTTAAGACAAATTCTAATAAGTAAAAGTATAAAATATTTTTGGAAAATACCGTTTGCACTGGAGGTGTTATTACCATCAGGCAGAAAAACTATAGAGACGCTTCAACAAGCACAAGAACTAGCAGACCTCCTTAGACAAGATAAAGACCCACAGCAAACACAACAATTGCTGGTGAAACAAAAGTCAAGATCGCAACGTGAGCCCTCAGGGGAAGTTGGTTAGATACAGGGATTTCTCTTTTATAGATATGGAAACACTAAAAATCGTATCAGTAAATGTTAATGGTCTGAACATACCTAATAAGACAAAAAAATTTAATCAACTTTACAAGTTGAGACCGGATATAATATGTCTACAAGAAACGCATGTCAACAACAAACATCAGAATTTGTTAAAGCCAAAGAAACTAGGACAAGCTTTTGTTGCTTCAGCACGTGTAAAGAAAAGAGGTGTTGCAACATACTTGGTAAATCCAAATATAAAAGCCAAAATTTTTCACCAAGACCCGGAAGGATGTTTTCTATCCTTAAAGATCTCTCTTCCAGATGGACAAAAACTGATTCTTGTAAACATATACGCCCCTAACAATAAAAAAGACAAATTCTACACAGAATTTTTTGATCAACATTTAGAAGTGACAGATAATAATTTGGTCATAATCGGAGATTTTAATGCAACCCATAATCCTAATTTAGATAAATCAGAGAAAAAAACTGGTTCAAACTTTCCAAAAGTTGCACTGAAGAACTTCCAAGAACTCTCGCTGGTGGATGTCTGGAGAGTACGACATCCAAAACAGCGTGAATATACATTTTTTTCCAACAGGCACTCTTCGTATTCAAGGCTAGATCAATGCTGGACTTCTTCACAATTGTTTAGAATAGCTAGAATTGACATCTTGCCCAACACTTCTGCCAATCATAATCCTCTATGGATGGAGTTTTCCAGAAGTATCATTAGCAACAGTATGGGATGCAAGTAAGGCTTTCATGAGAGGCATCTTATCACATGCTAATGCCAAGAGGACAAAAAAGAAAAAAGAAGAACTAGATCAGATCTTAGGAACTCTTAAAAAGCTAGAACAAGAACATCAAGTACGGCAAAAAAGAAAGTCAGCTAAACAAATAAGATTGCTTAGACTACAGAGGGATAGCATCGAATCAGAAGATCTGAGGAAGAAACTGGAGTTCTTGAAACAAAAAGAATTTGAATGGGGGACAAACCAGGTAGATGGCTGGCTCAAAAGTTAACAGTGAAAGCTCAAAAGCAACATATAAACAAATTAAAAACAGAAGGGAAAGAGCATGTGACTGAGTCAGAAATTCAGCATTGTCTCACTAAATTCTTTCAACAACTGTATGATGAGGTCGGAAATTTGATGGATAATACAACATTTTGTAAAGGTATATCCATAAAACATTTCACAGAAAATCAAGCCTCTATATCATTAATTTTTAAATAAGGAGGAGACCGACTATCGCCACACTCATATAGGCCTATTTCTCTGCTAAATATTGATTATAAAATCTTTGCTAAAATCTTGGCAGAGATGCTAAAAAAGTGCATAGCAGAAGTGGTGAATTCTGATCAAACTGGCTTTATGCCAAAAAGATTGATGAGGCATAATGTGAGATTTATTTTGGGAGCAATGAACTTGGCCAAACAGCAGAAACTTCAAGTTGCATTTTTATTTCTGGATGCTGAGAAGGCGTTTGACAATGTTTTTTAGAATTTCCTAATGGATACTTATTATTATTATATTTATTTCCTGCCTCTCCCGACAGGCTCAAGGTGGGTCACAACAACTAATCCCATTAAAATTCCCATTAAAACATCAATCTACTAACATGACGGCTAAAAATCCCATCCCTCCCCCAATTATTAAAGAGGTGAAGAGGAAAGGATAGGGGAGTAGCGTACACTCCAACTCCTAGTGGGGGAGCGATGTCCCTGATTCGCTGACCCCAGCCTCAACCATAGACCTGGTGGAAGAGCTCCATTTTACAGGCCCTGCGGAAAGCTGACAAATCCCGCAGGGCCCGCAGATCACCCGGGAGCTCATACCACCAGGTAGGGGCCAGGACTGAAAAAGCCCTGGCCCTGGTCGAGGCTAGGCGCGCTTCCTTCGGGCTGCGGACGACCAACAGGTTCTCACCCGCAGAGCATAAGGCCCTGCGGGGGGCATAGAGCGGTAGGCGGTCCCTCAGGTATGTGGGTCCCAACCCGCGTATGGCCTTGAAGGTTAAAACCAAAACCTTGAACCAGATTCGGGCAGCAATTGGCAGCCAATGCAGCTGCCTCAGCACTGGCTGGATGTGGGCCCTCCAAGATGTTCCAGTGAGGACCCTGGCAGCTGCATTTTGTACCAGCTGTAGTTTCCGGGTCAGGGAGAAGGGTAGGCCTGCGTAGAGCGAGTTACAGAAATCTATTCTGGAGGTGACTGTCGCATGGATCACTGTGGCCAAGTGGTCAGGGGACAGGTAGGGCGCTAGTAGCCGGGCCTGGCGAAGGTAGAAAAATGCCTGGCCCGCTACTCTCTTGACCTGAGCCTCCATAGTCAGGGAGGCATCAATGGTCACACCCAAATTCCTAGCTTGGGGCACGATGGTAAATTGCACCTCTGCTAGGGTGAGTAAACGCGCTGCCTGTTCCCGCCCCCTTCCCCCCAGCCACAGAACCGTCTTGGAGGGGTTGAGTTTCAGGCGACTCTGCTCGAACCATTCAGACACTGCTTCCAAACATCTGGCAAATGGTTCCGGGGGGAGTTCGGGTGACCGTCCATTAGGAGATAGAGCTGGGTGTCATCAATGTACTGATGGCAACCCAGCCCAAAGCTCCGTACCAGCTGGGCCAGAGGGCGCATAAAGGTGTTAAACCATGTGGGGGAGAGGACCGCACCCTGAGGGACCCCGCAAGTGAGTCTATAGGGCCGCGAGAGCTCTTCCCCCATAGCAACCCTCTGGGACCGGTTCTAGAAGAAGGAGCTGTGCCCTGTATCCCCATACCGGCCAGGCGATGGACCAACAGTTCGTGGTCCACAATGTCAAAGGCCGCCGATAGGTCTAAAAGGACCAACACGGCTGACCCGCCTCTATCCAGCTGGATTTAAGAAAAATGGACTGTGGCAACACCTTCTTAAATTTAATGGTGAAGATATATTCCCGGCAGGAACAAGGCAGGGATGTCCATTATCACCGCTGCTTTTTAATTTGATTCTGGAAATGCTAGCCACTAAAATACGCTTCTGTGACAGCATCAACAGATTAAAAGTAGGAAAAGAAGAATTTAAGCTAAAGTGCTATGCAGATGACATAGTATGTGTGCTAATGAATCCCCTGACTTCCATTCCAGCACTTTATGATTTACTAAATCTATTTGGGCAGCATGCTGGATATAAGATTAATAAGCTCAAAACTAAAATATTCTTACAGCGGATGAAGAAATCATAAGAATGTTATATTAATCAAACTACAGGATGTGAAGTGAATCCGAAAGTGATAAAATATCTGGGAGTATACTTAGATAAAGATCTAACAGACCTAACAAAGAATTACCAAAGAGCCTGGAAAATAATTCAAAAAGATCTGGAACGATGGCCAAGAATGAAAATCTCATGGTCTGCACGCATAGCGGTAATAAAAATGAATATACTTCCAAAAATAAACTTTCTATTTCAAACTTTACCTATCATGCTTGAGGGTAGATTATTGAATAAATGGCAAGCAGAATTACACAATTTGTTTGGGCTTATAAGAAACACAAAGTATCAGCTAGAGCAGTGGTCCCCAACCCGCAGGGTTGCATGGCCGCAAAGGCCATGGCGCCGGGCCGCGGCTCCCTCTCCCCGCCCCCCCCCCACAGTAAAAAACTTCCCAGGCCGCAAACTTGCAGCCCGGGAAGCTTCTTACTGCGGGAGGGGGGGGGGGAGGGAATCAGGGCCGTGCCCTGCCGGTCCCCAGCCTCAAAAAGGTTGGGGACCACTGAGCTAGAGTGTTACAAGATGAGAAGAAGAGGGGAGGACAGGTTCTGCCAAATCTGAAATTATATTTGCACTCCGTTATGTTGGTCACACTGGCAGACTGGATGATAGACCCAATGGTAAGAGACTTAGTAATAGAAAGAGAGAATCAAGGGATAGGGTTGCATGAAATTCTTTGGCCATCTTACTGGAAAAAAGTTGAAGATAAAGGAAAACCTCTGGAGCTACGGTGCTGTCAAGATATGGCAAAGATACAGGAAAAGACTTTCTCCAACCCCTTCCTTACTAAAATCACCAATAGAGGCGTACTTTACATTACAACAGCAAGCAAGGATCACATGCCTAAAGTATAAAGATATCCTAACCAATACAAGAAAACTTAAAGAACTGTCAACTATAAACCAAGAAAGAATTCCAATAAAGTGGTTGGAATATAACCAACTAAAATCTAGACTCAAAACAGACTTCAAAACACGAGAAGGTACAAGGGGGGCATTTTCAGAGTTCGAGGAACTGATCATACAACAAAAGTCTCATTTACAAGGTCATATTTATAAAATATTATTGAAACACGAAACAGAAACAGTCAAAAATTGCATGGTTAAATGTATGAGGAACTTTGAAAATACAGTGCCGTTAGACACATGGGAAGAGATGTGGAAAAAGGTGAACAAACTTACGAGAAATCAAGCCATCAGAGAGAAATGGTACAAAATGTTCTATCGCTGGTATATAAAACCTAAGATAATAGCGAGGATGTCTAAAGGAAGCAGCAATTGATGCTGGAAATGTTGAGAAAATAGGATGTGCCCCACAGCGCATAAGCTCTGGTCTAAGATTCACATGGAATTAGAAAAAATGTTAAACCTAAATTTTGCCATGAAACCAGAGCATTTCTTATTAAGTTTCTTCCCAGATAACATTCCGAAACAAATGGAATCGCTGTTTTTTTTTTGCCACGACGGCGGCCCGACTAGTAATAGCTAAAAGATGGAAACAAAAGGGGATTCCCACAATTGAAATGTGGTTGGAAAAATTAACTGAGATGGCCAGAATGGATAGATTAATGCTGTTAGTAAATAACCAGGAAGAAAAAAAATTTCAACAGTGGGAGATGTTTTGTTTTACCACTCTATTTAATAGTCGGAGGAGTAAAGAAATGGAGAAGGGGTTAAGAGACAATATGGACAAGGAGAAAAATTCTTGATCATTTTGACAATGAATAACAATAATATATTATGCTGATATTATTTTATTTATTTATTTATTTATTGTATTTATATACCGCCCTCCCTGAAGGCTCAGGGCGGTTATGTTAGTATTATTACTATGTTGATGTTAAGTTTAATCCAGTTGCACCAAAAGATTTATGTTTTGGAAGTAGTTATATGAATTCAATTGCTAAGAAATTAATATGTAATTAAAATGGAACGAATAAAATTTTCTTTAAAAAAAAGAGAAGTCTATGCTCCTGACCACTACACCAAGCTGGCATGCCATCTTTAGAGATGGCTCAATTGCAGTTAGATCTTTTAAAGGAATATTATATGAAGAACTCATGTTGTTGGGACCCCAATTTTGTGACACAACACCATGGCTGACATTGTATCTGCAGTACCAGCATGCGAGTATCGCCACTTATCCTGTAATGTGGATGTTTAAAATAAATTATGACTGCATGGTCCCAATTTTGGCATTCATTTCCCCTTCAACCAATTCAGTAAAGTCCATCACCATGCAAATTCCCATTAAGTCCTCCCAAATTATTCCTGGTGGAAAGGTTCTTAGGGAGAACTTGAAAGGAAAAAAAAGTCAAAGAGTACTTGATTGCATGCACTAAACAGTAGTCTACGCCTGCCCGAACCTCTCTTGCTACCAAAAACTAACTAATCTAACTCCCCTTTGGTGCTCCTTGTCTGTCAACTGACGTTTGGGACATCAAAAGTGCAGCACAGTGGTTTCTAAATCTCTAAATACAATTGCATTATGTAGGTTTGGAAAAACACAAAGTAATTGTAAGCCATTTTCACAACCTTCAGGTCGTGAAAAGTGGGGTATAAAAAACAATTCTTCTAAATGTTTTGCACCCCTGCAGCACCAGAAAGTTGCAGATCTATAATTTTTGTGGTCAAATCTTTTGGTCACAGTTAATTTATGTGATCCAACCGGGAATTTGTTACACCAAAGCAAAAATCCTGAAAACCTGTGCTTTGTGCCATCATTTAGGGCTAATCCTGCGTTGAGCAGGGGGTTGGACTAGATGGCCTGTATGGCCCCTTCCAACTCTATGATTCTATGATTTCACCACCACACTGTGAGTGCATTATTTTTGTGGTACCATCTCCAGTTAAGGACACAATACATGATTTGATGGCAAGTTTAAGGCAACATAATGCAAAATTCTTCATGATCCCTACAGATCTTTGCTTTAGAATCATGCTTCTGCAGGGTGGCTGTGCCAAGGAGACCCATGCATTTTGAGGCGAGATCCGGGACTATATACAAATCATGTAAATTGAGGGTGGACTATAGAGCATTATTTACCCCACAGAACTCCCCCTCGAAGCCCAGCTTTGCTCAAGTTCCAGTCACAAAACCTCCAGGTACTTCCCAGGCTGAAACTGGAAGGCCTAATGCTGACTCTTTAGCCCTCGCCTCTGCCCTTGTGAGCCCGAAGAGAGGGCTAGGCTTAACATATTATGCGCTGCTGGAGCTTGGATGTATGCGTAGAAATAAATCCTCCCCCGGCCCAAGCACCCCGTCTCCCCATCATGATCAATCTAAGCTACAGCCTAGAGAGATCAGCGGCTAAAGAAATAAACTTTCACTCCTCCTTAAGTTCATCCTCGGTCATCACCCAAAAATAAAATGATTACAAAATTAAAAGACAGGAAAGCCTCTGAGCGCCCTTCGGCCGGCAGCCCTCCCCCCGCTCACCGGCTCCGAAATGGCGCCCGCGCTGCCTCAGGGCCAGTTTTAGTACTACTCGCCATGCGCATGCGCGCCTCTGGCTTTGGCGTCTGAGACGGTCAGGGAAGCTCGCGCGCCGCAGCCCAGCCCAGCCCAGCCCAGCCCTCGCGGGGGGAGGGGGAGAAGGGGCGGGGCTGCTGGGGCTCGGCTCTTCCCGGCGGCGCCTATCCGGGGCGGGCGGGCTCCGCTCGGCTCTTCCCAGCCCCTGCCGCCGTCCCTCCTGCGCGCGCGGCGCGTCTCGAGTAGAGTTGACTATATATGGTCAAAGCCAAGGAGAGAGGCGGAAAAGTGGCCCGGGCGGGCGCTTCCTGGTTCGTGCGGCGCGAGTCGGACTGCCGGCCTGCCTGGCCCGCCCCCGCCCCCGCCCCCGCCGCAGGGAGAGCGCCGCCGCCGCCGCCGCCGCAGTAACAAGTGGGCGCGAGCGAAGATGCCGTACGAGCCGCGTGAGTGATCGGCGGGGCCGCCTCCCCTCCCCTCCTGGCAAGGGGCGCCCGGGCGGGCGGGCGGGCGGGCGGGCGGGGAGGGGGCGCCGGGCGACCGGGCGGGGGGAGTGGAGGGAGAGGGAGCGGGGGGGGGCGTCGTTCTCGGGCCTCCCGCGGCCCCCCGGAAACCTCCCTTCCTGCCTTGCAGGGACCGTGTTCGCCAGCCTCCCGCAGGTGGAGCGGGGCGTCTCCAAGATCCTCGGCGGGGACCCCAAAGGCCGCCACTTCCTCTACACCAACGGGAAGTGTGTCGTCATCCGCAACATCGATGTAATGTATCCTTCCTGGGGGGGGGGGGTTGGGCGCGGGGGCTTCCCTCCTTCCCTCCCTCCCTCCCTCCCCCCCCCGGGCCCCACAGCGCCCCTGAGAGGGTGTGACTGGCCCAAGGCCGCCGACGGAGCGCCCTCGGTGGGGGCAGGATTTGAACCTGGGCCCCCGAAGGAAGAAGACCAGGGAAGAAGTGAGGGCAGGAGGGGGCCAGGGGAGGAAAGCTCCGCCTGCCTGTTTCAAGAGGCTTGGAAACGCATCAAGCCCCGAGGGAGGTGTGAGGAAATATTAACTTAATAAGTCATCCTGGAGACCATGGCAGCGAAATCTCTGCCCCCTGCTGCCTTTCCCCTCATCGGGCCCAGCTGGACTCCAACGGGCATTTCCTGCCTTACAAGGAGATATATATCAGTTTTCGGACTCCCACATGCAGGATTTTCCTCCCTGAATTGGTGGCTGCAAATCACCTCTTCCAAGGGGCCGGGGCCTGGGGCCAGAGCTCAGAGAGCCTGACTGCCGCCTCATCTCAAGGGCTCTGGGGCTCCTCCTGATTTGCACCAAACCATAGTTTATGCCATTCACACATAATAGCGATTTTGGCAGAGAGGAAATTGGACTATGTCCAAACATAGTCTCTCAGGAAAGTTGTGTTGGTGCCTCTAAATGCCATGTCCTTAGAAAATACATCCCTGAAGTCTAGTTTTAATTATAAGTTTTAGACTTATAATTGTGGTGTCTGTGTTCTATATGGACTGAGCACTGCATTTAGATGGGGCAGTTAAAAAACCCGGGCTCCACCAAATTGGCACCTTTCTCCCCCAGTGTAACAAGATCACATTCTTCAGGTCTTAAAAGTGCTCAGGAAAGCAGGAGATCGATTCTTACAGTCTTTGTATGTTCTGTAAGCTTCCCAGGCATCTCAGGCAAGCTCAGAGTGATGTCAGAAGCTGTCAGTAGAGGCTCATGTACCTTGAGCATCCAGCTCATGTATCTTGATGAAGGCACTTGATGGTATGGAGGCAAAGCAGGGGACTTTGCACAGGGGCAGGAGAGCTGATGGGGCCAGGTTATGAGACACTTAAGCCACATGCCCCGATCACGGTTTTAATCCACTTGTCCTGGGAACTGTTGGTAACAGCCATGCTGTGCCAGAGAGAGGTGCCCCCACTACATGCTCTCTAATAAATGCTTGGTGCTGCCTTCAGGTCTCCGAGCCACAGATGTCAATGCTGGATTCAGGTGGGCATGTTGGTCTGGAGCAGGGGTAGGCAAACTGTGGCCCTCCAGATGTCCATGGACTACAATTCCCTACATTCGCTGGCAGGGGCTCATGGGAATTGTCGTCCATGGACATCTGGAGGGCCACGGTTTGCCTACCTGGAGCAATAGAACAAAATGTGAGCCTTATGACCAACATTAAACTTTGTTTAAATTTTTAGAGGTGCCACTGGACTCAACTGCCAGTGCTGTTTCAGGTATAGAGAAGCATGCAGTCAGAGTCCGACATGCAGTCTGAAATGATTCCTCTGAAAGACCTTCAGTGATGTCCAGGCCTTAGTCTGATTGCTCAGCACAAGCAGCCCTTTTCACAGCTTCATTCAGTGTGTCAGTCAAAGGTCCCATCGGAGTGTATGTGGGCATGAATATGGTTGGTGATTGTCCTTGTGCATTTCCTTCACTCCAGAAATTCTCTTTAACTGAGATCCATGTGCTGAGGGCGGGAAAGGTGGAAACACAACCACAAGGGGTATTGGAGATGGAGCATGGTTTTTGTGATGTCTGCCTGCAGCCTCAGAGACTGGCCGCTTGACCTCAAGTGCCTTTCCCTTGTCAGTGTTACACAGAGTCCTTCCCAAAATAATCTCCCCAAATGCCAGTTGAGCTCTGTTTAGAATCTTTAAGCTGCTTTTTTATGATTAATTTTGGTTTGGGAGTGCCAGATTGCTTTGAGCAAGGAGTGAGGCAGTTGTTAAATTTTGTACCACACTTGGGGACTGTAGCAGCTGATGTTTGGTCATTTTATGATATTTTTAGAGACACAGAAATATAGGAGCTGAAAGGGATCTCCAGGGTCATTTAGTCCAGCTTTCTGCATAATGCAGGAAATTGAGAGCAGAATTACAACAAGAAGTACAGTGACAATCCTTAAGATGACTTATGTTTGTATGAAAAAGAATGGTTTTCCTAGGTGTTTAAGAAGAAAAATTACAAAAGTACAGAGTCAGTCATTTGGGGGGACTTGCACATCTTTCTATTCCTATATGATGACTGTATTACTTTAACAAAGGTATTAGCATGCCAAATGATCATGTAGCTCAACAGTTACTGCCAAACAATCATCAAGTTAAAAAAGAAGCCTCGTAGAAGTGAGGGGAAAATCGGTTTTTTATCATAATAAATCTAACATAAAGCACTGCTCTAAATCCACAGATATCGTTTTAGCTTCAAGCAGGATCAGCTGCCCAGGTAGCCTTGTGTTCAGCATTAAAGCTCTATCTCCCTCTGTGAGGACTTGTTACAGGCTGCATGAATACTTTACCTCCCCGGCCTGGTGTTGGCTAATACTGCAGGCTGCTACAAGCATCTCTGGTTTCAGTGCTCAAAAGAACCCTGTAGGAATTCAGCCCAAGGACACTGTAGGAATTAGAACTATGTGTGTTTAAATTGTATTTAATCTGCTTTCTTGAATTTTTTTTAGAGCCTCTGTTAATACTCTTTCAGACTTTTCCTGATGTGTTGTTCTAAGGTCAATATCTCTTTAAAACATTTCTCTCATCTTCTGCTTAAAAACAGAAATAGATATGACTCCATTCTTTATGTTCCATTAACAAAAATGGAATTTGACCACGCTGGACTTTGGGTTTAGTCATAGTCCTTTTTTCTGCTTCTCGCAGCTACAGTGAAGTATTTTAAAGCATCATTTAAGTTTGTCACAGAACCATCCTGGTCATGCTTACTTAGGTCCTTTTGCTCGCTTAAGCTAGAAGGTCTAAACCATGGGTAGTCAAACTACGGCCCTCCAGATGTCCATTGACTACAATTACCATGAGGCCCTGCCAGTGTTCTCTGGCAGGGACTCATGGGAATTATAGTCCATGAACATCTGGAGGGCCACAGTTTGATTACCGGAATCAAAATACTAGCTTTTCCTCCATGGTGGGGGGTGGGGGAGATGTGGCTGAGCTGAACGCTCTGCCTAATAAATACTAATGGAGGTTCAGTGATGAGCAATAGAATGACTCACCAAGCAGGCATATTCCTTGCATGTGTGTGTCCTGGATCACTGGAAGAACAAAAAGAAAGCACCATGTTGCTTTAGTCACTGATACATGAGGCACAAGGAAGCATTAAGGAGGCAGAGATTGATCCTTGGATCAATAATTCCTAGTAGGATCTGAAACTATAATCAGTTCTGGATCCCTGCAGCCAGAGGTCTGGCAGGTCATTCCAATCTGGAACTCCTGGCCTTCTTCCCACCTGTTATGGGGGGGAGGTCTTTCTCTTGGCCTTCTCCCTTTGCCTTCAGGCTTTTTCTTCCATGACGACTTCCTCCTTTGCCAGCTGGGCCTTGTCCTGGTCTGTGCCAGTGACCCCGTAATGAAGGGCAACAGAAGTGTGTGCTACCTACAACCTTCTAATGCATGTGGGTATCACTTTGTATGACGAGGCCAGACTTTCTCAACCAGAGTTTCCTGAATGGATGGGAGTTAATTAATGTTTCATATATTTTTAAAAAATTTGTTACACATTTATTGGGTGATATGACCATATATGGTCATGTCGACCCCACCTAGGGTTGAGCGCTACGGCTGCTTCGGCAAGCACCGAAACGAGGTGCCTCATGGAGGGGAGGGGCCATGCCAGCGGCACATGCTGCATCACTGGCCGCCTCTGGTGTCAGTGCTCACCAAAGTGCACGGAGCACTCAACCCTACCCCGCACACCCACACCTTCCAAAATGGCCAATGATAGGCCTTGAGGGGGTGGGAAGGGGAGGGGTCTTGGGTAGGTATTTACACAGCTATGGTTCCCAATCATAATAGGCATGGTTGTGGCACTTCTGCAATTTCTCAGAGCCTGAAGAATGTTTCAGGGGTTTCTCAATGGTAAAAAAGTTGAGAATGGCTGGACTAAGCCAATGTGTGTATTTTTCCAGGTCCATGAAATTCTGGTATGCACAGATAAAAATCCAGCATTCCAGGTATTAATATTCAAGCTGGAAAATACATATGTTGCCCTGTTCGTACAAAATGGTGGCTGCAACCATATGTGCCAGGTGGACCATGGGTAGGATGTAGTCCTGTTACCGATAGCTGGGACACCAAAATCCCTTGCTTGAACTGGGCTTCTGTCTTTTTCTCTGGCCCAAACTTAGTTGCCTTTGTTCTGTTTCATGTATGTTGCCCTAATCCCAAGGAGCCTGGACAGTGAACATACCTTTTGCCTCTCCCCTGTGACTTTGCCACATTGTTGACTAGGCTGAACATCATGGCAACCTACCTCAGTGAGCTCCATTTCCCATATCAAATAATCACCACTATGTCACCTTGGTGCGTACATAAAATAAATAGTTCTTTTATACTGGTAGAACATTGTATTTGTGTATAGAAGCTGGGTTTCTTTGCCACAAGCTTATCACCAATAGGGGAAAACTTCAGGAACTTCTTCTGGATGTTTAGATTGAATTTCATCCCATTGGATCTTGTCCGTACCTCCAGGGCAAGAGAGCAACTCTGCTCCATCCTCTATATGGCACCCTTTTAAATACTTGAAGATGGTTATCAGATCCCCTCTCAGTCATCTCCTTCCAGGCTAAACAGACCAAGATTCCCCAACCTTTCTTCATATGTCTTGGTCTCCCCCTCACCATCTTTGTTGTCCTCCTCTAGACACTGCTCCAGTTTGTCAACATCCCTTTTCAACTGGGGTGCCCAAAACTGAACACAGTACTCCAAGTGAGGCCGAACCAGAGCAGTGTAAAGTAGTACCATCACCTCCCATGATCTGGACACGATATTCTGTTTGATACAGCCCAAAATCACATTTGCCTTTTTAGCCACTGAATCACACTGCTGACTCGTATTCAATGTATGGTCTACCAAGACTCCGAGATCCTTTTTGCACATGCTACTGCCAAGACAAGTCTCCCCCGTCCTATATTGGTGTATTTGGTTTTTCCTACCTAAATGCAGAATTTTACATTTGTCCCTTTTGAACTTCATTTTATTCAGTTTAGCCCACTTCTCGAGCCTATCAAGATAATCCTGTATTCTGTTGCTGTCTTCAGTTGTGTTTGCTACCCCTCCCAGTTTAGTATCGTCTGCAGATTTAATAAGTGGTTCTTTCAGTTAATGTAAACTGTAAATTTGGCTCTTCATGAGCTGCAGAATCAGTACCACTGGTCTAAAGTGTTCTTAAAATGCAGTGTAAAAACTAGAGCTTGCCACCCCTCAAAAGTAGTCGGTGCCTCCAGTTTTCAGCAGATGTTGCTTGTTGAAGGACTGCAGAAATAACGGGAGCTGTAAATGGGTAGCTAAGTCTGAGCTGTTGTAAAGAACACTCCCTGGTCTTCAGGGTCAAAAATGTTGGCCTATGAAGTTGAGCTGCAGGAGTCAGATGGACTAGCCTTTTGACCTGGGTGGTAAGAAACGGTTGTCGTGGCTTGTGGCTGACACCAGCCCTGGTCAGACAAGGCTTTGAACGTAAAGGAGGGATGGCCCCCTCACTACAGTCTACTGCAGAGACATTGTGCATCCAGTCTACCACCTGATTTTGCAGGTAACAGATACCATACTGGTGCTTGTATATATATTTGGATGTCTGTGCGTAGGCTCTTTATTCCAACCCATGGGAAATGTCGTCTTGTGCTCTCTTCTTCTTGGCCTTCACAAAGTCTGCCTCTGTGATGGTCACTGACTAGCCTGGTCTGTTCCCAGCCTTTTCCTGGACAGGTGGGTAGCAGAGGGTGTGTTTGACTCAGCTTTTTAGCACAACCAGATGTACCAGGCAGTTTCTACTCTCTGTGCGGCTCTGAAACTGAGGGTCGTATGGGAGAAAATTGTGCCTTGGTGAGCTTGGCCTTTGGGCTCTGTTGAGGACTTGGCTCACAATCTTGTTAGCCATTTGCAGGTCTTGCCAGGGAGTACCCAGGAGGCACAAGTGGGTCATTGCTTTTGGAACCTTTGGGGTTTGGACACAGGTGTTTTGGTGAAGAGCAATGGCCTCTAATCTGGCAAACTGGGTCTGATTCCCCACTCCTCCGTCATGTAACGCCTGATGGGTGACCTTGGGCCAGTCACAGTTCTCTCAGAACTCTCTGTCACACCGGCCTTCACAAGGTTCCTGTTGCAGGAGAGGAAGGAAAAGGCAGTTGAAAGCTGCTTTGAAGCTTCTTGAAGCAGAAAAGCGGAGCATAAAAATTTTGCCATCACCCAGCCCTGTCAAGCAAAAGAACTTTCCTTCAGTACTTACATTCAGGCCTGTGATTTAAAATAATAATTCTCTTTATAGAATCCTGCAATTGCCGATATTTACACGGAGCATGCCCATCAAGTTGTCGTTGCTAAGTATGCACCTAGTGGCTTCTACATCGCATCTGGAGGTACAGTATCATCCCAATCCATGTGTCGTGGTAAAAATATGTGACTGTGGGCTGGGCAGGATTATACACGAAAGCAATGCACCTGTCGATCCATGTGTGTGTTTATTCCAGGGCTAGTCAAACTGTGTTTGCTGGCAGGAGCTCCTGGGAATTGTAGTCCAAGGACATCTGGAGAGCCGCAGTTTGACTACCCCTGGCTTATTCTAATCACAAAGCTACCTTTGGCCGGGAACTCTTTGGGACACTAGTGCCTTCATTCCTGCAACTCAGGGATTCCCAACCAGAGTTCTGGAGAGCCCTGGGGGGGGGGGGTGCGAGGACGTTTCCAGGAGTTTGGATGACCGCTGACATCAGTAGACGTCACTGGAGCCCACTTCCCCTGTCGCTCTACAAGCCTGCTCTCTTTCTCCGCAATGGAAGAACAGTAAATGATAGATCAGTTGATTGGCTGGCTTCTGCAGCCACTTCTCTGGTGGGGCATGTCACCACTTCCAAAGCATGAAAAATATTTCGGGGTTTTCTCCATGGTTAAAAGTTTGGAAAAGGTTGCTTTTCCACCGACTGGGATGTCACTGGATGTTGATGTTTCCAAGCCACAAGGACTAGGAATATGTTTTCAGTAGGAAGAATATGACTCTGAAGCTCCCCTCGTAGCCCCACTGGGCATATTCAGCCTATTCACATTCGAAGACAGTTGTGCATATATTGTGGTGACTATAGCTGGCAACCTTCAGGGTCTGACTTTGTGGGGTTTAATATTAAGCATGAAATCAGAAAAATGTGGATGACTGAATATGAATATCTAGATCAAGCTTTCTCAATATTTTTACCATTGAGAAACCCTGAAAAATCCTTAAGGCTTCAAAAAACCCCAGAGGTGGTGCAATCATTGCAGGATAGGGTTGGGAAGCATAGCTGTGTAGATGCCCACCTGGGGCCCCTCCCCTTCCCACCCCATTATTGGCCATGGGGGGGCATATATGGTCATATCACCCAATAAATATTTTGCAAAACCCTGGTTGAGAAAGGCTGATCTAGGTATGTCTGCTTTATTTTGGTCAAATGTGTTTCACTTTCAGGTGTAAACGTGAGATTAACTTTAGAATTCAGTGTCAGCACTTGGGCTTCCAGTACAAGCAGAAGATGAGTGTAAATATGAGGATGAGCAGCCTTAGGACGAGGTGCCTCGACTGGGATGGCCCAGGGTAGCCCAGTCCCAGCAGTGGCAGACCCAGAGGCAGGCAGTGTCTCGCCTTGAAAGCCCTACAGTGTAGCCGTAAGTCACCTGCCCTCCCCCCAGCTACACGTTTGGACAAGGGGTGGGGCTGCCCCAGAGATAGCACAGCAGTGCTCCTGGGCTTGCGGCAGTTGACACAGATGACGATTGAAGGCCCTTGTGCAGATGCAGAGCCTTCATGCCCAGCGGGAAAGGTGGAGGGGGTTGGCTTGCCTTGGCAGCATGGCCTACTCTTCCTCCTGGCACGGACGAGCAAGCGGATAGCTGCAGCACGAGGTTAGAGGCTGCATTCCTGTGCTGTTCTTCCACTCCATTGACGAGGACTGAAACGAGGCCTTTCCCTTGAATCTTGTCCCCTTTTACTTGTAATTGCAAATCCAGTCATCTAATTTGAAATGGGTAGAAGCAGTGCTTTAGTTGTAGGGGCATTGAATACACTTGGCTGCAGTGGCTTTGAAGTATTTGCTGTTTCATTTGATATGGCTTGATTTTAGAATTGTACTTGAATGGGCTATTATCTATTTCTCAATTTTTTAATTTGGATCTTAGAGCTCCTGGCAAACATACATGGTTCTCACCTTGCATTAGTTTCACAACAACCCTGTGAGGTAGATTAGGCTGAGATGGGTTCAGAGTTTCCCGGCGAGTTTTGTGGCTGAATGGGAGAGGTTGAACCTGGATCTCTGAGGTCCTAGTTTGAATTGTTAGCCATTGCATCACATTGAGTGGTTTAGTTTTTTGTTGGTGTTTATTGATATTGATGATCTAGGAGTATTCTTTGCAACTCTTTAGGTCAGTGGTCCCCAACCTGCGGGCCGCAGCCCGGTGCCGGGCCACGGCTCCCTCTCCCCGCCCCCCCCCCGCAGTAAAAAACTTCCCAGGCCGCAAGCTTGCAGCCCGGGAAGCTTCTTACTGCGGGAGGGGGGGGGAGAGGGAATCAGGGCCGCACTGTGCATGTGCGGCCAGGCTGCCTATGCACACATGCGCCATGCGCGGCCGAAATCGTGCATGCGTGGCACTTTTGCACATGCGCGCATGAGCGAAAGTGCCGCACATGCGCGATGCGCGGGCGGGGCAGTTGCCCTGCCGGTCCCCAGCCTCGGAAAGGTTGGGGACCACTGCTTTAGGTGACTACTCTATTCAGACAGTCTGAGCAGGCTCACTCTCCCTTCCCAGATTTCATTTCAGGCCTTGTTGAAGGGAGCTCAGCCAATCGGTAGTTGGAAATGTGCTGAGAAGCAGAGTTTTGCCTTATGTTTGACTGACTATAATTAGAGCTTTTTTGTTCTTTAAAAGAAGGGGGGTTCCCAGTCCTTACCTGCCAGTGCATCTGGCCACACCCCCTGGTTCATCTGCCAGCCAAAATGCCTTCCCTCCTCAGCTCCTCCTCCATTAAAGGCCTGGGCAGATTGCTCAGGCCCAGCTTGGCCTGCCCTTTCCTGGCCCCCTCATCCGCACCTCATGGCCAGTAGGGATAGCAATGGGTGCAGGAGGACACTAGATCTGCTGCTGCAGCAAAATACAGGTCTTTGGCCCGCTTGCTGCTTTCCCCTGGACTGCAGCTCCCGCAGCCTCTGCTGTAGGTTCTGGTTCCCCCATACTTGTATGTATCAGCACAGAAAAGGCTCTGGCTATAGAGTTACCATCACTGCCGTCTCTCTTGAGGCCCTGATAGCAAATGGGAGGCAAAGAAGCAGCACTCAGTTAGCTGGGGAGAGGGGGGGGAGTGGTCATCTAAACGTTAGGACCAGAGTGTTTGTGTGAGATGGACTGGGGGGGGCTACAGTGTCCTTGCTCTTACAGTGTCCTTGTGTCTTGTGACAGACATCTCTGGAAAGCTCCGAATCTGGGATACCACTCAGAAAGAACACCTGCTGAAGTATGAGTATCAGCCGTTTGCAGGAAGAATCAAAGACATTGCATGGACAGAAGACAGCAAGAGGCTTGCTGCTGTTGGGGAAGGAAGGGAGAAGTGAGTAGGGAATACAAGCCTTCTCTTTAGATTCCTCTTTAAAATCTTTGCAGAAAACTGCACCTTTGCTCGGGATTTAAGCTTCTAGATCCATTGTTGATCAGATGATAACTTAACAGCTGGGAACCTTTAAATAGTTCACATGCTTGGGAACAAAAGCTCTGTTGACAACCCACTCTTAAATGGCACACAGCAGTGATGCTGGCATTCTGGGTGTTTAGTTGTCTCCTCGCATTTCGTCTTTGGATTTGTTAAAGGACTCCTAGAGGTATGTGCGCAGACTCCCAAAGATAAGACACCCTCAAATCAATTCTTCCCACTGAAACCCTAAAGACTGCTTTGAATCCAGGGGCATTCTTAAAGACCAACAGGGTTTTATTTCTGGGCATAAGCTTTTGTGAGTATGCATGCATCACACAGGCATCCTCATGCTTTGCATATTTGCGGGGGGGGGGGGGGGAGGCAGCTTGCTGGAAGGACTAGTCAAGATGCGTAAGGAACTGGGCAATAAGTATAGCTGAGGTTGGATTAAAGCAATTGTTATACCCTGGCAGCAAATTAGCATTAGCATAGGAATATAAAAGTTAAGAAAGATATGAGAACAAAGTGGGTAATTGGCCTAAAAACATCCTTGCATTGCAGGCCTGCTTTGCATTTCCACATTTTGCACCACAGGCTGAGACTCGTAAACAGCCCTAGTTGGAGACTGGGTAGAGGGGGATAAATTGCTCCAAGGAAAATGCTCTAGATAAACACAGAATGCGTAAATGTGGTGTGTACTTGGCTGTGAAATCCAGTGGTTGAGGCTGGAAGAAGTTCCAGCTGCCTGTGGAGCTTTCCTCCAGCTCAGGTTTCAAACTCTGCTTAGTGAACTGGTAGACCATTGCTTTTAAACTGGTCTCCCCATTTCAAGCCCAGTCTTGTTGCCCAGTTGGAATGGACGGAGTCCATCCAGCTGAGGAGGTTTGCGCAGAAGTGGAGGTTTGTGCAGAAGTGGAACAGAATCTCCTTCAGAAGCAATTCGGGGGCTAGACCAAACCCTCGCAGATCCTCCTCCTCCTTGCATCGCACAACACTTGTGAGTTGGCAGGTATGTGTCAAGTCTCTTAAGGTGCCTGTTAGCACACGTCAGCCTGTCAGCCTATTGCAGTATTTCATTTCAGAGCATTTTCTGTACATCTCTGAATTCCTAATGTAAGTGTCCTCTTTTGCTCCCTTTGGTTTGTATTTAATGGACAAAGCTTTCAAATCCACACCCCCCCCCCCCAGCAAGGTTGAGATCACATGAGATTAACTGGGTGACCTAATTTCCATTGTCTAAGAAGGCTCAGCGTGCCGATTGTGGAGGAGGAGCTGAGCCCCAGACACAGCTTGCCATTGTTTGATGCGGCCTGCGCTTTGTTTATCTTTTGACTCTAGATTTGGGGCTGTGTTCCTTTGGGATACCGGTTCTTCAGTCGGTGAGATTGCTGGCCACAACAAGGTGATCAATAGTGTGGATATTAAACAGACGAGGCCTTATCGCCTGGCTACTGGCAGCGACGACAACTGCGCCGCATTCTTTGAAGGACCACCATTCAAATTCAAGTTTACAATAAGTGTGAGTGCGCATATTTAATTATCTGCATGTTGTCCAACCACACATATGCATGGGAAGGAACATTTCTTTCAGTGGAAGCACCCTAGGATGCCATTCTAGAAAGTCGTCCAATTTTGGAGGAGACCTAGTATCTTAATTGTCTTTAGGCAGAGGGCTGGAGCACGTAGGCCCCTGCTTCACTGTGAGATCCAGCTTGTGGCAGCAGCTGGGGTGGGGTGGTGAATCACCCAGCACCAATTTTAGTCCTCCACTGCATGCAGGATCAAGCCACTCCTGTGTTGGATCTCTGCACTGAACACCTATATCCTTTTGGAGAGCTTGAGTTAGGGATGCAAAAGTGTCCAGAAAAATCTGCGATCCCCATTGGGGAGAGATGTTGTGGCAGCTGTGGGGTGAGAGGGAGAGAATGGGGAGGGCTCTGAGACAGCAGCCTTCTGGACTGCAGAATGTGCACTCCCCCACTCTGGGTTCTCTTACAGCCTCGTTAAGCCCCAACTGTCCACAATCAAGAGAAAAGGGGAACACAAGCTTTAAAACGGGTAGTCAAACTGCGGCCATCCAAATGTCCATGGACTACAATGCCAGCATTCGCTGGCAGGGGCTCATGGGAATTGTAGTCCATGGACATCTGGAGGGCCGCGGTTTGACTAGCCTGCTTTAAAGTAAAGATTGGGAGCATGTAAACTGTGTGTTCCCTGAAGGTTTCTTATTTGCAAACCTGCTAGCTAGACGAATTCTGTACTTGTATAGAGGCTCCTGCTGCTTAGATATCTGGCTCAGCAAGACGCAGATGGAGATGAATAACACATTAAAAAAATATTGAACAGAAAATAAATTCTTCATTTTATTTATTTATGCTTTGATTTATTGCCTGACACTTGCAGCGGGTTACAGTCAACGTCAGAATACAATACAAATTTAACTATAAAACCCCATAATTAAAACAGTACCAAATAAGTTAGCAGAGATCACTCTGGCTCCACAACACCAGTCCCACTCCCACCTCCACCAACAGGCCCCATCCTTTAACAGGAGGATGAAGTTGTACAATGTGGTGGTGGGGGGGGGGGGAAACAGACCACAAAAGAGAAAGGGGGGCGGGAACCTAGCTTCGACTGGTGGAAGTGGGAGTGGGACTGGTGTTGTGGAGCCATGCCTGGTGGAAGAGCTCTGTCTTCCAGGCCCTGCAGAACTTTCAGCAGGGCCCTCAGCTCTTCCGGGAGCTTATTCCACCAGGTAGGGGCCAGGTAGGACTGAAAAGGACCTTACCCGGGTCAATGCTCGGCACACTTCACATGGACTGGGGAACACCAGTTTATTAGCACCCGCAGAATGGGCTCTGTGTGGGGCATGCAGAGATAAGCTGTCCCTCAGGTTTATTGGGCTCAGGCTGCCAAGGGCCTTAAAGGTCAAAACCAAGACCTTGAACTTGATCTAGAACACCTCTGGCAACCAATGCAGCTGTTTCAGCACTGGTTGAATATGGGCCCTCCAAGATGTCCCAGTGAGGACCCTGGCAGCCACATTTTGCACCAGTTGTAGCTGATGGGTCAAGGTCAAGGGTAGGCCCACATAGTTGGAGAAACCCAGCCTGGAGGTGACCTTCACATGGATCACTGTGGCCAGATAGGATGCTAGTAGCCTCATTTGGCACAGGTGGAAAAGAGGTACAGCTGGGGGTCATCTGCATATTGATGACAGCCCAGCTGATAGTTCTGGATCAGCTGTGCCAGAGGGTGCGTGTAGAAACAACGTGGGGGAGAGAGTTGTGCCCTGGGGCACTCTGCAAAAGAGTTGGTAAGAGCGCAACAAATTCTCCCCAACTGCCACCCTCTGTGTCCGGTTCTGGAGGAAAGAGTTCCAGTTCCAGTGTGGTGGTTGTCTAATAACTTGGGGTCAACCACGTCAAACATGGCTGTCAGATCTAACAATACGAGAAGTGCCTCTATCCAGCTGACAACGGAGATAGTCCATGAGGGCAGCCACTGTGGCTGGGGCAGAAGCCAGGCTGGAAAGGATCAAGCACCAAAGTTCCTTCCAAGAATGCCAGGAGGTGATCCACGGCAGCCTTTTCAGTCACCTTGCTCAGAAACACAAGATGCGAGACTGGGGGGTAATTGGCCTTTTTGAGGCAAGGGCAGATGGGGGCCAGGGAGTGATCTTGTCAATGGCAGCTGATAGGCGGGACTGCCAGTCCTCCACCAAGGCTGCTGCCGATTCGCTGAGGGGCATTAAGTCCCTCGGAGCATTCAGGAAACCATCCAGATCCATACGTTTCTGCAGGTGGGCTAAAATATGCCTGCCACCCAAGCAGGGTGGGGGTGGGACCCAGAGCAAGGCCTTCAGGCCTTGTTGGTCTGACCCTGGAATGGCATCAGAAGCCATGAGATCCACCTCTGCCCCAGCCCCAAAGATCAAATCATGTGCATGGCTGGCCTGATCGGTTGGACCAGCAACAAGCTGCGAGAACAATACAGTATAAAGTACAGCTGGCTTTCAAGATAAGCTAAGAAATCCCTGAGGGAAGAGTTGGCTCCCCCTTTCTTTGGACAGGTGGGTCCCTCAGCAGGTTCCAGGCCGCTCTCTTCCCTCCCAGAGCACCCCTTTCCTCAGAGCCTGCCAATTCCAGTGAGGAAGGATAGGCCCTGCACAGGATGCTTATTTGTACCACCTAAAATTGGCTATTTTCTGCAAGCCAACTCCCAACCCTAACTAAATGGCCCAGTCAAAGCCTGGCTAAACTGACACTCCTTCCCAGGGCCATGAAAGCCTCTGTCCCAAAAGGTCTGCTCCTCCTGAAAGCTGAGGCTGGCTCAGTCCCTCCCTCCCCGTGGGGTCTGATTGGAGGCCCATCACTTGGACTTGCCTAAATCACCAGGATTGGTTCAGAGCCCTGGAAGAGAGGTGGGACTTATAAGGATGATTGCCACAGACATCCTCCATTTCCTGGGCTAGCAGCCCGTCTTGCAGATCCACAGTGAATTGTGATGACTGTTTCCCTCTGCCAGGTACGATACACACACACACACACACGCAGACCCAGGAATCCAGTAAAGACCTTCAGAGAACTCCCAGTATGTGTGGGGCTAATTAGCAAGCCTGAGGGAGGCCTAGAATCTCTCGCGCCGTCTGCGGCAGTCCAAAGACTGAGGTAGAAATTGCCTGGTGTCGTTTGCCTGGGTGGTAACGCTTTAATATCCTTTTCTCTGGCAGGACCACAGCCGTTTTGTCAACTGTGTGAGGTTTTCTCCAGATGGGAATCGGCTTGCCACAGCCGGCTCAGATGGGCAGGTAAAAAAGGAACCGTCTCTGGTAGAGGATGCAGTGGGCGGAGCCCGTTCAGATGCCGAAGTTTCTTGCTCAGCCTTTGTTCTTGAAAGCACCCGGGGCAGCATCCCACACGCTGGAGGCAGTGCACCCTTCAGTCCTGTTTAGGTTGCCCGTTTGCTGGCAAGAGACAAACCACAGTTTGTGATTGAGCCAGTGAATGGTTGGTAATGGTTGAGGCCTTCCTGCTTTGAGAAGACTTCCATTTTGGACGCTGTGTGCAAGGGAAGAAGGAAGGGATTGCACAAGCTCAAGTGTATGGTCATGCTGTGAACCGGTCGGGACATTCATGCTGTGTGACTGAAGCTGTGGCTTGCCAGGAGAGGGGAAAGCAGACATTTCTGGTTAGCAGGCCACGCGCAAGAGGAGGGAGCACATGAATCCAAAGATGTCCTCCGCTCCCTTGTCTAGCAGCAAGCCAGGGATGGCCATGGGTTGATTTCACACATGTGTTCTTTGGCTTGGTTGGCTTGACTTTCAGGGCAGTCCACCCTTCTGCATCCATCAGATTCCACAGGCCAAGAAGTGTTTGACTCTGATTAAGACGTCACTTTGAAGGGACCAAGTGGGACAACTTGCAGCTCTTTGCTCCAGCGACTGTGGCCAGGAGAAAGCAACAGCTTCCTTTGTAGCAAGAGCTGCAAATGTTGTATCTTTTACTTAAAACAAGGGCCAGTAAAAGGATAACTCCAGAAGCAGAGATGGTGCTTCTTATTTTAATTCAGTAAATCTTAGGGGGAAAACATGATTGTCTTAGGGTGTGTTACCAAAGTTTAGAATGAATGGCACCAGCTCCAGCATTGGACCTTCCTGGCCTTTGCCTCTCTGGGACTGTCCTTTTCTAATGTCTTCAGCAGTTGTTCAAAAATGTATTGTCTGAACAGCAGTCTTGGAAGCCTTCAGAGCCCGACTCTTTGTGTCTCAGGCCATTCATTAGTAGTGGAAGAGCCTCTCTCTCTGAGGGGTTTTTGCAGGAGCCAGCCCCGTTTCTTCAAATTAACCTGTGTTAAAGAACCAGAGAACATTTTAACTGACAGGTGTCCGTCTCAATTTATTTTTTAAAGATTTTTGTTTATGATGGGAAAACTGGAGAAAACGTGGTCGCTCTGGGAGGAAGTAAAGCACATGATGGAGGCATCTATGCAGTAAGTGGCCGTGGTTGTCTTCTCTCTGTGTGTCCTTCCCAAAACAGTGGATTGCAATGCCTGTTTCCGTTTGCATGTGTGTTTTGGTCCTTTAAACCTGATTCTGTTGAAGCTACACAGACTTGGCCTTCCTCTCTCATGCAGCTGAAACCATGGGTTATGTTCGGGTTGGAATGGTAGAGGACTTCCCCACATGATCACTTTCCTCACTGGAAATTACTGGTTCATTGGGGGGGGGCTTCCCACACATCTGGCTCCATCTAGCAGATGATTTGATTTTACACTGGTTTATGTCTGGAGTAAAAAAACAGCAGTGTAAGTCTGCACATAAATGACTGGGCAATGGGTAGCATTTTTAGAGACATTCTCTCCTTTTCCGGAGATGGGCTATGCTGCCTTTGGTTACAATTGGCTTCAGTGGGACTTGCTCTTAAGCAGCAGCCACTGGTCTCTCTTTAATTGGCAACAGCCCTAATTTTTATTATTAAGGAGACATCCTTCCAGTTGGAACAAGTAGAGATATGCTGCATTTCAATATAGTACATATCTGTTCTGGATTTTGTGGGTGTGCTTAGCATTTCATACTCTTTTCTCCCCCTTGGGTAGCCAAAGCAGCTTCCACAACATAATTCTACCCTCTTCCATTTTTATCTATATGATGATGATAACACCCTGCAAGGTAGCTTAAACTGAAGGAGAGTGGCTGGCCCGACTGGTACCAGAGGGCCTGCTCCCCATCAGCGGTGTTTGCTATTGCTTTCTAGTGCAGCCTGACCCTTTCAGATTGGTCTGCCCACTGGTGAGTCAGGGGCTGAGGCTCCCGGGAGCACAGGGTGTGGCTCTGTTTTTAAGCCTCTTCCCTTTTTTTCTCGCCAACAGATAAGCTGGAGTCCAGATGGCCATCACCTCCTTTCAGCTTCTGGGGACAAAACTGCAAAGATCTGGGACGTTGGTGCCAATAGCCTCGTGAATACCTTCCACATGGGATCGAGTGTTCTGGATCAGCAGCTGGGTTGCCTGTGGCAGAAAGACCATTTGTTAACTCTCTCCCTTTCAGGCTACATCAATTATCTGGATAAGAACAATCCCGATAAACCTCTACGCATTATAAAGGTCTGGTGGCTTACTGAGCATGCTCTTCCCCACATCCTGATACATTATTGTTTATTTTCTCATCTAACTATAATTAAAAGAATTGTTTGCATAACGATGACTTCAGCTAGACTGCTGGTGCTCCAGAGACCTTGCAGACCAATTCCAAACAATGGTTGGTTTGTTTTTTAATTGGGGGCGGGGGATTGTGGTAAAACAAGCCTGGGGGAAAAACAAGTTTGGCACTTCATTCCCAAGTCAAGAGATGGTACTACTTTTCCTGAGTGTTTTGGGAATGTTTCAGGCAATAGCTAAGCCCCAGAGAACCGTGGAATGCATTCTCCATGCCTTGAATGCCCTAATGACTGGGAATTAATTGTGCCACTTGAATTTCTTCTCCATCCTGCCCCCTGTTAGAAGGTGTGGAATGTCCAGGGATAGTTTGAGGGGCATCTTGGCGTAGGGAAGGACTAGCTAGCAGAATTCATAAGCCAGTTCTTTCAATCCTGACCATTGCTTGAAATCATTCTGCCCTGTCCACCCGTCCATTCAAAGCAGAGTTTAATTCATTTCTTTCTGGCATGCCAGTCTTCAAGCTCCTATTTACACCCTGGCAGAAAGCTTGTAATTACTTACCGAAGCCTCTGTATTTCCCATGCAAGGCAAATGGGGGAGGGCTAGAATGAGAGGTCAGGAAAGAAAGGTTTAACCATTTTCAGTTCTGCTTCCCCAACCTAATTCAGGCCTCCTTCTGTAGCAGCTTTCAAGTTTGTGACTCTTTCCTTGCAGTTTGATTGTCCATAAGTTATGTTAAGCAAGAAACGAGTTTTGTTTTTTTAAAGAAATTTAACACTGTGCAACCATTTTGGTTTATTTTCTTTTTGCAGGGTCACAGTAAATCTATACAGTGTCTCACAGTGCACAGAAATGGGGGGAAATCCTATATCTACTCCGGGAGCCACGATGGACATATTAATATCCTTTGAATGACCAACGAATTACTTGCACTCATAGAATGTAGCCCTGGATATTTCTGTCTTCCGTGATCATCATCTACTTTTTTCTGATCGCTGAAAGCTCTCTCTGCTTAAGGGGAAGAAGTAGTCGAAGTGTCAGGACCCCAGAGTTCTCTTGCTGTCTCATTGAAGAAGAAGAAGAAGAGTTTGTTCTTATGTGCCGCTTTTCCCTACCCGAAGGAGGCTCAAAGCAGCTTACAGTCGCCTTCCCATTCCTCTCCCCACAACAGACACCCTGTGGGGTGGGTGAGGCTGAGAGAGCCCTGATATTACTGAAGAAGAAGAAGAGTTTGTTCTTATATGCCGCTTTTCCCTACCCGAAGGAGGCTCAAAGCAGCTTACAGTCACCTTCCCATTCCTCTCCCTACAACAGACACCCTGTGAGGTGGGTGAGGCTGAGAGAGCCCTGATATCACTGCTCGGTCAGAACAGTTTTATCAGCACCGTGCGAGCCCAAGGTCACCCAGCTGGCTGCATGTGGGGGAGCGCAGAATCGAACCTGGCATGCCAGATTAGAAGTCCGCACTCCTAACCACTACACCAAACTGGCTCTCTGAGGTTGCCGTTGTCCTGGTGTTGCCTCTGGATTTACTGCCTGCCTTGTTGAGAGCTCAGAGTTTTGCTGAATTTCAGGAGGCTGCTTTTCTGAGCCACCCTCAAGGAATATGCTCTACTTAGGACCTGCAAGGCATCTTTTGGAAGCCTGGATGCAATTTGCTTGGCAGGTAGACTGGAAAATCAAGTGCATTGATGGCTGACGTGCTGCTTGATGCAACCCTCCACCCCACTCCCCACATTTCCCCCATAGGTGGAAAAGCAGCTGGGGGTCTACTGATCAAAGAAACAACCTGAAAGAGGGAGCATTAAACACAGCATTACTGTGGCTCCAGGCAGATTTGAAGCCACATTTCAGTGATTTCCAGTTTGTGCATTTATTGAAAGTGGCCAAGGAATGATCCCATTTTTCCTGGTATCTTGTCTCACTTGGTTGAAAATTCCTTTTTAGTCCTGAGTGTCTGGTAGACCAGTTCTATGCCCTAAGTATACTTCAAATGAGATTTCATTTGCAGTTGTTAATACGCAGGACTGATTAGATTTATTATGGCAGCAGTCCCCAACCTTTTGAAGGTTGAGGACTGCTTGTGGGGGTGAGGAAGAGCTGGCGGCCTGGGCGCCGTGCATGCTCATTAGCGCCCCCTGGTGGTGAAAATGTGCATGCGGGGAGCTGCCACGCATGCACGTTTTCACCACCAGGGAGCGCTAACGCACATGCGCGGCAGCTCCACACATGCGCGTTTGTGTCCACCAGCGTACCGGCAGCCGCGCCTGCCTCTCCCCCCCCCCCCCCAGCAGCAAGAAGCTAGCCGGGCTGCGAGCGAAGCAGCCGCTTTGGTGGCCACTTCTCTCGCAGCCTGGTGGGCTTCTCGCTGTGGGGGGGGGGGGGAGAGGCAAGTGTGGCCGCCACCAGCCCACTACTGAGGCCTTCACAGCCCGGTACCGGGCTGCGGACCGGGGGTTGACGACCCCCGTATTATGGTACTTGACCAACATACAGTCAAGTCTGCCTCCTGGTGATCCTATGGCTTAACTGTCACAATGATTTTCGGTTTTGCACTGCTGCTTTTAGTTGTGTAATGATCTGGCCGGTATCCATTTTGATTGTATCTAATTGCCATATCTTTGTCGGCCTGGTATATACAGAATGTATACAAATAGAATGAATTAAAACTTATACAAAGAAATAAAGCAGAAAATTTTAAAAATCATAAATAACATCAGTGTTAAAATTTAAGATTGGGTAATCTAAGATACATTGTAATCTTAGCAAGTAGCACAGTTCTTTTAGCATATTTCTTCCAGATTCCTTCCAAACATTACCGATCTTGGTAGCCAACCCAGAAAATTTGGCTAGTGCAGAAGTTAACTCATCAATTTTATCAGCATTTTCTTAAATGTACCTGAATTCTGCCTGGTTAGTGAGAGATGTTATAAATAGGGTTGTGCATGGTGGCGTCCAAATTGGCCATTGCAGGTCGCCACAGCCAGCGCTGCGCCACAGTGGGGAAGGGGAGGCACGGTGCCGGTGGGCCTGCGCGTGTGCACCGAGTTACGCACCGGTGTCCGCGCCTCCCCCCCCCCCGTGGTGCAGCACTGGCTGCAGCGGTCTGCAACGGCTGATTCGGATGCCGCCACTCACAACCCTAATTATAAATGCTTTTCTAATTTGATTATATAATTTACATTCAATTAGGACATGTTCTGTTATTTCTGTGCTTCCATCCGGACAGATGCATAAAATATGCAGGACTGTATTTACAAATGCCAAAACCTTTTGTTCCATATTCCATCTATTTGCTGGTTTTTTTGTAATTCAGTGACTCTCTAAACTGGATGGTTATATGGAAGGAATATTTCCTTAATATTTTCCTCACATTATTGGGATTCTGAGACAGGTGAAAACGATAGCTTTTTGGGGAAGGGACACACCAACCAGGTTTCCCGCATGGCAGTGGATGAGTGGGACCAGTTGGTCAGCTGCGGCATGGATGACACTGTGCGTTACACTAGCCTTCGCACGAAGGACTACAGGTAGGTGTGTGTTTAACTCCTACCTCTACCATTTACAGTAACTGCACAATGAAAACAACCCTGTCTTAAGTCTGTCTAGGTCAGGCTTCCCCAATAGCCCCGAAGGGTTTCCTGAATGGGTGGAAGTTTGATTTTTTTTTTAATGATCGTCTTTACAGAATTATGGTCTGAAAAGCACTTGGGTAAAATTTCAACATTGGCAACCTTAGAAATCAAGTTTTTAGATACCCAAAATATATCTGTCTTTGAAAATAGTTTATTGTGAAGCTTCCATCAATATTCCCAATAAGCAGACTTTTGGTGGAAGAAATATCTATTAGGGAACAAGCAAAACAAGATTTTTTCAATTTCTTGCTAAGACTAAAACATGCTCGGTCAAGGGCCCCTATATGTCCCAACCCACTCCCTCCCCTTAGTCCAGCTTCAGGTACGAAAACTGCAGATGAACCCCCCTCCCCCAATTCTCTCCTTACGCCTCACAAACACAAAACTGCTTGCCAGACACAACAGCCCGGGCTGGGCTCCAGAGACACAGAGAGAACACAAGCCCAGGCACCAACAGAGTTGCTTAAATGGAATGGCAGAGGTGGCAAATACTAACCCTGCACTCCCCCCCCCCTTCTGAACCCTAGTTGACCCATCCCAGCCACTGCAGAGCAAGCTGTACTAAAAGCAAAGGCAGACAAAATGGAGTCACAGTAGTCATTGCAAGAGCATGTAGATACCTTGGTAGACACAGAGTACATTAATTTGAAAAATGAATTGTTTGTCCATAAGTTTGCCTCCAGATGTCTACCAGTCCCAAGTTGTTGATCAGATAAAAAAAAAGATTTTGGCTTTTTTTGTGTGTGTGTACAATTGATACCTTTATCATAAAAATCTACCCATTTGAGGTAAAATCACTCCATTCCAGTCACCCATCAAATATCAGTCTTCAATTAACTCATCCATCCATTACTTATAAAATTTAGTTTTGCCACCATTAGGCACATAACTCAATTTCAGCTGCCATATCTCATTATCATCATACATCATTATCAGCAAAAACATTTCAGTTTCCGTCAGGGATTAATATGTAGCTCAACATCATTTTTCTTTTTTATACTTGCCTAAATTCATATCCTAGTGGCTTCTGGATAAATATTTAAAAAATATTTTCTTAATGTGGGTTTCCTGTAGACAAATAATACTCAACTTTAATTTTTTTTAAGTGGTGAAATTTCCCCCCATGTTTTGGGGAGAGTTAAGACTTTTTATATTCCTCATGAAATATTTGTAAACCATTTTTTAGGATTCAGTAGAGTCAGAGTCCATGATTTTATCTTTTCCACCTTTGCCCATTTTCAGTTGATCTTGTGGTTGTGGCCATTGAAGTGGATTTTCTGACTCTTCCCAGTCTTGATTTCTATCTTCCCAAGAAAACTCTTGCTTTAAACACTGAATTAAATCTAAATGTCTGGTGGAAATTACTACTTCCAGTTTCTCCTATCAAAATGGAATGTTTTTTCTGTTGGAGTTTAAGAAAAGAATCATTTTTTTCTTCCACAATATTCTCTGTGGGAGTTCTTTCAGAACTGTTATTTCTTTATCATCCATCATAGGTTTTGTCCTGCAGTAGTACTGTCTCTAGTCGTTTTCCTCAGAAAGTGAACTGCGGTGCCCATTGGGACTTCATTGTCGCGTATCTTGAATTCACTCCATAAACTTAGTCCACTTTCTACGAACTCTGCAAAGGCTTTAACTGTTCTGTCTTTCATGTCTTCTCCCTTCATTCCCACAATACATGTCAACCCTGAAACAGATTCATTTTCTTTTAAGACCCAGGAGTGCAGGTCAGTCCAAGCTGGATTCTAATTCTGTATTCAGGGCGTCTGTTCTTCTTTTCAGTGACAGATTTTTTCCCTTTAACTGTTTGGACATCTTCTGAAAATTATTTAATGGAACGTTCAGATGCTTAAATATCTTCTTTCACCTCAAGTTTTATGCCCTCAAAGCTCTTTTCTAAGTTTTAGAGTTTCGTGTCCACAGACTGAAGTTTAGTATCTAAGCTACTGAGTTTCAAGTCCAGTTTTTTAACCACTTGAGAAACAGCCATTGGGGGGCACTGTTGCACCTCATAAGAGTTCCAGTAAACGTGCCTGTGCCAGGAGTTCTCCCGCTTAAATATGATGATGATGATGCTGATGATGATGTCGTCCATTCAGTCGTGTCCGACCCTCGGCGATTCTATAGGAAAGTCTTCGCCATGCATCTCTGTCAATGACCGCTGCTTTTAGTGGGTTCATGGTCATCCCTGCATTGGCTTTGATCGTGCTGAGCCAGCAGATCCTTTGGAGACCACGTTTCCTTTTGCCCCTGAATGTGCCGGGCATTAATGATTTTTCTAGCGAGTTTGATCACATGATGTGTCCAAAGTAAGTGAGCTTTAGCCGTAATATCTCGCCTTTTAATGACAGTTGGTTTGCTCCTCTCTAAAACTGTCTTGTTGGTAACTTTGGCTGTCCGTGGGATTCACAGCATCCGTCTCCAGCACCATCATTTGAAAGCATCTATTTTCCTCCTGTGTTCTTACTTTAGGGTCCAGGTTGTTATGGGGAAGACAGCGGCGTTGACTAGCCGGCACTTTGTATTAAGGCTGATATCCTTATCTTTCCATATTCGGTTCATGCTTAACAGTGTGTTCCGGTCCAGTGTTATTCGCTGTTTGATTTCACAGCTGCATCCACTACTTTGATTGATCATAGAGGCAAGAAAGATAAAATCATCAATACATTCAGTGTTCTCATTGTCAATTGTGACTTCGGTGCTACTGCCCGTAGTTGTCATGATCTTGGTCTTTTTGATATTTAGGTATAGTCCCATCTTTTCACTTTCTTCTTTTAGTCTCTTTATCAGGGTCTTCAGATCATGCTCCAATTCAGCAAGGACTGTTGTATCATATGCATAGTGGAGATTATTGATATTACGACCTCTTAATCTTCCAGATTAAGCTTCCGCATAACTACCTCTGCATAAAAGTTAAAAAGGGTGATAAGATACACCCTTACCTCATTCCTTGGCTGACCTTGAACCAATCAGTGTCTCCATATATTGTTCGTACTGTGGCCTCCTGGTTGGTGTACAATGAACTGACAAGGTGGTTTAGGTGGGACGACACTCCCAATTCATGTAAGGCATCCCATAGCTTCTAGTGATCAACACAGTCAAACGCTTTAGAATAATCAATGAAGCACAGAGAGATGGCCTTTTGATGGTCATGGCTTTTTTCAAGAATCCAGTGCAAATTTGCAATGTGGTCTCGGGTGCCGCGACCATGTCGAAAACCAGCCTGGACATCCAGTAGCTGAGCATCAGTGGTTGATCTGAGACGGTTCTGGATGATCTTCAATAAGATTTTACTCATATGGGAGATCAGGGCTATAGTTCAATAACACTTAAATATAGAACAAAACAAATGGAAACTTTTCAACTTTTCAATTTCTTGAAGATATTATTTTTCAAGCTCTTTGACGAAAAGGACAATTCTTTATTCTTTTAATTAATATTCCAAAGAAAGAAAGTATGCAGTCCTCACTTTGTTGTTTACCTTTATTGTGAAGTTTTGGTTTTTGAGGGCTTCAAATTCTGTCACTATGTCAATCCAGCTTGTGGGGGAGGGTATCAACCCCACAATTGATGTTTGTTCTTTGAAAGTAAAATAGAAATCAGCTGCTGATTTGGTGCTGAGGTGGGCCGAGTTTTGAGTTAAACTCCCTAGAAAATTTCATCCTTTGACAGAAAATGCTTTGAAGATAACATACAAAAGCAAAGTGGGAGAAATGCCCTTTGTTTCCTCATTATCTCAGAGGGAGGGGAGAGAAGCAGCTGGAAGTCTTTTATTTATTAGGCTTTCCAACTGAGGCCTTCAGCAGATGCAGAACTGCATCCTGCAACCACAGCTCCCAGAGTGAGTGCCTGTATGAACACAGCTCTCTCAAAGCCACTTCAGTGTAGTACATACAAAAACACCCAGAGGTGATCAGCCATGAGCAGTGGGAAGATAAATACTACCGCGCTACACCTGGAACAGTGTTGACAAACCACACCACATAAATGCATCAGGGTTCCTCTTCAGTACTTATTTTTAAATGGGGCAGGCGGACTAATTGCGGTAATACTTAAAAAGGTAAAAATACTGAGGCAAGAAATAAAATGTCTAACTGCCTTGAAGCTCTTCAAGGCCTTAAAAATGATGCACCAGTTAGCCCATCAAAGGAATACACATGCATCAGTTCAGGAGAACAGGCGGAATATTGGGAAGCAGGACACAAGCAAGTAAGGAAAGCTCATTTGTGCGAACAAAGGGCTACAAATATTTCTCTAAATGGAAGAAACAAATATGTATCTTCTTTAGGTGAAGATTCCAACAGCAAGTTTGGTTTCAAAACTGTCACAAAAGGGCAAGCTGAAAACATTTCTGCTCATAAAATAACCCAGAATAGGTGCTGAAATGATTCTGAGCCTCCATTTTTGAACTGGTGATAGAAAGCACATTAAGTCACAGCTGACTGGTGGCAACCCCAGAGGGCAGGGATTCCCAACCAGGAGTCCGCAGCTTTTCCCCTCCTGTCTTAATGGGCTTGGCCACAAGCTAGGGAACTGGCTGCTTCCATTGTTTCCTTCCTCTCCTTGCAAGCATGAGTGAGTTCTCCAATGTTTCCTGCCCCGGGGGAGGGGTGGAGCCTGCCTGCCTTCTCTTGCCTTAAACCACCTCCTGTCTCTCGCCCCCCTCAGTCCTCCTCAAGCCTGCCTGTTAACACAGGTGATGATGTCATCACCGGGGGCTTGGCAGGGGTGTGTGGCCAGTTGACATCTCTTCCAGGTATCCTCAAGCCCTGAAAAATTATTTCAGGGTGTCCTTGATGGTCAAAAGGTTAAAAATGGCTGCCATAAAGTGTTTGGGGCAAGAGATGTTCAGTGGTGGCCTGCCATTGCCCACTTCTGAATAGTAGCTCTTTACTCCCCTCCGAACACAAACAAGGGCTGGCCCTGGTTAGCTTGTGAGTTGATGCAGTCGGGCTAGCCACGGCCATCCCGGTCAGGGCAAAATTATTAGAATTTATAAAACTGAATTGGATGAGGATGTGTAAAACTGTTGTTGTTTGTCTTTTTCTCAGTGGCCAAGATGTTATAAAAATGGATGTTCAGCCAACATGTCTAGCAGTTGGGCCTGGTGGATATGCTGTGGTCATATGCATTGGAGAAGTGCGTACTGCGACAAACACTTGTGCCATGACAAAGTGTCATTACTGAAGGTTTAGAATTGGAATTCAGATTTTGCACTTTGAGTATTAAGTTTAGGGATATCTCCCTTTTCCCTGGATTATTCTTGGTAGTTGTTTCAGTGAGATTTGGTAACCCCCAGCTAAATAGAACGCTGTAGTATTTCTCAGTTTACCATGCCTGCTTTAAAAATCCATAAAATGTGAACTAAATTTTGGAGGTCTCTATAAAAGCATTGGGTGGGAGGCCTATGCAGCATGAGAAATTCCTCTGCAAGAGTCTTCTTAAAATTGCAGACAAGGACTTGCAAGTCTTCTGCTGTTCTTGGGTATCTCAGTGGGGCACATGTGTGAGAACATGCCATGGATCAATCCCTTCGGGGGCTGTCTTAGGCAAGTGGAGGCTGTGAACCAGTTCAGTTTTGGTTTTTTTATCCATCCCTTCCCCACCATGATGACCAGATCAATCAATTTACCATCCACTTGAGGTTTGTGCACTGCACGGGTATTGAGAGCTGAATGTTATAACTGTAGTATTCCTGTTGATTAATAATATGAATTAAGACTTACTCTTGTTCATGCCCCTGCACCCTCTTAACACCAGTGGAGCAATAATTGGTAGCTTGTGAAAATTGACCTGAATCCTTGGGCTGATCTGGTGGGTCTTTCCCCTTCCCTGTAGGAAGGAACAGAGCAGGAAGGATCTATGGGGTTGGAATGCCTGTGCAGTTGGTGTGCTGGAGAAGGAAATCCAGCCATGAATCTCTTGGTGTTCAACGGTTTGGGTGGCCTCTTGGCCAGACCCTTAGTCTAGAAAGTTTAACATTCTGTGGCCTAGTCAGCTGCTCAGTATGCCTCAGACACTGCTCTCCTCTTGCAGATTGTCTTGATGAAGGATAAGAAGAAGTGCTTTACCATCAATAATCCCGGCTTTGAACCAGAGGTTGTTGCCATTCACCCAGGAGGTGGGACCGCAGCTGTTGGAGGGACGGTGAGAACGAAGACGCCGAGTAGGCTTTTATACACCCTTTTTCTCTCCTAAAGGAGTTCCAGCACAGCTTACAGCGCCCTTCCCTTCCTCTCGTGCAACAGACATCTTGTCAGCTAGGTGGGGCGGAGAAAGTTCTGAGAGAACTGTGACTAGCCAAAGGGAGGAGGAGTGGGGAATGAAGCGCAGCTCTCCAGATGACTGTCCACTACTCCCAAGTGCTACACCATGCTGGTTGTCAGTGTTATTCATCAGCCTTCTGTGCAGTTCACACATGGGGACTGAGCATGAGCAGGCCTGCTCCAGAGAGGTTTTTCCTCTTCTAGGCCAGGTGGAAAGCTTGGTGGGTGTGTCCCATCTCTCCTTGAGGGAGGCAGGACTAAATTGAACTTCCTGGCTCCCAGTGGGGAACGCCCTCCTCCAGTCTTCTTCCTGCCTTGAGAGGGGGAGCAGCTTTAACTAGGCATCTCTTGATGTTTTTTACTTCCTCTTTATAACTGGATGAGTAGCAGATGTCCTTTGTCCCTGAAGGGCCAATTGAGCCCAGGGACATCATGTGGCAGTGGCATGAGGCGCTGTGGCTCAGGGAGAGGCTAAGAAGCAAGGACAGAGCTCCAATCTACAAAGCTTCCCCCCAAGCTGTCGGAATCAGTGGCTACAGGAGAGGGATAGGATTCAGATGGTTGCCCCCATCACTCCCAAAGGAAGTTTGTTTGTTTTGTGGATACTAATAAGCTCAAAAGGGCGTTGTCTCAGTCTCCAGGTGGATAGCTTCTACCATAAGGAAGTGTTTCGCAGAGGCTGGAATGGATTGCCCACTGAACATTAAAGCTCATTCCACTAGAGTGGCATCCACGGCCTTTATGGGTGGTATTCCACTGTTGGAGATTGGTTGAGCGGCAACCTGGTCCTCAGCTGAGACTTTTGTTAGCCATTACACACTGGACATTCACACTAGATGGAAGTCTCAAGTGGGAAAAGCAGTGTTAAAATCAAGCCATGTACCCACCTCATGTCTAACTTGCTAATATCCCCATGTGTGAACTGCACAGAAAATTGACAATGAAAACAGGGTTACTACCTATAACTGTTGTTCATCGAGTATCTTCTGTGCAAGATCACAGACCCTCCCTCCGACCCTGCTGCATGCCTTTTAGGTTTGGTAGCATTAGAGGTACTAAGGTGAGGGCACTTCAGTTTCTATGAGGGCCCGCCTAAAATTTTTACAATTTTACTTTAAATTGGCAAATATGTTTGAAATTCAGTTGGACTAATATGGACATTGGTTCTGTCTGAAGGAGAACCATTGGATTAAAGTCTTGGCCCTCATCTTAAAACTGTATTCTTTACCTTCTTTAGAGGTTGCTAAAACTTGGGACTTCAGTAGAACCTGCAAATGGGTCACTGAAAAGGAGGCAAGCCTTGGCACCTGCCAGCTTCTCTATATGGTATCCACATTGTAAGCAAGTCAAAACTGTTTATTTTCCACTGTCCACTCTATGACTCCCATCTGCTCCAGGCTTCCTTAGGTCCTCCCACATTCCCTTGGAACAGCAGAGGGCCCTTTTGGCTTCCTGTAGAAAGATATAAATCCATCCATCACATCTAGGGTTGCTTCCTTCATGCTACCACTGATTAAGCTAAGGAAACAATTGGTGCATGTTAATTCCTAAAGTAGATATGTCTGTATTTTACTCCTTTATGGCTAAGTTTACTTTGTATTTTTATAACTGCAATTTTGCTTCAGTATTTTTCCCGCATTTTAGTATTACAATTTGTATATAGTCCGATAAGGCTTGTGGCTATAACTCTAATAAAGTGCATACTTGCCCTGATATCAGATGGTGCTTTAAAAGTCCCTAATCTTGATTTTTCTTCTTTGAAGTAAGCTGCCTACCACTTCTGGGCACATGCAGGGAAACCTTTTGAAGCTTTGCCACTAGAAGACCGATGAGGGCTTTATCTTGCCATGTTTCATTTTCCAGGATGGGAACGTCTACTTGTATGCAATCCAAGGCTCTTCCTTGCAAAGAGAGGGGAAAGTGCTGGAAGTGAAAGGTCCTGTGACTGACCTGGCATACTCCCATGATGGTGCCTTTCTTGCAGTGACGGATGCCAGCAAGGTGGTCACTGTGTTTAACGTTGCTGATGGCTATGCGGTAAGAACCCTTCGGACCCCTCCACACTTAAGTGTCCCACGTGCATTCCTTGAGCTTAATCATTTATCATTCCAAAAAAGGAGAGATTAAAAATAATTGTGGTTGCTTGGGTGAATTACTATTTTTAAGTCAGCTTTTCACGAAGGCAGTTCATTTCCCACTTTGTTTGGAGATGCCTGCAGTTATAACAGGTGTCCAGTAGGGGGAGCCACGTGACACTGCTAGGCCTGCCCTCCCTTCTCATAACGGTGGGGCAGGTGGGGAGCAGCATTCATTCCTGCCCTTACTGGCAAATACTATTATAATAAAACTACCACCAGTGCAGGACTTTCTGGGCTTTGTGGAATATTTGACTATGGCCAGGTAATGAATCCCATGCATGCCAGTCCCATTAAATATTAGGATGTAAGTTTGTTTAAAATTGCATTGCCTCCCTTACCCTTTTTGGTTTGTTTTTTACCTCCTCCATAGGAACATAACGCCTTCTATGGACACCACGCAAAGATTGTTTGCATTGCCTGGTCACCAGATAATGAACATTTTGCTTCTGGGGGTATGGATATGATGGTGTATGTTTGGACCCTGAGCGACCCAGAAACCAGAGTCAAAATACCAGGTGATTCTGTGCCCCTGTGTCACGGAGGCTTGCTTCTGAACAAACAGCATTGGCCCCATTTAGTTCTCCAAGGCGGCTCTGTCAGGGCCCCTCTAGTGTAGAACTTGGCTACTTCAGTGCATCGGGAGAGAGGGGGAGTTGCCCTTGATGGAATCTCTCATTCCCCCCCCCCCCATTGCTTCCTTGCCTAGTGCTGTTTCCAGGGGCATGCTCACAGATCTCTGGATGGGGTCTGCCTAGAATCTTGTCCTTTGCCTTCAAGGTTCTTGCTGTTCTTACAATCCCTGCTCCCAGCAGAACCAGAGGTCTGCGTGGGAACAAGGGGAAAGTGCAGGCAGCTATCCCTGGAGCATGAGGCAGGTGAAACCTTGGCAGGAAATGTTCTGGCAAGGAAAACATAGCAAGTGGGGAGTTGCGCACACATGCCTGGAAAAGAGGTCACATTGGTGCCTTCACTGTCTCACTGTGTCTTCCTGCCTTTCTTCCCTTTGTCAGATGCCCACAGGTTGCATCATGTAAGCAGCTTGGCATGGCTGGATGAACATACCTTGGTCACAACATCACATGACGCATCTGTCAAAGAGTGGACCATTTCCTACAAATGAATCTGGATGTTCTCAGCAGGGAGTAGAACTACTGGAGTGGAAATATAGCATTTCTCTTTCTTAAAAAAATCAATGGATAAATCTGTAATGACCTCTCGGGTCCTATAGCATATTCTCATACCTTTGCAGCGGGTGTTCATATCTGTAATTAAATGACCTTCAAGAGCTTTAGTCGGTAACGGTTTGCACATGTGAAGCACTTAAATTATGTCTGAAGCTTATAAAATCTTTTTTTGTGTGTGCTGAACATTCCAGGAGCTGCAGCTCAGCCGGTCAGCATAGAAGATGTAAAACAGGTTTGGTTCCTTGTTTTGTAATAACACAAACATACACACACACACACACACACACACACACACAGTTGCACGTGGTATTGTACAGCATGGGAGAGCTCTCGTTTTTTTCCTAATTGCAGAACATTTCTGTACTAACAGTCATAAGAATACTAGTTGTGATCCCGAAACCGATCCAAGTGGTGTGCAGCTACTGTATATGATTATGTTGCTTGTCTGTAATACACAGAACTATTTTCCTTCATCAGAAGACAAAATGGGGTACATCGTAATAATAAACTTTTTCTGTATTTTCTTGTTCAGATTTGTGGTTATTTTAAGATTATTTTTAGACAGAAATGTGGTGAGGAGGGAATGTGTATCTTGATGTCCTTTCAGAGTTTGAAGTTTACAGACAAATGTCGAGGATTTTTCTTTTTCTTTTTAAAAGGTATACCTTTGTTACATTTTTGAACAAATGAGATAATTTGTTCATGATGTTGCTGTCAGGGAAGGAATACTTCTAGATATGCTTTAATTATGCTTCTGAAGGAGAAATATGTTGATGTAAGAAAAATACAATAATTATACAAACACCTGTTTCCCAATACAGGAATTAAAGTAAAATAAAGTATTATCATGAGTGGAGTTGATCTTTACAGTACTGAACAACCTAAAAACTTGAACCAACCTTAAAAAGGGAAAGGTTTATACTTGAAAGGGCTTACACACCTGAGTAAGGCTTCCTTTAGGCCATTGTCCCCAGGTTTTAAAAGACAAAGCACACCTAGTGCTTAATTCATCTTCATATGTGTGAATAAAATCATGAGGTAAAGTTGGGCGCTTTGGCACGCTTCAGCCACTGTGGTGATCACGGAAGCCTGAGGTGGCCAGCACCATGATGCATTTAATTCTTCCTACCTAAATGCATAACTTTACATTTTTCACTATTGAAATTAATTTTAGCCCAGTTTACATCCCGTCAAGAACATCCTGTATCCTGATTCTGTCTTGTTTGCTACCCCTCCCAGTTTAGTATCATCTTCAAATTTAATAAGCACCCCCACTGTTCCTTCATCCAAATCATTTATGAATATGTTGAACAACAGAGGGCCCAGGACAGACCCCTGAGGCACTCCACTCGTCACTCCCCCAAGAAGATGCTGAACCATTAACAAGCACCCTTTGAGTACGATCTGTCAATCAGTTATCAGTCTACCTAACAGTTACAGGACCCATACTGCATTTTAATAACTTCAGATGTTTGCAGATCATCTCCTTTAAAATCTGCTTCATTATCTTCCCTGCAGTTTCCTGGGTCATCTCCCCTTTTTGAAGACTCCTGAGGGAAGCCTGTTCCACTGAGAAACTGCTCTAACTGTCAGGAACTCCTGGATGTTTAGATGGAATTTCTTTTGAATTAATTTCATCCCATTCGTTCTGGTCTGTCCCTCTGGTGCAAGAGAGAGCAACTCTGCTCCATCCTCTGTATGGCACCGTTTTAAATACTTGAAGATGGTTATCAGATCCCCTCTCAGTCGTCTCCTCCCCAGGCTAACCAGACCAAGCTTCCCCAACCTTTCCTCATATGTCTTGGTCTCCAAACTCCTCACCATCTTTGTTGCCCTCTTCTGGACATGCTCCAGTTTGTCTACATCCCTCTTCACCTGTAGTGCTCAAACTTGTCACTCTTCTCCAGGAGGATGCTGAACCATTTACAAGTACCCTTTGGGTATGATGTGTTAACCAGTTACCAATCCACCTGACAGAATTACCCATACTGCATTTTACGAGCTTTTCAATAAGAATATCACAGAATCATCGAGTTGGAAGGGGCCATACAGGCCATCTAGTCCAACCCCCTGCTCAACGCAGGATCAGCCCTAAGCATCCTAAAGCATCCAAGAAAAGTGTGTATCCAACCTTTGCTTGAAGACTGCCAGTGAGGGGGAACTCACCACCCCCCCCCTCACATATCGCAACCTCACCACCTCACATATCTGAACAAGCTTTTCTTGTTATAGTGGGCTTCCCTGGCCATACCCAGCTCACTCCCAGCTTTGGCCTCTCTGATGGCTGACCTGCAGTGCCTAGGGACCTGCAGATATGCTTCTTTCGAGGTCTTCCCTCCATTTCTTGAACATTTCCTTTTTCTCTCTTAGCGCCTCCTGAAGTTCTCTGTTCATCCAAATAGGCTTCTTGGATCCCTTACCATGTTTACATCTTGCTGGACTAGTCATGGCTTGAGCATGCAATAGCTCTTGTTTAAAGAGAGCCCACCCATCACTTGCTCCTTTCTCTGGCGGCATCCTTGTCCACTGGATGACTCTCATCATGTCTCTACATTTATTAAAATCTGCCCTGCAAAAGTCTAACAAATATTTTTGGGCCCCCATTTCAAAGAGGACAAATCTCCCCCCCCCCAGGGTCCCCACCTCCTTCACCCCATCCACCAGCCCTTGCCTGTTGGTCAGTATTCAGTCAAGTCTGGCTGAGCCTCTCGCAGGTTCTTCCACCATTTGAAAAATGAAATTGTCAGTCAGAAAGGCAGGTCAACTCTGGATGCTTAACAGAGTTTGTTTCCCAGCACGCTTCAGGGACACTGAAGTCGCCCATAGTTACAAGGTCCTTCTGCCCAGACATTCTATCGAGCTGCTCAAGGAGGGTATCATCCATGTCCTCACCCTGGTCAGGTAGTCTGTAGAAGACACCAACCACTAAACTCTTCTTTTCACTGAATGAACCATAGATTGAGTATGAGTGACTTGTTTGGAACAAAACAGATATTTAAAGGATATAACTTGTTCGATTTAGTGTCCATGGTATTCTTACTATTTTTTGCATGCCTTCTTTTGAGCTGACCTTGTATTCCGATCTTCACAGAATCACAGAGTTGGAAGGGGCCACACAAGCCATCTAGTCCAACCCCCTGCTCAACGCAGGATCAGCCCAAAGCATCCTAAAGCACCCAAGAAAAGTGTGTATCCAACCTTTGCTTGAAGACTGCCAGTGAGGGGGAGCTCACCACCTCCTTAGGCAGCCTATTCCACTGCTGAACTACTCTGACTGTGAAATTTTTTTCCCTGATAACTAGCCTATATCGTTGTAGTTTAAACCCATTAATGCATGTCCTTTCCTCTGCAGCCAATGGGAACATCATCCTGCCCTCCTCCAAGTGACAACCTTTCAAATACTTAAAGAGGGCTATCATGTCCCCTCTCAACCTCCTTTTTTCCAGGCTGAACATTCCCAAGTCCCTCAACCTATCTTCATAGGGCTTGGTCCCTTGGCCCCAGATCATCCTCGTCACTCTCCTCTGTACCCTTTCAATTTTATTTACGTCCTTCTTGAAGTGAGGCCTTGAGCCTCTTGTGGCGCAGAGTGGTAAGGCAGCCGTCTGAAAGCTTTGCCCATGAGGCTGGGAATTCATTCCCAGCAGCCGGCTCAAGGATGACTCAGCCTTCCATCCTTCCGAGGTTGGTAAAATGAGAACCCAGCTTGCTGGGGGGTAAACGGTAATGACTGGGGAAGGCACTTGCAAACCACCCTGTATTGAGTCTGCCATGAAAACGCTGGAGGGCATCACTCCAAGGGTCAGACATGACTCGGTGCTTGCACAGGGGATACCTTTCCCTTTACTGAAGTGAGGCCTCCAGAATTGCACACAGTACTCCAGGTGTGGTCTGACCAGTGCCGTATACAATGGGACTATGACACCTTGTGATTTTGATGTGATGCCCCTGTTGATACAGCCCAAAATGGCATTCGCCTTTTTTACCACTGCATCACACCACAATATCATGTGGAACCTTATCAAAAGCTTTAGTGAAATCCAGATAAACTGTATCTACAGCATTCCCCTGATCCAGCAAGGCAGTAACTTTCCTTAAAAAAGAGATAAGGTTGGTCTCACATTACTTGTTCTTGCAAAACCCATGCTGAGTTTTAAAATCCCAGCTCTCTTTTCTAGCTGCTCAAGGACCGAGTGTTTGATTATTTGTTCCAAAATTTTGCCTGCTACAGATGTCAAGCTGATGGGTCGATAGTTACTCTCTTCAAAATGGGGACATTTGCCCGCCTCCAATCATCTGGCACCTCACCTGTTCTCCAAGAAATGTCAACAATAATGGACAAAGGTTCAGAGATGACATCTGCAAGTTCTTTTAGTACCCTTGGATGCAGTTCATCTGGCCCAGAAGACTTTGTTTCATTTAAAGAAACTAGGAGTTTGTGGACTGCCCCCACTGTGATCCTAGGCCACCATTCCCATCCTCTCTGTTTTGTTACATTTTAGCCGCATTGATCACTATTTCCCTCACAAGGGAAGACTGAGGAGAAATAGGAGTTAAGTAGTTCAGCCCCTCTCTTCATCATCTGTTATAATTTCACTTTCTTGTCCTAGCAGTGGTCCTACGGTGTCCCTATTATTTTTCTTACTCGAAATATATAACTAAATATAAAGAACCCTTTTTTGCTATGTTTAGCATTTCTTGCTAGCCTAAGCTCCTATTGAGCTTTAGCTTTTCTAACACTCCCCCTACAATTATTGGTTATTTGTTTATATTCATCCTTGGTAATAAGGCCTTCCTTCCATTTCCTAAATGACTCTTTTATTCCTCAAATCATTTGACAGCTGCTTATGGAGCCACCTTGGCTTCCTTAGTCTTCCATCTTCTGAAGGGAATTGTTTGTGATCGAGCCTTCAGTATTTCAGTATTTCACTTTTAAGAATCTCGCAGCCAGTGCTGTGTATGGCGGCATCTGAACTGGCCCTTTTAGGCCAATGCAGCCGGCGCCGTGCTGCGGGGGGAGGGGGAGGGGGAGGTGCCAGTGCACAACTCAGCACACACACGCAGTCGATCCACCTGACAGAATTAGGATCCATACCGCATTTTACCAATTTGTCAAGAATATCATGTGGAACCTTATCAGAAGCTTTATTGAGATCCAGATAAACTATGTCCGCAGCATTCCCCTGATCCAGTAAGTTACCCAGATCTTCCTTTTCCCCTTTCCCTGGCACTTCACCTGTTCTCCAAGAAGTGTCAAAAAGAATGGACAGAGGTTCTGAGATGACATCTGCAAGTTCTTTTAGTACCCCTTTCCCTCCCATATCTTCACCTAGATACTTTCCAATGAAGTGTCACTCTCCTCCTCTAGCATCCCTTGACCAGCAAGGCATCTCCTCACATATAGTACCACTTCAGCTCCTCTGTGACCTTTTCTGTTTCTTTTGAACAACTCATATGCAGGCACTACTGCATTCCAGTCATGGGAATCAGTCTCTGTAAAGCTTACTAAATCTTATCTGTCTGCATGAGAAGCTGGAGCTCTTCCTTTTTATTGCCCATGCTTTGGGCATTGCTATATAGGCACCTGGAGCCTCTTACCCCGGGTTCTATTTGTCCCATCCTTCCGAGGTGGGCTACTGGTATTTGGTAATATACATTAGAATCCCTACATTGGACCAGACAGCATCCAAAGAAAGTGAAGATTATATTAGAAAAGCACCACCAAACTTTTGTTTGACCCATGGGAATTTTACCTGCACCCAGGCCACTGGCAGCTGATGGACCCTTGGACACAATAAATGTTTTCATCAGTGAATTATGAAAACATTGCCTCTCACTCTAGAATATGCCATGTCACACCACAACAGGCTGGTCCTGAGAGGGGTGGTGGGGACGCACGATCCAGGAAATTGTCATATTTAAAAGATAATGATAATGACGTTTTGTGGTTAAAACAGTACACCAAGATCTGGTTATAAGGATAACTTGTCTGAAAATTAAAATGGCCACAAAATTCTGTTCACAAACATTTATTGCAGTATTATGATGTTATGCTTTTCCCCCCAGGACCAGCTCAGGATGGCTTGGCTATAAAACTGTTGTGATGTGACTGAACACAGTGTTGAGCGATACTGATCTTTGTGACAATTTATGTATCAAAACAATAACAACAACCAAACATTATGCTTTGCCAGATTCTATGCAAACACTTTACTTAGCAGACAAGCAGTGAACAAAGATCCTGACAATGTTTTAACAAGCTAGTATCAGATTAGAGATTATGATCTTCACCCTAATGCGGAAATTGAGTGGGTACAAGATAAAGGCTATTGGAACTGGCTGGTAAGAGTTTTGTGTTGCAGGTTCTTCAAATTAGTCCTTTTGGTTTATCTAACCACAAAGATCTACCAGATAAAGACAACCTCAAAAGCCTTTGCAGGAATTACACAGCAGTGGTTTGGACCCTCCCTGCTTTTCCAGAACTGGTAGAGGAAGGAGCAGTGATCTCACCAGATACAATGTTTTATGTATGTGAGTCACAAAGTCCTAGAATTTTTTTGCAAATCCCTCACAGCTGTCCTTGGCTGCACTGTGTAGATTTTTTGGTCCGCACTATGGACTGAAACAAAATTAGATATAGGATTACTGTTACTGTTGCTATTCAAATAGTCTTGAAATTTACACAGGGTATGAAGTGAAGACATAATTGTCAAAGGGCGAGGGCAAAGAATGCTCTGAGTACATTCTGGCTGCATTCTGAAAGCCAAACTAGGCATGACATTCTTTAAGTAGACGTGACATTCTGTGTTCCCTAGATTTGACTCTCTCTTTCCACAGCCTCACAGCAACATTTCTGGTCAGGAAAAGGTACAGAACTCCTCTTAGTAGTTCCCAGCTCACCTGAGGTGTCCTTTATTTTTAAGTGGACAATCTCCACAGCTACTGTGTGGCTGTGGGGAGAAAGTATAAAGCAGGGGTAGTCAAACTGTGGCCCTCCAGATATCCATGGACTACAATTCCCACGAGCCCCTGCCAATGAATGCCAGCGAATGCCCTCCAGATGTCCATGGACTACAATTCCCAGCGAATGCTGGCAGGGGGCTCCTGGGAATTGTAGTCCATGGACATCTGGAGGGCCGCAGTTTGACTACCCCTGGTGTAAAGAATGTGATGTCAAGTTTGGCTCAAAGTCGTTTGTTTTCAGGACAAATAATGCACATGCAGATATCTTCTGCCACACTGAGGAGGTACATTCACATGGCACTGATTATCCAGTGTGCGCGCATTGCTGCCATTGCAGAGAGATTCACATCCCCTGGAGGAAGTGCTTTATGCTTTTCTCAGCATCCTGGCTAAGAAGGGGCGGGCAAGAGAGGAAACAAAAGGAGAAACGGTCATCAAATGGGAGCCACTAGACTCAAAGGGAGAGACCCTGGAGCAGGAGAGCTTGAGGGGGAAAGCTGGATTCAGGGGAGAAGGGGCAGGCTGAGAAGGAGTTCTGGGGGAAGAAATCCCAACTCTGGTGCCCAGTTGTGGGGAGGGGAAAGAAGAGGGCCAAGCAGCTGGATTCAGGGGCACTCTGAAAGGGAAGCCTGGCAGTGGGCTGAGGCAGAGAAGGGCCTCGGTGAAAGCACCATTCTCTAGCCTTGAGGGAAACTGAGTTCACCTGAGGGGACTGCGACAAGTCAGTGGCGCTTCCCCAGAGGAAAAAAGGTCAAGCACGGCTGCTGGTGGCCCAGTACTGTGGCCTTCATGGCCCGATACTGGGCCACCGACCGGGGGTTGACGGCCCCCGCTCTAAAGAGCCAGTGATCTAAGCTCTGAGGTAAAATTGTACAGCTAAGTCAGAAAGGGGGTGCTTGATTCCTGTCAGCTGGTTCAGAAATCCTGTTCCATTATAAGGGACAATTTGAGAACTATTTAAAACGTAACATTATATCAGGCTAACATGCAAGAACAAAAGAAAGAAGAAGATGAGGGAACTTCCATATTGTTAAAAAAGACAAAAGTTGTGTGTCTTAGTTTCCCTGTCCCCTTTCGTCATATTTGGATCCGAAAGGATGTCATCACAATCGGTTTGGAAACGTTCACAGTGGAGTTGGGGACAACCCCAGGGTAGAAAAGCACACAACAATGTTCAAATGCTGGGGGGCGGGGGGGGGAGAACACTCTAGTGTGGGTTGCAAAGATGGAACAAAACATCAGTGTGGACGCAGCCATAATGCTACTGCTGGTCCTACCAAATGAAACAGAGGATTTAGTGAGTGAAGAAGCTAAGAGGGATGTCAGCAATCCAGAAATTATAGGTTCTGGAATATTTAAAATGCTTGTGGCTAGCTGGTCCGGCCTGTGAGGCCTGTGGCTTGGAGCATTCCTGACAGACCAGCCCAGGTAAGAACAGCTGGGCCAGAACTGACAGGCTGTGCCCTACCACCCACATGGCTGAGGTCAGGGGGCTGGCCCAGGGTAAAGACAGGCCTCTCGCCGTGATGCAGCAGGATCCTTGGAGTCAGGTGGAAACTGGGGATCCCCCAGAACTACAGCTCAGATTGTCAGAGCATATTGTCCAGCCTGAGTCCCCAATTCTTCACCGCTGAAGGAAGCTTCCCTATTACCGGCAAACAGAATGCTAAGCAGCTGGATTGAAGCAATGGACTCACTTTCCTTTGCATAACAGCAGCATTTTCTGGGGCCCTTGAGATAAACCTGTCAATACACATGGAGACTGGAAAAGCAGTTTGCATGTATTTCTCAGAAGCTCTTTCTGACAACTATCACCTTGAACCACATCTATTCCCGTTCCTCCATTTGTTTCCAGATACTACAATTGTAGTTGAGAAAAGCAGACACAGGTTAGTTTTAAAAGAACATTGATTGAAGAACCCACCCGACTGAGGCATGTATCAAAGAGCACCTGTGAGTAAATCAGAGATTCCCAACTGGGGTTCCAGGGATCCCTGGAGCTACGGAAGAGCTTCTCAAGGCTCATGCCACCTTTCCTAGAAGTCCAGATGGCTGCTGACATCATTAGACATCACTGGAGCCCCCTTCCCCTCTTGCTCTACAGAACTATCCTCTTTCTCCACAATGGAAATGCTAAATGACAAAATGGATCAAGCAGAGTCGCCTGAAGCTCAACCCTGCAAAGACGGAGGTCCTGTGGTTGGGTAGGAAGGGGCCATGGGAGGAAGCACGTCTGCCCACCCTGAACGGTGTGCAGTTCTCACCAGCACACTCTGCCAGGAACCTGGGCATGATCCTGGATGCTTCCCTTACAATGGAAGCCCAGATCTCAAAGGTAGCACGGCTGGCATTCTACCACCTCCGCCAAGCCGCTACTAGCGCCCTACCTGGACCCAGAACACCTGGCCACAGTGATCCATGCGACGGTCACCTCTAGACTGGACTTCTGCACCTCGCTCTACATCATGGAGATCCCACATCCGGCCGGTACTCCAACAACTTGGCTGGCTCCCAGTTGAATTCCGGATTAAGCTTAAGGTTCTGGTAATCACCTTTAAGGCCATATGCGGTCTGGGCCCAGTGTATCTGAGAGACCGCCTCCCTGCCTATGCCCCCAAAAGAGTCTTAACCTCCGCGATCTCCAACTGGCTGCGGATCCCTGGCCCCAGAGAAGCGCGTCGGACCTCAACAAGGGCCAGAGCCTTCTCGGTCCTGGCCCCCACCTGGTGGAACAAGCTCTGCCCGAACTTCCACCCTTTTGCAGGGCCTGCAAGAGGGAGCTCTTCCCCCAGGCTTTCACTTGAGGCCGACCGACTCAGAACACCTGCTGGTCCCCCAGACGCCTGCCCGTGACTCTCCCAAAGTGACTGTTAATTGCTATTATATTATAATTGTGGTTTTGTAATCTTTTGTTGTTTTATTGAAAGTTGTTTTGATGTTATAGTCTGTACAATGTTTCATGTAAGTTATAATGTTCTGTGTAAACCGCCCAGAGCTGCAAAGAAATGGGCGGTATAGAAATCTAAATAAATAAATAAATAAATAAATAAATAAATAAATAAATAAAAATGATTAGCCCATCAGTTGGCTAGCTTCTGCATCTCACCCCCCTCACTCACTTTTCTGAAGGGGCCTGGCACCTCTTCTGGGGTTCCTCAAAGCCTGAAAAATATTTCAGGGGTTCCTACACGAGCCAAAGACTGGAAAAGGCTGGTTTAAATGTAGAGTGAGAATATATGAAAAAGTGTTACTATAGGATCCAGGCCCCAGACTAATATCCAGCAGGTAGTTCACAGAATCACAGAATCATAGAGTTGGAAGGGGCCATACAGGCCATCTAGTCCAACCCCCTGCTCTACGCACGATCAGCCCTAAGCATCCTAAAGCATCCAAGAAAAGTGTGTATCCAACCTTTGCTTGAAGAATGCCAGTGAGGGGGAGCTCACCACCTCCTTAGGCAGCCTATTCCACTGCTGAACTAGTTGTGAGTATCTGCATTGTGCAGGAGGTTGGACTAGATAATCCTGGTGGTCCCTTCCCATTCTATGATTCTATGAATTTTGTTTTAGGGAATAACAGAAAGAAAATGCCACCAGGTCAGGACAGGACAAAGAAGTCTAGCTGTACATTCTATATGGTGACAAGCAATTTATAATCATTGTAAATGGTATCTTTGACATTCCATTATGCAATAAGGGTGTTTCTGTTTGTATTTCACATGAAGATAGAGGACATTGTTTGTGCTGACCTGCAGTGGCTTGCCAGGGTCTCTCGGGAAGTTCTTTCACATCATCTCCCATTGAATCCTTTCGACTAGAGATGCTGCAGGGGCCTGAAACTGGGACCTTCTGCATGATAAGAAGGTGTTCTGGAACTGAGCCATGACCCTTGGCCTCCTCAACCCTGCGGGACCCCACTGTCAGAGTGCTCGAATTCCCAATAAGCCAAACTTCTGTATAAAGTATAAAGTAAACTTCTGTATTACCCAAATTGTCTCAGTAAAGGCGTTTGTGACATCTTACCTCTCCTCTTGTGGAGTCCTTTTTCTTTGACCGAGTTTCAGAGTATTATGAGTAGGGGTGGGGAATTTAAACCACAGGCTTGTTTTTGGAAATAGAAAATAATTTCATATTGAAATAATTTAATATAGATTACTGAGTGTGGAACTGGACCAGGTTTAGCCCCCTCCACCCTCCGGAAGGGAGAAGTCGGTGCCCCTGCAGGAGGAGAAGACTATGCCCAGCTGGGGGCCTCTCTCCCGTCAGGAGCAGACTGGTGCCATTCAGTCTGACTTGGGAAAGGCAAGCTGGTGTGGGTGGAATCCTGTGTGGGTGAAAGGATCCAGCCCCTAGCTAGTCAGTGAAAACCTGTTTGCACCTGCAAGCATTCAAGAGCATTCAAGCCACACTCAAAACAAAGTGCCTCAGCCAGGTTTCTGGAGACCTCTTCTGCTGATCTTTTCTTTAAAACCAACCTGTAAATAAGGAAATCTTCTTTGTTATTTACAGAAAACCCCTGCCTCACTGCTCTCCATGTTCTACTTGCTTGCCATAAACTTGCCTCACAACAGCAACAAGGAGCCTTTACGCTTGCTTTCTGAGGAACATCTTGCAACTGAGGGGAAGGTTTACAGTTCAAAGCCAACCTGATTCCCTAAAATCTGTGTAGACCCCCTCAGTGGGTAGAAAAGGCTGGTCCTCTTTCTGTCCTTGCTGCAGGGAACATCTGTAGGCTGGGAGTGCTCTGAGACATATAAAGCTCTTTTTTGGATCAATTACCATTACTAGGCCCTTGACAGAAGCATCCAGGGCTCAAAGTTCAAAACGTTTCCATTTCATTAAGTGTTTCCTACCCAAGAAACTTTAGGGAAACAACCGACATGTGAATGTTCAAAACTGGATCCATGGCAGTCCTTGAGTGCCTGTGACAGGGTGACCAAACCCCTGATCTAGGCGGAAGGCAGGCTATAAATAGCGTCAGTCCAATCCATCCATCCCGTGCTTTTGGGCCAGCAAGCAACTTCCTTCCTGTCATTTGCCAAACCCTTGTAAATCTGCTCCATTTCCACATCTGGTTACAGAAGCTTTATAGTCCCACTCTGTCCCTGGCTTATCAGTCCTCTTGGTTATTTGCAAAAAGAGTATTCATCAGATTACATTGTGTGGAAATGATGGATTTCACTGTGCAATAAAGTGAGCTACAGATACATGCTGCCCAGAAAGCCTATATCTGAACAAGCAGATTTTGAGGAGCACCTCCATCCCTCCATAGTAGAGTAAAGGAGCTATTTGTTCATGAATTTGTTGAACTGTGAACGCCCTGTTGCACTGGGTCAGCTTTCAGCTTCACATTTTTACACATGTAAATACTTTCTCCATTCAGCATTGTTCCTAAGGAGTTGATGTGTATTTCTCAAGACATGCATTATCAATTATTGCATAACTGTGGAATTATTGACAATCGTTTAAGTTTCAATCTGTGAAATATTTGGAATTGTGCATGGTAATTGGCTTGGGGGCCATTCCGCACAATCGCCAATGTAGCCACATGAAAGCGCTATTGTAAAACGCTACTATTAATAGTGGCAGGTCTTGATAATGCACACTGCCATTTCTAGCAGAAAAAAGGCTCTCCCACTAGCGCTGTTTTCGTTACCCACAAGTTTCCGGTCTTGCCTGAATCGCTACAAATGAGACATAATTTGTGATGTTTGTGCCGGCCTCTGGCCGTCAATCAAACTGAAGAGCCAATGAAATCGATAGCCTAGTACCACCAAAAGTAAGGCCTCCAGAGCTGTACACAGTACTCCAGATGAGGTGATGAAAATATGGTATACAGTGGGACTATGACATCTTGTGATTTTGATGTGATGCCTCTGTTGATACAGCCCAAGACTGCATTTGCCTTCTTTACCGCCACATCATCCTGTCTGCCCATATTTAGCTTACAATCCACAAGCAAGAAAAAGAATAAGGACAGCATAGGACCACTGCAAGGACAAGAAAGTTAAATTATAACAGGTGATGAAGAGAGGGCTGAACTGCTTAACTTCAATTTCTCCTCAGTCTTCTCTTGTGAGGGAAATAGTGACCAATGTGGCAGAAACATAACACAACACGGGGGATGGGAATGGTGGCCTAGGATCACTGTTGGAGCAGTCCACAAACACCTAGTTTCTTTAAATGAAACAAAGTCTTCTGGGCCAGATGAACTGCATCCAAGGGTACTAAAAGAACTTGCAGATGTCATCTCTGAACCTCTGTCCATTATTGTTGACAATTCCTAGAGGTGCCAGACGATTGGACGCGGGCAAATGTTGTCCCCATCTTCAAGAAAGGGAAAAAGGAGGATCCGGGTAATTATAGACCAGTCAGCTTGACATCAAGACTCAGCATGGGTTTTGCAAGAACAAGTCATGTCAGACCAACCTCTGTCTTCGGTCAGAGTCTCTCCATCTTCACCCAACAGCGGGCCTATCGCCTCATTTACCTTACGCTTGCTCCTCACATATCTGAACAAGCTTTTCTTATTATAATGGGCTTCCCTGGCCATTCTCAGCTCACTCCCAGCTTTGGCCCCTCTGGTGGCTGACCTACAGTGCCTTGGGACCTGCAGATACGCTTCTTTAGAGGTCTTCCCTCCCTTTCTTGAACATTTCCTTTTTCTCCCTTAGTGCCTCCTAAAGTTCTCTGTTCATCCAAATAGGCTTCTTGGATCCCTTACCATGTTTACATCTTGCTGGACTAGTCATGGCTTGAGCATGCAATAGCTCTTGTTTAAAGAGAGCGCCCACTCTCATCATGTCTCTACGTTTATTAAAATCTGCCCTGCAAAAGTCTAACAAATTTCTTTGGGCCCCCATTTCAAAGAGGACAAATCTCCCCCCCCCAGGGTCCCCACCTCCTTCACCCCATCCACCAGCCCTTGCCTGTTGGTCAGTATTAAGTCAAGTATGGCCGAGCCTCTCGTAGGTTCTTCCACCATTTGAGAAAATGAAATTGTCAGCCAGGCAGGTCAGAAAGTTGCCTGACTCTGGACGCTTAACAGAGTTTGTTTCCCAGCACACTTCAGGGACACTGAAGGCGTCCATAGTTACAAGGTCCTGCTGCCCGGATATTCTATCGAGCTGCTCAAGGCAGACAGCATCCATGTTCTCACCCTGGTCAAGTGGTGTGTAGCAGACACCAACCACTAAACTCTTCTTTTCACTGAATGAACCATAGATTGAATATGAGTGACTTGTTTGGAACAAAACTCCCAGATATTTAAAGGATATAACTTGTTCAATTTAGTGTCCATGGTATTCTTAGGGCCACTCCGCACAGAGCTAATGTAGCTGAAGTGTTGCCATTGTGTAACGCTATTTATTTTGCGTTATTCATGACGTCATACACAATCTGCAACACTCCTGTAGTGATTTTCAGGAAATCCATAAAACTGGATTCCCCCTAAAAAAACTGCTTGACTCTTGAGAACAACCTGCAACACATCTGAAAAAGACATGTACGTTCTCAAAACAGCCGCAGCAAGCATGTTCCTCCCTAATCTCTCGCACCCGAGCTTCTGGCATCCTGATCACCATTTTTCCCCCTTAAACCGGCCAAAGCGATGATTCTATGGCTGAAATCCCTCCACAAGCAATTGTCCGTAAAGTTTCTAAGCACAATACAGCCCCCTGTTCGACACTGCACTAATTTCGGCCAGAAATAGCACTTTGTTGTTGTTGTTGTTATGTGCAAAGTCGTGTCCGACCCATCGCGACCCCATGGACAATGATCCTCCAGGCCTTCCTGTCCTCTACCATTCCCCGGAGTCCATTTAAGTTTGCACCCACTGCTTCAGTGACTCCATCCAGCCACCTCAATCTCTGTCGTCCCTTTCTTCTTTTGCCCTCGATCGCTCCCAGCATTAGGCTCTTCTCCAGGGAGTCCTTCCTTCTCATGAGGTGGCCAAAGTATTTGAGTTTCATCTTCAGGATCTGGCCTTCTAAAGAGCAGTCAGGGTTGATCTCCTCGAGGACTGACCGGTTTGTTCGCCTTGCAGTCCAAGGGACTCGCAAGAGTCTTCTCCAGCACCAGAGTTCAAAAGCCTCAATTCCTTGACGCTCGGCCTTCCTTATGGTCCAACTTTCGCAGCCATACATTGCAACTGGGAAGACCATAGCCTTGACTAAGCACACTTTTGTTGGCAGGGTGATGTCTCTGCTTTTTAGGATGCTGTCTAGATTTGCCATAGCTTTCCTCCCCAGGAGCAAGCGTTTTTTAATTTCTTTGCTGCAGTCCCCATCTTGGAGCCCAGGAAAATAAAATCTGTCACCCGCATCAACAGGCTCTTTAGTTCCTCTTCACTTTCTGCCATTAGAGTGGTATCATCTGCATATCTGAGGTTGTTGATATTTCTCCCTGCTATCTTGATCCCAATTTGTGACTCCTCTAATCCCGCATTTCTCATGATGTGCTCCGCATACAAGTTAAATAGGCAAGGCGACAGTATACAGCCTTGCCGAACTCCTTTCTCAATTTTGAACCAGTCAGTGATTCCATGTTCAGTTCTCACTGTTGCTTCTTGACCTGCATATAAATTTCTCAAGAGACAAATAAGATGCTCTGGTATTCCCATCTCTTTAAGAACTTGCCACAATTTGTTGTGCTCCACACAATCAAAGGCTTTAGCATAGTCAATGAAGCAGAAGTAGACGTTCTTCTGGTACTCCCTAGCTTTCTCCATGATCCAGCGTATGTTGGCAATTTGATCTCTAGTTCCTCTGCCTCTTCGAAATCCTGCCTGTACTTCTGGAAGTTCTCGGTCCACATATTGCTGGAGCCTAGCTTGTATGATTTTGAGCATAACTTTGCTAGCATGAGAAATGAGTGCAATGGTGCGGTAGTTTGAACATTCTTTGGCATTGCCCTTCTTTGGGATTGGAATGTAAACTGACCTTTTCCAATCATGTGGCCATTGTTGAGTTTTCCAAATTTGCTGGCATATTGAGTGTAGCACTTTTACTGCATCGTCCTTTAAGATTTTGAATAGTTCAACTGGAATGCTGTCACCACCACTAGCTTTATTGTTGCTCAGACTTCCTAAGGCCCATTTGACTTCACATTCCAGGATGTCTGGCTCCAGGTCAGTAACTACCCCACTGTGGTCATCAGGGATGTTAAGCTCGCTCTTGTATAGTTGTTCTGTATAATTTTGCCACCTTTGTTTAATCTCTTCTGCTTCTGTGAGGTCCCTACCATTTTGGTCCCTTATCATACCCAACTTTGCATGAAACGTTCTCTTCATATCTCCAATTTTCTTGAAAAGATATCTGGTCCTCCCCATTCTATTGTTTTCTTCTATTTGTTTGCACTGTTCATTTAAGAAGGCATTCTTATCTCTTCTAGCTTTTCTCTGGAATTCTGCATCCAATTGGGTGTATCTTTCTCTTTCTCCCTTGCCTTTCACTTCCCTTCTCTCCTTAGCTATTTGTAAAGCTTCCTCAGACAGCCATTTTGATCTCTTGCATTTCTTTTTCTTTGGGATGGTTTTAGTTGCTACCTCTTGTACAATGTTGCGAACCTCCGTCCATAGTTCTTCAGGCACTCTGTCTATCAGATCTAATTCCTTAAATCTATTTGTCACCTCTACTGTGTATTCGTCGGGGATATGATTTAGTTCATACCTGAGTGGCCTAGTGCTTTTCCCTACTTTCTTCAATTTAAGCCTAAATTTTGCAACAAGAAGCTCATGATCTGAACCACAATCAGCTCCTGGTCTTGTTTTTATTGACTGGATAGAACTTTTCCATCTTTGGCTGCAGAGCACATAGTCAATCTGATTTCTGTGTTGACCGTCTGGTGATGTCCATGTGTAGAGTCGTCTCTTGGGTTGTTGGAAAAGAGTGTTTGCTATGACCATTGTATTCTCTTGACAAAATTCTACCAGCCTGTGCCCTGCTTCATTTTGTACTCCAAGGCCAAACTTGCCTGTTATCCCGGTTATCTTTTGGCTTCCTACTTTAGCATTCCAATCCCCCATGATGATAAGCACATCATTTTTTGGCGTTGCTTCTAGAAGGTGTTGTAGGGCTTCATAGAACTGATCAACTTCATCCTCTTCAGCAGCAGTGGTTGGGGCATAGACCTGGATCACTGTGATGTTGAATGGTTTGCCTTGGATTTGAACTGAGATCATTCTGTCATTTTGGGGATTGTATCCCAAGACTGCTTTTCCTACTCTCTTATTGATTATGAAGGCTACTCCATTTCTTCTGCGAGATTCTTGTCCACAGTAGTATACCTGATGGTCATCTGAATTAAATTCACCCATTCCTGTCCATTTTAGTTCACTGATTCCTAAAATGTCAATGTTCAGTCTTGTCATTTCTTGTTTGACCACGTCCAGCTTGCCTTGATTCATGGATCTGACGTTCCAGGTTCCTATGGAATAAAAATCTTTACAGCATCGGACTGTCTTTTCGCCACCAGTTACTTCCACAACTGAGAGTCCTTTCTGCTTTGGCCCAGTTGCTTCATTCATTCTGGCGCCACTCGTACTAGCCGTCTGCTCATCCCCAGTAGCATATTGGACACCTTCCGACCTGAGGGGCTCATCTTCCAGCGTCATATCGTTATGCCTATTGGAACTGTCCATAGAGTTTTCATGGCAAAGATACTGGAGTGGTTTGCCATTTCCTTCTCCAGTGGATCACCTTTTGTCAGAGCTCTCAGCTATGACCTGTCCGTCTTGGGTGGCCCTGCACGGCATAGCTGAACTACGCAAGCCCCCTTGCCACAACAAGGCAGCGATCCTTGAAGGCGGCAGCGATCCTTGAAGGGGGTAAATAGCACTGGGGGGGGGGGTTAAATTTCAGAACGTGTAAACGAATAAGCGCCAGCTCCTAAGCCAGCAAAAAAAAGGTCTTTCTGATACATTGAATGAACGAATATGTTTTTAAAGGGAAACACGAACACAACAGTTAATTGGCTGCTCTCTTTGATTGACGGCCAGGGGAGGGAGGAAGCGCGGAAAAATATCGCCTTCTTTGTTGCAATTTTGGCGAGATCGGAAACTTGTGTGTTACGATAGCAGCCCTAGTGGGAAAGCCTTTTCTTCGATTGAACTGGCTGTGTGCATTACCGAGACCTGCCGCTTTTGCTTCCAGAGCTTTTCAATAGCGCTCAGACTTAGCGAAATGGCCCGTTGTGCGGAATGACCCTTACTATTTTTACCTTCTTTTGAGCTGATCTTTTATTCCGATCTTCACAGAATCACAGAATCATAGAGTTGGAAGGGGCCATACAGGCCATCTAGTCCAACCCAACGCAGGATCAGCCCTAGTCCAACTCAACGCAGGATCAGCCCAAAGCATCCTAAAGCATCCAAGAAAAGTATGTATCCAACCTTTGCTTGAAGACTGCCAGTGAGGGGGAGCTCACCACCTCCTTAGGCAGCCTATTCCACTGCTGAACTACTCTGACTGTGAAAAATTTTTCCTGATATCTAGCCTACATCGTTGAACTTGTAGTTTAAACCCATTACTGAGCATCCTTTCCTCTGCAGCCAATGGGAACAGCATCCTGCCCTCCTCCAAGTGACAACCTTTCAAAACTTTCAAATACTTAAAGAGGGTTATCATGTCCCCTCTCAACCTCCTTTTCTCCAGGCTGAACATTCCCAAGTCCCTCAACCTATCTTCATAGGGCTTGGTCCCTTGGCCCCAGATCATCCTCGTCGCTCTCCTAAGTACCCTTTCAATTTTATCTACGTCCTTCTTGAAGTGAGGCCTCCAGAACTGCACACAGTACTCCAGGTGTGGTCTGACCAGTGCCGTATACAACAGAACTATGACATCTTGTGATTTTGATGTGATGCCCTTGTTGATACAGCCCAAAATGGCATTTGCCTTTTTTACCGCTGCATCACACTGCCTGCTCATGTTTAGCTTTCAATCCACAAGTACTCCAAGGTCTCGTTCACACCCAGTGTTACCTAGAAGCGTATCCCCCATCCAGTAGGCATGCTTTTCATTTTTCTGACCCAGATGTAGAACTTTACACTTATCTTTATTAAATTGCATCTAGTTCTCATTTGCCCATTTTTCCATTGTGTTCAGTTCTCGTTGAAGTCTGTCTCTATCTTCCAGAGTATTTGCCAGTCCTCCCAATTTGGTGTCATCTGCAAACTTGATGAGTAGTCCCTCCACCCCCCCCCCATCTAGATCATTAATAAGTATGTTAAAAAGTACCGGACCGAGCACCGAGGCCTGAGCTACCCTGCTACTCACCTCTCTCCAGTCTGATGAAACACCATTGACAACAACTCTTTGAGTGCGGTTCTCTAACCAATTCCCTATCCACCTAACTATCTGAAAATCCAGATTGCACTCCTTCAATTTATCCATCATAACTCCATGGGGAGCCTCTTGTGGCGCAGAGTGGTAAGGCAGCCGTCTGAAAGCTTTGCCCATGAGGCTGGGAGTTCAATCCCAGCAGCCGGCAGGTTGACTCAGCCTTCCATCCTTCCGAGGTCAGTAAAATGAGAACCCAGCTTGCTGGGGGGTAAATGGTAATGACTGGGGAAGGCACTGGCAAACCACCCTGTATTGAGTCTGCCATGAAAACGCTGGAGGGCGTCACCCCAATGGTCAGACATGACTCGGTGCTTGCACAGGGGATACCTTTACCTTTACCTTTAACTCCATGGGGAACCTTATCAGAATCTTTACAAAACTCCAAGTAAACAATATCAACCGAATTTCCACGATCCGGCAAACCTATTATTTGGTCAAAAAAGGAAACCAGCGCCTAGTCTGCATACAATAGATAATGCACTTTCAATGTGCTTTCGCGGCTGGATTTTCCTGTGCAGAACAGGAAAATCTACTTCTAAAGTGCATTGAAAGTGCATTATCTCGTGTGTGCAGACTAGGCCCAGGTTGGTCTAACAGGACCTTTTGGAGAAAAATCCATGCTGACTTCTTTGGATCACCAAATTGTCCTTCTGTGCTGTGAGCTAGTTTTTATCTGTCTTCAGTATTTGGAGTTTTTTTAAATACTAGAATGTTTTCTCTCTAATGGCTTTCAGTGAAGAATAGAGGCCAACAATTAAACATACACACTCTTCTACAAAATGCTGAGTTTTCTTATGAATAAAGATTAAAACAAACAAACAAAAAAGGTCACAGTGCCTGATTACAAAACCTTCCCCATATTGTGTCATGTACATCGCAACCCTATAGTTATGGAACTTTGTTGTGTACACACGGTACACCTTATATATACTTTACACAGAAGCTTATGATGGAGTATTCTCAAATGGGGAGAAGTCAATATTTCATAAACAATAAACCGCATTTTAAAAGAAGTGCAAACGCCTGCCTGAGAACAAAAAGTTGCATCCATCTTGGGGGGATTGGCATCAGGGAGAGATCCCTCCAGATGTTGGAAAAAGCCTTGGCAGGGCTGAGAGATCTTCATTGACAGAGAGTCAATGGAGTAGAGCAGGGGTAGTCAAACTGCGGCCCTCCAGATGTCTATGGACTACAATTCCCATGAGTCCCTGCTAGCATTCGCTTCTTGCTGCATTCGCTGGTGGGGGCTCATGGGAATTGTAGTCCATGGACATCTGGGGGGGCGCAGTTTGACTACCCCTGGAGTAGAGGTTGTAGTTCAAATGAAATTGTGATGTTCTGCATCTCTTCCTAAGTACACAGGCACTAACCAAACATTGGTGGGTTTGAAGAAAGCAGATTATGAGTAAAGCTGAGTTGAAATGACTGGCTTGACTGATAGCAAAAATAGCCACCAAAGCTCCCGTCTATTTCAAACATGAAATCTTTCCCCTACCCAGAGTCTATAGCGTTCTGTTTTCCACTCCACTGGAGTGATTAATATCAGTTTGCCATACAGACGGGCCCTGCAGCTTGAGAGCTTCTAGGGTCAGAGAGGAATGGCTCATGTTCCCTGCTCGATTCTCACTCAGATCCTGTATTAAGGAGGGTGGAGGAGGAGGAGGAGGAGGGTGGTGCACAGAATTCATGTGAGCAGATACACGTTCTGTCCCTTCTCTCATGTGCACATCCAATCCCAAAGTATGGACTGACTCACACTTCCTCTCTCACCACTTCTGTGGAATGGGCAAAGTGGCTGTTAGTGTGTCCACACAATTATTTGATACAGGATATGCATAGCTACCCTGCAACACTTCTCCGATGGTTAAGAGTATTCATAATGCCACGAAAGAGAAGGAGCTTTGCTTAAATCCCAGTGGGCAACCAAGAGTAGCTGCTCTTCTCCCAAAGGAAGGGGGAGACCAAGAGCAGCCAGCCCCCACAACTGCTTGTCCTGCCAGCTTGCAGAGGGTTCTGCCCACCACACATGGGTCAGCCACTTCCTTGCTAGGGATGCCAGCCTCCAGGTGGGACCTGGGGGTCTCCTGAAATTCCAGCTCCCCTACAGACTACAGAGATCAGTTTCCCCGGAGATAATTGGATGCTTTGAATGGTGGATTCCATGACATTGTACTCCACTGAAATCCCTGTTCCCTTCCCACAGGATCCAACCCCAAACCTCCAGGAGTTTCCCAGCCTGGATCTAACACCCCTACCCACCTCCCCCAACAGCGACCAGAGGGGACCTGGCAACCCTATTCTTAACTAATTCCTGGAGGTCCTAATTGGGAGGAAGTGTCCAGCCTGGGCTTTTGCCCAGAGCTCCAGAAATACTACAACCACCAGTGAGAATTCATTGCCTCAGCAAGCAGTTGGAGATCTATGGCCTTGTACCCCGCTGAGGTCCCTGTCCTCTCCAGGCTCCAGGAGTTTCCCAGCCTGGGTCTAGCAGCAACCCTTCCCTGCTACCCCTGCCAGTGACCAGAGGGGACCTGGAAATCTTGGCCCCAGTAGGCAGTGGCCCTAATGGGGAAGAGGTATTTGCAGTGAATCAGGGTCCCAACCTGGACTTTGCCCAGAGCCCCAGAAATCCCTTGACCACCCCAGCATGCAGTTGAAAGTCCCAAATCATAGAATCAATAGAATCAATAGAATCAATAGAATCAATAGAATCAATAGAATCATAGAATCCTAGAGTTGGAAGGGGCCATCCAGGCCATCTAGTGCAACCCCCGGCTCAACGCAGGATCAGCCCTAAGCATCCTAAAACAAAGAAACTGCTTCTATTATGCACAAGCAATCGGTCACAATGTGTGCTCCATTTTTACCTGGATACAAAAAGACACAAAAGAATGCTGCATCCACCTCCCCCATTCACAGTTTACATTTTGCAAGCAAGGGCCACAGTTTGCATAGGGAGGGAGGGAGGGAGCCATCAATGAGCAAATCTATTCATCTGGATTTTGCTTCGGCAGGCCGTGTACTTCTTGTGCCACCTTGGTTATCTAGGAGGAAAAGTGGTTGGAGATAGGCCTGCGAAGGCTGGTATTATACACGCGGGTCCAAGCAGGGCACCAGAACACCTCAACTCCAACACAAACAGAACTTTATGAAGACATGGGAAGAACACTGGCAGCTCCCAGGCTCCCAGGCAGCTCCCAGCTCCCAGGCTAAGACAAACAGAGAGATGCCACATTTAGGGAGATAACACTTATACACACTTAGCGTGCTGTAGCATCCCTCCCCAACAATGCCCAGGCATGCTGACATGTTCACTCCAACAGTTATAGCAGCATTACAGTGTGCCCACTTTAGATGAGCATCATTGGCTGCCTTGGCGGAGTCACACCTCTCTATGCCTGATGATTTTGATGGATTTAAAACTCTGCTCAGGATAACAAATTTAGAGTGACATTGTATCTGAGGAAGTGTGCAGGCACATGAAAGCTCATACCTTGTATAAAAATGTGTTGGTGTAAAAGGTGCCACTGGACTTGGTGTTTGTTCTGCTGCTTCGGACCCACCTGGCTACCCCCTTGAACCTGCTTAGGATGGCACGGTTACAGACTCCATTAAAGACTCTGATTATTAAAAGAGGGAGCATTAAACAAATGTGCCATACATTTAATGGCAGCTTTGTCCCACATTTGTTGGATTCAGAGCCATCCGTCCTTAGGAAAGATGATATCTAGTTACATTTCCTTCAAGTTTGTTACTTCCCTCTTTGTGGGTCTGTGTGGGTCCAAAAGCAAAATCCCAAACCAGCATGGGTATAAAACTTTTATGATACCTGAATTCAGCTGAAAAGGAGAGGTATGCAGTAACTGGAGAGAGAATCCGACGAGCAAGAGACTGTATTAGAATGCCCTGTGTAGCCAGGGGAGGCCAGTCTGGCCTCAGTTTATCCCCCCTGCACCACTTTACATGTATCCTCTGAGATAACACAACAGAAACACAGAGTTGGGTGGGATCTCAAGGGTCCTCTAGTCCAGTGGTCCCCAACCTTTTTATCACCGGGGACCACTCAACACTTGACAATTTTACTGAAGCCCGGTGGGGGGGGGTAGTTTACTCCTCTACTCTCAACCACTGCCCTAACACTCTCTGATCGCTATGGTAATGTTTAAACATCCCTTCAAAATAAGATACAGCCACAACAATGAAGTGTGTTGTAAAGGGCCAGGGGGGGGGATGAAGTAAAGGGCCGGGGGGGGGGGAGAAGGCGTCCTTCGGGGCCCACCTCCAATTAGTCGGTGGACCACATGTGGTCCGCAGCCCACAGGTTGGGGATCGCTACTCTAGTCCACACCCCCAGCACAATGCAGGGAATTCACAACTATTCCTAGAGGAGGGCAACAAAAAACAACTCTGCTCCATCCTCAACATTATGCTTGAATAGGATGACCAAGTGACTTGTGTGTTCTCTTCCATCAGAGATTATCAGTCTCACTTGTTTAAAATGAGAAGAGTAGGTTTTATACTCCACTTTTCTCTACCTTAAGTAGTCTCAAAGCATCTTACAATCCTCTTCCCCTCTTCTCCTCACAACAGGCACCCTGTGAAGCAAGTGGAACTGAGAGAGCCCCGAGAGAACCGTGACTGGCTTAAGGTCCCCCAGCAGGAGGAGGAGCAGGGAATCAATCCCCCCGCCCCCACGTCCCAGTTCTCCAGATTACAGTCTGCCGCTCTTAACCACTGCACCATGCTGGCTCTTGTTGCTTCTGTTTTTCTTGTGGTGTAATCATTTATTGACCTTTGCTTGGAGAAAAAACTTGAAACCGGCAATGTTGGAATCTCCTCTGCATCCAACACACAGTGCAAACTTGAGCAGTATTTAACATCATTTCCCCATTCCTCAAAAAAAAACACATCTTTTTTATCCTTGAGTAAGAATTCTGGAGAATTTAAAAGCTTGCACATTATTCTATGTCATTTAATACAAATTATAAATATAAATAATAAAATTTTATGTGCAGATTGCCTGCTGAAATTTTAACTTTAATGGCTGGCATTCCACAGCCTGTAAGCACCATGAATGTGACTTTCCCTCCTCTCCTGCAGCTCACTGAGACTCTTGGGGGGAAGGGTCACAAACAGAATGGAGGGCAAAATGGGAATCTGCAGTGGGAAGAGGGAATTTGCAAATCGGACAGATCTGTGTGTCAGGAGGCTCTGTGGTTAAGTGACAGCCGCTGCTTGGCCAGCAGAAGACCCCAGGTTCAAACCTCACCATCCCTCGTTGAAAGGATCTGGCAGCAGATGTTACAAGAAGCCTCAGCCTGAGACTCCAGAGAAGGGTTGCCAGGCTGAATAAACAAGAAGGATCATAACAAAGATTCATGGTGCTTACAGGCTGTGGAATAGCAGCCATTAAAGTATAAGGCGCTTTGTGTGTTCATGTACTACAAGCCACTGAGGACGCCTGTTATTATAGTGTTGTTTTCTGTATACAGTCTGCAACCAAAACTCTAACCAAATTACATGCACTAGTGCGTAGGGAATACAGTACACTCAACAGACCTCAGTGAAAATTGTGTCAAATGGAAATTACCCAGACTTTAAAAAATGCACAAGTGCTTCTTTCACATTCTTCTTAATTTGAAGGAATGCAGGAGAGCGATCCCACTAGATCAGTCTTTGATCACTTAACTTGTCATGTCCAGATGTCGAGCCAGGCCCCACTTCCTCATCCCTGTATGCCAGGATGCTCCAAGTCCCCTGGAGAAATTATTCCTAGGTGATGTGATCCCTTTCCGGGTGGAAATGAAGCTGGGAGCAGAGAGAGGCCATTCTGGGCTGGAGCTGGTCCTTGTGGGTTGTCAGCACTTGGGCAGTTCGGTTTCTGTGGCCCTGGAGAATGTGATGGCAGTTTCGTAACATTGCTCAACCAGCCAGGCCACTTGCAGCGATTGTCCTCCGACACCCCCAGGAGAGAAGTATAAAAGAGCATGACACATCTAAAGGAGGAGGCGGCCGGATCCGAGGCAGCGGCACAAGGAATCACAACTGGCGTGCCAACAGGGTAAAGACTGGCCTGTCTGCATTCTGGCAAGCTCCATTTTGTAATAATGGCTTTTTTGTATGGCTTTTGGGTGGTGACGTAGCCGTAATTCGGACAGGCTGGATTTGCATGAGATTATCGGGCTTGTCTTGTGAGGGCCTCAACAGATCAAATCCTCATTGCACCCCTCATTATCTAGGTGAGTTGCCCACCCAGCTGCACTGTTGAGTGCTTTTGTTGTTATTATGATATGTGGAATTTAATTTGCTGGCCACTATTCTCACAAAAGTGGCTTCTGCAGGCATTTGGTTTTTTCATGTATTTGAGGTGCTAACGGAAAATGCTTAAAAGTTTTCCAAACCCATACATGAATTGTTTGTAATTTTTTTTCTTGTGCTGAATTGGCTGGGTCAAAACAGAGGAGTCATTCAGCAGCAGCTTCAACTTGCCTACCAGTCCTGTAGCAGGAGCATTACAGGAGCATTTCACTTGGAGGGTCAAAGCCTTTTCTTAAAGAAATGGGGCTTCTAGTTGCGCCAATGATGGACTAGGAACCATGCTAAGAGCTGCCCTGACGGACATTTGAGAGCAAACTTTAAGACCGTGGGCAGAGCTTTGAAAGGGGAAAGAGGTCCATCAGTGGCCAGTAGTAGCCAGGGGGACAAAACGGAACTTGCGCATTCAAGAGGCAGCATCAGGGGGTGGCCTTGGCTTCTATGCCGTCGTTTGAGCTCCCAGGAAACCGTACGGACGAATGTGTGCGATGAGAGGCTGAACTTGATGGACCTTCCCAGATATGATTGAACAGGGCTCTTCTTGTGTTCTTAGATGTATGTTCAAGAGTTAGTCAGCAGAAAGGAGAACAAAGTGTATGCTTAGGCTGGAGGTAAGGCACTTATTTAGTGTTTTATCCCCCCCCCCTGCCACACACACACACACAAACACACACACACATCCCAGCGTTCCTGGAGATGGCAGGGGAAATATGGGGAAAGGAGAGAAAGCCATTCCTTTTATTCCTGGTTTCCTTAATAGTTCATTCCTTCCAATATTATACATTTCTATGAAACAGCTCCATGCAGCCAGCTGAGTGCCCTGGGGCCGTCACAGTATGCTCAGACCAATTGTGCACGACACAGCCAGGCTGGGCCGGGCCTCTAGAGGTTTCTTGCAGTGGGGCAGCATGTCCCACTGCTTCTCGAGTACGAATGGGGAAAGATTTCCCCTGCCGGACACAGCCCGCCCCAGATTTTGCTGACTACCCCTGTGCCAGCCAGGGCAGAAAGGTCCCGTTGCCCTTCTCTGCAGTGTGTGTGTGTGTGCGCGCGCATGGGCGGTGTGTGTGGGGGGGTACTTTCCTGAAGGTGGGATTGTGTCACAATGCAAACCCACCTCCGTGGATCGGCTCCACAGCACCAAATGGGGTATATTCTGTCCCTGCTGGGGCACTGCAGACGGGGGCCCTAGAAGGCCCGACTCTTCCCCAGGTGCACACAGGGGCCTGGCTTGGCCTGGCAGATGGCAGTGCCTGCAGGGAAGAAGAGAACATGGAAACTATCTGCGTTCCCTTAATGAGGGGTGCCAGAGACCCTAATCTGAGCCAGGCCCAGGAGGGTGCCTGGCTGGCAGCAATGTCATGCCTAAGTGGGGATTAGCCCCACTGCCCTGCAAGCCCCCCCCCCCCCATCAGTCTGAGAGGTCTCTTGGCCCCACTAGCCTCCCAAGGGGCCTGTGGAGAGGAAGGGGAAAGTGACTGTAAGCTGCTTTGGGACTCCTTAAGACTCAAAGACTCAATAGTGGGATATTTTAAAAATTATTATTGTTGTTCCATTTGAGAAGCTTGGTTATCTGTACCAACACTCTAGATCATGGTGGTTTTTCCAAAGAAGAAACTGTCTAGTTAGTACACTGCAGAGGTATCCAGCCGCTTTAGCCTGTGACTTCCTTGTCTGCTACACTATGCAGTGATACAATGAAGGACTCACACTGTGGAGAGCCAGCTTCCCCTGTCCCTGGGCTTCACGCCTGAGAGCCTGCAGATAATGGTGCCCCCTGAGACCCAGCAAGCCCTGGATTTGCCACAAGGTATTCCTAGATCACCTTTCTTCCACAAGAGCACTCATAAAACCTCTTCTTTATAAATCCTGTTTTTAAAAAATCCCCCCTACGAGCAGATCTTTCAAGTGCCGGCAGGGCACACATATTGACACGATTACCCCGGGTGACACGTTGTCTGGACTCATCCATAAACATTTCTGCATCGGCTTTATAGAACCAATTAAAACTTGCATTACTGTTTGTTTCTTTTATTATAATAATCTGATGACCTCTCATCAAATCTCATTTAGCCCTTCCCTATCATGGCATTTAACTCTTCCGTGACTCTCCAAAATTGTCGTGCCAGAATTATTCTCCTTTACCGTTTGTAGTAACACAAGCTTCAAGGTACATAATGACGTCTTACTTGTTAACATGAAAGGCAAGAAATGAGTCATAGTGATATTCGCCTCTCTCTAACCCACCCAAGCCCTCGGGGAACAGCCAGTTCCTGTGAGTCTGGGGAAATTCTTTCTCACAAAGAAACTCAGTTCACATCGAAATATGAGCAGAAGAACAACAAAAGCAGTGGTCCCTGCCTGCCTGTGCTCGTTCTCAAAGCAGGTGGCCCAAAGGGACAATTTTTGTGTCTCCTCTTTGGGGTGACTTCTTAGTGAGAACCCATCACCCATGGCAGGTCTGGAGGAACGATTCAGCAAAGGTTCTTCACTTTCTGGACTAATCCAGAGCAACCAGTATTGGCTTTGTTCAAAATGTCCTTGGCGGAGACCCAAAGTGCACGCTATAATCCTAATGGGATTTGTTATCAGTTTTGAAAAAATACAGGCAATGCCCTGACTAATAGGAATCTGGGCACCACTGTGCTTTGATCTGCCAAAGGCAATCTTTCGTGCTGTGCAGCAGTCTCCTGAAGGGACACCCAAGGCTTGTCCTGGCCCAGTTGCTGAAAGAAGAAACACATCAACTAATTAGGCATTATGGTTTCTCCCAAAGGGGAAAGAATTTGTCTTGAGATGCAGGGTTTTCTTAGGCATCACCTGAGTCATAAACAAAAGTGCATGTCTCTATTAAATGACTTTTCTAGCTGAACTAAGACTGAGGGGAGACACAATCACTCTTTTCAGATCCATGAAGGGCTTTCCTGTGGGCCAAAATTGTTCTCTGCTGCTCAAGAGGGCAGGATGAAATCTAATGGGATTAAGATACCAGAGGTATCTTGGGGGGAGGTTTCTGTTGAGTTTATGAGAAACCTAAAACCTTTCAATAATGAACTCAGTTACTTCTAGACATGGGGCCTTCATACCATTCTTCACATGATTGATATACCCTGTATGGCTGAATGAACAAATTCAGAATGTACAAAAGAGAAATCTACTAGGACTTGAATTTCAGGTTTTAGCTGGTAACTCTACTGCTGATTAAGCCAATTTAAGCTTGCAGGACTACCTGTGAACTTCTTGGAGAAGTTGTAGTGAGGATTTAGGAAGATCCTCCAGTTTACCCACAGAACTGATCCCAGCGACCTGTGGAAGAACTCAGTATGCTGGATTACATTCTGATCCTATAATCTCCACAATCCCTAGTGTTGCCAGCCTCCGGGTAGAACCTGGAAATCTCCGGGAATTACAACCGATTCCTAGATGACAGGCACCAGGTCCCCCGGAGAAAAAGGCAGGTGGACTCTGCGGTCCCTGCTGAAGTCCATCCCCTCCCCAGACTCTACCTCCAAGTTTCTTCTGTGAGAAAAGCATTACATTATTTTCTCTGACCCTAAAGTTCTTTGTCTGATTTAAATTAAAAGATTCTCATGGGCCCCTACAAGTAATGTGGGCCCTAGGCACAGTGTCTACTGGATAATTTGACCCTGAGTCCAGGGTATGCATAAAACCCCAACACCACATTTCCAAAGAATCTGCCAGGTTTCTCCATTGTCCAGCTTTCACACCCAGACATGAACACACGAAGCTGCCTCACCCACGGAGATCAGAGTTGTCTACTCAGACTACAAATGGCTCCCTGGATCAGGGGTAGTCAAACTGCGGCCCTCCAGATGTCCATGGACTACAGTTCCCATGAGCCCATTCTAGATTCTCAGAAAGAGGTCTTTGACATCACCTCCCGCCGCCCCACCCCCGGCCCAGGGAAGCCTGCGCTGACCCCCACTCCCCCATTCACCCGACGAGACCCTTGCCGCGGCACCACTGCTGGGCCTCTCTGCCCCTGCTCTCTTGACACCACCGCCGAGAACGCAGGGCGCCGCGGACTAAATAAAACAGTAAGGGCTTGTGGGGAGGAGTTAGGGCGGGACCCATCCGGGATAAAAACTCGGAGAGGGCCAATCAGGTGCCACTCGGGGGCCAAGTGGCCAATTGGGAGGCGCGCTCGAAGATGCGGCCACCCTGCTCCTTTGCCGGCCACGAACCATAACCTTGCCCAGACATGCCCCCGCCGCCCTGCTGCCTCCACGGGCGACACACACCCTGCCTGCTTCCCACGCTGCTTCCCCCCATCGCCGTGACCTCCGTCGCCACCGCTAAGGCCACGCCAGTCGCTCCCGCCGCCCGCCAAACCATCGCCACCAGCCGCCACACCCGCCCGGAGCCGCGAACGCCCTCAGCCACCGGCCGACTGCTGCCGTCGGGCCTGCCGCCGCCCGACAACAGGTATGCCGCCACCTGACACGCCATCGCCACCCCGGCAACATGCACCCGCGCCTCCCCGCACTCAGAAAGCCTTCCCCCCCAAACTTCCTTCTCCAGCGCCCATTTTATTTCGAGATAAAATGGGCTTTCTTTCTAGTAGGGAATATTACGGCAAGAATTAATTTGATCTTATTTGCCAGTGAAACATCCTTACATTCAAGGATCTTTTCTAGCTCCTTCATGGCTGACCCTCTCAATCTCCATCTCCCTTTTTGTCAATAATGGAGCCAAGGAATAGAAAGTCTTTTCAGTGCTGCTTACGTAGAATCAAGAACTCCCTCACCATGCCAGAAAAGGTTGGGGGACAACACCTGTGAATGCGTTCCTTAATAGTAGCATCTTATTTCTCCAAGTAGTATGAAGTTCTAGGTTTGATTCACTTCAGAGGAGACAGGCATGGAGACTGGTACATTCTTGTTCATTTCTTCCTTATTATTTATTACTGCATTGAACCCAGGAAGAGGCAAAGAGGCAGCCTTATAGCAGTCCAGCTACCTTGCATCGCATCCTGTGGTGGAGGCCAGGAACCAAGCCACCATTGGCTTGCCTCCCCCCACCCCGAGGAAACACCTAAAGGGGGAAGATCCATTGAAGCGCCAAGGGCTGTCCAGCAACGTGGAGAACAAAACCCTCCTTAATGTTCAACCAACTAGCAGACATCTTCGGGAAGTTCTAAAATATTTTAATGTAATAGTGTTTTTAATATTATCTAATGGTATTTTATTGACTATCTAGCAAAAAAGCCCAATGTGGAAAAAAATACAACAGGCTCTATCCCCTCACCCCCAGCCCGACCCAGGCAGGTGCCACCAAAGCCTAGCAAGGTCATAGTGGGCATGCTCGGGGTGGGGGTGAGCATTGGCGGGGCCTCCCCAGCTGGCCCCTCAACCCAGGTGGGTGCCGCAAAATCCTCACCAGGTTGCAGCGGGCCTGGTCAGACCAGGAGGAGACGTTCCTGCCGCCTTTGGGGTAGGGGGTTGGGCATTGGGGTGCTTTCTGGTGTGTGTGTGGAGGGGTGTCTTCAGAGGCCTCACTGGCCACCCTGGGGCTGGTCTGCAGTCCAGTCTCTCTCTTTCCCCTCCCAGCCACCCTGCTTGGCCAACTGACCTTACTGCTGGCTCTTCCTGCAGGTGGATGGAGGAGGTGGAAGTGGTCAGTGGGGGGCATTCCCTATGTGATTGGTCCTCCAGGGGTGAGTGACATCCCCGAGGGCCAATCAGGGAGGCAGAGGAGGTCAGCGTGGGGCATCCCCATCTCCAAGGGCCAGACTTGCAGTGTCAGGGATAGAAGAAGACCTGAGTTCAAATCGATCTGAATTCAGCAGGATCCACAACAGAAAAAAACCCAAGTAAGTGCAGAATCAGCCATATTTGTTCTCTAATGGAACCACAACCGGCACAGTTGATTCTACTCTCAACAGTATCCATAAAGTTCTCCTAGAGAGCTGTTCAAAGGCCCAGTTCCCAGTATTATTCCTAAATGTGTCCAGTGTTGTTAGAGACAAAGGTGGAAACTTTTTACCATTCTTCTTCTATTTACTGGAATGATGCAAAGTGTCCAACAATAGAGAAAAGATTCCTGAAATGTTTACTTTCATTTGGAGGAAACTTGTTGATTTGTGGACTTCTATTAGTTTTGTGTTGCCTTCTCTCATTTCTTCTTCTCTTTAAACTAACTTGCCATTTCTAAATTGTTTTCATTCTTTTCCTTCCTTTCGTCCCTTTTTGTTTCTTACTAGGATGTGGGGGAAATTTGGGTTAAATATCTGCCCGATCCTCAAGGCAGGTAGATAGCAGATGGGAGTCACCATTTATTCAAGAGACTACCCCAGCAGCTGACAGTTTATTGACAATACAGCTTTTTTCCTGTCTGAGAGGCAGAAGGACTTTGGCACCTGGGGACTTTTGTCATGTTTTTCTAATCCTAGAAATCTGATAGCAACACTTTAATGGTTTCCTTGATGATTAGATGCAACTTTCACTCTAATGTTCCTAGCCACAGATGCATAGATTCCACACATGTTAGATAATGCACTTTCAATGCACTTAAGAAGTATATTTTCCTGTTTCACACAGGAAAATCCAGCTGCAAAAGCATATTGGCATGTTTCCCAGAGTTTCCCAGAAAGGTATCAGGGATTCTTCAAGAGTGCCACCAGCACCTCCCCCCCCAAGAGCTTCCTTGGACAGGTTCTGCAGATGTCCTGAGTGAGATCCAGTGATGAGGCCCATTGATGTCACCTGCTGACATCAGAGTAAATGAAAGTATTAATGGCCATACACCTACGCACCAAGAGGTATGTGCCAAATGGGGTGTAATCACCATTATGTGGCTTTGAAAAGACAGGCTATTGAACAGTCTAAAAAATAACTGTGATTATTAACTATGTGCTAACTGTGATTGGTAGGTGGAGCTGTTTGTGACAGATGATTGCTTCCCTTCTCCAGTTTTCACGTGCAGTAGATAAAACAAACAGACAAGAAGCTATGTTGCAGATGTATCTACAATACTATATTTCTGCAGATCTATCCACAACATCCTATTAGCTATCCAAGGAAAAGTGGTTTGCTAATGATCATACTAGGATGATCATTATCAACTATCAACAAATCAACTATTTAATGCAACAAAGAATATTTGTATTCTTCTCTCAAGAAAAGCTGCAGAGTGACAGTAAGATTTGTGCTGTACTGGGAAACCGGGGGGGGGGGTGGCAGACATGATGTTAAATCACTGCTGTGGTCACCACACTGCAAGATGCCCGAGTGACACCCCCCTGCAGTCCACCCCTCCAGCCAGGAGCGATTCCCTTGTACTGGGTTGGTTCATGTGTCTGTCTTCTGTGTAATGACGGGAGAGAAGCAGAGTGTCCACTGCATTTTTGGCACACCAGGAAGAGGTTCCTCTTGGCTTCAAATTATTTAAATTAAATTCTTTCTTCTTCAGAGGTAGTGGACAGTAGTGCCTTCTATAGGGATGCCGGTCCAACAGAGAGCAGTTCCCCTGGAGAAAACAGCTGCTTTGGAGGATGGACTGCTTGGCATTAGCAGAGGGACCGCCCCTTTGCCTTCACCCTCAAAGAGCTTTGGCTCCACCACCTCCAACCAGCTGGTGATCCCTGGCCCCGCGGAAGCCCACTTGACCTCAATCAGGGCCAGAGACTTCTCTGCCCTGGCCCCCACCTGATAGAACGAGCTCCCAGAGGAGATCAGGGCCCTGCCAGAGCTAGATCAATTCCGCAGGGCCTGCAAAAGGGAGCTCCTCCACCAGGCATTTGGTTGAGGTCGACTGGAACCAACCATACCCGCTGGACCCCTATACCTCCCCCCCCCATGAATTGACCAACCATGAGTCTGTTTGATTGAATCATAGAATCATAGAATCACAGAATCATAGAGTTGGAAGGGGCCATACAGGCCATCTAGTCCAACCCCCTGCTCAACGCAGGATCAGCCCTAAGCATCCTAAAGCATCCAAGAAAAGTGTGTATCCAACCTTTGCTTGAAGACTGCCAGTGAGGGGGAGCTCACCACCTCCTTAGGCAGCCTATTCCACTGCTGAACTACTCTGACTGTGAAATTTCCCCCCCTGATATCTAAGCCTATATCGTTGTACTTGAAGTTTAAACCCATTACTGCGTGTCCTCTCCTCTGCAGCCAACAGAAACAGCATCCTACCCTCCTCCAAGTGACAACCTTTCAAATACTTAAAGAGGGCTATCGTGTCCCCTCTCAACCTCCTTTTCTCCAGGCTGAACATTCCCAAGTCCCTCAACCTATCTTCATAGGGCTTGGTCCCTTGGCCCCAGATCATCTTCGTCGCTCTCCTCTGTACCCTTTCAATTTTATCTACGTCCTTCTTAAAGTGAGGCCTCCAGAACTGCACACAGTACTCCAGGTGTGGTCTGACCAGTGCCGTATACAATGGGACTATGACATCTTGTGATTTTGATGTGCTTTCTCTGCATCTTCCGTTAGAGTTTGTCCATCCGCACCCAACAGTGGGCCTATTGCCTCCTTTACTTTACGTTTGCTCCTCACATAACTGAAAAAAATTTTCTTGTTACAATGGGCTTCCCTGGCCAATCTTAGCTCACTCTCAGCTTTGGCCTTTCTGATGATTGATCTACAGTGCCTAGTAACCTGTAGGTACTCTTCTTTAGAGCTCTGTCCTTCCCTCCAGTTCCTGAACATTCTCCTTTTCTTTCTTAGTTCCTCTTGAAGTTCTCTGTTCATCCAAATAGGCTTCTTAGAGCTCCTGCAGTGTTTTCGTCTTTCTGGGATAGTCATTGATTGAGCATGCAATAGCTCTTGTTTGAGTAGCGCCCACCCTTCACATGCTCCCTTCCCTTCCAGCATTCTCGTCCATGGTATGACACTCATCATGTCTCTGAGTTTATTAAAGTTTGCCCTATGAAAATCCAACATCCGCGTCTGGCTACAAGCTTCCTTGGCTCCCCATCTCAAAAGGAATTCTATGAGGACATGGTCACTTCCCCCTAGGGTCCCCACCTCCTTCACCTCATCCACCAACTCTTGCCTGTTGGTCAGTATTAAGTCCAGTATGGCTGAACCTCTTGTGGGTTCATCTACCATTTGATAAATGAAATTGTCAGCCAGGCAGGTCAGAAGGTTGCATGACTGAGGACGCTTCGCAGAGTTTGTTTCCCAGCACACATCTGGGAAATTGAAGTCACCCATGATGACAAGGTCCTGCCGCTTGGATATTTTCTCAAGCTGCTCACAAAGTGCAGCATCCACATCCTCTCGTTGGTCAGGCGGTCGGTAGCAGACACCAACCTCCACACTGTTTGTTTTCCCTTCACTTATTTTTATCCAGATGCTTTCCACTGTAGATATGCTCTCCTTCACTAGAATTTCCTGACAGGTAAGCCCTTTCCTCACATACAGTGCCACTCCTCCACCTCTTTGATCTATTCTGTTTTTTCTGAACAGTTCATATCCATCCACCATTACATTCCAGTCATGAGAATCATTCCATCAAGTTTTGTGATGCCTACTAGATCATACCTTTCCATCAGCATGAGAAGTTCCAGCTCTTCCTTTTTATTGCCCATGCTTCGGGCAATAAAATACACTCCCTATGTTGATCGTCTCCTTCCCCTTGTGGCTTTAGTTTAAAGCTCTCCTGATGAATCTCCCCAAGTTCCTGCCAAACACATTCTTCCCCAGTTTCAATAAGTGCAGTCCATCAGGTGCTAGTAGGCCTTCCTCAAGAAAGCCTATCCCATGGTCCCAGAAACCAAATCTCTCCTGCCGGCACCAACTACGCAGCCAGTGATTCACCTCCATTATCTTCCTCTCCCAACGCATTCCTCTTCCCTTGACAGGCAAGATTGAAGAGAATACCACTTGTGCCCCCATTTGCTTGAGCTTCCTCCCCAGATCTTGATAGTCTTTTTTAATAGGAGCGATGGTATTCAGGGACATGTCATTCGTTCCCACATGGACCATCACAAATGGGTAGCGATCCGTAGATTTGAGGAGTTTGGGCAGCCGTTCTGAAACATCTTTAATTTTCGCCCCTGGCAAGCAACACACCTCTCAGGTTAGGGGGTCGGGCCCAGCCACATGGCAATCCATTCCTCTTAGCAGGGAGGCTCCAATTACCAGTACTCTCCTTTTTTTTTTCTTCTCAACTCCATTTCCTTCTGTCCCCGTGGCCTCTTCCCTTTGTCTTAGACTTTGTTTTGGGACCTCTTCCCTTGTTGACCCTTGCACCTCCTCTGCAAGGGCCTGAAATCTATTCTGGAGCTCCAAAGGCCCCGAGAACTGTCTCGCCCTTCACCGTTCAGTCTTTTTCCGAACTGCCTGCAGAGGTTCCCTATTGTGGTCAATCTCCTTATCCTCTTCAGGACTGGTTGTATTCTCTTTATTCCAAGTTGCAGGACTCTGGTCTATGAACTCCTCCCCTTTCTTACTTTGGGTCAGAATTTTTGGATCTTCCCCAGTTTCGATAAGTGCAGTCCATCCGGTGCTAGTAGGCCAGCTTACACGGGGCAGCTGTAGTCCATCTTGTCTTCTGGGAGGAAGGCAATCATGTCACACTCACTGCAGATGATGGGATGAGTGTCCTGGAGGTCCATTGAAATGTCTAGGCAGTGCAAGTACTAGGGAAATATAATCTACTGATATAATCTACTGATTCTAATTGCTCGGCCAAGAACCCCAGGCTAAGGGCACAGGCCAAAGGCTCGCACCTCTGGCGAGGAGCAGCCCTTTTTAATCCTCCCAACAATTACCCAGCAATCACCTCGCCCAGGCAGCACAATCGCCTCACCTGGTCAGCAGCAACTCTCCCCTGTAGCTCTCTCCACGTGCTCTCAGTTGTCTGAGCTCTGCCTCTGGCGAGGAGCAGCCCTTTTTAATCCTCCCAACAATTACCCAGCAATCACCTCGCCCAGGCAGCACAATCGCCTCACCTGGTCAGCAGCAACTCTCCCCTGTAGCTCTCTCCACGTGCTCTCAGTTGTCTGAGCTCTGCCTCTGGCGAGGAGCAGCCCTTTTTAATCCTCCCAACAATTACCCAGCAATCACCTCGCCCAGGCAGCACAATCGCCTCACCTGGTCAGCAGCAACTCTCCCCTGTAGCTCTCTCCACGTGCTCTCAGTTGTCTGAGCTCTGCCTCTGGCGAGGAGCAGCCCTTTTTAATCCTCCCAACAATTACCCAGCAATCACCTCACCCAGGCAGCACAATCGCCTCACCTGGTCAGCAGCAACTCTCCCCTGTAGCTCTCTCCACGTGCTCTCAGTTGTCTGAGCTCTGCCTCTGGCGAGGAGCAGCCCTTTTTAATCCTCCCAACAATTACCCAGCAATCACCTCGCCCAGGCAGCACAATCGCCTCACCTGGTCAGCAGCAACTCTCCCCTGTAGCTCTTTCCACGTGCTCTCAGTTGTCTGAGCTCTGCCTCTGGCGAGGAGCAGCCCTTTTTAATCCTCCCAACAATTACCCAGCAATCACCTCACCCAGGCAGCACAATCGCCTCACCTGGTCAGCAGCAACTCTCCCCTGTAGCTCTCTCCACGTGCTCTCAGTTGTCTGAGCTCTGCCTCTGGCGAGGAGCAGCCCTTTTTAATCCTCCCAACAATTACCCAGCAATCACCTCGCCCAGGCAGCACAATCGCCTCACCTGGTCAGCAGCAACTCTCCCCAGCAGCTCTTTCCACGTGCTCTCAGTTGTCTGAGCTCTGCCTCTGGCGAGGAGCAGCCCTTTTTAATCCTCCCAACAATTACCCAGCAATCACCTCACCCAGGCAGCACAATCGCCTCACCTGGTCAGCAGCAACTCTCCCCTGTAGCTCTCTCCACGTGCTCTCAGTTGTCTGAGCTCTGCCTCTGGCGAGGAGCAGCCCTTTTTAATCCTCCCAACAATTACCCAGCAATCACCTCGCCCAGGCAGCACAATCGCCTCACCTGGTCAGCAGCAACTTTCTCCTGTAGCTCTCTCCACGTGCTCTCAGTTGTCTGAGCTCTGCCTCTGGCGAGGAGCAGCTCTTTTTAATCCTCCCAACAATTACCCAGCAATCACCTCACCCAGGCAGCACAATCGCCTCACCTGGTCAGCAGCAACTCTCCCCAGCAGCTCTCTCCACGTGCTCTCAGTTGTCTGAGCTCTGCCTCTGGCGAGGAGCAGCTCTTTTTAATCCTCCCAACAATTACCCAGCAATCACCTCACCCAGGCAGCACAATCGCCTCACCTGGTCAGCAGCAACTCTCCCCAGCAGCTCTCTCCACGTGCTCTCAGTTGTCTGAGCTCTGCCTCTGGCGAGGAGCAGCCCTTTTAAATCCTCCCAACAATTACCCAGCAATCACCTCACCCAGGCAGCACAATCGCCTCACCTGGTCAGCAGCAACTCTCCCCTGTAGCTCTCTCCACGTGCTCTCAGTTGTCTGAGCTCTGCCTCTGGCGAGGAGCAGCCCTTTTAAATCCTCCCAACAATTACCCAGCAATCACCTCACCCAGGCAGCACAATCGCCTCACCTGGTCAGCAGCAACTCTCCCCTGTAGCTCTCTCCACGTGCTCTCAGTTGTCTGAGCTCTGCCTCTGGCGAGGAGCAGCCCTTTTTAATCCTCCCAACAATTACCCAGCAATCACCTCGCCCAGGCAGCACAATCGCCTCACCTGGTCAGCAGCAACTCTCCCCTGTAGCTCTCTCCACGTGCTCTCAGTTGTCTGAGCTCTGCCTCTGGCGAGGAGCAGCCCTTTTAAATCCTCCCAACAATTACCCAGCAATCACCTCACCCAGGCAGCACAATCGCCTCACCTGGTCAGCAGCAACTCTCCCCTGTAGCTCTCTCCACGTGCTCTCAGTTGTCTGAGCTCTGCCTCTGGCGAGGAGCAGCCCTTTTTAATCCTCCCAACAATTACCCAGCAATCACCTCACCCAGGCAGCACAATAGCCTCGCCTGGTCAGCAGCAACTCTCCCCAGCAGCTCTTTCCACGTGCTCTCAGTTGTCTGAGCTCTGCCTCTGGTGAGGAGCAGCCCTTTTTAATCCTCCCAACAATTACCCAGCAATCACCTCACCCAGGCAGCACAATAGCCTGACCTGGTCAGCAGCAACTCTCCCCAGTAGCTCTTTCCACGTGCTCTCAGTTGTCTGAGCTCTGCCTCTGGCGAGGAGCAGCCCTTTTTAATCCTCCCAACAATTACCCAGCAATCACCTCACCCAGGCAGCACAATAGCCTCACCTGGTCAGCAGCAACTCTCCCCAGTAGCTCTCTCCACGTGCTCTCAGTTGTCTGAGCTCTGCCTCTGGCGAGGAGCAGCCCTTTTTAATCCTCCCAACAATTACCCAGCAATCACCTCACCCAGTCAGCACAATCGCCTCACCTGGTCAGCAGCAACTCTCCCCAGCAGCTCTTTCCACGTGCTCTCAGTTGTCTGAGCTCTGCCTCTGGTGAGGAGCAGCCCTTTTTAATCCTCCCAACAATTACCCAGCAATCACCTCACCCAGGCAGCACAATCGCCTCACCTGGTCAGCAGCAACTCTCCCCTGTAGCTCTCTCCACGTGCTCTCAGTTGTCTGAGCTCTGCCTCTGGCGAGGAGCAGCCCTTTTAAATCCTCCCAACAATTACCCAGCAATCACCTCACCCAGGCAGCACAATCGCCTCACCTGGTCAGCAGCAACTCTCCCCAGCAGCTCTCTCCACGTGCTCTCAGTTGTCTGAGCTCTGCCTCTGGCGAGGAGCAGCCCTTTTTAATCCTCCCAACAATTACCCAGCAATCACCTCACCCAGTCAGCACAATAGCCTCACCTGGTCAGCAGCAACTCTCCCCTGTAGCTCTCTCCACGTGCTCTCAGTTGTCTGAGCTCTGCCTCTGGCGAGGAGCAGCCCTTTTTAATCCTCCCAACAATTACCCAGCAATCACCTCACCCAGGCAGCACAATAGCCTCACCTGGTCAGCAGCAACTCTCCCCAGTAGCTCTCTCCACGTGCTCTCAGTTGTCTGAGCTCTGCCTCTGGTGAGGAGCAGCCCTTTTTAATCCTCCCAACAATTACCCAGCAATCACCTCACCCAGGCAGCACAATCGCCTCACCTGGTCAGCAGCAACTCTCCCCTGTAGCTCTCTCCACGTGCTCTCAGTTGTCTGAGCTCTGCCTCTGGCGAGGAGCAGCCCTTTTTAATCCTCCCAACAATTACCCAGCAATCACCTCACCCAGTCAGCACAATCGCCTCACCTGGTCAGCAGCTACTCTCCCCTGTAGCTCTCTCCACGTGCTCTCAGTTGTCTGAGCTCTGCCTCTGGCGAGGAGCAGCCCTTTTAAATCCTCCCAACAATTACCCAGCAATCACCTCACCCAGGCAGCACAATCGCCTCACCTGGTCAGCAGCAACTCTCCCCAGCAGCTCTCTCCACGTGCTCTCAGTTGTCTGAGCTCTGCCTCTGGCGAGGAGCAGCCCTTTTTAATCCTCCCAACAATTACCCAGCAATCACCTCACCCAGGCAGCACAATCGCCTCACCTGGTCAGCAGCAACTCTCCCCTGTAGCTCTCTCCACGTGCTCTCAGTTGTCTGAGCTCTGCCTCTGGCGAGGAGCAGCCCTTTTTAATCCTCCCAACAATTACCCAGCAATCACCTCGCACAGGCAGCACAATCGCCTCACCTGGTCAGCAGCAACTCTCCCCTGTAGCTCTCTCCACGTGCTCTCAGTTGTCTGAGCTCTGCCTCTGGCGAGGAGCAGCCCTTTTTAATCCTCCCAACAATTACCCAGCAATCACCTCGCCCAGGCAGCACAATCGCCTCACCTGGTCAGCAGCAACTCTCCCCTGTAGCTCTCTCCACGTGCTCTCAGTTGTCTGAGCTCTGCCTCTGGCGAGGAGCAGCCCTTTTTAATCCTCCCAACAATTACCCAGCAATCACCTCGCCCAGGCAGCACAATCGCCTCACCTGGTCAGCAGCAACTCTCCCCTGTAGCTCTCTCCACGTGCTCTCAGATGTCTGAGCTCTGCCTCTGGCGAGGAGCAGCCCTTTTTAATCCTCCCAACAATTACCCAGCAATCACCTCGCCCAGGCAGCACAATCGCCTCACCTGGTCAGCAGCAACTCTCCCCTGTAGCTCTCTCCACGTGCTCTCAGTTGTCTGAGCTCTGCCTCTGGCGAGGAGCAGCCCTTTTTAAGCCTCCCAACAATTACCCAGCAATCACCTCACCCAGGCAGCACAATAGCCTCACCTGGTCAGCAGCAACTCTCCCCAGTAGCTCTCTCCACGTGCTCTCAGTTGTCTGAGCTCTGCCTCTGGCGAGGAGCAGCCCTTTTTAATCCTCCCAACAATTACCCAGCAATCACCTCGCCCAGGCAGCACAATCGCCTCACCTGGTCAGCAGCAACTCTCCCCTGTAGCTCTCTCCACGTGCTCTCAGTTGTCTGAGCTCTGCCTCTGGCGAGGAGCAGCCCTTTTTAAGCCTCCCAACAATTACCCAGCAATCACCTCACCCAGGCAGCACAATAGCCTCACCTGGTCAGCAGCAACTCTCCCCAGTAGCTCTCTCCACGTGCTCTCAGTTGTCTGAGCTCTGCCTCTGGCGAGGAGCAGCCCTTTTTAATCCTCCCAACAATTACCCAGCAATCACCTCACCCAGGCAGCACAATCGCCTCACCTGGTCAGCAGCAACTCTCCCCAGTAGCTCTCTCCACGTGCTCTCAGTTGTCTGAGCTCTGCCTCTGGCGAGGAGCAGCCCTTTTTAATCCTCCCAACAATTACCCAGCAATCACCTCGCCCAGGCAGCACAATCGCCTCACCTGGTCAGCAGCAACTCTCCCCTGTAGCTCTCTCCTCGTGCTCTCAGTTGTCTGAGCTCTGCCTCTGGCGAGGAGCAGCCCTTTTTAATCCTCCCAACAATTACCCAGCAATCACCTCACCCAGGCAGCACAATCGCCTCACCTGGTCAGCAGCAACTCTCCCCTGTAGCTCTCTCCACGTGCTCTCAGTTGTCTCCACGTGCTCTCCGTTGATTGATACTCTGCTAAAATGTTATTCTCTTTGTTAGTACTATTATCATCATTGTTCTTTCTGTCTGACATAACTAGCAACTCCACGGGGTTTTGAAGGCAAGAGATACTCAGGGGTCGTTTGCTGTTGCCTGTCTCTGGGCTTCCTCAGTAGTCTCCCATTCAAGTACTAGACCCCTGCTTAGCTCCCAATACCTGGACCATCTAAGTCAGAACAGTCTTATTCTTCTGCGATGAGAGATAAAGGTAAAGGTAACCCCTCTGCAAGTACCAATTCATGTCTGACCCTTGGGGTGACGCCCTCCAGCATTTTCTTGGCAGACTCAATACAGGATGGTTTGCCAGTGCCTTCCCCAGCCATTACCGTTTACCCCCCAGCAAGCTGGGGACTCATTTTACTCACCTCAGAAGGATGGAAGGCTGAGTCAACCTTGAGCCGGCTGCTGGGATCAAACTCCCAGCCTCATGGGCAGAGCTTCAGACTGCATGTCTGCTGCCTTACAACTCTGCGCCACAAGAGGCGATGAGAGATAACTGGCTTTAAATCTCACTGGAATATGATGTCCCCAGAGCCCTTTCTCCTTCTGCATTAAAATCTTCTTTTTCTTTAGCGAAAGGTTCTGGAGTGAGGGCCAAAACAGGTCTTGTGACATCCTCACAAAGGCTGCTGTAGGGGCCAACCTCAGAACACTATGCAGTTCCAGTCCAAATGTTCCGAAAGATTAAAACAGCTGGTTCTGAACTGAAGCGACGTGCAGACAAAGCAGGAGGCCTCTTGGGATCTCTGAAGTACACCAGTTTGTCTGTACTGATGTAGAGGAAATCCAGGGCTCTTGCTTTGGAGGAGGAGGAGGAAGAGAAGAAGAAGAAACATCAATTGACAGGCATTATAGTGCTCATGGAGACTATATCAAGGGTTACTGGATTAGACTCTTTCAGTGCACTACTTTTTAATGCTGGGGAGAAGGATCCTGTTCTGTCTGTAGTTCTGCTGAGGACTGAGCTTAAGTTCCAAGGCAGGATCTTACCCTTGCACTGTACTCAGCCAACTGTAATCCTGAATGCTAGATCCAGTCAGTTTAAAAAGAAACTGACCAATAGCGTGCACTGGAGGGGAAGAAGATCTATTGTGCTGCATTGTACATAAGTTGGGACTGATTGTGGGCATCTCTAGTCCAGTTTCAGTTCAGTCTTGCTTCTTCTGAGCTGGGGTCACAATAATGCTGGGGTCACAATAAAGAGCTGAAATGAACTCCCAGAGTCCTGGGTATAGTCTGCACGGGGCTTTTTACCCAGTCCCAGTTCAAATGAATCCCTCCTGTCTGCACTGAATTTGATTTGCATTTTGATTTGGGGCACTTTAAATTATACTGTGTTGTTATACTGTGTTGTTATTTGGTTACAATTATTAGTTATCAGTTATACATGTTCTACAGACTGTTTTATGTATTGTTCTCTGTTATAATGTAAACCGCCCTGAGCCTCCGGGGAGGGCGGTATAGAAGTATGAAAATCAATCAATCAATCAATCTTCCCTCTGCAACATGCATGATTGATTCATGGTGACCCTACATTTCCCCTGCGATATCCTGGACTAGATAGAAGCCTTGATATTTCAAAAACCGCCATGAGTAAATGTGAAGCTCTCTGGTCTTTGCAAATTAACTTGCTGCTACGAGGCTGTAGCAAAGAAGTCTTCCCTGATTGGCCAGGGTGTCAGTTCAAAGTCTCCCTGGTTCCCAGTTGCAAGACTTCCCTTAAAGTGACTGCGCTCCAGAAGCCCTAACTTCTCTCAGCAGAGATTTGCCTATTGGTTTTTTTCTTCCCTCTTCTGCTGTCTCCAATCCCCCCTCCCCTTGTTCAAGAAAAGAAAGAGGCTCCTGCTGTGCTTGGCTCCCCCCTCCCTCATTCTGAGCTTTCCCAATGGAGTGCAGAGCACTTTCTTTTTCAATGGGGGAAGGGGGATAGAGGAAGACAGAGTTCAAGTTGATCTGAATTCAGAAGGATCCACAACGGAAAAAACAAAATAAGTGCAGAATTAGCCCTGGTCTCTGAACCCACGGATCTCATACTGGTAAGGAAAGTGGAATCGCTAGGTATGCAGCCCTGGTAAGCAATCACTGAAACCACTTCTACATTGCCCTGCCTTCTGAGGGGATGGGGCAAACCACGCAAATCACTAACGGGCCGTGCCTGAGGAGGGACAAGCCACCTGAAATCACTTCTTCTGGTTGGTGTCCAGCTTCTAGGGAAGGGACCATCTGACATGGCTGACGCACTGACTGGAGAGCAGGCTCAGTCAAAAACAGAAGTCATGGTCACCATGGGCCAGATCAAGTCCCTTGACCCCAGCTGCCCAGCCAAATGGGCATCCTACAAGAAACGCCTTTGCTGCTCTCTCATCACCAATGATCTCACCTGTGATGAGAAGAAGAGAGACTGTTCCTAAGTGTCTGAAGGCTGGCCACCTTCGGCCTTGCCCAGGACCTGCTTGCCCCAACTGACATTAGGATGGTGGACCTCAAAGAGACCATCCGCCGCCTGCAGGGACACTTCAACCCACAACCAGCAGACATCGCCAGCTGCTGTGCCTTTGACCAGCATGTCCAGCAGGAGGGTGAAGCCACTGCCATCTGTGTTGCTGTGCTGAGTAACATGGCCCGCGATTGCCAGTTCATGAACTTGCAGGAGGTGCCATGGGACCATTTCTTGTGTGGCCTGCAGGATGAATGTCACCCGTTCACTAAGAAAGCCTAACATTCTAGACTGTGCTTGAGGAAGGGGTTGCCGCTGAGACAGCCGCCCGCAGCAATGTACACCAGCATGCCATGAGGCCCTCCACCAACAGGACTACGAGGACAGTGAGGTCTAGCGCACCCAATTCACCACTGCTGCATGACCCCAGTACCAGCTGCAGGACCCAGAACTCTCACTGCACATGCCAGTTCTGCAACATGCTGTGCAGGGCCTGCAGGAACCAGGGTCACATCACCCATGTCTGCCGCTCTAACCCTGGCCTCATCCCATTGAGGATAAGCCTCATTAAAAACCAACAACAGCTCCATAGAATAGCCCTGGCACTGTCCACTGCTGACGTCATGTCATCTCCACCATGACCTGGCTTGTCATGAAGCTGAAGATTCACCTGTTGGTGAGCATTCAGGGGTCCCCATGCAAAATGGAAGTGGACACTTGGTGCACGCTCTCTGGTATCTCAAGTGTGACCCTCCAAAGACTTTGCCCTGCTGGGGGACCCTCTCTAGAGCAACTGTGCCTCCAGATAAAAGAGTCCATCAGAGGCATTGGAGGATTCCAGGTCTCCTACAAGGACTTTTCCAGGACTTTGCAGCTGGGAACCTCACCTCTTTGGTTTCAACAGGTTCGAGCCTCTGAGACTCAGCATCACCGGAATCCACTTGTTTCAGAATGGACCATCAGACTCAAAGACTCAAAGACATTGGCCATGAGTTTCCTGCTGTCTTTGTCCAATCACTGGGTCGATACACCAGTCCTCCCATCTTCCAAGCCCTCGATCCACAGGTGGCACACATCCACCTTGAGGCCAGATGAGTGCCTTTCATGCTCAAGCCCAACACTGATGTGGAGATGGACAAGCTGCTGGAACAGGGCATCCCAGTGCATGATGGGAGAGTCCTATCATCACCCCGATTAAGCCTAACGGGAACATGCGCATTTGCGCAGGCTATAAATGTACCATCAACAGCAGCATCCCTACCCAGTGTCCATAGTGAGCCACCTTCTCACATGGTTGGCCAGCAGGAAAATCTTTGTGAAACTGGATGTCACCCATGCCAGTGGTCCCCAGCCTTTTTATCACCGGGGACTGGTCAACGCTTGACAATTTTACTGAGGCCTAGAAGGGGTAATCTTTTGCCGAGGGACGTCACCACCACCTGAGCCCCTGCTCCGCTTGCTTTCCCGCCGGTGACCCTGACTTCCCACCATACACTGGGGGGCGCTGCCAGCAACAGCTGCACAGTGCCATGCCGAGGGGGAGCCTCAGCCATGGTGGCCGCTGGAGAGCACCAAAGGTGAGCTGGTGGCAGAATGGCAGGACAGCCCCCGAGGCAGCAGCCGGGGAGGTGGATAAGGAGGAGCCACTGCCCAGTACTGACTGATCTACGGACCGGTCCTGGTCCCCGGTTGGGGACAGCTGACTCATGCCATTTCCAGTTTATTTATTTATTATATTTCTACACCGCCCTCCCCGGAGGCTCAGGGCGGTTTACATTAAACTTATGAACAATACATGAAACAGTCAGTTGACAACACATCAGCTGAAGCCCAGACAATCATCACCCATCAAGGTGTCTTCTGGGTGAAGCAGCTGCAGTTCAGCATCAACGTAGCACCTGGCATCTTCCAAAACCTGAAGGATGGTCTCCTCAAAGGCATCCCTGGCCTCTTCCCATACTTTGATGACAGCCTCCTTGCCAGGAATATTGAACTGAAATTTGCCAACTGCCTCCAGGAAGTCCTACACCACTTTCAGGCAGCAGGCCTCAAAGTCAAGTGAGAGAAGTATTGCCTCGATGTACCCTGCAGGAGTCCACCCCACTCTGGACAAGGTAAAGGCCATCAAGAATGTGCTCCCACCACAGTCCAAGCATGACCTACAAGACCTCCTGGGCCTCTTGAACTTCGATCACTCGTTCTTGCCCAAGAAAGCTATGGTTGAGGAGCCATTGCATTGGCTTCGGGCCAAAAAACTCCATGGTTCTGGGGCCACCCTCAGCAGTCCACCTTCACCACCATCAAGCACCTCCTCTCATCGGACACATTGATGAGGCCATGCCAGTTGTCCCTGTTTGCAAGGCATCCCAGCAAGGCAACAGCACCAATGCTCAGCCACTGCCTTCCCAAAGGCCCACAAAGCTCCTGTGGCCTTTTATTCCTGGACTTTGTCATTGGTAGAGTTAAAAAATTCCACAACTACGTCTACGGCCGGTGCTTTACCATTGTTAGCGACCACAAGCCACTCATGGGCATCTTCACCACTGATCGCTAGGCACCCCAGATTCTCTCATCCACGATGCTGCACTGGTCAATGTTTCTGCATGGATACAGCTTCCAGCTTGTCCACTGCCCTGGCTTGGCCATCAGACATGCCGATGCCTTCAGCTGCCTGCCTGTAGCCAAGGTTAATGTAGATCCAGCCCACGCTGCCAGTGTCTTCCTCGCAGACACTTTACCCCAGCCAAGCTGCCCACTCCGGACATTGCTACACACTCCTCCAGGGACCGGCTCCTCTCTGCATCCTCAACTGGATGTGGAGGGGGTGGCCAAATGGTAAGCTGGACTCTGAGGCTCATTCCGCACAAGGAACAATGTTGCCAATTGGTTCCTGAAAGCGGAAACGCTATTTTTAAAAGTGCAATCTCAGCGTTACGCATACCTGCCTTTGTAGTGGAATCCAGTAGCATTTCAATAGTTTCCCACAGGTTTCCGGTCTCGCCAAAAATCGCTAGAAAGGAAGCAATTTTTTTCATGCTTTGTCCTGCCCCTGGCCGGCAATCAAACGAACAGCCAATGGGCGGCTGTTATCATGCTCCCGAAAAGCCCCTTTCCCTTTAAGCACAGGTTTTAAAAAAAAAGGAAAACACACATTGCAACGAATATGCCTTGATTCCTTGATTCCTTGATTCCTCCTAAATGTACAGACCCATCTAGCTGACAGCTGGCGTGTGAGCTGCCAATTCATCATTACCACGCTTCCCCGAGTGAAACCCCCCCCCTGTAAACGGGCACGATTTTAGGCTGAAAATAAAGGGAACTTGCAAACAGGGCTGTGTTGTGCTTGGTGACGAGGGGAGCTTTAAAGCAGCTCTGTGGAGGGACTGCAGCCGGAGAAGCCTCACTGGGTGAATGAAGCCTCGCCGGCTCGTTGCTTTCTGCTCACTCCGAGAAAAAAAATTGGCGATCGCTTCGCCGGAAGTTCGAAGGAGAGAGCCAGGGGGAGGGACTTGGCTGGGAACGCACAGGTCTTTTTCGCTACTGTTGCAGATTGTTTGCAAGAGTGTAGCGCTTTTTGGAGGGTGAATCCACTTTTCTGGATTCCCCTTTAAGCGCTACAACAAATCGCTTTTTGCTGATCGGTTTCAGGAGTGTGGCAGATTGTGTGCGACGTCGTGCATAACTGCAAATTAGTAGAGTTTACAATTTTGAGGCCTTTTGCAACATGTAAGTCGTGTGGAATGGACCTGACTTTCCCCCTTTTGCCACCCAGCAGTCTGAGCTGTCATTACACAGGGGCTGCCTGCTGTGGGACCACTGGGTCATGGTTCCCCTTAAGCTGCACCAACCAATCTTAGAAGCACTACACAAGGGTCATCTGGGCATTGCACACATGAAGACCCTGGCCCGGAGTTATGTGTGGTGCCCCAGCATCAAAAGGTTTGGCCTGGGTGCGCCAGTGTCCAGAGTCACCAGGAGAGCCAGCCAGAAATGCTGCAAGCACCAGTGCAGCCATAGGAGTCAGCTAAGAATCCGTGGGCCTGGCTGCACATTTACTTTGCAGACCTGTTCCAGGGACATACATTCCTGGTTGTTGTGGTTTCGTTCTCCAAGTAGCTGGAGGTGACTCCAGTCTTGGCCATGACTTCACTGTGGTCATCCACACCCTGCCACGGGTGTTCACAACTGATGGGTTGCCAGACACTATTGTTTCCAATAGTGGGGCTCAGTTCACCTTGTCAGAGTTCAGTTGCTTCCTGGTGGCGTGCCTCATTCAGCACATCATCTTAGCTCCACCCGTCTACAATGGCCAGGCTGAGCAGATGGTATGCACCTCCAAGGAAGCACTATATCAAATGTCACAGGGAAATTGGCACCAGCGGTTCATGAACTTCATTGCCTGCCAGTACATCACCCCCACCTCCACTACCAGGAAGAGCCCAGTGGAGATGCTCATGAACCAGCAGCTGACAACTCTCCTGAACTGGCTGCACCCAGACCACAACAACTCGGAGCGCCCAGCCCGGCGGACACAGCCATCCCCCATTCCCCCATGCCAGATGACCCAGTCTACAACTGCAGGAATGGCCCCACCTGGATTCCAGCAATGGTCACCCAGGCTACTGGACCCATCTTCTACCAGGTTCAGTCTCCATATAGCTACACACTTTGCCACCATGTGGACCAGGTGTAGTGGCACAACCCTGGTCCTGCTTGCTCTGAGGAACCAACCAACGATGGCCATCACTGAGGACCTGCCACCTCCTGTCTCAGTGCCAGCCCCTCAAGAGCAACTGGCTGCCGAGCCAGATCCCAGCATCTCCGCAGTCCAACCTGCAATTCAAGATGCCTCCAGACCTGCCCCAGCTCCAGAGCTGTGGAACGCCAAGTTGACTTGTACTTCCAGGACTTTCTACTGAAGGATATTGATAGGATGAGCTTTGTGGTAAAGTCTTAATATCCTGAAGGGTAGCAGAGGCATGCAGCTGAGTGCGTCTGGTCAGACAACAACAAACAAAGGAAAACACCTTCTGCTTGGTTGGACTCAACTAATAGGAGAACGCTTTATTAGCAGACTTAATACTACACGTAAAAAGGTAAACAGAAGAGTCCAATTCTAATCTAAATAGCTGGATGCCGAGAGATGCAGGGTGCGTCTCTGGGCCTTCCATGTTGCAAGCTTGAAGGATGGAGGAAATTACCCCCTAGGGACAGGTCAGTGAGTCGGAAAAGGTGAGAGGTCAGTGTTCTGATCTGTATCATTAACTCTATGGTACAGGGAGTTTCCTGGCAGAGTCACAAGTCAGGAGACATCACACAGGGAGTTAATTCTAACATGTACGCCATCTATTAAGTGATTATCTTAGGTGGGAGGCGTGTTGTGTCTGTAGTTCTGCTGAAGACCAAGCTAGAGGTCTGAGGCAGGATCCTAACCCTGCACTGTAATCAGCCCATGTGTGGCTTGATCCCAACTGCCGAGCCAGTCAGTTTAAAATGAAACTGACCAATAGCATGCACTGGCAGAAAGATCTATTGTGCTGCATTTTTGGGTTTGTTGGAGGGTTTCTCTAATTCAATTTCAGTACATTCTTTCTTCTTGTACTCTCATGCTGGGGTCACCATAGAGAGCTTAAATGAACTCCCAGGGGCTTTACGCACCGGGATCTTTGTTGCAAATTGGTCACTGAATGAAAAATCGCCATTTAAAATAGTGGAATTCGTCGTTATGCATACCTGCCTTTGTAGTGGAATCCAGTTGTGTTTTGTAGCGTTTCCCACAGCTTCCGGTCAAGCCAGAAATCGCTAGAAAGGAAGCACTATTGCCAAGCTCGTCCCGCCCCTGGCCGTCAAGCAGCCAATGGGCAGCCGTTAGCATGCTCCCAAACAGCCCCTTTCCCTTTAAGAAAGGTTTTTTTTTTAAAAAAAACAGACCCATTGTAACGAATCTGTGTAGATTCGTTGCAACGGAGAGACCCATCCAGCTGCCTAATGTGAGCTGTCGTTTGATCATATGATCGTTGCCACGCTGCCTCGAGTGAAAAAAAAAAATCCCCCCCCCCTCTCACGGGCCCGATTTTCGGCTGAATTAATGTGTAAAAAATAAAGGGACTTTATTTCAGCAAACGGGCTTTTCTGTGGTTTGTGCTTAGTGACTAAAGGTGAAGGACTGAAGCCAGGGAAGCCTCTAAACAGAAAGAGGCTCGCTGGTGCGTTTATCCCCGCTCGCTCGGAGAAAAAAAAATGGCGATCGCTTCGCCGGAAGTTTGGAGGACAGGCTCAGGAGGAGGGACTTTGAAGAAACCGCAACAATGTTAACACACAGGTCTTTTTCGCTAGTGTTGCAGATTGGTTGCAAGAGTGTAGCGCTTTCCGGAGGGTGAATCCACTTTTTGGGATTCCCCTGAAAGCGCTACAAGGAAGCGCTTTTTGCAGATTGGTTTCAGGTGTGTGGCAGATTGTCTACGACGTCGTGCGTTATGGCAAATCAATAGCGTTTCCAATTGGCAACCATTGTGCGATTTTGAAGGCGTGCAAAAAGCCCCCCAGAGTTCTGTCTGAACCCACAGATCTAACAGATCCCATGGACCATTTCCACGGACAGAAAGGATTTTGGTCAACAAACAGTAACTTCCTCCCCCCCCCCCCATCCTGCTGTATGGGATAGAACAGGGGTAGTCAACCTGTAGTCCTCCAGATGTCCATAGACTACAATTCCCATGAGCCCCTGCCAGCGAACGTTGGCAGGGGCTCATGGGAATTGCAGTCCATGGACATCTGGAGGACCACAGGTTGACTACCCCTGGATAGAGAACCTCCAGAAAGTAATATTTGGGGTGGATTTGGAGGTCCGCAGCTTGTGGGGGGAGGGAGCTGGAAAAATCCCCCCTTCCATTTGTGGAAAGTCCAACCACTGAGTCCAACCTGGATGTGGCTGATAGGGCAGCCCAAGGAGAGGAAATGGGAGAATAAATGTTGGCTGTCACCCCAGGGAAAGAATGAAAACGATGACTTCCCCTCCAAGGCTTTTGAAAAACAGAAGGGAATATAAAGATCAATTAGGATGTGACTCTTCCCATCGTTGCCTCACGTTCTATTAGCAACGCTCATGTGATCAGAACTATAAGACACTCGACTTCCCAGGCAGGAGCTGCTACTCCTGGAGACGCTCGCTTGGCTGGTGCTGGTCGCTCCTGCCCTTTCACGGTAAGCGCCATTCGTTTTTCAAAAGCCGTATGAATGCAGAAATAGAACAGAACGTGGTCATCGTTGTAGGAGGAAGTAAGGCTCCTGGCAGATGGAATAAGAGTTGATTCCCAAAACAATGACTCGAAAGCAGGTCCCTGTGGACTCAGTTGGGCTTACTTCTAAGTAAGGTGGATGGGATCGGGCTGGTCGTGAGTTTAAGAGTCTAACAGCTTCTGAAGGGGAATTTATGAAATGTTGCTTTAGGAATACGTTTCTCTGTGTCCACAAAGCAGACCTAGTATATTTTACTTTTGTACATTGTGTCCCTAAATGTAACTTGCTACACCCAGTGAATAAAGGAAAATATATTGACAGAACATGTAAACTAACCACTCAGTAGCGAGTACATTTCATTTGGAGTGTGGGTTGCCAGCCTCCAGGTGGGAACTGTGGAATCCCCTTGGATGACAGCTCCTCTTCAAGCTGCAGGGATCAGTTCCCCTGGAGAAGACGGACGATTTGGAGGCCAGACAGCCCTCTCCTCCCCACCATAGGTGGTCATGCTAGCTGAAGTTCCTGGCCCCTGGCCCCTGGCCCCTGGCTGGCGTGCAATCGGTTATTGCTGCCTCTATAAACATAATGAATAAGGTTGGATCCTTCTGCTGGATGGCTGCTCCTGAGTACAGCTGTGCCCTACTTGGTTGAATCATCGTTCTCAGCTGGATGACTCCATTGGTGAACTATTTAGGGTTTCATTGGTATGCTCTGGAGCAGTCATTCTCAGCCAGCCTTTCTAGTAACCCCAGGGTTACTCCAGAGCCCCAGAAGCTGGGGGGGGGCATTTAATTTCACACACACACAAAATAAATAAGTAAATAAAAATTGGGAGGAGTCAGGAGGGCAGAGTGGCTTTTCGCTTACCTGTCTGATCTGTGGTGGTCTTGTTGATTCCATATTCAATGGAAAAAGAATGGGCGGGCAGAGCTGGATCTCCATTTCTCTTCTCTCAGAATTTCTTCTGGCAGAAAATTTCCAGCTGGCAGAAAATGGCTAGAGGAGGCTCTTGCAAGTGATCCAGATACTCTGCCTGGAGATCTCCCAAAGTTTTAAGTGATCTCCATATCACACAAATCATTTCCACTGGGGAGAATTGGGGGCTTTTTGACAGCTGAGGTGAAGGCTTCCTTGTTTTGCTCAGGCAAGGTCCCGCACACACAAAAATGATATTTAACAAGATTTTATTTTTAAATCAGAGTCTAGTAGCTATGCACACTGTAAATTATTATTATTATTGTTAGATTTATTTCCCGCCACTCCCCATAGGCTCGTGGCGGGTAACAGTAGTCTTGTCCCCCATTAAAATACCCATTAAAAGACTTTAAAACAATCCCAACATGGCGGAAGCTCTCATCATTCCCACCCCTGCTATCAGAGGGGCAGGGAGGATGGGGAGGAGATCAAACTTGCTAGACCCCGGGGGGGGGGGGAATACTGACTCTCATTCGCTGGCCCCAGCCACAACCCAAAACCTGGCGGAAGAGCTCCGTCTTGCAGGCCCTGCGGAAAGCTGATAAATCCTGCAGGGCCTGCAGCTCACCCGGGAGCTCATTCCACCAGGTAGGGGCCAGGACCGGAACGGCCCTGGCCCTGGGGCCGGGAACGACCAGGAGATTCTCCCCCACGGAGCGTAGAGCCCTGCGGGGGACATAGGGGGACAAATATATGACTTCTAGGGGCCTGGCAGGGAGGTGTGGCCAGCTAGCATCACTTGGGGATTACTTGAGGCCTAAATAATATTTCAGGGGTTACTCCAAAATCAAAAGGTTGAAAAAGGCTGCTCTGGAGAGAGGTGACCATTTAGAAGGAGGCAGCATGATCTCCCCCCCCCCCCCCACCAATTGACTATGATTTTACAGATCATGCTTGACTTCTCCCCACCCACAAACCTGGTTTACTAGATAGGAAATGATACTGGAATAAAATACTTCTAACTACATGAAGAAACAAAGAGGCTTTAGAGTGACTCATAAAGTGCATAAGGAAACAATTTATCTCTTAAATTATTCTTCCAAAACATTATAAACAAGACTCTGTGCTCAATAAATTTGTTTGGATGTTGACCAGTACGCTGAGTAGGAGGCACAGACATTTCCTGCATAAGTAAATAAACTCAAAGTTATTTCTGTGGGCCTTGGGAAGAATAGAAATGATCTGCCTTTTTGCACTTTGCAAAAGTATAGAAATCTTTTACCTTTTTGCATTTTGCTGCTTTTGCCAATTTAGCAGTGGCAAAGAAGCCGAAGCACTGATGCAGATGCCCCTCGGGTCTTGGGTGCCAAGCAGGAGTGACCTCCATTCCTACTTGGAGGGGAGACCACCAAGGGTCACTTTGTAGAGGCAGGCAATGTCTCCTTCTGTTTGTCTCTGGCCTAGAAAACCCTGTGGGGTCACCACAAGTTGGCTTTGATTTGACAGCACTTTCCACTTCTCACCGGGGAGGTGGGGGGCGATGTGTCATTGTTCCTCACCATTGCAAGCGCACTAGTCTGTATCCGGGGCCCCCCCAGCAGGGTCGGCCCTTGTCCTCAGCCCAAAGAGGCTTGAGTATACCTTGGCGGCAGTTGGGAGTAGCTAGGGAGGGCCCAAATGTGTCATGGAGAGAAAGATTCTGTGGTCCACGATAATCCTTCATACCGGGTGGCCGCCCCAACATCAGGTAGCTCAGTCCCTGTTCGCCCCCTCTGCGGGGGTGCTGGCTGTGTTGGGAGTGATTCCAGGCACACACCATGATGGGTGGCTGGTGGAGGGTCCTCCTGTCACTGTCTCTTTGGACCCCCCACCAGCCTCCTCCTCACTACTAGTTCCTCCTGATCTGTCGATGCCGGGTTGCTCTGTGTCCGAGTGGGGGGGGGGCAGGCGCACCTCTCCAAGGATGGGGGAGGCTGTACAGGGTCTGTTGACGTAGAAGCATCCCCCTCCTGGTGCCCCCGTCGATGAGCCTAGACTCTGTGTGGTCGCCCGGGGGGGGGGGGTGGAGGGGCTCGCATCATGGGCTCTCACTGCGATGACGGACTGGTGGGAAAGATAGAGTCCAGAGGCAGAATTATGGAGAAGGAATTGAGATGAATTGAGAGAGAGGAAGATCTACAATGAAAGATTTTAGAAATGGGTTGCCCTGTGATTTGGTGGGCATCGGGCTCCCTGATTCCTCCTGCACCAATTTTGGGGGAAACTAAGTTGATAGACTTAACACAAGCTTATATTTTTAAAAAATTAAATGCCTAGCAGTACGGAAACTGAGGAGGACCACTAAACATGCAGCAAAGGTGGCTGCCATGCAGTAAACGCAGGTGGAAGAATCTCTCCTTGCAATTTCAAAACATGCCTATAGCCTTAAAAGAGTCTTACGCTCCGCCACCTCCAACTGGCTGCGGATCCCTGGCCCCAGAGAAGCACGTCAGTCCTCAACAAGGGCCAGAGCCTTCTTGGTCCTGGCCTCCACCTGGTGGAACGAGCTCCCTGAGGAGATCAGAGCCCTGCCTGAACTTCCACTGTTCCGCAGGGCCTGCAAGAGGGAGCTCTTCCACCAGGCTTTCACTTGCGGCCAATAGACTCAGGACACCTGCTGGTCCCCCAGACGCCTGCCCATGACTCTCCCAGTTACTGTTAATTGTTATTTATATTATAAATGTGGTTTTGTAATCTTTTGATGCTTTATTGAAAGTTGATGTTATAGTCTGTATAATGTTCCATGTAAGTTATATAATGTTCAGTGTAAACCACCCAGAGCTGCAAAGAAATGGGTGGTATAGAAATCTAAATAAATAAAATAAAAATGCCCAGCACAAAACTGATGTATAAAAGAATGTCAGTGCTGTACACTATCCCTTTTTTTCTCAAAGAGCATGGATTCTGTGATTCCCAAAAGAATATTCAATTAAGGAAATAGCTGTAGAGTGCGGGCACAAGATCCAAATTAAGTGAATGCTGAATCCAGTGATAATCAGAAGTAAGCTGTGAGTGCAGAAAGGGCCTTCTGTGCCGTCAGGAATCCTGCTGTTCCAGAATCCCCAGCTGCCCAAAAAACTGCAGCTGGTGCAATGCAAACCTTTGTCCTGTGTGTGGAAGACGGACAATCCAGTTCCCACCCCTTGCCACATCTTCAAATACTACGTGCACTGCAGTTTTTTGGCTAATAGCCCAATGCACAGAAGAACAAAACTACATCATAGTATGTCATCTTTTCAGAAAAATCAATAGAAACAAAAATCTGAGGGGTATTTTTTTCAAAGTTCTTCGTAGCTTATAGAGTATCGAATGACAACCTGGTAAAGGTATCCCCTGTGCAAGCACCGAGTCATGTCTGACCCTTGGGGTGACACCCTCCAGCATCTTCATGGCAGACTCAATACGGGGTGGTTTGCCAGTGCCTTCCCCAGTCATCACCGTTTACCCCCCAGCAGCAAGCTGGGTACTCATTTTACCGACCTTGGAGGGATGGAAGGCTGAGTCAACCTTGAGCCGGCTGCTGGGATTGAACTCCCAGCCTCGTGGGCAAAGCTTTCAGACGGCTGCCTTACCACTCTGCGCCACAAGAGGCTCTTGACAACCTGGTAGTGGATCAAAACATATTACGATCAACACAGCCAAGGGATAGAATTAACTATTCAAATAAATATACCATCTGTAAGTATATTATGTTATAGACTCTGCTAGCTGCACAAAGTAGACTATATTTATAGGCTCTGAACATGGCAGGAGACAAGGGAGCCATAACAACAAAGACTTATGATTTTACCAAAAATAAAATTGGAAACCATGCACTTTAAATATTGTCTCCTTTTAAATGACCAATGATTCAGTTTTAGTGATTTAAACCTATCTAGATTTCCTCTTCTTCTTTGGCCTTGACTAACCATTAAGAGGGCATGTGGTACCACCAGCCTGCATCTCCCCAGCAAAGTGTAAGAAAGAAAGTGCGTTGCTTGACATTCAGCGTGGTGTCATGGCTAAGAGCGGTGGGCCAGGTTTGATTCCCCACTCCTCCTACACATGCAGCCAGCTGGGCAACTTTGGGCCAGTCACAGTCCTGTTAGAGCTGTTCTCAAAGCTGTCAGAGTTCTCTCAGCCCCACCTACCTCACAGGGTGTCTGCTGTGGGGAGAGGAAGGGAAGAGGATTGTAAGCTGGTTTGAGACTCCGTTAGGCAGCGAAAAGCGGGGTATGAAAGCCGACTCTTCTTCTTCTTCTTCTTCTTCTTCTTCTTCTTCTTCTTCTTCTTCTTCTTCTTCTTCTCCTTCTTCCTGAGGTTCTGTGTTCTCCCCACTCCAGTTGATTGGCTGGTCCTGGCTGGAGCAGGGATGTCCCGGACACCTAGCCACTTTGTCTCTTTCCCCCTAAAGCTTATTCAGGAGACAGGGGGGGCTTTATTTGGGGGGATGGAGACAGGACTGCTCAAGTCTTGCAGCAGGTGGCCTTTCGGGAGTCGTTCTGGGAAAATGAATAGTGTGCTTGAATGGGCAGTGCCTCAGCTGTCAGACGCACAGGAAACTCACAACAAAACTTATTCAAAAGAAAGTAGTTTTATTGATTAGCACTATACGCATTGGACTGAAAGTCAAATCTGACTCGAAGCCAGATTTGCCTCAGCTTATCAATACATTTCTCCCGCCCAAAACTTGACAGTTCCCAAGGAGGGGGGTTAGTGAGGAAAGACATATGTGAAACAACAACAGGATTCCAAACTCCCATCCTTGAGAGAATTGACAACAACCCTGTGTGCCCATAACAAGATAAGGTTAGAATAACATCACTATTCTATTTTATTGCTACAAACTACAAGGCCGGGGCTAGCAGGCGCCAGGTTCAATTAAGCAGTATAACTGACATGGAGGAACTCAGGCTAATTTATGACAGAGATTCTACAATCCTGACATCCCTCCGCATTAAAACTAACTTCACTCCTCCATCTAGCCGGCATCTACCGGGCGAGGACAATCAGGAAATGCTCGATGGAAAGCCCGGAGAAGGCGGGGTGCCTTCACATTCCCTGCCTCCACCCACTCTTTGTCCCCCGAGGGGAAATCTTTCCAATCGACCAGATATTGAAGGCGACCCTTGTGCAAACGAGAGTCTAAAATTTGGTTGACTTCATAGTGGGTGTCTTTGTCGATGTAAATTGGCACAGGCTGGTCTGGAGGAGGGTGCCACTCGTCTGGGACCGGAGCTCTCCGCAGCAGGCTGGAATGAAAAACCGGATGCACATTCCTATAAGTCTTTGGTAAAGCTAGCTCCACAGTCACAGTATTAATCAGTTTTATCACTTTAAATGGCCCCACGTATTTAGGGCCAAGTTTCTTTGATTTCTGCTGGCACCTCAGGTTCTTAGTAGACAAATAGGCCAGGTCTCCCACTTTCCAGTCAGGTGCAGGTACCCTTTTCTTATCCGCTTGAGCTTTATAGGCTTGTTTTGCCTCCTTGAGGCTAGCTACAATTTCTGGCCAACCTGTACTGATGGTGGCTGCCCATTTATTTAAGTCAGGAGCCTCAGTGGAGTTGAGCTCCCAGGTGGGGGCTGTTGCTAAATCAGTCCCATACACTACTTTGAAAGGTGATACCCCAGTTGAGGCGTGAACCCCATTGTTGTAGGCAAATTCAGCCATCGGTAATAAAGAGACCCAATTGTCCTGCTGGTGATTGATGAAACAACGTAAGTACTGTTCCAGGATTTGGTTTACCCTTTCGGTCTGGCCATTTGATTCAGGGTGATAGCCCGAAGTGAGGGCTTGCTCCACCCCCAAAAGTCTCAGGAGTTCCCTCCAAAACTTAGAAACGAACTGGGGGCCCCGATCCGTAAGGACACGTGTCGGGATCCCGTGCAGACGTACCACGTGTTCAATGAAAAGAGAAGCCAATTTTGGTGCTGAAGGCACTCCCGTGCAGGGAATGAAGTGAGCCTGTTTGGAAAAAGCATCCACTACCACCCATATAACGGTGTTCCCATGGCTGGGAGGGAGGTCCGTAATAAAGTCCATAGTGACATCTGTCCATGGACGAGAGGGGGTGGGCTGTGGTTGCAATAGCCCCTTTTTCTTGCCTCCAACCGGTTTTGAGGCAATACAAATAGGGCATCCCTGCACATATTTCTCCACATCTTTGCGCAGGGACGGCCACCAATATTGTCTCCTGACTAGGTGCAGAGTTTTCACAAAACCAAAGTGTCCAGCAGTTTTTGCGTCGTGGCAAAGTTTCAAAACTTTTCCCCTGGCCGCAACAGGAACAAAGAGTCTCTCGCCCTTAAAAAAGAGCCCCCCCTTCTCAGTCAGATCAGGGCGGAGGGAGCCAAACTCCGGATCTTGTGACATCTCCTTCTGGACCCAGCCCCCTGGGATGGGCGTATCAGTCTTTACGTGGCTGCGCGTCACGGCGGCCATCCCTAGTTGGGCGGGGGTGAAAACGGTGTCCACCAATGGGTCTCGTTTGCTGTTGTACTGGGGCAGGCGTGATAATGCATCTGCCAAAAAGTTCATTTTACCCGGCAGATGCTTTAGGGAGAAGTTGAAACGGGCGAAAAACTCTGCCCATCTCATTTGCTTGGCGGAAAGCGATCGGGGCTGCTTAAGTGCCTGAAGGTTTTTATGATCCGTCCAGACTACAAATGGGATCGCGGATCCTTCTAGCCAATGCCTCCAGGTGGAAAGGGCCAATTTTACTGCAGCCGCCTCTTTTTCCCAAATTGCCCAATTTCGCTCTGCCCCCGAGAATTTCTTTGACAGATAGGCCAGCGGGTGTAACTTTCCGTCCTCCCCCTCTTGGAGGATCACGGCCCCCATTGCTACGTCCGAGGAGTCTACTTGTACAGTAAATTGCTTAGAAGGGTCAGCATGGGCCAGTACTGGTTCGGACGTAAACAACAACTTTAGTTTGTCGAATGCGTTTTGACAGGGGGGAGTCCACAGAAGGGGCGTCCCCGGGCGGCTCGCCGTTTTTCCCCCTTGTTTGGTTTTCAACAAGTCAGTGAGGGGCAACGCCACTTTGGCAAAATTGGGGATGAAAGTCCTGTAAAAATTAGCGAACCCTAGGAAGCTTTGCAGTTGCCTCCTGGTGCGGGGAGGTTCCCAAGCCAGCAAGTCACGCACCTTGCCAGGGTCCATCTCGATCCCCGCTTGGGAGACACGGAACCCCAGAAACTCCACCGCATCGCGGTGGAACTCACATTTAGACAGTTTAGCAAACAATTGGTGCTTCCGCAAGCGGTTGAGCACTTCGCGTACCAGATCAGCATGACTCTCAACATTCTCAGAATACACAAGAATATCATCAATGTAAACCAACACCCCTTGGTACAATAAATCATGCATAATTTCATTAATCATATTCATGAACACGCCCGGAGCGCCGGCGAGGCCGAACGGCATTACGGTGTACTCAAATTGCCCCAGGGGGGTGTTAAAAGCCGTTAGATATTCGTGCCCCTTCTTGATCCGAACTCGGTAATAGGCTTCCCTCAAATCCAATTTCGTAAAAATTCGTGCCTTCCCCAAGTGGCCCAACAAGTCTTTTATCAGGGGGAGCGGGTAGGCATTGCAGGTGGAGACCGCATTCAACCCACGGTAGTCAGTACACAAACGTAGCGAACCGTCCTTCTTTTTTACAAAAAGGACCGGGGCCGCCAATGAAGATGTGGCCGGTCTAATAAAACCCCTCGCCAAGTTCTTATCCAAAAATTCCCTAAGCTCCGCCATTTCCCGGGGGCTCATGGAATAAAGTTTGGCTTTGGGGAGTGGTTCCCCTTTCTTTAATTCAATGGCACAGTCAGTTTTACGGTGGGGGGGCAGTTGGTTGCACTCTACCTCCGCGAACACATCAGCAAAGTCTCGATACTCAGGAGGGAGCGCTGCCCCCCCCGATCCCAAAGCGGCCACAACCCCCGTCAGTGGGGAATCCCGCGGTCGAGCGTGCTGCTCGCAGGCGGGAGAGGTAAAGTCCACAGTCCCTTCTTTCCACTTCACTAGGGGGTCATGTTCCTTCAGCCAATCCAACCCTAACACACAAGGGAAGGCAGAATGAGGGGCTACCAAAGGCTGGATTTGCTCCCAATGTTTTTTTATGTCCAAGTCCATTGGGCGCGTTTTCGCCGTGGCCTCCCCTCCGGGAGCACATTTCCCATCCAATTGGGTGATGGGCAAGGGTTCCCTCAGCGGCACCTTTCCCACCCCCAAAGTCTCGGCCAGTGCCGGGCTCACTAGGGATTGGGTGCACCCTGAGTCCACGATACACCGGACTCCCACTGTTTTCCCCGACTTGGGGTTGGAGAGCTTGGCAGGTAGGAGTAGTAAGGGGGAATCACTCACCACGCGTTTGCCCCTGTTGGCGGCCTGCTGGCGGGGCGCCTTTACAGCAGACCGTCCTCGTTTCCCGACTGCTCCTCGGCTTGATCCTCGTCCTCCAGCCCGCTTCCCTCCTCCGAGTCGTCCACTGCTGGCACGGCAGCCACTGGTACCAGGAGAGACTTGGCACTTTTCTTGGGAGTGGTTTTCTTGGCGGGCTGGGCTTTCGGTGGGGCGCTGCTCACGGCCCTCGGGGTCGCTGTTGCTTTTGTGGGGCAATTTGCGAGAAAGTGCCCCGCTTGGCCACAACCCAAGCACAGCCCTTTTTCCATGCGCCGGGTGCGCTCAGACGGCTCCAACTTGGCTCGGGGCTTGGTTTTCGCCGGGGTGGAAGTTTTCGCCACGGTTTTGCCTGCCAGGACTTGTACCATCGAAGCTCGCTCCAATCGATTTTCCATCTCCCCAGCCAATTGGACCCACCCTTCGACTGTAAGCGGGTCTTCCAGGAGGAGGCATTTGTCTGCCAGAGTAGGATTGAGGCCCCCCACAAACGACAGCACGCGTTGGGGCTCCGTCCAGTCCGGCACCGAGGAAGCCAGCTCTTTAAACTCCCTGGCGTACTCGACCACTGACAACTTCCCTTGCCGGTGAGCCCTGAGTTTCTTCTCCGCGGTCTCTCGCTCGAACGGTTCCACGTACATCTGGCGCAGGGCTCTCATGAAATGGTTGTAGTCACGAATGGCTTGGGGGTGATAGCGGTACAAGTCCACAAACCACTTGGCTGCTTTGCCTTCTAGGGCTTGGCCCACGAAACGCACTTTCTCAGCGTCGTCCTGGAAAGTGAACCCCATTTCCATCATGTAGGCCTGGAGGTGCACCAGAAACGTAGGAAAATCGGAGGGGTTTCCGGAAAACTTAGCCTTGAATTTATAGGTGCTCCGCATCTCCACACCCCGGAGGTGGGCTGGTAGGCGCCCCGGGCCCCAATCCGCCGGTGCCGGGGCCGGTACTGGGGGTCTTGCACCGCGGCCGATGCCTCGTCCTCTCCCCGCCGCCACTCTTGCTCGTTCCGCCGCCCGGGCTGCCTCCGCTGCTCGCGCTGCCGCTCGCGCCGCTTCGCGCGCCGCTGCTGCCGCCGCCGCCTCGGCTCCTGCAACGTCCGCCGCCGCCGCCGCTGCTGCCGCCGCCGCTGCGTCCTCGCCTCCGTCCGCGCCGTCTCCTCCGGCTCCCTCGCCGCCCGCGCCGCCTTCGTCCTCTCGCTCCTCGCCCTCGCCTTCTTGTTCTCGTTGCGCTCTCGCTCGAGCCTCCGCCTCCGCCTCGATTTCCAGCTGCGCCCTGGCCCTGGCCAACGCCTCAGCATCCGCTGCCGCTTGCGTGTCCGCCATGCCGTGCTCCCGCAGTGCAAGCCCACCACTCACTCGTCGCAGGCTGGTATCGTGCGCACCACCACCAAGCACTTCCTTCAGCAGGCGTTGCGTTCGGCGCTTCTCCTCCGGATCCAACCGACCCGAAAGATCCTGCAGCCAGTTAGTCACCCTGTCCAGCTTGTACTGCAAGTCCTGTGTCTCACCCACAGGCTCCAGCGCGTAGCTAGGCAGTCCCAGGTGCTCCAGCCACCTCTCATCCCCAGTAGGGCGGTCGTATTTAGACAATCGCCTGCGCTGGGTGACGTGTCGTTCCAAAAATTCCTCGGGCCCCGGGGTTGTCCCCGAGATTGCCCGCATCATGCCCGAGCTGTGCGGGCCGGCACTCGCGCCGTCGCCCTGGGAGAGGTCCCAATCCAGGCCCTCTCCCTGCTCAGAAAAAGTATGTCCCTCGCCCTGCATTTTGCAGGTGAAAGGAGTTGTGAGATTTGACTTGATGTCAGACGCACAGGAAACTCACAACAAAACTTATTCAAAAGAAAGTAGTTTTATTGATTAGCACTATACGCATTGGACTGAAAGTCAAATCTGACTCGAAGCCAGATTTGCCTCAGCTTATCAATACATTTCTCCCGCCCAAAACTTGACAGTTCCCAAGGAGGGGGGTTAGTGAGGAAAGACATATGTGAAACAACAACAGGATTCCAAACTCCCATCCTTGAGAGAATTGACAACAACCCTGTGTGCCCATAACAAGATAAGGTTAGAATAACATCACTATTCTATTTTATTGCTACAAACTACAAGGCCGGGGCTAGCAGGCGCCAGGTTCAATTAAGCAGTATAACTGACATGGAGGAACTCAGGCTAATTTATGACAGAGATTCTACAATCCTGACATCAGCTAGGACTAGCTCCTCTCTGGCAGATGTGATGGTGGAGCGACTGGGCTTTCCCCAAGTCTGTGTGCATTGGCCATGCCTACGATGCCAAAATCATGGCGTGCTTTTGTCACGTTATACTTGTGAGAGGTGTTTGCCATGCTATATTTTTCATGTTATATCTGTGCCATGCTATATGCCATGACTCTGGGATTTGATTCTTGTCCATGGTTGTGCGTGTGGCAGCACCTTTGCTTGCAGCCCATTGGGGAGACTTGGGGCCTTTTGATCTGCAGCCTCACCATCTCGGGTTTGACCTATTGTTACCGACTAGTGTAGGTGTGAAGGTAGCTAGCCCCAGACCTCAGGCTTCCTGCCTCCCCACCATGAGGCACCTGGGAACTGTCATCCTCCCCAGGACACTAAATCTCAACAAGAGCCTTCACGCAGAGGCCCGGGCACAGGGAGGGACCAGGGCAGAGTCTGGCTAAAGGAGTAATTTGATTAGAATCTTTAGTCTCAGCAAAGTTCCCGCGGTCCAGTTCGTTATTCTTTCCATAGAGAGCTTTCTTTTCATCAATGAAGCCTGCTTATTGGGAGTAATTGGAGATCATCACATACTCCCCTGGATAGTTGAGCAGTTGACCTTCCTTTTGGCTACCTGTCCCTGGACTTTGAGGGGAACTGAAGTGAGCAGATTCTTGTGCCTGCATCCTCTCTCAATCCATGCTGGAAAGCTGAGGCAAAATGCCTTCCCCAAAATTAAACCAAGACTATAAAGAAGTAGCAGCGCCTTTAACCGGTTAGCTTGGCACAGAATTCCCCCCTCCCCCAGCCTCCTCCCCACTGCCATGCTGAATCCACCTGCCCCAAAATACCTCCACAAAACCCTGGCAGGAGCGCCGCACAGGGCGATGCTGAAGATGGCATGCTCAGATTCACTCACTGAGTCACCAGCTACCCTAAACCAGAACTGCATGTTGAAACTGAAACAGCCACACAAAAGCAGTTCTCCGTCTTGATGGAGATGAGCCGGGTAGGAGAGGGTACTGAGGCCTGTGGGTGCCAAACCAGCAGTCCCCACTGGAGCACCATAAGTAACGAAGCCACTTTGCTGTGAAACATTCTTGCTTGCCGGGGCGGGAAGTGGACAGGGAGAGCCTGCGATGAGGAAGGGCAGCTGCGGCTAAGGCTCCTCCACCACTGCAGCAGTGATGGCCGCTGGGTGGCGCCTGCTGAGAGAGGAGGATCAGAGAGGACACAGGGGAGGAGGTTCCCTGCATTGGCCCTTGGCTTTGGAGTAAACAGTCCATGCTGGCCTGGGATCAGGGGGGCTGGCAGAAACGCCCCTCCTGCCCCTCCTGAGGGTCTGAGTGTTCTGCGGAGTTTCTATTGCCATGGAGTCTTAGAAAGCAAAAACACGCCTGCTTGGATTCTCTGGTGGGACAGTGGCTGGCTACACAAATAGCAAGAGGCTGCACAACCCTTCCAATAAGCCACAGGCAGCAGCAAAATATTCAGGTCAATCCTCCAACCAAATGCCGAAAAGGAGGAGGAAATACTTGATCCCAAAAATACCGAGTCAAAGAACAAACAACAGCCCCGCCTGTTGGCCGCCATTAATAAGGCGGCTCCCGAGCCCTCTCGGCCCTCCCCTCAGCCAGGCTCCCTGGTTTTCCTCAGGGAGAGGAAGAGGGAGGTGAGATGGCCAGAGCCAGTGTGGCGGAAGACTTGCAACCCTTATGAGGGCGTTTTAGAGGGCGGTGAAAGCAGCAAAGCGTGACTACTTCACCACGGAAATCCCGTCTGCTAGTTCTTGCCCGGCCCAGTTGCTTAGGGCAGTTGGGACTCTTACCACCCTTGAGGAAGGGCGCCAAAATAGTCGTGGATTGAACTTAGGCTGTGAGGATTAGTGGGCTTTTTTGCAGATATAGGCTTGTTGCTCCGCCACGAACTTACTGCCACGGCTCGTGCAGAAAGTGGCCATCGCAGGGGATCAGGTTTGATGGCATCAGGCGGCTCTCTGGATCTGAACAAAATCCTGGGGTCAGTGAGGGCGCCCAAATGCTCTCTTGATTCCTGTCCGTCACGGCTGCCCAGATAAGGTAACCCGCGGATAGGTGATCCCCTGAGGGAGATTGTGAACCTCTCCCTTTCTTCGGGAGAGTTCCCTCAGCGGTCTTGCATTCCTGGGAAAGGTAGCTGAGGAGGCCGCTGCAGACCAGCTCCTGGCATTTTTGGGGGAAACTTGGATCCACACCAGTCTGGTTTCCATCCTGCCCATAGGGTGGAGACCATGCTGATCACGCTAATGGATGATGTCCGGTGCCAACCGGATCGAGGCGGGTTGGCTATTCTTGTCCTATTAGATCTATCAGCAGCGTTTGATGTGGTCGATCACGAGCTTTCCGCATACGGGGAGTTGGCTGACCTCCTTTCTGAAGAATAGGTCGCAGAGGGTGGCGGTAGGGGGGAAGTTATCAGATCCCTATGCACTCCCTTGTGGCGTGCCTCAGGGGGCGATACTTTCTCCTGTCTTATTTAACATCTCTATGCACCCTCTGGCCCAGCTGGTCCTGAGTTATGGGCTGGGGTGTCACCAGTATTCAGATGACACCCAGCTCTGTCTCCTGATGGATGGACAGACAGACTCTCCCCTGGAAACATTTGCCAGTTGTTTGGAAGCAGTGGCTGGATGGACCAGAAAGAATTGCCTCAAACTCAACCCCTCCAAAATGAAGGTCCTGTGGCTTGGAAGAAGAGGGCAGGATTTGGAAGCATGCTTACCTTGCCTGGATGGGGTGCAATTGACACCTGAGCGTGAGCTTTGATGCCAGACTTTCCATGGAGGCTCAGATTACGAAGGTAGCTCAGACAGCATTTTTTTGTTTGCACCAGGCACTGTTTGCACCAGCTACTAGCGCCCTACCTGTCCTCGGAACACCTGGCCACAGTTATCCATGCAATGGTCATTTCCACATTCGATTTTTGTAACTTGCTCTACGCGGGCCTACCCTTGTCCCTGATCCAGAGATTAAAGCTGATTCAGATTGCGGCTGCTAGAGTCCTCACTAGATCATCATGGAGGAGCCATGTGTAGCCACTGCTGAGGCCACTGCACTGGTTGCCAGTCTCTTTCCGAATCAAGTTCAAGGTTCTGGTTTTGACCTTTAAGGCTATACATGGCTTGAGTCCTGCATACTTGATGCATCCCTATGCCCCCGACAGAGCTCTCTGCTCTGTGGGTATGAATCTGCTGGTGGTTCCAGGGCCCCGGGAAGCATGCCTGGCCTCGACCAAGGCCAGGGTCTTTTTGGTCCTGGCCACTACCTGGTGGAAGGAGCTTCCTGAAGAGCGGAGGGCCCTGTTGGAGCTCCCTGGGTTCCGCCTGGCCTGCAAGATGGAACTCTTCCACCAGGCATTTGGTCGAGGTTGGGTGCAATGAGTACGGGGGATATCGTCAAGTATGAGACCACCCAGAACCACTGTTTGAGCCACCCTTGGTTATTTCCATTTCCAGTCGTTCCAGCCTATTGGTCAACAGCTCTAGAGGTTGGGGGAGACTTTTTTGTAGCTTATAACTGCTGTCTTGATGTTGTTATTGGTATTGGGGAATTTTAGGATGTGTTTATAGGATGAGTATGAGCCTCTTGTGGCGCAGAGTGGTAAGGCAGCGATATGCTGTCTGGAGCTGTCTGCCCATGAGGCTGGGAGTTCGATCCCAGCAGCCGGCTCAAGGTTGACTCAGCCTTCCATCCTTCCGAGGTCGGTAAAATGAGTACCCAGCTTGCTGGGAGGTAAACGGTAATGACTGGGGAAGGCACTGGCAAACCACCCCGTATTGAGTCTGCCATGAAAACGCTGGAGGGCGTCACCCCAAGGGTCAGACATAACTCGGTGCTTGCACAGGGGATACCTTTACCTTTACCTTTATAGGATGAGTGTTTTATGCTTGATGTTTTATATATGTGTGTGTGTGTGTGTTGCGAACTGCCACAAGCCAGCTTGCTGGCAGTGGTGGTATACAAATCAAATAAATATATGAAAATACATGTATTTATTATTAAAGAAGGTTAGAAACACAACACCTCAATATTAGCTTCAAATGTAAAATTAATAATAAACAAACTAGGGCCCAACAGCCTAAACCTGATGTATTCCGGTGTGACTGCCTTTTTCAGTGGTTATGTATAGAGCTGCATATAAAAAATGTGCAATGCATACATTATATCAGATGATGATGAAGAAGAGTTGGTTCTTATATGCCGCTTTTCCCTACCCGAAGGAGGCTCAAAGCGGCTTCCAATCGCTTTCCCTTTCCTTTCCCCACAATAGACACCCTGTGGGGTGGGTGAGGCTGAGAGAGCCCTGAGATTCCTGCTCGGTCAGAACAGCTTTCTCAGTGCTGTGGCGAGCCCAAGGTCACCCAGCTGGCTGCATATGGAGGAGCGGGGAATCGAACCCGGCTCACCAGATTAGCAGTCCGTGCTCCTAACCACTGCCCCAAGCTGGCTCTTGAAAAGCACACAATGACAATTGTACTCATGTACTCTGTGGTACAGGGCTGAGTAGGAATTGTAGAGGCCTCCATTTCCCACTATAGACCCTGGCTGAATAGACGGGTGGTAAGCTGGTGACTCAATAGGCACCTTCCTTACAGGGTCCAGATCCCAAATAATCAGTTGTCGTGAGGAGCCGACTGCATCCATTGTAGGCAGGAAGGTTTGCCTGTCAGCTGCATGATGCCTAGGACTGCACACTGGTGCGAAACCGGCCATGTTCGGGGTGGGGTGGGGGCACCAGTGCCACCTGTTCTGCCCTCTGCTTTCCCCCACCACTCCTCAATCTTGAGTTACTAGACAGCGATACCCAGCTTATGGCTACATAAAGACAGGGCAGACTCTAGCTCCAGCAAACAAAACTTTAGTGAGAAGGTACTGGGATGCCAAAGGGACTCTCAAAAATGCTCAAGAAATGGAGGGGATTTGGATGTGAAACATGAACAGAAGGGAATGCACGCAATCAAAAAAACGACAAAACCTAAGCCAGGACTGGTTGTCAGTTTTGGGGAGCCCAGGGATATGCATCTGCTTACCGCCAGCCCTCCTGCATGCCTTCCTTTCCGCCACTGACCAAATTGGGCACCCCCCCCCTCTTGCAAGCACTCCCACATTGCTCCAGTGGCCTGCTTCACTTGCACACTTTCCCCTGACGCCACCAGCCGGTGCAAGAGGCTGCTGCCATTGCAAGGCAAGACACACTTTGCACAACCCTCATGAAGAGCAGCTGGGCAGCTGGGAGCAGAGAGGGCATAGCACTTCAAGCAAACAGGTGAGCAGGCATGGGTGAGGGTCAGCGACAGTGCCCCCCAGAAGCCCTGAGCCTGGCAGCTGCCTCCTCTCAGGCCACGCTAACGCTAGCCCAGGCCGAAGCCATCAAACATTCCCCAGCCTGACCACCCAGAAGCTCCGAGGGACTCGGGCCACAATTCCTGATCCTCATCCTGTCAGAGGATCCCTCCGTTTCTGAAACGCCCTGAGGATTTGCAGACTTCTGGGATTTCGAGTGAGGTGCTCGGCCTCCCACCCCTCCCAAGAGAGGCTTGCCAAAGAGAGGCAGGCACCCAGCAGGCAGAGGGAGGCCGTTTATCCGCACTGGAGTTGGTCAGAATGCACTCCCCAGAGCCAGATTCCAGGGAGAGCTCACCCGCAGCTTCAAGCCCAAAGGAAACTCAGAGACTCCAGAAGCAAGATGTCTAGCGAAATGAATGAAGATCAAGGCCAGCCATGTCACTAGAACAATTTTAATGAACAACCACCAACCAACTCTCCGAACGTGCTGGCAACATACAACAAACACCAACTCCTTATATAACCCAGTTTCCCACCCAAACTTTGAGCTCACAGGAAACTCTGCAAACGGCAATTAAGCCTTTGAGATCCAGATACATTACACCCCTCCCCCCTTATGCAACATAATCTTGGAGGTACGAGGAGGCCGTGGTCTTTCTCAACTGTCGCACAGTTACCACCGGAGGCGGAGAATCCCCTGGGGATGGCTTGGATGTAACTGGAGCAAAACCTTCTGCTGCTCCATCCGACTGCTGCGGCCCAGCCAATGACCCTCCCCCATGTTCCAAATTGTCCTTCCCCCACTCCCCAGAGTCCCCAGTGGCAACCAAAACCTCAGAAATGGCTAGATGTGTTCCGGCATGCCCATTCAGCATGCCCAACTGGGCAAGTAATGTGGCCTACCATCAGCCAGAAATTCATGGTAGCCCAAAGATCAAGGAAAATGATGACCCGAAGATTCTTGGGGATTTCTGCTTGTAGACAGATAAACCCCTGGTGCAGAACATCCCTGATATTACATTTGTAGAAAAACGAATTTGGCTAATGGACACTGCAATCCCAGGAGACAGCAGAATAGAAAAGAAAGAAGATCACAGAATACCAAGACTAACGAGTTCAGTTATAGCACCTCTGGGAGAAGAAGATGACGGTCATGCCATGGAGCCCTTGGAGCAGTGCCTAAAAATCTGAAGAAACACCTGGACATTCTGGGCAACCACCAGATAACACCAGCTCAGATCCAGAAGATGTTGCCTGGAATACCAAGAATCATACAAAACTATCTCTGCAATTCCCAAGAACGTGGCTAGATCATAGAATCATAGAATCATAGAGTTGGAAGGGGCCATACAGGCCATCTAGTCCAACCCCCTGCTCAACGCAGGACCAGACCAAAGCATCCTAAAGCATCCAAGAAAAGTGTGTATCCAACCTTTGCTTGAAGACTTCCAGTGAGGGGGCGCTCACCACCTCCTTAGGCAGCCTATTCCACTGCTGAACGACTCTGACTGAGAAAAACTTTTTCCTGATATCTAGCCTATATCGTTGTACTTGAAGTTTAAACCCATTACTGCGTGTCCTCTCCTCTGCAGCCAGCAGAAACAGCATCCTGCCCTCCTCCAAGTGACAACCTTTCAAATACTTAAAGAGGGCTATCATGTCCCCTCTCAACCTCCTTTTCTCCAGGCTGAACATTCCCAAGTCCCTCAACCTATCTTCATAGGGCTTGGTTCCTTGGCCCCAGATCATCTTCGTCGCTCTCCTCTGTACCCTTTCAATTTTATCGATGTCCTTCTTGAAGTGAGGCCTCCAGAACTGCACACAGTACTCCAGGTGTGGTCTGACCAGTGCCGTATACAATGGGACTATGACATCTTGTGATTTTGATGTGATGCCTCTGTTGATACAGCCCAAAATGGCATTTGCCTTTTTTACCGCTGCATCACACTGCCTGCTCATGTTTAGTTTACAGTCCACAAGTACCCCAAGGTCTCGTTCACACACAGTGCTACCTAGAAGCGTATCCCCCATCCATTAGGCATGCTTTTCATTTTTCTGACCCAGATGCAGAACTTTACACTTATCTTTATTAAATTGCATCTTGTTCTCATTTGCCCATTTTTCCATTGTGTTCAGATCTCGTTGAACTCTGTCTCTATCTTCCGGAGTATTTGCCAGTCCTCCCAATTTGGTGTCATCTGCAAACTTGATGAGTAGTCCCTCCACCCCCTCATCTAGATCATTAATAAATATGTTAAAAAGTACCGGGCCGAGCACCGAGCCCTGAGGTACCCCGCTACTCACCTCCCTCCAGTCTGATGAAACACCATTGACAACAACTCTTTGAGTGCGGTTCTCTAACCAATTCCCTATCCACCTAACGATCTGAAAATCCAGATTGCAGTCCTTCAACTTATCCATCAGAACATCATGGGGAACCTTGTCAAAAGCTTTACTAAAATCCAAGTAAATGACATCAACCAAATTTCCCCGATCCAGCAAACCTGTTACTTGGTCAAAAAAGGAAACTAGGTTGGTCTGGCAGGACCTGTTGGAGACAAATCCATGCTGACTTCCTTGGATCACCAAATTGTCCTCCAGATGTTTGCAGATCGCTCCCTTTAATATCTGCTCCATTATCTTCCCCGCAACAGAGGTCAGACTCACTGGTCGGTAGTTTCCCGGGTCATCCTTCCTCCCTTTTTTGAAGATCGGAATAACGTTTGCTCTTTTCCAGTCCTCCGGGACATCTCCAGTCCTTAAAGAGGTTCCGAAGATGATCTCACATTGCAGAACACTGTCTACCAGTCAGACATCTGACTGTGACTATTAATAATGTTTTAGGGGGAATGACATAAATTACCAGTTAAATATAATAAAATTACAGTGCTGTGCTGCCTGTAATACATCTTTTAATGAGATCAAGTCCCCTATAATTAAGACTGGCTTCTTCCACAATGCAAAACTTGTGTAAATAAATAAGGCATCTTCTAAAGCTTGAACCCCATTTTTTTAGTTGATTTATTAATGATCTTGATGATTTTAATGACTTGTGTCCTTCTTGTAATCATCATGTTTGTCAGGCTTTTAATATATTGGGTAGTTTGCACATGCTTTGAACAGGAAATTGCTGGGACATTTCCACATGGCAAATTTGCATTGACTTTATAGAGATTTCCATTGCTCTCTCCCCCTCCCCCTTCAATCCTTCCCTGCAAATCATGAATCTTTATATTCATTTATGGAGTATTCATTTATGAGAGCCAGTTTGGTGTAGTGGTTGAGAGTGCGGACTTCTAATCTGGCATGCCAGGTTCGATTCTGCACTCCCCCACATGCAGCCAGCTGGGTAATCTTGGGCTCGCCACGGCACTGATAAAACTGTTCTGACCGGGCAGTGATAACAGGACTCTCTCAGCCTCACCCACCCCACAGGGTGTCTGTTGTGGGGAGAGGAATGGGAAGGCGACTGTAAGCCGCTTTGAGCCTCCTTCGGGTAGAGAAAAGCAGCATGTAAGAACCTTCATCTTCTTCTTCTAGTGGTCAATAGAACAAGTCAAAACATTTAAGTATCTAGGTGTTACCTTCCAATATAACCAGAACTGGCGACGAGCTATCAATCTGGCCAAATCCTCATCTTCCTTGATAAAACAGTTCTTTTTCTCTGCAAAAGGTAACCAATTTATTCCTGCCGCAATTAAAAATTTTAATGCCAAAGTGATGTCCCAGCTCCTGTTGGGATGCCCCTTATGGGTTCCTGCCTTTAATAAATCTATTGAGGGTGTTCAATCTGCTTCCTATAGGCAAATTGCAGGGGTTCCCAACTGTGTCTCCTACCATGCCATTTGCGCAGAATTTGACCAAATTAGGGTAGAGACGAGGGCCTGGATAGCTACTTTTAAATTTTGGGTCAGACTATTTTTTAGAATAGAAACTGGCAGCCTTTTAACTTGTCTGAAAAGTGACCCTCTTAAATTTCGATGGTTCCAGGCTATTGAACAAAAATTAGTCTCCATTGGCATCGATCTGAACTCCCTACTACCTCTGGAAGAAAAATGTATCTTCCAGATTATTAAACAGAGAATATTAGACTATGAGCAGCAGGAACTTATACCTACCCAGCCTCGAGTCTGCTCACCAGCATTCTTTGGCATCACTATGCAGAGAAATATTATGCCTTCATATTTGCATCTCCTTGATGTCCCACCCCTGAGAAGAGCTTTTCTCCTGGCACGAATGAATGCTTTCCCCTCAAAGGTCTTAGAGGGAAGATTCCACCGTATCCCATACCATGCGAGACTCTGTCCGTGTGGTTCTGGTTGCCCTGACTCTGTCTCACACATTTTGTTAGATTGCCCCTTATATGAGCAGTGTCGGGATGACAGCTTTGTTGCTTTGCTGGGAAACAAGTGGGAGTTTTAATGAGGGATTTTAAGACTACTGTTACCCACCACGAGCCTGTAGGGGGAGTGTTAGAAAAGCTAAAGCTCAGTATGAGCTTAGGCTAGCAAGAAATACTAAACATAACAAAAAAGAGTTCTTTAGTTATATTTCAAGCAAGAAAAAGAATAGGGACACCATAGGACAACTGCGGAGCCTCTTGTGGCGCAGAATGGTAAGGCAGCAGGCATGCAGTCTGAAAGCTCTGCCCATGAGGCTGGGAGTTCAATCCCAGCAGCCGGCTCAAGGTTGACTCAGCCTTCCATCCTTCCGAGGTCGGTAAAATGAGTACCCAGCTTGCTGGGGGGTAAACGGTAATGACTGGGGAAGGCACTGGCAAACCACCCCGTGTTGAGTCTGCCATGAAAACGCTACAGGGCGTCACCCCAAGGGTCAGATATGACCCGGTGCATGCACTGGGGATACCTTTACCATTACCTTTAGGACCACTGCGAGGACAAGAAGGTGAAATTAAAACAGATGATGAAGAGAGGGCTGAACTGCTTAACTCCTATTTCTCCTCAGTCTTCTCTTGTGAGGAAAATAGTGATCAATGTGGCAAAAATGTAACACAACACGGGGGACGGGAATGGTGGCCTAGGATCACTGTTGGAGCAGTCCACAAACACCTAATTTCTTTAAATGAAACAAAGTCTTCTGGGCCAGATGAACTGCATCTGAACCTCTGTCCATTATTTTTGACACTTCTTGGAGAACAGGTGAGGTGCCAGATGATTGGAGGCAGGCAAATGTTGTCCCCATCTTCAAGAAACGGAAAAAGGAGGATCCGGGTAATTATCGACCCGTCAGCTTGACATCTGTAGCTGGCAAAATTTTGGAACAAATAATCAAACACTCAGTCCTTGAGCAGCTGGAACTATGACTCAGCATGGGTTTTGCAAGAACAAGTCATGTCAGATCAACCTTATCTCTTTTTTTGAGAAAGTGACTACCTTGCTGGATCAGGGGAATGCCGTGAACATAGTTTATCTGGCTTTTGATAAGGTTCCACATGATATTCTTGTTGACAAGTTGGTAAAATGCGGTATGGATCCTAATTCTGTCAGGTGGATCAAGAACTGGTTGACAAATCGTACCGAGAGGATACTTGTTAATGGTTCAGCATCTTCTTGGAAAAGAGTGACAAGTGGAGTACCCAAGGATCTGTCCTGGGGCCTGTGTTGTTCAACATATTTATAAATGATTTGAATGAGGGATTAGAGGGGATACTTATTAAATTTGCAGATGATACTAAACTGGGAGGGGCAGCAAACACAACTGAAGACAGCAACAGAATACAGGATGATCTTGATAGGCTGGAGAAGTGGGCTCAACTGAATAAAATGAAGTTCAATAGGGACAAATGTAAAGTTCTGCATTTAGGTAGGAAAAACCAAACACACCAATGTAAGATGGGGGAGACTTGTCTTGGCAGAGCATGTGCGAAAAGGATCTAGGAGTCTTAGTAGACCATACATTGAACATGGGTCAGCAGTGTGACTAAGAAGGCAAATGGGATTTGGGGCTGTATCAAACGAGTATTGTGTCCAGATCATGGGAGGTGATGGTACCGCTGTACTCTGCTCTGGTTCGGCCTCACTTGGAGTCCTGTGTTCAGTTTTGGGCACCCCAGTTGAAGAGGGATGTTGACAAACTGGAACGTGTCCAGAGGAGGGCAACAAAGATGGTGAGGGGTTTGGAGACCAAGACGTATGAAGAAAGGTTGGGGGAGTTTGGTCTGTTTAGCCTAGAGAGAAGACGACTGAGAGGGAATCTGATAACCATCTTCAAGTATTTAAAAGGGTGCCATATGGAGGATGGAGCAGAATTGTTCTCTCTTGCCCCAGAGGGACAGACCAGAATGAATGGGATGAAATTAATTCAAAAGAAATTCCACCTAAACATCTGGAATAAGTTCCTGACAGAGTGGCTCCTCAGTGGAACAGGCTTCCTCAGGAGGTGGTGGGTTCTCCATCATTGGGAATTTTTAAACAGAGGCTGGAGAGCCATCTGACGGAGAGGCTGATTCAGTGAAGGTTCAAGGGGGTGGCAGGTTACAGTAGATGAGCAAGAGGGTTGTGAGTGTACTGCGTTGAGCAGGGGGTTGGACTAGATGACCCATGAGGTCCCTTCCAACTCTATGATTTTATGATTCTAACATGGCAAACAAATGAGGTTTTGACACTCAGTCTCCACCCCAAATCCTCCAGGCATTTTCTTACCCGGAGCTGGCAGCCTCCCTCCGAATGAAGCACACCGGTGTGCTGACATTGCAACTGAGAGCTGAGTTGTGCTCTTCTAGGCCCATTGCAGCTACTAGTCTTAGAACGGTGAGTAGCAAAGATGTTTGAGGGGTGGCTGCAACTTACCAGCAGCTGGGCTTCCCAGGAGCCTGGATACAACAGGCCAGGCTATGGTCACAAAGGGTTGGCTTTGGGGGGGGGGGGTCAAACTGAATATCCCCACCCCCTTTGTCGATCACCGTCTGCTGCTTTAGGCCTAGGTGACCACAGGCGTCCTTTTTTGTTTGCTTTTGCTCTCAAGTTGCAGCTGACTCATGGCGCCCCCTGGTGGGGTTTCCTAGGCAAGAGCTGTTCTGAGGTGGTTGCTGTTGGCTGCATTCTGTTGGCTGTGACATTCCTCAGAGGTCTCCCATCCAAAAGTCATCAGAGCCAACCCTGCTTAGCTTCTGAGACCTGACAAGATACAGCTAACTAGGGTCCATTCCACACTCATTAGATAGTGCACTTTAGAAGTAGGATTCCCTACTTTGCACAGGAAAATCCAGCTGCAAAAGCACATTGAGAGTCTCCAGGAGGGGCCCAGGTCAGGGCTGTTGGGCTATTATAGCAAAGCCCAAACTAAAAAGCCATGGAACATCTTTCTCTGTGGAAAGGATTCATGTGGCTGCAAAGAGAGGATGACAGAAAGAGGTGCCATACTTCACCATCAAGCTGGTCAGTTTGAGGACCTCATCATGGTTCCAGGGAGTGCTTGCCTCATTCATCAATTGAGACAATCTGGATCTCAGGCTAGGAGAGAGGAGCCGAAGTATGGAAGGGCCTGGCTGATTCTGAAGAACATGGCTCTTGCCAATGACAACCCTCAAGGCAACTTGATTCAGAGCAGTGGTTCACTCCAGTGCAGTGGTCCCCAACCACCCAGCACCCGGCCGCGGCTCCCTCTCCCCACTCCCCCCCACAGTGAGAAACTTCCCAGGCCGCAAGCAAATAGTTCGCCAAAGCAGCCGATTAGCTTGCGGCCCGGCAAGCTTCTTTTTGCGGGGGGGGGGGAGAGGGAAGCGCGGCCTCCGGCACAAATATGCATGTGCAGCAGTTTTGCGCATGCGCAGCAGTTTTGTGCATGCGTGGAAATGCCGCGCATGCGCATTTGCGGCCGCACATGGTACAAATGCGCATGCGTGGGCCTGCAATTCCTGCAGGGCCCGTCGTTCTTACGGGAGCTCATTCCACCAGGTAGGGCCAGGATCAAAGAGGCCCTGGCCCTGGCTGAGGCCAGGCAAGTTTTCCTGGGGCTGTGAACAACCAACAAGCTGGTACCCCCAGAGCACAAGGCCCTGCGGGGGGCATAGGGCAACAGGTGGCTCCTCCTATATGTGGCGCCCAGACCATGAAGGGCCTTGAAGGTCAAAAACAGAACCTGGATCCAGATCTGGGCTGCAACTGGCAGGCAATGCAGCTGCCCCAGCACAGGCTGGATAGGAGCCTTATAAGGCAGTGATAAAAGTAGAGACCAGGGCATAAAAAGGTAAAGGTATCCCCTGTGCAAGCACCGAGTCATGTCTGACCCTTGGGGTGACGCCCTCCAGCATTTTCATGGCAGACTCAATACGGGGTGGTTTGCCAGTGCCTTCCCCAGTCATTACCGTTTTACCCCCCAGCAAGCTGAGTACTCATTTTACCGACCTCGGAAGGATGGAAGGCTGAGTCAACCTTGAGCCGGCTGCTGGGATTGAACTCCCAGCCTCATGGGCAAAGCTTTCAGACGGCTGCCTTATCACTCTGCGCCACAAGAGGCTCTTACTAGAGACCAGGGCATGGATAACAATAATTAACTATTGGCTAAAAATTCATCTTCAACCTGTAGGCCTTATTCCTTCTTTCTTGTCAGTTAACCCACAACCCACCTGGTGTACAGAAATAATTAACAAACTTCTTAAAATTGGTTTAGCTCCTGATCATCTATTAGAAACGGGGCACAGGCAAGCAAAACATCTGGTCTATCAACGACTTATGGATATTGAGCTGCAAAATGAATGGCCCTACTCCCAAGCCCATATAGGTTACTAATGTCCTGGGGGGGATTTTCTACTGCACCATATCTAACATACATCACCTTTACTAAATTTCAATGCATTTCCATCAGCACTGCTAAGTGGAAGACTGCAACATGTGCCTATAGAGGACTGATTATGCCCTTGCAATTCAGGTGTAAATAAATCGATTGCCCACATTATATTATACTGTGACTTTTATAAGGTTGCCAGAAGCCGTTTAATCTTGCCCTTGCTATCAAGGTTCCCTGGACTTACAGATGATCATCTAGTTAACATCTTGCTTGCAGATAAAGATAATTCTGTCTCTTACATGGTGGCAAAGTTTTGCTACACTGCCAGCAGAGTGTGGAAATCTTTGGTTACTGTTGATGCTGAGTGACCTGACTGTCAAAATGCTGTATTAACGTTTTGTGCCTTTGTTAACTCCCTGATGCTGAGTGTCCTGTTAAAACGCTGTAATAATGTATGTGGTCTGTAGATACTTTGATGCTGGTCAATGACCATAATAAATCATCATCATCAAGGTCCCCAACCCCTGGTCCGGGCCGTGAAGGCCTCAACACCAGGCCGCTGGCAGCCACGCCCTCCTCCCCCCCGCGATTCTATGATTCTATGAAACTGGATGAAACGCAGTCCTTCTGTCCCTCTGCTAAACCTCCCCTATCTGGTGTTCGATGCAGGCAGGCCCCTTTGCTTAAAGGGGTCCCAGAGTCTCTCATTGCTTTGCTCACACGTCCAAGATGGCTGCTCAGCTCTTCTCCCAAGGGCAGGCTCCCTCCCTGATGATCAGCAGGCGAAGACCTCCAGCCAAAACCCCCAAAAACCCCTCCTTCCTGTGCCCAGGATCAGATAGTCTCTCCTGCCCAGTCCCCCAGGAAGCCCCTCCCCCAGGAATTCTGGGGAGAAGAAGCTCTTTCTCTCCCCCCCCCTCTCCAGGTGCCTTCTTCCTGGCCAGGTCAATTCACATGTGAATGGGAAGGTAAACAGGGGCTTAGCAGCCCCTCCGCCCCTCTCCCCCAGCCCAGAGGGAGAAAACTGTCCTTCTGAAATAGCAAGGGGGCATTTCGTCACACAGCCCATGGCAGGAATTAGCATGATAATCTCAGCCACAACTCAGCCTTTTAACAGTCATGTGAGTGAGTCTGACCTCTGTTGTGGGGGAAATAATGGAGCAGATATTAAAGGGAGCGATCTGCAAACATCTGGAGGACAATTTGGTGATCCAAGGAAGTCAGCATGGATTTGTCTCCAACAGGTCCTGCCAGACCAACCTAGTTTCCTTTTTTACCAAGTAACAGGTTTGCTGGATCGGGGAAATTCTGTTGATGTCATTTACTTGGATTTTAGTAAAGCTTTTGACAAGGTTCCCCATGATGTTCTGATGGATAAGTTGAAGGACTGCAATCTGGATTTTCAGATCGTTAGGTGGATAGGGAATTGGTTAGAGAACCGCACTCGAAGAGTTGTTGTCAATGGTGTTTCATCAGACTGGAGGGAGGTGAGTAGCGGGGTACCTCAGGGCTCGGTGATCGGCCCGGTACTTTTTAACATATTTATTAATGATCTAGATGAGGGGGTAGAGGGACTACTCATCAAGTTTGCAGATGACACCAAATTGGGAGGACTGGCAAATACTCCGGAAGATAGAGACAGAGTTCAACGAGATCTGAACACAATGGAAAAATGGGCAAATGAGAACAAGATGCAATTTAATAAAGATAAGTGTAAAGTTCTGCATCTGGGTCAGAAAAATGAAAAGCATGCCTACTGGATGGGGGATAGGCTTCTAGGTAGCACTGTGTGTGAACAAGACCTTGGGGTACTTGTGGATTGTAAACTAAACATGAGCAGACAGTGTGATGCAGCGGTAAAAAAGGCAAATGCCATTTTGGGCTGTATCAACAGAGGCATCACATCAAAATCACAAGATGTCATAGTCCCATTGTATACGGCACTGGTCAGACCACACCTGGAGTACTGTGTGCAGTTCTGGAGGCCTCACTTCAAGAAGGATGTCGATAAAATTGAAAGGGTACAGAGGAGAGCGACGAAGATGATCTGGGGCCAAGGGACCAAGCCCTATGAAGATAGGTTGAGGGACTTGGGAATGTTCAGCCTGGAGAAAAGGAGGTTGAGAGGGGACATGATAGCCCTCTTTAAGTATTTGAAAGGTTGTCACTTGGAGGAGGGCAGGATGCTGTTTCTGCTGGCTGCAGAGGAGAGGACACGCAGTAATGGGTTTAAACTTCACTTCAAGTACAACGATACAGGCTAGATATCAGGAAAAAGTTTTTCACAGTCAGAGTAGTTCAGCAGTGGAATAGGCTGCCTAAGGAGGTGGTGAGCTCCCCCTCACTGGAAGTCTTCAAGCAAAGGTTGGATACACACTTTTCTTGGATGCTTTAGGATGCTTAGGGCTAATCCTGCGTTGAGCAGGGGGTTGGACTAGATGGCCTGTATGGCCCCTTCCAACTCTATGATTCTATGATTCTATGATTTTATGATTCTATGTTTCCTCCCCCAGATTAAAACAGGGTGGGTGGAGAATCCTGATGGCTGTCTAAGGCCACAGAAGTGGGGGAGTGTGTCAATACTTACTGGGTGTGAAGGAGGAATTACAGTTAGCAATGGAGAGAAAACAGACTACTCTCTGCCGTAGGTCTACCAAGGAGCAAGAGGAGCAACCCTAAGGAGGGAAATGAAGGCATCAGTGATCCTCCAGGAATCTCTATGGCTTGGACAATTATTTTTAGTGCTCGCCTGGAAGTGACATCACAACATCATGTGCTGAAGTTTTCCCAGTTCCCATCCTCCTACCAGCTGCTACGCTGTTGCAAGTGTAATTTCATAGAATTTCACTTCACACATATTTCAATTGCATCAGCTGTAGAAAAACCCACATAGAAAAAACCCTCTATGTGGAAGCAGCTCAACTATACATTCTGACAGTAAAATACCTTCCAAGTAAAGCCTTCAAAATCATTTAGTACTCAGTGAGTCTTCCTTGAGTTAGATTAAATCTGGTTTATCTAATACTAGATTGTCAAGGTGGTTGAAGATTAGAGCAATTGAGACTTATTTTTGCTTCCTTCCCAAATATCAGAATTCTTTTCCTCCCCTTCTTTTTGCTACGTTGCATCTGCTTTAGTTGCTGAACAATCTTCAGGGGCAGACCGACCTGTCCTGTATTTTAACATCTGATAGGGCATCTATACAGAGAGGGACAGAAGAATTGTGTTTTACTTATTTCTTTTGGATGCCTTGCTCAATCTGGTGCTATGCTAGAACTATGCTTCTGAATATTCTTTTTAAATAAATACTTGATAACTCTCTGTACCACATAAACCTCCACTATCTCAGACTTGCTATTTTAAAAGAAGTGCTAGGGGGAAGATAGTCAGTTGGAAAGTAGCTATTCCTCCAGGGACACACAAGACACTAAGGGCCATTCCGCACAAGGAGCAATGTTGCCAATTGGTTCCACAAAGCGGATACGCTATTTTAAATTCCGCATACCTGCATTTTTAGTGGAATCCAGTAGTGTTTCATTCGTTCCCCACATGTTTCCGGTCTCGCAAAAATCACTAGAAAGGAAGCAATTTTTTCTGTGCTTGTTCCTGCCCCTGGCCGTCAATCAAACGGAACAGCCAATGAGCAGTTGTTATCATGCTCCGGAAAAGCCCCTTTCCCTTTAAGCACAGGTTTTAAAAACACACACACACACACGTTGCAACGAATATGCCTTGATTCTTCCTAGAGACCCATCTAGCTGGCGTGTGAGCTGGCGAGTCATCGTTACCACGCTCCCCCGAGTGAAAAGAAAAATCCCCCCCCGCACGGGCGCGATTTTCGGCCGAAAATACAGGGAACTGGCAAACAAGGGGCTGTGTTGTGCTTGGGGACTTAGGGGAGCTTTAAAGCACTTCTGTGGAGGGACTGTAGCTGGAGAAGCCTCGCTGGGTGAATGAAGGCTTGCTGGTTCGTTGCTTTCCCCGCTCACTCCGAGGGAAAAAAATGGCGATCACTTCGCCGGAAGTTCAGAGGAGAGAGCCAGGGGGAGGGACTTTGTTGCAGCTGCTACACTGAGAACGCACAGATCTTTTTCGCAAGTGTTGCAGGTTGTTGGCAGGAATATAGGGATTTTCTGAGGGTGAATCCACTTTTCTGGATTCACCAGAAATCGCTACAACAAAGCGATTTTAGCGCTAGTGTTGCAGGACTGTTGCAGATTGTGTGCGATGTCATGTGAAACGGCAAATTAGTAGCGTTTATCATTTGTAAGCCTTCTGCTACTTTGAACTCGTGCGAATGGCCCTAACTACCCCCATGGGTAGCGATCCCCAACCTGTGGGCTGCTGACCACATGTGGTCCTTCGACTAATTGGAGGTCGGCCCCGAAGGACGCCTTCTCCCCCCCCCCGGCCCTTTACTTCATCCCCACCCCGGCCCTTTACAACACACTTCATTGTTGTGGCGTGTCTGTATCTTATTTTGAAAGGATGTTTAAACATTACCATAGCGATCAGAGAGCGTTAGGGCAGTGGTTGAGGGTAGAGGAGTAAACTACTTCCCCCCCACCGGGCCTCAGTAAAAGGCGTTGAGTGGTCCCTGGTGAGTGGTCCCCGGCGTTGAGTGGTCCCCGGTGATAAAAAGGTTGGGGACCACTGCCCATGGGGACCAGGTGCTGGACAGTGGGAAGCACAAAGGCAAGGCCTCAGAATTTGGATGTGTAGTCCTGACCCTCTCAGCAGGTCACATGGTGACGCAAGTAATCAGGGAGAGAGAAAGACAAGCCTATCCAGGTGTTAGAAATACATTGGAACAGGACGGATGAAGGCCAGAGCAAGCTTGTTCTGCTACACAGACAAAAAAAATCTTGTCATCCTATCTAGTTTGGCCCTCAGAATGGATTTTAGTCAAGATTACTTCTGATTGGATTACTGTAACATGGGGTCTCAAAAATCTTGTTTCTGTAATTAAACAGATTGCTCCCTTCATGTTTTATTAATTAGGGTTACCAGCTCTGGGTTGGAAAATACCTGGAAACTTTGGAGTGAAGCCTGGAGAAGGTGGAGTTTAGGAGGGAAAGGCTAAAGTGAGCATAATGCCACAGGGTCCACCTTGCAGACTGGCCAACTTCTCCAGGGTTACCGATGCCTGAGGTCTGTTCAGTGGTAACCCCAGGGAGTCACTAGCCTCACCTGGCAGTTGGCAAGCATGTTTAATAACCCTCAGAAATACTTCCATGCCCCCATGCATGCCTTTTTTAAAAGCCTGCCAGCTCGGCCCAGAAGGTATATGGCGCTGGGCGTCAGAATTAGGATGCAGCAGACCAGTTTACTAAATCCCGTTCTTTCTCCATCTGGAGCTGCTGTGACAACAACTCCCTCTCCCCTGTTCCTGCCCACACCAAGTCCTGGGATGGACCATGACAGTCTGGAATAGGCAGGACCCAAAAGTGGGCCATAGAGCTCTGAAAGTGTGTTGTGGGTCAGGTCTCCTTAGTGGCTGCCTCCTGCCCCTCCATTGCTCCTTTTGTATCAGGAGACCAAGATCTGACCCTGGGAACAGCATCTGGCATGTCATACAAGAGTGGACTGCACATACATGCGGACCAAGCAAAATATGCTCTGATGGCTACTAGTGTGGATTTCTTAGCATCTTAGTGGGGATCAGAGGCAGGAATGGAGAAGGAAAGAGTGGCTAAAGGTGGGATTGTGGCCTTCCTGTGCAAAGGCTGTGCATGTCAGAAAGCCACTTTAGAGGGAGGGGAATTGGGTCCTTTGTGTGATGTTTGTTGGTTTCCCAACAATGATGGAATGCTGAACTAGATGGGTGCCCAGGTCATCCTAGGATACCAATGGTCGCTGGGCCAACCACGGATGGGTCACCAATTTAAGGGATTTTGGGCTTGTGGTTCAGCATGCCGAACCAGTGCTCCAGAAGACTGGCCAAGATTAAGGAACAGACTGTGGTGCTGCCTCAGACTGTGATGCTGTTTATAGTTCTGCTCAGCACTCTTCAGAAAAGGCCAGTGAAAATGATTGAGGGTATTGAACCCCTTTCCTATGAAGAACGGCTAAAGAGGTTACGGCTCTTAGCATGGAGAAATGACTATTGAGGTGTTAGGGATAGTCAAACTGCGGCCCTCCAGATGTCCATGGACTACAATTCCCATGAGCCCCTGCCAGTGAATGCCAGCTCACGTTAGCTGGCAGGGGCTCCTGGGAATTGTAGTCCATGGACATCTGGAGGACCACAGTTTGACTACCCCTGAATTAGATACATAGAAAGAGGGGGCAATTATATGTTTCATCACCAGAACAAAATGGTCGATTTCGCCTTGTAGAATCAGCCAAGGATTCCAAGAGGCTGTGAGAAGAGAGAGAACCATTTCTATCTGCCCCAGGACAAGTGGCTGAGAGTCCAGGTCTAATATCTGAAATGAAATAACGAATGTGTAAATGAAGCAGAAGGGCTGGACAATGCCCAGCCTTCAAGATACCATTGTGGGCTGTGTGTGTCTGTGTGTGTGCTCACCTTAAGTCTGGCTTCCTTCTATGCCCTTGACCAAAGCAAGGCACCGGAAAGGATAATAAAGCTTATAAAAGTATATGTGGGCACACAAGAACTTGCAGATATTTATGATAAGAGAAACAGTTTGCAATGCAATAGAATGCATGGTCATGACCTATTTCAGGATATGGTAACAGATTAAGTCAGGTGTGCAGGAGAAGAGAGGTTTGATTTGGGTTTTTGGTGGAAAAGAATGAAGTCCTTTGTTTCATTTCTTGGAATTTACAGTTCCAACTTAGGTATGCTTGGATGATGAAAGTCCATGAGTCATATACTGCTGAGTTATTATTTTGCTGGGGAAAGTGTGGGTCTGCCCCAGGAACTTCACAGAGTAGCTTAAAGGGCGGGGGGAGGGGGGAATTGCTGCTGAGTTGCACATTTACCTTGCAGAAAGGCCAAAGGAGCTTTGCCTCCTCATCAGCTCCTCCTGAGAACTATCCGTTGATGCTTCTTTCCCAGAGAGGAGAGATCACATCTACCTAAGATAACCGGACCTTCTGTCCCCATCCTGAATATGAACCCTGTTAGGAAATGACGAAATGGTGACTTCTTGTCACATAATCACTAATACAATGTAACAAGGAGCTGCTATGCAGCATTTGCCTTGAAGTTCACAAAGTGCCTGATGAGCTTTCCTTGCTTCCTCTTAGAATCATAGAATCATAGAACAATAGAGTTGGAAGGGGCCTCCTGGGTCATCTAGTCCAACCCCCTGCACTATGCAGGACACTCACAACCCTATCGCTCATCCACTGTAACCTCCACCCCCTTAAGCCTTCTTGATTGCTATATTGTTATAAAACAATAGCCTCTGGAACTGGGAGGGTTTGTGCTCCCCTAAAGTCAGCCTGTCTGCAGAGGAAAACCAGGGCAAGCCACTCCTCACTTGCCTCAAATCCCTTGCTGGGGTTCTCATAACACTGAACCAGTGCAAGAGAGGAAGAACTGTTTGTGATCCATGTTTAATTTTACAAATTTGAGAATGTCTCTGCTGGATCAGGCCAAGAGCCGGAAAATGAGGCCCTTTTATACTCTCCATCGGAAATCACTGTGAAGACAATGGGAAATTAGAAATGCAGCTGCACTTGATGGCATCACGTCCAGGACGGGAAGGTCAACTCAACAGATGAGGGCATGAGGCTCTGTTGTGGGTCTTCTTGAGCTTGGAATGAAGCCATAATGCTAGCAACCAGTGGGACTCCTTTGGAGGTGGGGACCTACGTCTCACAGTGACTTGCAACTTCTGGTAATTCCTAAGGCTGAGGATCCCACCCCACAATGGTATCCTGAAGGCTGGGCATGGTCCGGCTCTTCTGCTTCACTTACACACTCCTTATTTCATTTCAGATATTAGACCTGGACTCTCACTTTCGGGTACAAACTGAACGTGACATCATGATGTTGCACATTGTCAGCTGATGTCACTCCCTGTCCCAGGGGAATGGGAAGTCAAACTTACACAGTTCAGGCCTCACTAAAATTGAGTCCTAATCGATTAATCAGAGATTTATCTTGAATCAAGCCCTAGAGAGCTTGTTCATCACTAGCAATTAAGGCTCAAAGCCAGGGGTAGTCAAACTGCGGCCCTCCCGATGTCCATGGACTACAATTCCCAGGAGCCCCTGCCAGCGAATGCCAGCGAATGCCAGCGAATGCCCTCCAGATGTCCATGAACTACAATTCCCAGGAGCTCCTGCCAGCGAATGCTGGCAGGGGCTCCTGGGAATTGTAGTCCATGGACATCTGGAGGGCCGCAGTTTGACTACTCCTGCTCAAAGCTATTATACTGATGCAGACTGGGCTGGTGATAAAACAGATCAGAAATCTACCAGTGGGTTTGTATTTTTTTTCGGTTGAGGACCGCCTCCGGGGGTGGGGGAGAGCCGGCGGCCCGGGTGCCGCGCACGTGCGACAGTTCCGCACAAACTCGCATGCACAGAGCTGCCGCGCATGCGCGTTTGCGTCCGCTGGCATGGCGGTGGCCGCACCTGCCTCTTCCCCCCCTCACAGCAAGAAGCTCGCTGGGCCGCGAGTGAAGGGGCCGCTTTTGGCGGCCGCTTTGCTCATGGCCTGGCGAGCTTCTCGCATTGTGTGGGGGGAAGAGGCAGGCGCAACCGCCGGTGGCCCGGTACCGAGGCCTTCGTGGCCTGACCAGGGGTTGACGACCCCCACTTTATGGAACTGGAGCTGTAAGTTGGAGTAGTCACAAACTGGACTCTGTTGCTCATTCCTCAACAGAAGCAGATGATATTTCTGCTGCAGGAGCATGCAAGGAAGCAATATGGCTTAGCCAGATTTTGGAAGATCTGGGAATGCCAGAGTCAAAACCCATTCAAATTATGGAAGACAACCAGAGGTGTTTGAAATTGGTGCAATCTGAGAAAGTAAATGGACATACTAAGCAAGTAGATATCTGCCATGCAGTAAGAGACCTGAATCAGAAAGGGGTTATCAAGATGCAGTATTGGCCCACAAGGGAGATGGCAATTGATATCTTAACAAAACCTTGTTAAGCAAAGTAAAGGAGGCAATAGGCCCACTGTTGGGTGCGGATGGACAAACTCTAACAGAGGATGCAGAGAAAGCAGAAAGGCTCAGCGCCTATTTTACATCTGTTTTCCCCCCACAGGTCAAAGGGTTTAGGCACATCTAGAGATGGCAGTAGCCAAAGGATAGTGTCTGGGTGGCAGGTTGACATGGATAGAGAGGTTGTCGAGAGGCATTTAGCTGCACTGGATGAGTTCAAATCCCCTGGGCCGGATGAAATGCACCCGAGAGTGCTCAAAGGCTGCCTAAGGAGGTGGTGAGCTCCCCCTCACTGGCAGTCTTCAAGCAAAGGTTGGATACACACTTTTCTTGGATGCTTTAGGATGCTTTGGGCTGATCCTGCGTTGAGCAGGAGGTTGGACTAGATGGCCTGTATGGCCCCTTCCAACTCTATGATTCTATGATTCTATGATTATTGGCCAAAAGACACTTTTGAAAACCTGCACATGAAATTCAATTTGGTTAATTCAAATTAGGCGCATCGAGAAGGGGATTTTTAGCGACATCTCTGGAGCCTAATTTGAGTCTCTAAGATTCTAGGAGGGAGGGGGGCTGAGAGCTCCGCTCTGGAATCAGCCCCTCCCCTCTGTGTGTGTCCAGTTGAGCTTCTGTTCTTCTCTCTCTGCCTCTCTCCTGAGTAGATGGCTTTGATATTGTTGAGAAGTAACTTGAAGAAATCAATATACATACTCATCCACTGTGAAGAAACCTCAGACTCTGCTACATTAGAAGAAGAAGAAGAAGAAGGTGGAATACCCTGCTCCTGGTGAGAGCCGGGAAGAGACAGGCTAGCCCATGTTTTATGGATGCTTCTCATATTTATGTATCTTGGTTTTACACTGATTGTTGACCAAATCTTCACTGCCCTGAGGCTAGTAATCATGAGGTTGCACATATCTAATTTGCACAAGCAGAGGTAATGATAAAAAACCCTTTCTTTCTTTCTTTCTTTCTTTCTTTCTTTCTTTCTTTCTTTCTTTCTTTCTTTCTTTCTTTCTTTCTTTCTTTCTTTCTTTCTTTCTTTCTTTCTAGCAGTCATCATATGGGAGGGGGGTAGTGAATGCAGCCAGATCTATAAGTATTGGCACTTAAAAAACAAAGCAAGACAGCGACCAAGAAAAGTGCTGGATTACACTATCAGAAGGGCAAGGTCTCAGGTAACTGCTGTCGGCAATTGATTATTTGCTCATCCTTTTCGTAACAGAATCATAGAATCCTAGAGCTGGAAGGGGCCATCCACGCAGCACACAGAGTGTTTCCCATGCGATTCAGTCTAAAGAGAATACAAGCAAATCCAAATTGCTGCTTTTCCCAACTTATCTCTGGAACCTGCTAACCATTTTCATTATGCTGTATGTTAATTTACCCTCCCACTTCGCCTCTAAGTCTGAACATTACTTCCATTCCATGACACTGTATCTGAGGAACATGAAAGATCATCCCTTGAGTAAAACTTTGCTATTCTTAAAGGTGCCCAATACACTCAATATCAGAAGTAGTTTGCCAGTCGCAGTTTGGCATCAAGACTAGGCCTCAATTCACAACAAAGTAGATTCTCCCCAGCTTCTGAAAGGAAGCCTACAGCCCTAGTGGACAGAGAGTTTCACCGTTCATTCACAGTTGCCTCTTGGGGCCGAGGTATCTGCCACCATCACTGGGAACGACGTGTATTCAGACTGGCCCACCTTCTCGTCTACACACAAACGGCTCCTGCAGAATCCTTCTGCTCACTTGATTTGAAATCTGAGTTCGGGAAAGGCCCAGAAGAGGCAGGAATGATTTGTGGGCCAGGTAAAGGTTTGAACAGGGTCTCAAATGAGGTCTCATGCCAAACCGACTTCCCTTATCCTTATCCATTGTTTCTGAAACAGCCTAGGGGGGTGGGACGTGTCTAGCTGTCCAAGTTGGAATAGGGCCAATCAGGGTGCAGCCAGCTTGGTCCTGATTGGCCTTGCCCCTGCGGCTCCCGCCCTCCGGCCCTGGACTCTAGCCACTTTGCTCCTCAGACGCCTCAGAGCCTGGAGCCAGCAGCAGGTGACAGCACCCTGGGCAAAGGGTCGTGGTGGAGGGCTTGCTCACAAGGGCCTCCCAGCCTGCTGACTGCCTGCTAAGGAGCTCTGTCTCGGCCCAGCTAACGAGCTGCCCAACCCCCACCCGCACCACTTGATCTGGCTGCAAGCTGCAGCCCAAAGCCACCTTAAGCTGCCTGGCCAGGAGCCAGGGGAGGGGACCCTTTCAGGGCCCGTTCTTACAAACGGGCTTTGAAGCTAGTCAAAAAGAATCATGATACGGCCATAGAAATGGAACCACTGCTGTCAGTTGCACCTTCAGATAAGGGATCTGAAAAAAGCATCACCAGCATCTAGGCACAGGTAGCGCTTAGTCCAAGTCCAGGAGATCAGAGCTGCAATAAAACACAACACAATAAATCTCATCTTCAGGTGCCTGGGAGACATGGAGATTCCCAGAGGTCCACTAGCAGTGATCCTGTGAAGAGTGGAATGTACCAGCCTTCTTCCCACCCAGGAGTCCCTGAAACAAGCACATTAATTATCTGAAGTGCATAGGTGCCTGTCTGAAGTGCCTGTCATGCTGAGCTAGTGATGAAGAATCAAACAAGCACATTCTGACTTTCTTTGACATTAAGTAATAAAGTTCTCTGTCTTTTTAAGGTAAAGAGTACTTTGGATTTTGATGCTATAATAAAATATACAATGATTGACTGAACATAAAATTACACAATAACAGGTAAATTACATGTTCATTCGTTCATCTTAGGAAGAGATAAGTAGGTATAAATGTGGTTGTTAGTTGCAAAGTCATGTCCAACTCATTGCAACCCCATGGACAATGATCCTCCAGGCCTTCCTGTCCTCTACCATTCCCCAGAGACCATTTAAGTTTGCACCGACTGCTTCAGTGACTCCATCCAGCCACCTCATTCTCTGTCGTCCCCTTCTTCTTTTGCCCTCAATCGCTCCCAGCATTAGGCTCTTCTCCAGGGAGTCTTCTCATGAGGTGGCCAAAGTATTTGAGTTTCATCTTCAGGATCTGGACTTCTAAGGAGCAGGCAGGGCTGATCTCCTCTAGGACTGACCGGTTTGTTCACCTTGCAGTCCAAGGGACTCACAAGAGTCTTCTCCAGCACCAGAGTTCAAAAGCCTCAATTCTTTGATGCTCGGCCTTCCTTATGGTCCAACTTTCACAGCCATGCATTGCAACTGGGAATACCATAGCCTTGACTAGACGCACTTTTGTTGACCGGGTGATGTCTCTGCTTTTTAGGATGCTGTCTAGATTTGCCATAGCTTTCCTCCCCAGGAGCAAGCATCTTTTAATTTCTTTGCTGCAGTCCCCATCTGCAGTGATCTTGGACCCCAGGAAAATAAAATCTGTCACTGCCTCCATTTCTTCCCCATCTATTTGCCAAAAAGGACACCAATCCTGGTTGTCCAGTGATAAGATACATGTCCAAACATGTGTTTGTCACAGTTAATACACTTTTATAAAATTAGGTGCAGTCCAGAGGAAAGTAACACATCTGTATGCACAAATGTATTCCCTTTCCCTTCACCAACATAAATTGCTCTGCTATTCAGTATTTTTGCACTACAGAATAGATTTTTTATAACAAAATGTGTTAGTTTATCCTCGTTTTGTTGAACTGTACCAACTCTCTTGAAGCCCTGAGCAGACAAGGTGTCCATGTCAAAGGCATTCGTTGATTCTCTACTCCAATAGATGTGAGCTCTGTTGTACTTTCAATAAAGGATCTTCTTCATGAGACATCTGTTTATTGATGGCAATTGACTGGACTTTCACAAATTGATCATAGAATCATAGAATCATAGAATCATAGAGTTGGAAGGGGCCATACAGGCCATCTAGTCCAACCCCCTGCTCAACGCAGGATCAGCCCAAAGCATCCTAAAGCATCCAAGAAAAGTGTGTATCCAACCTTTGCTTGAAGACTGCCAGTGAGGGGGGGTTCACCACCTCCTTAGGCAGCATATTCCACTGCTGAACTGCTCTGTGAAAAATTCTTTCCTGATAGCTAGCCTATATCGTTGTACTTTTAGTTTAAACCCATTACTGCACGTCCTTTCCTCTGCAGCCAAAGGGAACAGCATCCTGCCCTCCTCCAAGTGACAACCTTTCAGATACTTAAAGAGGGCTATCATGTCCCTTCTCAACCTCCTTTTCTCCAAGCTGAACATTCCCAAGTCCCTCAACCTATCTTCATAGGGCTTGATCCCTTGGCCCCAGATCATCCTCGTCGCTCTCCTCTGTACCCTTTCAATTTTATCTACGTCCTTCTTGAAGTGAGGCCTCCAGAACTGCACACAGTACTCCAGGTGTGGTGCCGTATACAATGGGACTATGACAGCTTGTGATTTTGATGTGATGCCCCTGTTGATACAGTCCAAAATGGCATTCACCTTTTTTACCGCTGCATCACACTGCCTGCTCATGTTTAGTTTACAATCCACAAGTACCACAAGGTCTTGTTCACACACAGTGCTACCTAGAAGTGTATCCCCCATCCAATAGGCATTTTTTCATTTTTTCTGACCCAGATGCAGAACTTTACACTTATCTTTATTAAATTGCATCCTGTGCTCATTTGCCCATTTTTCCATTGTGTTAAAATCCAAGGCAATAAAAATATGGAACTGAGTTATAAACTTCTCCCTGGGTTTTCTTTCCTAAATTTTTCTCTAAAGAGTTTGGGGAGGATGTGTCAGAAATCCCCCCCCCCTCCGGCCCTCTCAATTCCTGGCAAATAGATGGTGCCATAGCTTTCCTCCCCAGGAGCAAGCGTCTTTTAATTTCTTTGCTGCAGTCCCCATCTGCAGTGATCTTGGAGCCCAGGAAAACAAAATTTGTCACTACCTCCATTTCTTCCCCATCTATTTGCCAGGAATTGAGAGGGCCGGATGCCATGATCTTTGCTTTCTTGATGTTGAGTTTCAAGCCAACTTCTGCACTCTCCTCCTTCACCCGCATCAACAGGCTCTTTAGTTCCTCTTCGCTTTCTGCCATTAGAGTGGTATCATCTGCATATCTGAGGTTGTCGATATTTCTCCCTGCAATCTTGATCCCAATTTGTGACTCCTCTAATCCCGCCTTTCTCATGATGTCCTCTGCATAGAAGTTAAATAGGCAAGGCGACAGTATACAGCCTTGCCGAACTCCTTTCTCAGGATTCTAAGATACACAGAGATAAACTCTAGTATTTTGTAAGGAGTTTCCCATGGGGGACAAGGAGTGGGTGGAACCTGCTCATGTTTGAGCGCCCAGGCTGGTCTGGGGCTTCCACTCAGCCTATCCTCTGAAGCCTTTCCCAATGGCTATCGCTGCAGGACGCTGATCTTAGGGTGGCAGGATGTTAGAATCATGTGGCTTCTGCCATTATCTAGGATGTTTATTTAACTAGGACATGTAGGGTCTCATCCCTGTGTAGGAGACGGGGGCAGCTTGTCCCCTTTGCATCATAACCCTGATGTTTCTTCCTGCTGCATTTCCGCCTCCCCCTTCCCATTTGCTCCATTCCTTTCCTCTTCTCCCTTGAATCTGGATGCCCATCTGCATGTTAAAACTGATGTTTCCCAGTCCTTGCTGGGTTCCCACAGGAAGGGGAACAGGGTTTGGGATATATGCTGAGACCTTTGTCTACAGCTCCAGTTTTGACAATGTCTTGATGAGAGGACTTCCTTACTTAATAAAGAAATCTTTGACTATTCGCCAAGAGTTTGTTTTTCTGAGCAACCGAAGATCCTTTAAAATGACAAAGGCAAATTCAGAGGGAAGAGGAGGGCCAAAACAAACAGCTGAGGTCTTGAAGAGCCACCTTGCAAAATTTACGGGATGGGCAACAGAAACATTTTTCTTGTATGCTGTTTCCTCATATATTGATGAAGCTGATTTAACCCCCTATCTCCATATTAGCCGATCTTACTGGAGATAAAGCCGAGGTTAATGATTCACCATTCAGGAGAGGTTATAAAGTGAAAAGTGAGTGGGGACAGGTGGGTTTAATGATTGATTAGTAATTTTTTAAACACCCTGGCTTTGCCTTCTCCTGGGAGCTTAAATCAGTGCTCTTTAGACTGTGACTTGATTTCAAGACGCTGCAAACTGCAAAGCGGTCGTTTGAGAAATGTGAGTATCCTGCAGGGGTGTAAATTTGTTCCATTCTGGGCAAATCACTGATGAGTCTGGGCTGGAAATGCCAGTGATATGTAAACACTGCTTCTCTTTCTTCTACTCAACGCCTTTAAAAATTTTAATTTCCATTTATTGATAATGAAACTTGTCTTGTGATTGTCCCTTTTCAGATGATTAAACTTAGCATTACATATTATTGATTTTACTGATTTAGGATGCTGGTAGGAAATGAGGCTGTTAAATGGGAACTAGCTGCATGGCTCTTGAGTGCCATTCCCTCAGAGAGCCCTGAGGTTTTAACATTCCTTCTCTTGCTGCTGCTGTCAAATTCATATTTCTTTTCTGAATGAAAGCAGCAAACTTAATACCAGTAAGAGCATTTTTGTTTAGCACAGATACCTGTTTGTTGCTAACATATATCCAATAACTGGAATAAACCATATGGCCATTATTCATTGCTTTTTAAAGTATCTGATCTCCTGAAGTTGTGCATTTATTGTGTTCAGTTTTGTCATTATGATTCTTGTTTAGATGTTGTAGGATTATTGACACAGAACAGAGGCCAAGGTTTCATTTTTCTGAATGAATGGATGATTTGTTGGTCCCCTTGAAGAACTCTCATTCGAAATCAAAGTAGCTGGACGATCTGTGTAATTTGCAAATGGGTTATGCAAACTATCGCACTGTAGTCCCAATTCAGTCCTTGTAACTCGTAATGGTTTTGCTTGCAGAGAGCCAGCTGCTTGCTTTAAGGGGAATGGGGGTCCTGTGGACAGCCTGCTGTGCCGGTGTGTGCTGCACACTGTTCTTGCCACTCTTGAAATTGCTCCGTCTCCCTTCTCCTCATTTGGTCTGAAGCAACAGGACAGCTTGAGAGTCTGATCAGGCACCTTCCAAACCAACCAAGTTTTCCTCAAGGGGTGAGCGCGCCAGGGGCATGCACACCTCCGCAGAGACAATGTCATGTTTGCGTTTCTTCCTCTTTTCCTCAACTTGCCCTTTTCAGACAATGAGACTTAACAGGACTTCCATTTGGCTGGACTGCATGAAATGTTTTGTTGTGCATAACACATTTGCAGTCTGTGAGACTAAAACTTGACAACTGTCTGACAAAAGTAGAGTAAAAATAATACGTAAGAAAAAAGAGCGAGACAAATAAGCCTTTGAGTTTCACGGAGTTCAGTGGGAGACGTCTCAATGTGCTGCTGCTCTGAAGTCAATGTTGACATTGGCTGTCCTGGCCCCAAATAATTTTCTTCAGCACTAAAAAGGGGAAGGCCGTGTGCGAGTTCCCCTCTGGTTTTTGAAGCCTCATCTTTGCTGTTTCACTAGCAGACTGAACAGCCCAGCTTCGCCTGGGGGTTACCAGAATTGAGCTCACACGTGTCCTCTGACACGTGTATTAAGCTGTGAGGAACTAGCAGAGCAAGAGATCGGTAACTTAGCATTAAAGGATCGAAGGCCAGTGTTTATGAGGTAATTGCACCCTTAAGAACTCAATGCAGAACATGGTGGTAAATTGTAAAAATAGTAACAGTCTTTATTAGAAAGAAAATAATAAATGCATAAATATATCAAACAGTCATATAGAGCAGTGGTCCTCAACCCCCGGTCCAGGGACCGGGACCGGTCCATGGATCAGTTGGTACCGGTCCACGGCTCCTCCTCGTCCCCCTCCCTGGCTGCTGCCTCGGGGGCTGCCCTGCCACTCTGATGCCGGCTCACCTTCGGTGCTCTCCGTTGGCCGCCATGGCTGGGGCTCCCCCTCTGCATGGCACTGCGCAGCTGCTGCTGCTGGAAAGCACTCAGATTGGCTGTGTACAGCCATGGCTTATATAGTTTTTGGGGAGGGGGCAATGTGAGGTGGGCTAGGTGAGCACATAATGGAATTTTCCATAGAGTAGGATGTTGGGCAATGCCCTAGTGAGGTCCAGAGATGGCTGTTGGTGGCCTTAAACAAAGGCATTAATGGGTCTAAGAAAAGGGAGCCATCATGTCTCAATAGGTTTAGCTGCTGGGTTTAGGGAAGAGTTTCCCTGGTAGAGGGGCCAAGCATGTCATTGGCGTGAGTCAAAGAAGTTTGCCTAGGAACCCCTGGGCAAACAGGCTCTAGCCGGGCCACTGGATCAGCAATATAGTGGGGTGGGGGTGGGGGTTAGGAGGAGAGCAGTATTGAGTCAGGGGATACCTGTGTCAGGAAGAGGCGGCTATTCGGGACTTGTGGCTAAGAGCAAGTTCTTTAAGATGGAGTCTGGTCCGGCTTGGCAGACTTTAACAGTGTCCTGGCTTTGGCTCAAGCCTAAACTACAGAGGGGTACCACTGGTTGTAGAAGACAGTATGCCAGTCTGTGAAGCAGGGGTCCTACCATTCTTAACATGGATTCATCAGCATTTGAGGACTAAGCAGGGTCTTCCATGGCTAGTTCTTGGATGGGAAACCACCAAGGGGCACTAGCAATTGCCTCTGCTCATCCTTTCCCAGGGTCTCTCTGTGGAAGGTGGTCACAATGAGTTCATTTTAACTTAATGGAACATTCATCTGGGCTCCTATTTTATTAATGCTAAAAAACCATTTCTCACATCTTCTGTGTGGCTGCAGGGAACCCAAATTGAGTCCAAGGATCCTGAACCCCAAATGTCTTGTTCAGCCACCATGGTCTGACTCAGTAGGAAAAAAATGTCTTCATAAACCATGATCTCCATGAGCAGGCTTGTCAGATAAATGAAGGAGCCTACTTCATTCGATATTTTCAAACCTAACCTCAGATGTTTATGGATTGTTTAGTTTATTCCGGTAATTAAACATTAACCGACCCTTCAAATGCGGCACCTGAAGACTGGAGTAGGTACCTCCCCCAGCTGAGGAGAACAATGTAGACCCGGCTTTCCCAACAAGAGTTCCATGAAACCTGGGGTTTCTTGACAGCTCTGGAAAGGTTTCTTGAATGGGTGGGCGTTAATTAATTTTTAACATATTTTAAAAATGTGTTAAATATTTATTTGGTGATATGAATATATATGGTCATATCAACTCACTCATTTCTCCCAAAATGGCCAGTGATGGGCCTGGAGGGGGTGGGAAGGGGGGGGGCCAGGTGGGCATGTCCACAGTGATGCTTCCAGCAAGGTAGGTGGGACTGAAAGAGCTCTGTTGTAAGAACAGTTCTAAGAGACCTGTGACTAGCCCAAGGTTGCCCAGCTGTAGAAAATGCTCCTAGTAACAGCACCTTGTTTATTAACAAGGCCAGGCCCAAGAAAGGTTTACAGAAAGGTTAACCCCATTTTCCACTGGTACATCAACACTTGCCAAATACTTCTTTTCCAGTCAGCATGACCTCCATCTCAGCCGCTTGACCATATCTACAAGTGTTCTAAATGTATTGGTGGGAATCCAGGTCATAGACCCTGATGAACTTGGCCAGTGGTCTTACAGACAGATTAAAAAGCACTGGGGTTAAAATGGACAATTGGGCTACCCTACACATCCAGTCCCAACTAACGCTGGCCCCGGCTCTTCCCAGTGACGTCAGAGTGGTTCTGCAGGAGTTGGACAACAGAACTCTTTGGCTGGGCTATTGATGAGGCCCACAACAGCACCAGGATCAGGTTGCCCTCCCTGCCATAGCCCCAATTCATACATCCAATGGGGATCTCTCCTCCTTCTCCAGCAAGTATAAAATCTGGGGAGTTGATGTCAGAACTGCATTTATTTGCATATTGTTTTATATATGTATTTTAACATGATGTAACCCACCTGAGTCTTACGAGCTGAGGTGGAAAATAAATAAAATAAAATAGCTACAATAAAGTCAATAAAATAACTAGCTCTCTCTCTCTTTTATAACTTTCCTCTCAACAAGAAACATATGAGACCTTGGCAACAAGCCCATGGAAGTTATGAGGAAGTTTGTGATTCACCATCCCAACCGAGTCTCACCTGGAAAGGTGTCAGCCCCAACTAGGGAGGAAGGCTGAGATCATGGTGAAGGCTGGAGAAGGAATGGGGAGAAGGAGCCATGAGTCAGCCAGAGTCAAAACCAGGCATTTCAACTATTCAAGGGTGCACATAAATCTTTCACTGTAATCATATAGAATCATAGAATCATAGAGTTGGAAGGGGCCATACAGGCCATCTAGTCCAACCCCCTGCTCAACGCAGGATCAGCCCTAAGCATCCTAAAGCATCCAAGAAAAGTGTGCATCCAACCTTTGCTTGAAGACTGCCAGTGAGGGGGAGCTCACCACCTCCTTAGGCAGCCTATTCCACTGCTGAACTACTCTGACTGTGAAAATTTTTTTCCTGATATCTAGCCTATATCGTTGTAGTTTAAACCCATTACTGCGTGTCCTCTCCTCTGCAGCCAATGGGAACAGCATCCTGCCCCCCTCCAAGTGACAACCTTTCAAACCTTTCAAATACTTAAAGAGGGCTATCATGTCCCCTCTCAACCTCCTTTTCTCCAGGCTGAACATTCCCAAGTCCCTCAACCTATCTTCATAGGGCTTGGTCCCTTGCTTGTTTTTAATGGATCGTTTGTTGCCTGAGGGGTCTTGCTGAGACTAGTGAACTTTTCTTTCTTAAAATCGTGTAAAGGAGGAGGGCTGGAGCAGCCGCTGACATGAAGGGTAGAGTCAGTGATCTGTGGGTGTCTTGTGGCTCCATCTTCCAAGGTCACAGATTTAGATACAAAGTTAGGGCAAAACTGTTCTGCCAGGCATTTCACTTGAGAGTGCACTGCCTGCTTTGAGCTGCTGCTTTTAATATTGTGGTTTTACATCCCATTTTTTCTAACTAGGACTTTCCCCCTCATTGTATACCATCTTGGCCATTAGTGACACAGGAAATGCAATACAAAAACTTAAAAATAAATACAAAGAAGCGTGGGGCATGTTTTATGGGAGACATTGGACATGCTTTTAAAAATGAGAACCAAAGCAGTGTTTGTGCATAAAACACCTAAACCAATAAAAAGAGAGAGAAGCTCCTGCCAAAATGTGCTTTCCCCTCTTTCCCCCAGTTCTTGTGCAATCTGCTCTCCATCTTCTTCCTCCCCGTACTTTCAGTCTGCCCCTAATCATCAGTCCTTCCTTGCAGCTCCCCTCCTGGTCTGTGCTAGCCAGGCCTTAGGTTCCGTTCCCAATCACCCACAGAATTTAATTTTCCTGAGTAAGCTGAACCTGCAGAAGGTGCATAGTTATATGACTGCAGAGGCAACTTCCAGCTTCTCTGGTTAAAGTATCTCTTAGTACTGAAAGGACTTCTACCCATTTCAGTGGACTGGACTGGGTTGTCCAGTCCAGGGTTTAACATCATGATGGTTCATATGACTTTCTTGGCCTTTAGAATGTCATCCATAAATCATGAGAAATATTGCCCTTTGGGTTCTAGAATGAGAGCTCAAGTCACAGGGTTCAGAAAGATGCCACACGGAATTAATGTTGCAGAGGCATGTGAGATTTTCCTTCCTTCCACAAGTGTTCTTGTGTCATAGTCAGAAGTGTACATTAGACTTTTGCAGGATTGACTTTAATCAACTCAGAGACATGAGGAGAGACATCCCAAGGACAAGAATGCTGGAAGAGAAAGGAGCCATGACAAATCCAGCAAATCCAGCAATGGTCATGAATCCAAGAAGCTTATTTGGATGAACAGAGAACTTCAAGAGGACCTAAGGGAGAAAAGGCAATGTTCAAGAAATGGAGGGAAGGATGGACTTCTTAAGAAGAGTAACTGCAGGTTACAAGGCACTGCAGGTCATCCACCAGAGAGGCCAAAGCTGGGCGTGAGCTGAGACTGGTCAGGGAAGCCCACTAGGACAAGAAAAGCTTCTTCAGATATGTGAGGTGCAAACAAGGCAATGGGGCTGCTGTTGGATGAAGATGGAGAAACTCTGATAGAGGACAGCAAGAAAGCAGAAAGACTGTGAGAACCTTCGTCAGTCGAAAATAAAAGCAAACTTGTATTGATAACCGCAAGGACAGGCTAATTGCAAGACTATCCCACTACATCAAAGATTACATCAATCATGGCAGAAAAACAGGGGTTTTTTTTTTGTACATTCTGCCCCCTAAGGCCCCCCTAGGTTACCCCCCTGAAACACTAGAGGATGGGGCAGGCTTCAGTGAGTATGCTGAATTAAAATCTGGAACCGATTTTGGCACCCTAACATGTGCTGCGTCTACCCATTCTTTGTCCCCCATGGGGAACTCCTTCCAATCTACAAAGTACTGCAGAGTCCAGAATTTGGTTCACTTCATTGTGCATGTTCTTGTCCACAAATACAGGGATGGATATTTTCGGTGAAGGATGCCACTGGTCCGGTTCAGGGGCTCTGCGCAATAGGCTGGAATGAAAAACAGGATATACATTCGTATAAGTCTTAGAAAAAGAGTTGGTTTTTATATGCCGCTTTTCTCTATCTGAAGGAGTCTCAAAGTGGCTTACAATTGCCTTCCCTTTCCTTTCCTGACAACAGACTCCCTGATAAGGAGGGAAGGCTGAGAGAGCCCTGATATAACTGCTCGTTTAGAACAGTTTTGTCAAAACAGTTTAATCAGTGCCCTGGCAAGCCCAAGCTCACCCAGCTGGCTGCATGTGGGCAGAATCAAACCGGTTCGCCAGATTAGAGGTTCGTGCTTCTAACGACACCAAGCTGGAATTAGGAAGCTCTAATTCCACAGTCACATTGTTAACCACTCTGGACATTTTAAACAGCCCCACAAATCATGGGCTAAGCTCACAGGAGGGTTGCTGATATCGCTTTGTAGAAAGATACACTATGTGCCCCACCTTCCAAGGGGGTAAATGGCTGCAGTGCTTATCTGCAAGGCATTTATAGTCCTCTTTGGCTGCATCAAGAGAAGCTACTATGTCCAGCCAAGCTTCTTGGATGCTGACAGCCCATTTTTTCAGGTCTGAGGAACTGTCAAGGTCTGGGGTCTGGGTGGGGGATGCCAACTGATTGGTCCCATACACCAGGGGTAGGCAACCTGTGGTCCTCCAGATGCCCATGGACTACAATCCCCATGAGCCCCTGCCAGCATTTGCAGATGCAGGGGCTCATGGGGATTGTAGTCCATGGACATCTGGAGGGCCACAGGTTGACTACCCCTGCTGTACACCACTTCAAAAGGAGAGACCCCTGTACTAGTGTGAACGCCATTATTGTATGCAAACTCCACTAGAGGAAATAGGCTGGCCCAGTCGGTCTATTGATAGTTACTAAAACAGCACAAGCATTCCTCCAAGATCTGATTAACTCTTTCTCTTTGTCCATTAATCTTGGGCTGATACTCCAAGATAAGAGATTGCTCCACTCCTAGTAATTTGAGTAGCTCCTGCCAGAACTTGAAAACGAACTGTGACTCTCTGTCGGAAAGATAATGTTTAGGAATTCCATGTAGTATATACATGTGTTAAACGAACAGCGAAGTTAATTTCTGGGTGGTGGGTATCAAGGTACAGGGGATGAAGTGTGCTTGTTTCAAAAACATGTTGAATACCACCAAAATGACCATTTTACCCTAGCTGGAGGGAAGGTCTATGATAAAATCCATGGGAATGTCTCTCCAGGATGCTGCTTGTGTCCCCAAGGGGTGAAGCAGACCTCTGGGTTTCCATCCCCCCACCCATTCGCTTAGGAGGCAAACTGGACAACCTTATGCATAAATCTCAACATCTTTTTGCATTAAGGGCCACCAATAATGTCTGTGAACCAAATGTAACATTTTTGCAAAGTCAAACTGTCCCGCAGCTTTTGAATCACAGCATAATTTTAGGACCTCTTGGCAAGTAGCCGCCAGAACATAAAGGCGATCCCCCTTACAAAACAGCCACTCCTTTTCCTCAAGTCCAGAGCATAGGGATGGGAATTCCACCCCCCCCCCCCCAAATCCTTTTGCAACCAACCACCAGAGGAGGCTTGTAGCTGCGCAGCCCAGCTCCGGGTTACAGCGGCTAGTCCTAGGTGGGAGGGGCGAAACAAGGAATCTACAACCAGGCCTGCCTTGCTTTCATGTTCGGTTGGCAGGACAAAGCGTCAGTGAGGAAATTTAACTTACCGAGAAGGTGTTTCAGGGTGAACGAGAACTGTGAGAAAAATTCCACCCACCAGATCTGTTTGGTGGATAAATTTTAGGGCTTCTGCAAGGCTTGCAAGTTTTTATGGTCAACAACATATTGTTGGCATAAAAAATAAGACAAATCAGAATACAGTCAATTAATTCTTAAGTTCACGCAGCTTAATTGCCATTTGTAAGAATTCAACCACTTTATCAATTGTATCTGGATCCTGATTGGAGAGAAGGAACTGTACCTTGCATTTATCAGAGTAGCCCATACATTTAACTAGGAGTGAGTCTAGAGCTTTAGCCTGAATGGCATTGTATATGGGGCAGTAAAAAAAAAGTGCTGTATGGCTTCTATAGAACCTACAAGTACAACGATAGATATAGGGGGAAAAATTCACAGTCAGAGTAGTTCAGCAGTGGAATAGGCTGCCTAAGGAGGTGGTGAGCGCCCCCTCACTGGAAGTCTTCAAGCAAAGGTTGGATACACACTTTTCTTGGATGCTTTAGGATGCTTAGGGCTGATCCTGCATTGAGCAGGGGGTTGGACTAGATGGCCTAGATGGCCCCTTCCAACTCTATGATTCTATGATCCTGCGTTGAGCAGGGGGTTGGACTAGATGGCCTAGATGGCCCCTTCCAACTCTATGATTCTATGATTCTATGACACATCTTTCTTTTTTACAAAGAGGATCGCTGCAGTCATGTGCGAAGATGTGGGTCAAATAAGTCACTGGATCAAGTTTTTGTCTTGAAATTTTTGCAACTCTTTTATTTTTTGAGGGGTCATGGTATAAATCTTGGCTTTGGGTAAGGGCTCCCCAAGTTTCAAGTCAATCACACAGTCAGTTTTTTCTTGGGGGGGGGAGCTTATCACATTCCCATTCCTCAAAAGCATCATGCAAGTCCCACTAGTCTTCAGAGTGGTTTTCCCAATCTTCCTGCCCCACCCCGCCAAGGTAAATCCCTGCTGGGTCACAAGAGGGGTCCCAGGTCTCATGCCGTGGGGCAGGAGCCCAGCAATGGTCCCAACAGCCCGTGTCATTAAAGGTTAATATCCTGGCCCTCCAACATATACTGAAATCATGTTTCCACAACCAGGCCAACCCTAGCACAAACGGGAATGCTGCCCCCGGATCTAGGACAGGGTGGATTCTTTCCCAATGTTCCTCAATGTCCGGGTTGAGGGGGTCATGTGATGGATCACTGCTCCCCCCTATTGAGAAATGCCTGTCCATTGGAGGAAATGATTAGAGGACTAGAAAACAGAATTATTACTCTGACCCAAAGTAAGAAAGGGGAGGAGTTCATAGTCCAGAGCTCTGCAACATGGAATAAAGAGAATACAACCAGTCCTGAAGAGGACAAGGAGATTGACCACAATAGGGAGCCTCTGCAGGCAGTTCGGAAAAAGACTGAACGGCGAAGGGCGAGACAGTTCTCGGGGCATTTGGAGCTCCAGAATAGATTTCAGGCCCTTGCAGAGGAGGTGCAAGGGTCAACGAGGGAAGACGTCCCAAAACAAAGTCCAAGACAAAGGGAAGAGGCCACGGGGACAGAAGGAAATGGAGTTGAGAAGGAAAAAAAAAGGAGAGTACTGGTAATTGGAGACTCCCTGCTAAGAGGAATGGATCGCTATGTGGCTGGGCCCAACCCCCTAACCCGAGAGGTGTGTTGCTTGCCAGGGGCGAAAATTAAAGATGTTTCAGAAAGGCTGCCCAAACTCCTCAAATCTACGGATCGCTACCCATTTGTGATGGTCCATGTGGGAACGAATGACATGTCCCTGAATACAATCACTCCTATTAAAAAAGACTATCAAGATCTGGGGAGGAAGCTCAAGCAAATGGGGGCACAAGTGGTATTCTCTTCAATCTTGCCTGTCAAGGGAAGAGGAATGCATCGGGAGAGGAAGATAATGGAGGTGAATCACTGGCTGCGTAGTTGGTGCCGGCAGGAGAGATTTGGTTTCTGGGACCATGGGATAGGCTTTCTTGAGGAAGGCCTACTAGCACCTGATGGACTGCACTTATCGAAACTGGGGAAGAATGTGTTTGGCAGGAACCTGGGGAGATTCATCAGGAGAGCTTTAAACTAAAGCCACTAGGGGAAGGAGACGATCAACATAGGGAGTGTATGGAAGGAAAACTATCGGAGGCAGCCCAACTGGCAAGGCCAGCTCATAGGGAACCAAAAGTAAAAGGATTCAGTTGTCTTTATACTAACGCCCGAAGCATGGGCAATAAAAAGGAAGAGCTGGAACTTCTCATGCTGATGGAAAGGTATGATCTAGTAGGCATCACAGAAACTTGGTGGAATGATTCTCATGACTGGAATGTAATGGTGGATGGATATGAACTGTTCAGAAAAAACAGAATAGATCGAAGAGGTGGAGGAGTGGCACTGTATGTGAGGAAAGGGCTTACCTGTCAGGAAATGCTAGTGAAGGAGAGCATATCTGCAGTGGAAAGCATCTGGGTGAAAATAAGCGAGGGGAAAACAAACAGTGTGGTGGTTGGTGTCTGCTACCGACCGCCTGACCAACGAGAGGATGTGGATGCTGCACTTTGTGAGCAGCTTGAGAAAATATCCAAACGGCAGGACCTTGTCATCACGGGTGACTTCAATTTCCCAGATATGTGCTGGGAACCGAACTCTGCGAAGCGTCCTCAGTCATGCAACTTTCTGACCTGCCTGGCTGACAATTTCATTTATCAAATGGTAGATGAACCCACAAGAGGTTCATCCATACTGGACTTAATACTGACCAACAGGCAAGAGTTGATGGATGAGGTGAAGGAGGTGGGGACCCTAGGGGGAAGTGACCATGTCCTCATAGAATTCCTTTTGAGATGGGGAGCCAAGGAAGCTTGTAGCCAGATGCGGATGTTGGATTTTCGTAGGGCAAACTTTAATAAACTCAGAGACATGATGAGTGTCATACCATGGACGAGAATGCTGGAAGGGAAGGGAGCATGTGAAAGGTGGGCGCTACTCAAACAAGAGCTATTGCATGCTCAATCAATGACTATTCCAGAAATACGAAAACACTGCAGGAGCTCTAAGAAGCCTATTTGGATGAACAGAGAACTTCAAGAGGAACTAAGAAAGAAAAGGAAAATGTTCAGGAAATGGAAGGAAGGATAGAGCTCTAAAGAAGAGTACCTACAGGTTACTAGGCACTGTAGATCAATCATCAGAAAGGCCAAAGCTGAGAGTGAGCTAAGATTGGCCAGGGAAGCCCATTGTAACAAGAAAAGATTTTTCAGTTATGTGAGGAGCAAACGTAAAGTCAAGGAGGCAATAGGCCCACTGTTGGGTGCAGATGGACAAACTCTAAAGAAAGATGCAGAGAAAGCAGAAAGGCTTAGTGCCTATTTTACATCAGTTTTTTCCCACAGGTCAAAGTGTTTAGGCACATCTAGAGATGGCTGTAGCCAAAGGATAGTGTCCGGGTGGCAGGTTAACATGGATAGAGAGGTGGTCGAGAGGCATTTAGCTGCACTGGATGAGTTCAAATCCCCTGGTCCAGATGAAATGCACCCGAGAGTATTCAAAGAACTTTCCAGAGAACTTGCACAGCCCTTGTCCATCATCTTTGGAACTTCTTTAAGGACTGGAGATGTCCCGGAGGACTGGAAAAGAGCAAACGTTATTCCGATCTACAAAAAAGGGAGGAGGGATGACCCAGGAAACTACAGACCAGTGAGTCTGACCTCTGTTGTGGGTAAGATAATAGAGCAGATATTAAAGGGAGCGATCTGCAAACATCTGGAGGACAATTTGGTGATCCAAGGAAGTCAGCATGGATTTGTCTCCAACAGGTCCTGCCAAACCAACCTAGTTTCTTTTTTTGACCAAGTAACAGGTTTGCTGGATCGGGGAAATTCGGTTGATGTCATTTACTTGGATTTTAGTAAAGCTTTTGACAAGGTTCCCCATGATGTTCTGATGGATAAGTTGAAGGACTGCAATCTGGATTTTCAGATAGTCAGGTGGATAGGGAATTGGTTAGAGAACCGCACTCAAAGAGTTGTTGTCAATGGTGTTTCATCAGACTGGAGAGAGGTGAGTAGCGGGGTACCTCAGGGCTCGGTGCTCGGCCCGGTACTTTTTAACATATTTATTAATGATCTAGATGTGGGGGTGGAGGGACTACTCATCAAGTTTGCAGATGACACCAAATTGGGAGGACTGGCAAATACTCCGGAAGATAGAGACAGAGTTCAACGAGATCTGAACACAATGGAAAAATGGGCAAATGAGAACAAGATGCAATTCAATAAAGATAAGTGTAAAGTTCTGCATCTGGGTCAGAAAAATGAAAAGCATGCCTACTGGATGGGGGATACGCTTCTAGGTAGCACTGTGTGTGAACGAGACCTTGGGGTACTTGTGGATTGTAAACTAAACATGAGCAGGCAGCGTGATGCAGCGGTAAAAAAGGCAAATGCCATTTTGGGCTGTATCAACAGAGGCATCACATCAAAATCACAAGATGTCATAGTCCCATTGTATACAGCACTGGTCAGACCACACCTGGAGTACTGTGTGCAGTTCTGGAGGCCTCACTTCAAGAAGGACGTAGATAAAATTGAAAGGGTACAGAGGAGAGCGACGAAGATGATCTGGGGCCAAGGGACCAAGCCCTATGAAGATAGGTTGAGGGACTTGGGAATGTTCAGCCTGGAGAAAAGGAGGTTGAGAGGGGACATGATAGCCCTCTTTAAGTATTTGAAAGGTTGTCACTTGGAGGAGGGCAGGATGCTGTTTCTGCTGGCTGCAGAGGAGAGGACACGCAGTAATGGGTTTAAACTTCAAGTACAACGATATAGGCTAGATATCAGGAAAAAGTTTTTCACAGTCAGAGTAGTTCAGCAGTGGAATAGGCTGCCTAAGGAGGTGGTGAGCTCCCCCTCACTGGCAGTCTTCAAGCAAAGGTTGGATACACACTTTTCTTGGATGCTTTAGGATGCTTTGGGCTGATCCTGCGTTGAGCAGGGGGTTGGACTAGATGGCCTGTATGGCCCCTTCCAACTCTATGATTCTATGATTCTATGATTCTATGATCTGCACAAATTAAATGGGTTATTGCAACTCCTCTAAGCCCACCCCAAGAGCACGAACCATCTCAGGATTAAGGTGAATGCATGTGTACCCCCAGTCTAGGACTCCTTGAACCCGTACCCCCACTCCTGTCCTCAGGTCTGACAAAGTCACAGGGATTAGCAGGAGGCGATGGGACTTTAAAAAAAATTATCCTTAACACTTTGCTTGTCCTGTATTTGAGAAACAAATATAGTTTCCTGGGCGGAGACTATTGGGGGCCTGTCCAGGCTGTCCAGACATTACTTCCTGTCCCCGGAGGCCTTCTGACTGGCCAGCCCCACTCAGGCCCACTCCCCACAAACCCAGCAATGCCACTTACCTTCATTTTGCTGTTGGGCATCTTCAGGGATGGAGGTTGGCTTCTGGGAGCCTCCCAAGGACAGCAGGCGGAGGCACCTACCTGCCCTAGCCCAGCCAACACTCAGAGGCTGGGTTGTGGCCTTGGGGGGGGGGGGGTGAAGGAACTGCCTGCACTGGTATGGCTGTGTGTGTGTGCAGATGAGTGTGGGCAAATGAGAACAAGATGCAATTTAATAAAGATAGGTGTAAAGTTCTGCATCTGGGTCAGAAAAATGAAAAGCATGCCTACTGGATGGGAGATACGCTTCTAGGTAACACTGTGTGTGAACGAGACCTTGGGGTACTTGTGGATTGTAAACTAAACATGAGCAGGCAGTGTGATGCAGCGGTAAAAAAGGCAAATGCCATTTTGGGCTGTATCAACAGAGGCATCACATCAAAATCACAAGATGTCATAGTCCCATTGTATACGGCACTGGTCAGACCACACCTGGAGTACTGTGTGCAGTTCTGGAGGCCTCACTTCAAGAAGGACGTCGATAAAATTGAAAGGGTACAGAGGAGAGGTGCAGGTGTGTCTCTCCTGGGCTATGGGCTTTGGCAAGCCCTTACCAGCAACTGTTGGTATTTTGGAGTGCAGACAGACAGACCAGCATGGGTCCTGTGAGTCTGGAAAGTGCAGGAAGGTCCCCTTGGGCCAGGACTGACCAGTTGGGAGGGGCAAAGGTGCCCCCCGACCCGCCCACTCCCCAATATCAGCCATCTTTGGCCCATGCCCGCCATTGCCACGCTGCCCACTGACACGCCAGGTAGGTCCCTAGGCCCCGGTGTCGGCAGGCAGGCGGAAGGTGGGAGCCGGGCGGGTGGGGGGGAGGGCTTGGCTAGCCCAGGCTGGGGGTGCCTTCCCAGGCAGCAGGGAAGGCCTGTGGCTGCCAGAAATCGTCGTGGCTCACTTTTCACTTTTCATTGCTCAAGGGTGTTTGGTCGATTTCTCTGGCCCGCCACGCCTCCACCATCTCCATGATGCAGAAACAGGCCTCCCTTCCCCCTGAGAGGCACACCCATCCCAACTGGCTTGCTTGCCCCATGTCTGCTCTCAGCCTTCTCAGAAAAACTGGACCTTGGTGGCTCCATTCCATTAGTAGACCTTGGCTGCCAGGCAGCAGAACTCGGTAGCATATCGGGAGTCAGTTCTTGTGTCCTGACGCAGGCTTCTCAGCTGTTCATGGGATGGTCGGCCTGCAGAGGGTCTTCAAAATGCGCCCTAAGGGCTCGCATGAACAGGTCGTAATCCAACGGCTCAGGTGCCTCCATGTCAAACAGGCCCATATACCAGTTGGCTGCCGCCTTTTTCAGGAAGGTTTTGCCACCCCATCCGGGGACAACTGGTCCTACATGTGGGTCTGCACCTGGACCAGGAAAAAGGATAACTTCTAAGCTAATCCATCAAAAAGGACCCACAGTAATGGGCTTAACCCTGATTTCAGCTACATATCAGGAAAAAATGGTTCACAGTCATAGTTCAGCAGTGGTTGCCTAAGGAGGTGGGGAGTCCCCCCTCACTGGTGGTCTTTAGGCTGATCCTGCATTGAGCAGGGGGTGGGACTAGATGGCCTATATGGCCCCTTCCAACTCTATGATTCTAAACAAAACATGTTCCAGCCAGTTACTTATCCAGAGATTCAATGCAAAATCTTTTCTGTATCTCCAACAGATAACAAAATGGAAAATAACAGCACAGAGACTAAAGAGAAAAATGGCATCAAGGTTCAAGATAATCCAGTAGTGAAAACAAAAGTGGTAAGTGATACTCCCACCCACCCCGCATTTAAAAATAATTAAACATGCAAACACAACTTTGGGAATCCAGGGATGCTCTGTTTGCTAGTCAAATACTAGTCAAATGTTTTGCCTTGGGTTTGGCTGTGTGAGCCTCTGGTTATCAGGGTGTGTACATCCATTTTATTTCTATCGCTTTCATTATTTTAATGTATTAAATGATTTATAATTATACTTATTTTCTGCCCCATCCCCTGAAACTTGGGAGGATTACATCATAATAAAATCACATATAAAAATATACAGATAAAAACACATTAAAGTCGGCCATTGCCTAGATCTTGTAAACTGACTTTGAAGTGTTCCCGGCACATGATGGCTTGCGGTTTTGATAAATATACAGCGTTCGTAAGCTGTCTTGGATATCTTAGCAAACAAAAAAGGGAGTGTAGATCTTTTTAAAAAGTGGAAATTAACAGAAATCCTAAACTTCTTTCTGGTGCTTCCCAGCAAATCTGGAATCTTGTATAATAGTACGGAGTTACTTTGCAAGCAGATCCCAAATGGTACAGTGATTTTAGAAGTAGGCTGTACTTTAAAAAGTTTGTCAGTAGCCTTGTGGGTCTTTGTATTTTGATTCTGTTTCCCAGTGGCTGATGGTATTTCCACCAGCAGGAGAAGAAACTTCCTCCCCACCCCCCTTGGCATCTATGCTGTTTTGAGATGGGTCTGCCAACTCCTCTGGGGGCACAATTTTAGAGGGCAGGGTAATACAAATGCTAATTATATCTAATCATAAGTTATTATCCTGTGAATGACATTAACTCCCAGTATTCAGAGAACACAATTCAAAGCAATCGACAGAAAATGTTTTAAGTGCAGGCCGAGGATCTAAAATTTGGTCAAAACAAGAAACAAAATGGCACACGCCTTTTGTAGTGGCAGGCAGGCGTAAAAATTCAGGAGATACAGCATCTTCCCCTGTTCCACCCACATGTTAGTAGTGGTAATGAAATCAGAAGTGCCTCATTTGAGGGCTGTAGAATAACATTCTAGGCCACATTCTGAGATAAGAAAAGTGGGATCCTGCCTTTTGTATGAATTATGCAGACTGTGCTAATTTATATAGCATGTTGTATAATTCATTCTGGCTCTGAGAGCCATGAAGGGCACTGACACACACACACACACACACACACACACACAACGTTATTCAGTTGGGCCTCTGAGTATATTGACTGGGCTATAAATGAAGAATATCCTGATTCAGTGACACAAACAGAGTATAAATAAAATCAGCCAGCTCACTAAATTGTCACATTAACAGAGCGGGTAGCTCTGTTGGTCTGAAGCAGCAGAACAACATTTGAGTCCAGTGGCACCTTTAAGAGTAACAAAGTTTTATGCAAAGTGTAAGTTTTCATGTACTCCCACATAGAATCATAGAATCATAGAATCATAGAATCATAGAGTTGGAAGGGGCCATACAGGCCATCTAGTCCAACCCCCTGCTCAACGCAGGATTAGCCCTAAGCATCCTAAAGCATCCAAGAAAAGTGTGTATCCAACCTTTGCTTGAAGACTGCCAGTGAGGGGGAGCTCACCACCTCCTTAGGCAGCCTATTCCACTGCTGAACTACTCTGACTGAGAAAAACTTTTTCCTGATATCTAGCCTATATCGTTGTACTTGAAGTTTAAACCCATTACTGCGTGTCCTTTCCTCTGCAGCCAGCAGAAACAGCATCCTGCCCTCCTCCAAGTGACAACCTTTCAAATACTTAAAGAGGGCTATCATGTCCCCTCTCAACCTCCTTTTCTCCAGGCTGAACATTCCCAAGTCCCTCAACCTATCTTCATAGGGCTTGGTCCCTTGCCCCAGATCATCTTCGTCGCTCTCCTCTGTACCCTTTCAATTTTATCTACGTCCTTCTTGAAGTGAGGCCTCCAGAACTGCACACAGTACTCCAGGTGTGGTCTGACCAGTGCCGTATACAATGGGACTATGACATCTTGTGATTTTGATGTGATGGCTCTGTTGATACAGCCCAAAATGGCATTTGCCTTTTTTACCGCTGCATCACACTGCCTGCTCATGTTTAGTTTACAATCCACAAGTACCCAAGGTCTCGTTCACACACAGTGCTACCTAGAAGCGTATCCCCCATCCAGTAGGCATGCTTTTCATTTTTCTGACCCAGATGCAGAACTTTACACTTATCTTTATTAAATTGCATTTGCCCATTTTTCCATTGTGTTCAGATCTCGTTGAACTCTGTCTCTATCTTCCGGAGTATTTGCCAGTCCTCCCAATTTGGTGTCATCTGCAAACTTGATGAGTAGTCCCTCCACCCCCTCATCTAGATCATTAATAAATATGTTAAAAAGTACCGGGCCGAGCACCGAACCCTGAGGTACCCCGCTACTCACCTCTCTCCAGTCTGATGAAACACCATTGACAACAACTCTTTGAGTGCGGTTCTCTAACCAATTCCCTATCCACCTAACGATCTGAAAATCCAGATTGCAGTCCTTCAACTTATCCATCAGAACATCATGGGGAACCTTGTCAAAAGCTTTACTAAAATCCAAGTAAATGACATCAACCAAATTTCCCCGATCCAGCAAACCTGTTACTTGGTCAAAAAAGGAAACTAGGTTGGTCTGGCAGGACCTGTTGGAGACAAATCCATGCTGACTTCCTTGGATCACCAAATTGTCCTCCAGATGTTTGCAGATCGCTCCCTTTAATATCTGCTCCATTATCTTCCCCACAACAGAGGTCAGACTCACTGGTCTGTAGTTTCCCGGGTCATCCTTCCTCCCTTTTTTGAAGATCGGAATAACGTTTGCTCTTTCCCAGTCCTCCGGGACATCTCCAGTCCTTAAAGAGGTTCCGAAGATGATGGACAAGGGCTGTGCAAGTTATCTGGAAAGTTCTTTGAGTACTCTCGGGTGCATTTCATCTGGACCAGGGGATTTGAACTCATCCAGTGCAGCTAAATGCATCTCGACCACCTCTCTATCCATGTTAACCTGCCACCCAGACACTATCCTTTGGCTACAGCCATCTCTAGATGTGCCTAAACACTTTGACCTGTGGGAAAAAACAGATGTAAAATAGGCACTAAGCCTTTCTGCTTTCTCTGCATCTTTCTTTAGAGTTTGTCCATCCGCACCCAACAGCAGGCCTATTGCCTCCTTTACTTTACGTTTGCTCCTCACGTAACTGAAAAATCTTTTCTTGTTACAATGGGCTTCCCTGGCCAATCTTAGCTCACTCTCAGCTTTGGCCTTTCTGATGATTGATCTACAGTGCCTAGTAACCTGTAGGTACTCTTCTTTAGAGCTCTGTCCTTCCCTCCATTTCCTGAACATTTTCCTTTTCTTTCTTAGTTCCTCTTGAAGTTCTCTGTTCATCCAAATAGGCTTCTTAGAGCACCTGCAGTGTTTTCGTATTTCTGGAATAGTCATTGATTGAGCATGCAATAGCTCTTGTTTGAGTAGCGCCCACCCTTCACATGCTCCCTTCCCTTCCAGCATTCTCGTCCATGGTATGACACTCATCATGTCTCTGAGTTTATTAAAGTTTGCCCTACGAAAATCCAACATCCGCGTCTGGCTACAAGCTTCCTTGGCTCCCAATCTCAAAAGGAATTCTATGAGGACATGGTCACTTCCCCCTAGGGTCCCCACCTCCTTCACCTCATCCACCAACTCTTGCCTGTTGGTCAGTATTAAGTCCAGTATGGCTGAACCTCTTGTGGGTTCATCTACCATTTGATAAATGAAATTGTCAGCCAGGCAGGTCAGAAACTTGCATGACTGAGGACGCTTCGCAGAGTTTGTTTCCCAGCACACATCTGGGAAATTGAAGTCACCCATGATGACAAGGTCCTGCCGTTTGGATATTTTCTCAAGCTGCTCACAAAGTGCAGCATCCACATCCTCTCGTTGGTCAGGCGGTCGGTAGCAGACACCAACCACCACACTGTTTGTTTTCCCCTCGCTTATTTTCACCCAGATGCTTTCCACTGTAGATATACTCTCCTTCACTAGAATTTCCTGACAGGTAAGCCCTTTCCTCACATACAGTGCCACTCCTCCACCTCTTCGATCTATTCTGTTTTTTCTGAACAGTTCATGGGACAATGTCCTCAGGGACAATGAAATGGGAATTAGCAGTCCATACCTATAGGCAGAGGATGGGCCCTAAATTAGTTCACAGCATAACAAAGGGCCTCATAGGAAAAATAAGCTAAGTGTATAATAAGGTTATCATTTGTTTGGGTTCAACACTGGGGGGGGGACATGGTAAAGGAAATAAAAATATCAAGATTACAGACTAATAGACAGATGCATCCCCAGTTGTAGAAAACTGAGATTAATTAATAGAGAACCTGTCACTTCACTCTGTCCCTCTCCAGCATGGAGACATCCCCACAGGTATGCAGTTATGGCTTGAGTAATTTGCCCATATAAATACAAAACAAAAATTAACATAGTCCTAGTGTCATAAGAAACAAAATGTTTTCATAACTAATCCTGCAATTTTATAAGTAAACAATGATTTATATAGCCTTTCTCAATCTTTTTACTGTTGAGAAATCCCTGAAATATATTTCAGGCTTTGAGAAAAAAATTAACTCCCACCTAATTGGCAAAACCCGTCTGAGGCCTTTGCAAAACCCCAGGATTTCACAAAACTCTGCTTACAAGAACCTGATTTACCATAACAATTCTGTAATTCCTCAATATATATAAATACTAATGCCACACAGAGATTGCTCATAGTAGCTCAGAGAAAACATGAGGGGAAATTCCCTGTACATACTTACCATTCCAGAACACAAGGAACAGAGCCCAACATTCCAGAAATTTCTTGAACTATCAGAAGACTTTCTTAATGTTTGCGGCTAAGCTATTTTAATCAGCAATACATTTTCCCAAACAGCATGGATTCAATCTCTCAGAGCTGGCAGATCATTATAATGTGGAATTATAATGTATAATGGTAGCAGAATCACAATTGCTGATTAAATAACTGAATCAAAAGCCTGCATCAAGCCTTTGAGTGAAGGGACCTCTGCAAACGCACCCTTTCCCGTGCAGACAGTGGGCCCACCCGGACGGACCACATTCTTTCCCAAAAGATTGTAGCAGTGGGGATTTGGAAGACATTGGAGTCCAGCAGGAGGAAGCCTGGAAAGTGGACCCTTAGAAGAAGACATCCTGTGAAGCCTTCAAAAAAGTGCTTAGATGGGGGAGTCCCTCGGCAGGCTGCCTGGGCTTTGAGCGCCATCATGCACGCACTTGGAAGCCCATCCCGACATGCCAGCCCCGTCTAAATCGCACACCATGAGCTATAAGGCACTCGGTCCTGCCCTCCCTGGTCATCTTGCTCCCAATGGCCAGCCACTTCCCAGGTCCGCCTGACCCTGGCCAGAGCAATGTGGTGGTGAAGAGTGGCAGCCTCCAATCTGGAGAGCTTCCCCACTCCTCCTTCCTGTGCTGCCAGCTGGGTGCCCTGGGCCAGTCCAGGTTCTCTCAGAGTGGTTCTTGCAGAAGAGTTTCTCCCTTGCAGGGTGTCTGTTGTGGGGAAAGGAAGAGAAGGGGATGGGGTGCTGCTTTGAGACTCCTTTGGAGAGTAAAACCCAGACCTTGTGCTTAGATGTCCTAACCAGACTCCCATCCACAGGCTAATGGTCCCAATGCCATTTTAGCCCCAATGGGACCCCTCACTGTGTTCACAGCCACTGAGCAGGCTCACCCCCTTGTCTCGCTCTCTGAGTGCCTGTGGCTCGGGCTCCCTGTTTTCCAGCCAGCTCCTCAAGGTCCCAGTTGTCCCTTGGCTTTCTTGGAGGCCCTGCCAGGTGGCTCCCACCCCCAGAGGAGTTTCAGTGCTCCAGGTTAGATGCAGCCTTCTGTTCTACCCAATGTTGTCTCCATACATCCAACAGGCCTCTGGGCCTCCCGTGAAGATTCATGGGAGCAGACTTGCTTCACCAGATGCAGATTAAGTCTGGCCTGTCTGGACCCAACATGCTCTCCGAAAGGGACCAGGAGGCCAACGCCATCTAGCAGGTTCCCCCTGGAAAGGCCGTCCAGGACACCGAGGTCTCAATGGCTGTGGCAAAGAGCAGTCTTTTGCTGGGCAAACAGGCCCTCAAAGCCCATTTTGTTTGCACAGATAGTTCAAACCCAAAGAAATTTAGAGGAAGGCAAAGAGTTCATTCAGAATCTGGGTCGAAACTGCAGCTTTACTTCCAAATTGAAGCCATGCCGCAGAATAGCCCTGTATTGCCTGCATAAGAAGAAATGATGCTTCTCAAGAAGAAGTAAGAAGAAATGATGCTTCTCAAGATGCTTCCTGGGGCTCGGGAAAGCTCATGCCACATGTACCGTGTTGGGGTTTTAAGTGCCGCAAAACTCTTTGTTGTGCCAAAACCGTTTTAACAGGGCTAGCGCTCCAGATTTTTAGTTTATCTCAGTTTTTCCCTGCTAGTATGGGATATAACCCAGAGGCAAAAACCTTCAGCGGCTTTCTGGCTACATAATGTGCCAGGAGAGGAGAACCAGAGAGGGCTGCAGAGAGACACAAAGCCTGATCACACAAGAATGGGGGGGGGGGGGCTTGTTGCATTTGAAGGTCTTGGGACCAGAGACAAGAGAACATTGTGTCAAGGGGGACAGAGAGCTCTGGTAACTGTCTCTCCCCATAGCACATCACCAGGTTCCCTTACGTAAACTCCTTGTGGTTTTATAATGTCCTAATTAAGATTGGGAGACTTAAAAGGCAGGAATTTAGTTTTGCACGCTACATGTCTTGACACCGTCAGTTATAAAACACTTCAGGGGCGTGTCAAGGTCGTTGCCCCAAGGACCGTGCAAGCGTTTCAATGCAGTTCCTCTAACAACTCCCCTGCCTGTTAAAAATGTTTATTACACTAACAATTTAAACAGAAAGGAGCTACTTCAGTGTGGTGGGGTGAAAAATGTGTCCAGTCTCCATTGGGACAAATTGCAAGCTGAACTGTAGCCAAGTTATCAAAACTTTTAAGGATGGGATACTCTGCAGGATGCAACCAGATTCACTGGAAAGTTTCTGCAGGAGCAGAAAAGCACCTGTTTTGCTCTGCCAAACCTCCAGGGAAGGCTACAGAGTTGGGGATATGGCCGGTACGGTCTGCACAAGCATGGCTAGCCCCCCCTCCATATGCTAAGAGGCCTCTGGCAAGACAGGCTGGTCAATGCTGACAGTGACCTAAATCAGTGGTCCTTAGCCATGCCCCCCCCCCCCCGACACATTGCCTGCCAAGGAGTGGGTGCGGATTCACTTTCTGCCTGGAATAGTTTAAACCCATTCTTGGACCCGCAGAAACAGGTTTCAACTATAGTTAGAACGATACCAGCTAGACACAATGGAAAATTTTTCAGTCTGAGTAGCTCAGCCGTGGAATGGGCTAGGGAGGTGAGGAACTCCCCCTCACTGGCAGTCTTCAAGCAGCAGCTGGACAGATCCTTCTCCTGGATGCTTGAGGCTGATTCTGCATTGAGCAGGGGGTGGGACTAGATGGCCTGTGTGGCCCCTTCCCAGTCTAGGATTCTAGGAGTCCAGTTCAGCAGTGGAAGGGGCTGCCTCAGGAGGTGGGGAGCTCCCCCTCGCTGGTGGTCTTCAAGCAGCGGCTGGACAGATCCTTCTCCTGGATGCTTGAGGCTGATTGTCAAGCGCTAAAAGAACTCACAACAAAAACTTCTATAATAAGAAAGATTTAATGGAAGTACTCTAGTCACTGTAACTCAAGAAGTCAAATCTACCCCACGATAGAACTGCAAGCCCTTTTCAATACAATTCTCCTGCCCAAAACTTGAATGTTCCCAAGGGGAGGGTGCCCTCATCCCCAGGTGTCAGCCCAGGCATCCTGCCAGGGGTGCTACAATTCACAAGTCCTTGGACTGGCCGCGCCTATTGACAAGATACAATGTTGTTGTTACAAAAAGCAGAGCTAGCGAGCAGGGATCAAAGGACAAACAGTTCAGAGCACTACAGCACTACAAATCATGATAACATGGAAACAGAAAGTAAGCTTCGGTTACATAGAGAGGAGGCTTTGGTTACATAAAAAGCCTGGGAAAGAATAATGGAATACAGACAAAATGGGGTAACCCCTGTTCATGGACAAAACATGGCAGAGAGCAGGCACTGATCCTGACACTGATCCTGCCTTGAGCAGGGGGCTGGACTAGAGGGCCTGGATGGCCCCTTCCCACTCTAGGATTCTATGATTCTAAATGCTGAAAACTATTTGAGGGGTCACCTGGGTTTGCAGAATTATAGTTTCCCCTTTCCTTTTTTACATATCTCCAGTCAGGGAGATGGGAGCCTTTGAATCAGCCCTCCACTATCTTCCTCAAGGTCTTTAGCCTGCCTGGTACATGCAGCTGTGTGCGATTGTTTGGGCTGAACGATAAGGACTTACAATGGCCAGGAACAGAACGTGAAGGTTGCTGGAACAAAAGTCCTTTTGCAGATGCGGGAGGGAAGGGGAGCTGGTTGCCGAGGCGGTCTGTGGCGAAATTTTGACTTAACTGTAGGCTCCAATGATGTCCTTCAGCTGTTTATGGCCAGTTATATTTTGTAGGCTGTCTTTTATCCTCTGGGAGAGATACCAAGGGAAAAACAGTATTCTTGGCCCTGCTTTGGATCGTGCCTGGCCTTTTTGCACTGCTGTACAAATAAATACTGACAGGTTTCATTTTCCTGGGCTCCAAGATCACTGCAGATGGGGACTGCAGCAAAGAAATTAAAAGACGCTTGCTCCTGGGGAGGAAAGCTATGGCAAATCAAGACAGCATCCTAAAAAGCAGAGACATCACCCTGCCAACAAAAGTGTGTTTAGTCAAGGCTATGGTCTTCCCAGTTGCAATGTATGGCTGCGAAAGTTGGACCATAAGGAAGGCTGAGCGTCAAAGAATTGAGGCTTTTGAACTCTGGTGCTGGAGAAGACTCTTGCGAGTCCCTTGGACTGCAAGGCGAACAAACCGGTCAGTCCTAGAGGAGATCAGCCCTGACTGCTCTTTAGAAGGCCAGATCCTGAAGATGAAACTGAAATACTTTGGCCACCTCATGAGAAGGAAGGACTCCCTGGAGAAGAGCCTAATGCTGGGAGTGATCGAGGGCAAAAGAAGAAGGGGGCGACAGAGAATGAGGTGGCTGGATGGAGTCACTGAAGCAGTAGGTGCAAACTTAAAAGGACTCCAGGGAATGGTAGAGGACAGGAAGGCCTGGAGGATCATTGTCCATGGGGTCGAGATGGTTCGGACATGACTTCGCACCTAACAACAACAACAACAACAATAAATAAACGTCTTCTTTTCCATGCTGGCCTGGTGGTTTGGCTCTTGTGTCATGCCAGGCACCAGTGCCTCACTCCCTGGCATTTTGTGTTTGGCTCTGCCTTCTGTGGCAGCCATCTTGTGATTGTGCCCCCACCCTGTGTGAGAATTCCAAAGCTGCTCAAAGGCTCAAAAGGGTTGAGGACCTCTAACCTAAAGGATCAATGTTATTCCTGCCTGTTTGAATGCTGGAGACATGTATTCCTGGTGAGAGCCACTTTGGTCTGTCTCATGAGGAGGTGAGCTGCCACGTCAGTTCAGGCTTTGGCCAGTGAGGAAGGGCATGTGTCGCATGAGTCCAGCCTTCAGCTTGTCCAGGGACTGGGGAGCCATTCAGAGGGCCATGATCCACCAGGTCCTGAGCCCCACCTCGGAAGGCTGGGCAGTGTGGAGGCTGACATCTCCCCGCAGCAGAAGAGGAGACCATTGCAGCGCCAAGACGGCAGGGGCCTCTCTGTCTTCCCAGCTTCCCACCTTCCCAGCAGACAGCCCAGGAGATGAGGGATGGGGCAAAGAGCCCTGCGAGTCCCTGTGGGACCGCCCCACCTGACCCAGGGCTGGCGTCAGCATGCCCCACCAGAGGAGGTGGTGAACTGGGGGTCTGGGGAAGTCAAGGCCCCCAGCAGCTGTGATGCTGCACTCACATCCTCCCTCTGCCCCTGGTCTCCTCTGTTCCCAGCCGCATGTGCTGCCCAGCACTGCTGGAGGAGGACCTGTGAGGGGAGGGCCAGGCGTCGCAGTTCCTGGGGGCCATGGCAGAAGGCCTCCGAACTGTCTCCCTCCCCCCCCCCCGCACCCTCATGGCATGCAGTTGGTGTGGGCAGTGTGACTGCAGGGGAAAGCAACAGCCTGCCTGGGGGGGGGGAGGCAGAGGGAGGATGCATAGGCAGGTGGGGGTCAGGCCCAGGGATGAGGATCCCTGAGCCACACAGGCAGAAAGAGGGGCACCATTAAGTGGGAGTAGAGAGTACCAAATGAATCTGCAAAACTAATTTTCTTGACAATGAATTGTCTACACTGGACTCTATGAGCTAATGGCTACTCCAAAAATGAGACCAGAAGAGCTATAAAACCATGATAAAACCCACAGCTGAGGAAAAACAGGGAAAGTCAAAGCCCACAGGGAAAGTCAAAAGAATCACTGACTGGTTGGGGAAATAGATGAAAAAACTTAACCTTCAAACAGTCTTCAGACCCACCAGAAAAATACAAGGCAAGACAGACCTCTTTACATGTGCAGGACTATACCACATACCATCCAGCTCTGGACAAGAATACATTGGGGTCACAAAATGTAGCCTTCAGACAAGAATAAAAGAACACGAAAAGCCCTGCAGACAAAATGAACTTGAGAAATCAGCATTATCTGTTCTAAACTGACCTGGAAGACACAGAATTACTCAACAGTTACTATGTTAGGCTATAAAGAAGAAGAAGAAGAAGAAGAAGAAGAAGAAGAAGAAGAAGAAGAAGAAGAAGAAGAAGAAGAAGAAGAAGAAGAAGAAGAAGAAGAAGAAGAAGAAGAAGAAGAAGAAGAAGAAGAAGAAGAAGAAGAAGAAGAAGAAGAAGAAGCTTTAGGATGCTTTGGGCTGATCCTGCATTGAGCAGGGGGTTGGACTAGATGGCCTGTATGGCCCCTTCCAACTCTAGGATTCTATGATTCTATGATTCGAAGAAGAAGAAGAATATAGTTGGTTTGTATATGCCGCTTTTTACCCAAAGGAGTCTCAAAGCAGTTTACAATCTCCTTCCCTTTCCTCTCCCCACAACATACTCCCTGTGAGGGAGGTGAGGCTAAGAGAGCCTTGATAGTACTGAAGAAGAAGAGCTGGTTCTTATCTGCTGCTTTTCTCTACCCGAAGGAGTCTCAAAGCGGCTTACGTTCTCCTTCCCTTTCCTCTCCCCACAACAAACCCCCTGTGAGGGAGGTGAGGCTGAGGGAGCCCTGAGATTACTGAAGAATAAAGTTGGTTCTTATCTGCTGCTTTTCTCTACCCGAAGGAGTCTCAAAGTGGCTTACAGTCAACTCCCCTTTCCTCTCCCCACAACAGACCCCCTGTGAGGGAGGTGAGGCTGAGGGAGCCCTGACATTACTGCTTGGTAGGACAGCTTTATCAGTGCTGTGGGGAGCCCAGGGTCACCCAGATGGCTGCATGTGGCGGAGGAGTGGTGAATCAAACCCAGCTTGCCAGTTTAGAAGTTGGCGCTCCTGACCACTAGACCAAGCTGGCTCTACAAGCCATTGAAATTCAGAAACATCAGTACAGTTTCAACAAAACAGAAGATAATCTGAAAATCAATAACCACTGGCTACCAGCCCTGAAAAACCAGGGCTCTAAAAACACCCCAGAAGAGTTCATCAGACCTTGACTAACAACCTTTCTAATGAACTCCACCCAGAAACAGGAAAAACACCTCCTAATTGACTTGCTAATAAACTCCACACAGGAAAGGCGCTTCCTAGCTCCAGTCCATCCCTAAGAGACTCCCAGACAGACAGGAATGTGATGAGACGACTAGAGCGAGTGTGGCGGAAGACTCGTGATGAGGCTACAAGAACATCTTATCGCACGCTTATGACAGATGGCGGTGAAAGTGGCAAAGAGAGAGTTTTTTGCCGTGGAAATCGCGTCCACAAGCTCTCGCCCGGCCCAATTATTTAGGGTAGTTTGATCCCTTACCGCCCTTGAGAGGCACCAAAATGTTAGTCAATTGGAACCCATCTGTGAGGCATTAGCGAGCTATTTTGCGGATAAAGTCTTGTTGCTCCGCCGTGACCTTCCCGCCACGATTAATACAGTTAACGAACTGGAGACCTGTTGGCCGCCGTTGGTAGTGAGGTTTGATGGCTTCAGGTGGCTCTCTTCTCCTGAAGTGGACAGTTTGCTGGGATCAGTCAGGGTGATCACCTGCCCCCTTGATCCCTGCCCCTCTTGGCTCCTCAAAGGAGGGGGCCAGGAGATAGGAGGCTCAAGGAGGCGGTGGTTCGCCCTCTCCTGAAAAAATCTACACTGGACCCACGGGACCCTGCCAGCTACCACCCAGTGTCACATTTAGCGTTCCTGGGCAAGGTGCTGGAGAGGGCCATGGTGGACCAGCTCCTAGCTTTCTTGGAGGAAACTTCGGCACTCGATCCATATCAGTCTTGCTTCCATCCTGGCCACGGGGTGGAGACCGTGTTGGTCGCCCTATTGGTTGATCTCCGTCGCCAGCTGGATAGAGGTGAGCCAGCTGTATTGGTTCTCCTGGACTTATCGGCGGCCTTTGACATCATGGATCATGACTTGCTGGTCCACCACCTCGCCGGCACAGGAGTAGGAGGCACAGCCTTGCACTGGATACGCTCCTTTCTCCAGAACCGGACCCAGAGGGTAGCAGTGGGGGAGAAGTTCTCACGCCCTTATAGACACCCGTGTGGGGTCCCACAGGGCGCAATTCTCTCCCCTACATTGTTTAACATCTTCATGCACAGCTGGTGTGGAGCTATGGACTGGGTTGCCATCAGTACGCTGATGACACCCAGCTCTATCTCCTCATGGATGGCCGCCCGGACTCCCCCCCCCCGGAACCATTTGCCAGATGTTTGGAAGCAGTGTCTGAATGGTTCGGCTACTAGCACCCTACCTGTCCCCCAAACACTTGGCCACAGTGATCCATGCGATAGTAACCTCCAGAATAGATTACTGTAACTCGCTCTATGTGGGCCTACCCTTGTCCTTAATCCGGAAACTTCAGCTGGTGCAAAACGCAGCTGCTAAGGTCCTCACTGGCACACCTTGGAGGGCCCACATCCAGCCTGTGCTGAGGCAGCTGTATTGGTTGCCCATTGCTGCCCGGATTCAGTTCAAGGTGTTGGTTGTAACCTTCAAGGCTATACGCAGGTTGGACCCCACATACCTGTGGGACCACTTACCGCCCTATGTTCCCCGCAGGGCCCTACGCTCTGTGGGGGGAAACCTATTGGTCGTTCCCGGCCGCAGGGAAGTGCACCTAGCCTCGACCAGGGCCAGGGCCTTTTCGGTCCTGGCCCCTACCTGGTGGAATGAGCTCCTGGGTGAGCTGCGGGCCCTGCAGGATTTGACATCTTTCCGCAGGGCCTGCAAAACGGAGCTCTTCCACCGGTTTATGGTTGAGGCTGGGACCAGCGGAGGAGATCGGCTGCCCCCCTGGCGAAGGGGGGTTGTGGACCTGTGGACATCATGCTGCCCCATGCTCTCAACACCTCTAGTTGGGATGGGGAAGTAGGTTGGGAGATCATCTGCCATGTTATGGGTTTTTAAGTCTTTTAATGGGGGTGTTTTAATGGGGTTTTAAGACCATGTTACCCGCCACAAGCCCATTGGGGAGTGGTGGGATACAAATTGAATGAATGAATGAATGAATGAATGAATGAATGGAGTTACATAGACACATCTCAGAAGTAAACAAAATGCCCAGCAACTGTTCACACACTCTACATTTGGCACAGATTCCCATCTTACCATGTCCTACCTCCGAAGATGCCAGCCACTGTTACTGGCAAAAAGTCCGGGACAAATACTTCCAGACCACATTGGCCACACAGCCCGGAAACCCAACAGCCAGAATTGATCTCGGTCGCCTGGAAATCGGTTGTAATCCCAGATCTCCAGCCACCACCAGGAGGTTGGCAGCTCTATCCACACCTGCCCAGTGGGCCTGAACCAGAATTTACCAATCCGACTGCATGAACAGGGACAGGGGGAGGCCTATCCAGTGCATTAGGGTTACCCTCACCACAATGCCCTGGGGCAGGTTATACTTGAGGTGTGAAGTGATTGACCCAAGGTCAGCCTTTGAGGTGAAGAAAGTTTAATTCTGGGCCTAAGCATTTCGGTGCCTGCAACAATGTTTAATTGTGCTTTTGTGGGCATGTAACAAGGCATTTTTGTGCACGCAGCAAAGCGACTCTGGGTATAAATGTAGCAAGGCCTTATTCTGGGTGTGGGCAGATGTGAGCGCGGCCGCTTCTTCAGGCCCACGGGACTGCCTCCACCCCCCCCCCCAAGCGGGAATCCCCGGAGCGAATCAGCCCCCCCCCTCCCTCCCTCCCTCCCAGCGCGCGTTACATAAGCGGCGGCCAAGCGTGTGCGAGGAGCGCGAGGGGATCCCGCTCGGCGGAGGGGCTTCCCAGCCAGCCAGCCAGCCAGCCAGCCAGCCTGCCTCGGGAGGCGGCGGGGCGGGCGGCGTGGGCGGCGCTGGCCGCGGGCGGAGGCGTGGGCGTGGGCGGCCGTGGTCCGTGTCTCTTCCCGCCGCTCCCCCCGCGTGGCCCTGCGAGCGCACCAGCCGCACATGTGGCCGCCCCGCCATGGCCAAGCTGGCCCCGCTGCTGCCGCCGCCGCCGCCGCTGCCGGAGCGCCGGGGAGGCCGGCCCGTGAGTGGCGCCCGGGCGGGGAGGGGAAGCGCGCGGGCACCTGCGGCTCCGCACAGGCCGCCCCCCCCCCAGGGGACGCGCGCTCGGCGCCCCGGCGGGCCTCCAGGCGGGCGCGGGAGGCCTCCCGGAAGGGCGCCTGAGGTCCAGGCCAGGGAAGCGGGGGCGGGGGCGCCGCGGGGCTGGAGGGCCGGGCGCGCAGGTGCGGGCCAGGTGGCTGCTGGGCCGCCTCTCGCGGGCCGCCTCCCTCCTTCCCCCGCGGCGCTAAAAATACGGCAGGGCAGGGCTCGGCGCCGGCCATCTCCCCGGGGAGGCCGCGTATTTTTAGCCCGCCCGTCCCCCGTCCCCCCCGACGGCTCTCCGCTGCCTCGGCCGAAGCCTCCCTCGCCTGGCGCCGGGCCTGGAAAGAGGGGCGGCCCCTGAGGGGACTCCGGGGGCTGCCAGGCCAGAGAGGCCGCCCTTCGAATCAACCACTTTCTGATCTGTGTAGTCCGGAGAATCTCCAGGTCCCCCCTGGAGGCTGGCATCTGTGCCACCAAGGGGAGCCGTGCCCGAGGTCTATCAAAATCCCTCATGGGTCGTGGAGAAAGAGCCTTTTCTTTTTCCACATTGTCGGAGAGCTCACCCTGCGGCCTTTGGGAAATAGGCTCAGGAAAGAGAGCAAGGAAGCACTTCCGTTGGATGCGGGAATTCCGGAGTCCTTGGCCGAGTCCTTGACCGCCAGGCCCATGGGTTGGCCATCAGAATGGCCTGCAGCCTGCCTGGGTGTCGTTTAGACCAGGATAGACCAAATTGGGACAAAATGGTTCAGCCTTCCTCCCCCTACCCTCAACTCTGCTTTTCTGACAAAATCCAGTGTCTTCCTCTTTTGAATTGGGGGTGGGGGGTGGGGGGGAGAAGTTATGAAATCAGATCTGTTGCATCAGATGTGGCTGTGCGGCTGCGCCTGGAGGCAAGCCCCATCGAACGCCCTGAGGCTGCTTCTGAGGCCGCTCTGGGTGCCCGGATCCCTTTTGCAGCCCTGCCACTTAGGGTCATACCCTGTTCTTGGTGGGGATCTTCTCTTTGCTGGCGGGGCATGGGATTCGAAAGCTGTCCTGCACGAGTTGGTGATCACGATGTACAAGAAGAGTGTTGCAGGTCTTCCCCATGGTGACTGTGCCCAGGATAAGGGCTAAAACCAGGGAACTTCCTGGTCGGAGCTGAAGGAAGGCAGGAGTAGGGGCTAAGGGGGAGGGAGCCGAGTTCCGCCTGCCCTGGAGGGGGAGAGGCCTGCCTGCCCCCTGCAGTTCTTTGCTGCCCTCCGCCTGCGCCCAGCTGCTTCGCACCAAGAACTTCTTTGTGGATCTCCTCAGCCAGCATCTCCTGAGCACACCTCAACCTCTAGCTCCGGCCCAGCTGGCAGCAGGGGACAGACTCCCATTTGCTTGGGGCTCCTTGGTGGGACATTTGCTGGTTTAGCTTCACAGCCCCCAAGCGGGCCTGCGCTTCCAGGATTCCTGCTGAATTCCCAGCAACCGAGCAGAGATCAGTTCCTGTGGAGCAAATGTCAGATTCAGAGGTCCTTCCCTGGGCACATCCGAACCACCAAGTGCTTCCCAAACCAGAGCTGGCAACCCTCTTCCCTGGTTTTTGGAAAGCCTTTCCTTTGTGGAGATGCGAGAGAAAAGAGGCAGAGCATATGTCGTGTGGCATTGTGGTTCCACTTACGCTCCTTGTGCATGGGGAAGGGTGTCCCCACCGGCCTCCTGATGGGTTTTGTGGAACTAGTGCAGGGCGAGCCTTTTCAGTCCCTGGGACCTGTGAAGGTTTCCTCCCAACAAAGCCGGGCTTTGGCTTTTGTATACCGAAGGGAGAAAACTCCGTGAAAAGGCCGTCTGCTGCCTGGCCCCGGAGAGTGTCAAAACCAATCAAGAATTAACAAGGCTCTTCCACTTTCAGTGTTCTTTCCAATTAATGTAGACCCCTGGAGACATGTTTAATTAAATAGACGTATTAACATTTCAAGCTAGCCGTTAGAACATTAACCTCTCTGTATCTAGTACTGGCTGCTTCGCATGGCTCCTCACCCACAGGCTACAAGGGGGCCCTTAGGGCCCCTCATGTCAAAATGTCCAGATATGGCCTACCATGCAGAGATGGAAGGATGGATCAGGTAGTGTGTGAAGCATTTTGTACACAGATGAAATGCTATCTAAATTCTAGGCAGAACAAAGCAAGGTAAAATTGGAACATCTTTGCCACATTCAGTGGCAAAGCTTTTACCTGATTCAAACAGAAGCTTTATCCATCCATTCCAGACAATTTGAGGCATGATATAAGACCGGGGTGCCCAACATGTCGTCCTTGGACACAGTGGCACCCACCAGTACATTTCTGGGGCTCACCAGGTGTTTTTGAAGGGGGGGGGGATTGGCAAAGCTTCTGATTGGCCATTGGAGTTCTGATGGAATGTGCAGATTACAATAACATTTCTGTGATGGTGGCCCCCACCGTGTTGATTTTATTCCTTTTTCCTTGTGTGTGTGTGTGTGGGGGCGGTCTGCCTCCTCTGGCAGCCATTTCTGTTGTGGTTGCCACTGTGTTAGAATTCAAAAGGTGCCCAATGGGCTGGTGACCCCCCCCCCCTCTAAGGCACTTGCACTTGGGGGCACAAACGGGTCCTCGTAGTAGTAGAAGGAGCAGTGATCAGGAATGGCAGCCCCGTGTTCCCGTGCAGCATTGCCCCCCTCTCCGGGAAACTGGCAAGCTCCCTTCCCAGCTGACCTACAGTGGAAGTACTTGTGGGGCAGCTGGGAACAGGGAAAAACATTCTCAAGGGCTCTGCCCCTGCCTCGGCTTTTGGGCAGAGCGTCCACATGGGGATAGAGCCTAGACCGGGAGGGTGGGGACACAAGAATGAATAGGAGGGTTATGCCGTGTGGTGCCCTCCCCCCCCCCCCCGATTGCAGCCAGGGTGTGTGTGAAAATGCTCCTCTTCCTTCTGGATTGTTGTTAAGGATGACTCAGAAGACGCTCTTGAACCCCAAGTGCTTGCGAAGAGGTTTGAATCCAATGAAAAGCCATGCTGCTGTTCTCGCTGTCAATGCCCGGACTTTATACTCAGGCAGGGTTCGACTGCACTCCCGGTTCTGCCATCAGATCAGCTGTCTGCACAATTCTGAGGAGTCTGCCCTGCCCCAATCTTGCCCTTTGGAGAAGAATGGTCACTGTGGCGACAGCCACAAAGCAACAGCCATATTACAGTCCTGGGAGACAAGATAGGACTAGCTGCATTTCTTCTCCGATCACCTCTTGGGAAATTCAGGTGTTGAGATGATCAGGGCAGGGATGTGTTGAGTCATATAGAATCATAGAATCATAGAATCATAGAGTTGGAAGGGGCCATACAGGCCATCTAGTCCAACCCCCTGCTCAACGCAGGATTAGCCCTAAGCATCCTAAAGCATCCAAGAAAAGTGTGTATCCAACCTTTGCTTGAAGACTGCCAGTGAGGGGGCGCTCTGGCAGGGCCTCTGATTTGCATGCAGGAAGTCCTGGGACTTTTGATGCAAAATAAATGGGAGAGAAGGGATGGAAAAGAGAATCAGGAAAGCAGCTGCCGGTTGGAGTAGCCCAGGGGTAGTCAAACTGCAGCCCTTCAGATGTCCATGGACTACAATTCTCATGAGCCCTTGCCAGCAAACACTGGCAGGGGCTCATGGGAATTGTAGTCCATGGACATCTGGAGGGTCATACGAGCCTTATTAAGCCTGCCTTAGGAATAGCCAGCTTCATGAGTTCTTGTTCATGATCATTAGTGGGGCAGGACAGGTTCATAGCCTGGGGGGGGGGTCTAGGCTAGGGCCCATACCAACCATCATAGGAGCAGGTGGGCCTGCCTTTTACCAGCTTCAGCTGCTAAGCCAGCTGTGGCCTTTCCTGAGCAAGAAAAATCAGACCCATGCAGGACACACTCTGGCAGGATACAGATTCAGAAAACCTTCATTGTCATAAAAAAAGTAAATTCACAATGAATAGAGTTCAAAACAAGGACATAACAGTAATAATATCTTATTTGATGCCAACAGTCTCCATCAATGGGAGGTTTATTCTTCAAATGACCATCAAAATTTTGGCTATCCCAAAAACAGTTTTGGGATCGTCTTTCTCACTCAGCATCATTTTAACCAGTTGCTTCCCTTCTACGTAGTCATATTTCGGTTTCCTCAGTTAATTACTATGGGAATGTTGATACTTCAAAAACTTAGGACAACCAATCGGTAAATGCGGCACCCATCGGCCCCTAGATGAGTTCAAAGGAAAGGCTCTTTTAAGAGGGTCATCATCCAGCATGTGTAAATTGGCATTGATATATGACAAAGGGATATCCCAATAACTAGGTCAGCTTACCCTAGGTTGATGAGCCCATTGATTGAGCACTGTGGTCTTCTAGCCTTTGCATTATTAGCTTTAGGATTGCCCTTCATAATTAATTAAAGATGAGATATATAATATTAAACAAGAAAGTTTATGTGGGATTATCTCATTAAATCCCTTGGCAAAATGAGAGTATCTTATCAAGTATGAACGCAAAGATTGTGGCTGAGCAGCCAAGCTCTAATTCCTAATTTCTGTAGGCCAAGTTTGTTGAGTGTGAGATTTGCTACGCAGTTCAGGACATCTAACAGTAGTTTGGAGAAGGCTATTGGCGATGTTCTAGTTCACTGTTAAATGCACCAATCCATATTGGGATTCTGAAAAGAATTCGGGGAATTATTTTAGTTACATACATTTTCATGGCTGCAGGAAAGTTTCTGTTTCCCTCCTGATGAAAGAATTTTGCCAGGAGAGCTCCTTGTCCCTTCATGGTTTGAATAACCTCGTTATGATGTACCTATTTATTATTGTAACTAAAGTTTATACCAAGGTATTTAAAATGGTTAACATGTTCTATTTGATTACCTTTCATCTGCCAATGATATTTATATCTTGCCTTGGCAAAAACCAGGATAATAGTTTTTTCATAGTTAATTTTCAGTTCATTTTCTGCACAATAATCTATGAAAGTCCTGAGATATCTTATTAAGCTTATTCAAGTTCTGGATAAGATAATGGTCTCTGTATATCATTGAAGCAGTGTGGGTCTACCATCCACTAGTGGGGGATGGCCATTGACTTTTGTGAAATCGGCAGGGAGGTCACTGAGGAAGAGGTTAAATAAATGAGGGGCAAGATTGCATCCTTGTTTCACCCTGATGTTAATAGGGATTTCAGTGGTTATACCATCTTTGGTATATTTAATTTGGCAAAAGTTGTTGCAGTGCGGTTGTTTTAGTAGATACAATAGGTGGTAATCCATCTTTAAATTGGCACGTTTCAGCCATAATTTATCCCATGGGATCGAATAAAAAGCCATTTTGAGGTTTATGACTGTAACAAGTAATTTGCCTCTCTTAGACCTATTATGCACGGCGGCAGCCACACTGGGCTGCTGCCATTCCATCCCCCGCATGCGCACAGGGGAGCGGCTCCCCCGGTGTATGCTGGCCGCCCCAATGCAACAGCCCTGTGCATGGTCCACGGTGGTGGCAGTGGCAGGTGGCAGCGGGGGCATGGGCCCCCACCGCACTATGGTGGGGGTGGGGAGACGCCCCTGTCCGCTCCATGGAGCTGTGGAGTTGGCAAGGGTGACAGGCGTTTGAGCCCAGCTCCTCTGATTAGGCACTGGGTTAGCCCGACCTACCCCTCACCTGCGCCCGCGGCAGACCTGGGAATGTAGAAGAATCCGTGTTTCCTTAACGCAGGCCTTCCAAGGGCCGGGGTTGGTCCAGGGCTCAGCGGTGCCAGGAATGGCGGTGACGTAAAGCATAATCGGGGATTTTCCCTGAAGCCCTGTCGCTGCCATTTTGCCTGTTCCAGCCCGTTTTAGGGTTTAGGGTTTGAGTATTTCCCAGCTAAAGTGGAAAACACAATGCAGTGATCAAGTGTCATGCCCCAATATAGTCACTGATGGTCAAGTTGGGGAGTTTAATGAACTTTGGTTGGATTAGATTACTGCAGCATACTGTTCATTGTGAAGTGTACGCCTGAGAAGTGTTCAGAAATTTCTATTGTTGCAGAACACTACAGCCAGGCTGTTGACCAGAGTGGGTGGTGGGACCGTATCCGTTTGTTTCTGGGCACAATTCCAGATGCTGTTGTTGACCTTCAACGCCGTGTATGGCTGGAGTCCTACGCAACTGGAGGCCCATTCGTTCGGCCCTTTAGTGGAGCTGGTGAGGGCAGAAAGTCAGGGTGCAAATTTCATAAAATAAGAGCTGGCTTTTTATACCCCATTTTTTGCTACCCCAAAGTGACTTACAAACAAATGTCCCTTCCAAAATAAACTCCAGGGATATTTTGATTAAAACACACCCACATGGACGTACTTTGTGCTTTTTTCAAACCCCATTTGCTTTTCCCTCTTTGGTTAACTGTGTTTCTGTATTGATTCCATTTCAGGACTGGTCTGCTAGCCTCATGGTGGCCGCCTTGGCTGGGGCCTTTGGATCCTCCTTTTTGTATGGCTACAATCTGTCGGTTGTCAATGCGCCAACCGTGGTAAGTGAAGACGTTTTCAACCCCTGAGCCCAGGAGAGAGCACAGTTGCCACAGAGCTGTGTCTCGTCAAAGGGCAATTGCCATTGTGAAGAGATGGCAGCACTGATAGGATGGCTCCTCGTTCCCCACCGAGGCACCTGCTCTGCCCTGCAGGACCGTGCAGTTGGTGCAGCTGAAACCGTTGCCGTTGGAGGAGCAGAAGCCGGCCTCCCTCCCTCCCTCCCTCCCTCCCTCCCTCCCTCCGGTGAAGGCCTCCTGCCAGGGATGGATGTAAACGTGGCTCTTTGGGTGACACTAACGGGACAGATGAGCCACGGCGTGAGTGCTGCTGTGGTAGCTGGTCTCCTGCCCTCCGCTCAGCTGACTGATGATCCTGCCTCTGGTCCTAGGCCATGCTGTCACCTGGGAGAGGCTCTCTGGGCTGAAGAGCAAAAGAATCATAACTGCCCCTGTGTACCAAAACATATGAGCCTCTTGTGGCACAGAGGGGTAAGGCAGCAGACATGCAGTCTGAAAGCTCTGCCCATGAGGCTGGGAGTTCGGTCCCAGCAGCCGGCTCAAGGTTGACTCAGCCTTCCATCCTTCCGAGGTGGGTAAAATGAGTACCCAGCTTGCTTGCTGGGGGGTAAACGGTAATGACTGGGGAAGGCACTGGCAAACCACCCCGTATTGAGTCTGCCATGAAAACGCTGGAGGGCGTCACCCCAAGGGTCAGACATGACTCGGTGCTTGCACAGGGGATACCTTTACCTTACCAAAACATATAGAAAATGCTTCTCCATGATGTTTATACACTCCACTGTGATGGGTAAGACATTCCTGGAGATCCAAGGTGGAGCCCGGGAAGGACAGAGTCTGAGGAGGAGAAGGAGCCCAGCAGGAACATGATCCCATCCAGCCCACCCTCTGAAGAGGTCGTTTTCTTCAGGAAGCTAAGCAGGGGTGACCCTGGTGAGCACCGGGATGGGAGACCAAGGAGGAAGCCCAGGGTCGCTACTACCCAGAGGCAGGCAATGGCAAGCCACCTTGGGATTAGGGTTGGGTGCTTCAGCCGCCAAAGTGGCCGCTCCAGCCCGAAACAGCCAGCGCCGTGGTGAAGGGGGGGAGGGGCGGTGCCGGTGTGGCCGAAGTGCCCAACCTTACTTGGAATGTCTCTTGCTAGGAAAACACAGAGTCAGACTCCTGCCCCCTCCTGCCCCCCAATTTCTCACCCCCACACAGATCCTTCCAGTGCCCCAGGGGGCTGTTCTGCTCCCTTTGGGAGCCCTACTTTAGAGGGTGGATGCTATGGCCTTGGGCCCCCTGCGGTCCCTGTGCTCGGGCTCCATCTCCCAGACTTTCGCTGCCTAGATCTGGCTCTCTCTAGGGGCAGCACCCTCCACACCACAAACATCAGTTAGCAAAAGCCAGCGTCAGGTGAGGGTTGGGCAGAGGAGCCGTGGGAGGGAAGTTGGCATCTTTGGGTGATGTGGAGGAAGCCTGTGCCGACTGAGCGACATTTGATTGTGCTGCGGTGAAACGGTGCCAGGCCAGCCGGGCCTGCTGGGGCCAAAGAGCAGCGGAGAGTTGTTTGACCAACTTGGGGTAGCCGCTGCTGGACTCCTCTGGCTTCCTCCGCCTGGGGGCCTCCCTGCGTGTTCCTCTTAGTGGCCAGATGTGAGTTGCAGCTTCTGCTGGGAGCCCCGTCTGGACCAGGCTTCTGCTTCCACGATGGGGTGGGTGCCCTGATTCTGCCCACCGGGTGTTGCTTTCTGCTCACCCCCTTGCCAGCCACGTGGGTAGCCTGCCAGGGACTTTTGGGGACCAGAAAATAGTGTGAGTGGGGGAGAAGCCTGTGCTTCCGATCCAGGCCTGGCCACTGCACACTTGGGAGCTGAACTTGCAGCAGGAGCAGGCATCTAAAGCCTCCGCGGCTGACGGCAGAAGGAGACCTGCCAAACATGTTAGTGAGTGAGCTGACAGCTCCGAAGATGGAGGGAGAACAAGACTCCTGGGGGAGGAGCCCCAGGGCCACTTTTGGTGTGGGGGTTAAGAATGGCAGCCTCTAATCTGGAGAACTGGGTTTGATTCCCCACTCCTCCTCCACAGCCTTGGGCCAGTCACAGTTCTCTCAGAGCTCTCTCAACCCCTCCGTCTACCTCACAGGGTGTCTCTTGTGGGGAGAGGAAGGAAAGGCAATTGGAAATCACTCTGAGACTCTTTCGGGGAGTGAAAAGCAAAAAACAGCTCTTCTTTGTGTTCAAGTCAAGGATTTTCAGATGGCTCAGGTGGGGGGGGGGAGGCATTTGTGTTCCTGTTGATGCAAACAACAAGGGCTTGTGCCACTGATGGCCCCCAATTGCAGGGAGGGTTTCCTGCAGGCCTGGGGCAGAATGCTCTGTCCCTTTAGCAGAGGCTCAAGGAAACAAATGGGCCTTATCTGGCAAAGGGACAGGCGGTTGGCAGCTCTCGTGTCATTTCAGCTGCCAGGGACTGACTGACTTTGCCGTAGTCTGAGTGAGGAATCCGTTTCATGAAACAAGATCCTGGGGCACAGGGGAATGCTCTGCAGCAGGAATGCAGCCCCTGGGGCCTGACAGGACATGTAGCACTGCAGGCATCAGAGAGCCAAGCCGTATTCCCTTTCGCTGCTTACTCAGACGGTGACTCGCTGGTGCAGATGGGAAACCTCTGCTGTTCTCACACCTGTGGCCCTGCCTCTCCTCCGGGGCTGTGCCGCTGGAGCCTGTCTTGCCTGAGTGGGGCCTTCAGCTGCGGCTTCCAACTTGTGGAGTGGCCGGCTGGAGAAGGTCAGGAGGGCGTTCTGTGCACCATGCAAAACTGAATTATCCAAGAGGCTTTCCTGCACAGGGCAACAGGGCTCTACTGTAACAAAAGAGGCTCAGTGCTGGAGGGGCTGAGGCTCCGTGGTAGAGCATCTGCTTGCCGTACAAAAGGTCCCGGGTTCAATCCCAGGCATCTCCAGTTAAAAAGACCAGGGGGTAAGTGATGTGGAAGACCCCTGCCTGAGACCCCTGCCGGTCCCAGTAGACAAGGCTGACCTTGATGGACCAAGGGGGTCTGATTCTGTATAGGGCAGCTTCATGAATTCATGCCCGTCGGCTGCCTGCTGCTGCTGCAGGTAGAAGCCTACAGGGTTATTTCTGCATCATTCCGTGTCTCATGTTAATGGGCCTCACTTCATTTCTGTTTTCAGATTTCTGGCTGGTTCCAGATTTCTGCAGGGCAAATCCTTTGGCATTGTTTATGGAATGTCCCATCCTGTTGGGTGACTTATTCTGTGTAATTTGTCTTGAGTCCCAGCGAGTACGGCAGCTGAGCCTAAAAACTGAATAAATTTTAAAAATAAAATAAAATTGCCATACTAATAATAATTGAGACTGTTTTCATCTGTAAAAATGAAACCAGCATCTGGGAGGATTCTTTGTTCTAGAGGTGGTACCCAGAAGTGATCAGATGTTCATGATGCTGTTTAGAGAGACTCCATTGCCAGCATGCAAAATTCTGCTTCCTGAGGAAATAGCATACACAGGATGGGCATGCGCATTTTCATTCTGGGTTGCAAAAAGCCCACATTGTTTTTCCAAATCAGTGCCTGGAACATGTCATGGCAAAATGTGAAATGCAGAAATCAAGGGACATCCCTTGGAGGAGGGAAACACTAGTGGTCTCAGGAAGCAAGTGGGTTGCAGGGTTCCTTTTCCTGATAAAGCTCAGTTGTGATAAGACTCCTTCAGAGCAACAAAAACTCCTTGCAGAGGAGAAAGTGCAAGAGAGGGAGGCCTTCAGGGCTCTGGCTGATGATCACATGTAATGAGGCTGCAAAATGTTGGAATTAGTCACAGCCGAGTTGCATTTATGGCACACCTTTGATCTTTGCTGCCTGCCCTTTGCTCTTGGGTCAGGCCATTAACGGCTTGAGCGGTTTGTCCAGTGAGTTGGCTGTGCACACAGCTAGGCCTCCTCCTTGAAAGCAAAGGCCTTTCATGACACCCCTAGAGGGCACGATGCCAAAACCTTTTGGGGGCTCATGAAGCTGTAAACCATCCTCCGTGCCAGCCTTGAATTGGCAACGAAGCTGCTATAATATCATAGCCTCCTTGTCTGTTTAGGGCAGCCTTTCTCAGCCTTTTTACCATCGAGAAAGCCTTGCCAGACCAACCTGGTTACCTCCTTTGACCAAGGGGCGGGATGAATAGATCCTGGAAACGCATTGGTTGTTCCAAGCTCGGCTGTAAAGTCTCAGGGTAAATCAGGTGGCACCGGTGATAAAACAAGCAACCCAAACAAGCTCCAGGAGTTAATTAGAAAGAAAAGAAAATAACGCTGCTTGTGCTCCGTCGCCATCAGGGGTATTAACTGACCCTTGGTTGTTGTTTCCTTGGATTTCAGTCAGGCTTTTGACAAGGTTCCCATGAGGTTCTGATGGGTAAACTGGAGGACTGTGGACTGGATTTTCAAATGATTAGGTGGGCAGGGAACTGGCTAAAAAACCACACCCAAAGAGCACTTGTCAACGGGATTTCATCAGGGTGGAGGGAGGTGAGCAGTGGGGCGCCACAGGGCTTGGTCCTGGGTCCAGTGCTGTGTGCAGTTCTGGAGGCCTCACTTCCAAAAGGACACGAACAAAATGGAGAGGGGTCAGAGGAGAGTGACAAGAATAATCCAGGGCCTGAGGACAGGCCCTGGGAGGAAAGGCTGAGGGACTGGGGAATGTTCAGCCTGGGGAAGAGGAAGCTGAGAGGGGACAGGAGGGCTCTCTTTAAGGATTTGAAAGGTTGTCACTTGGAGGCGGGCACAGAAAGGTTCCTGCTGGCAGCAGCAGAGGAATAGGACATGCAGTAATGAGTTAAAACATGTAGAATGGTACCAGCTAGATTCCAGGAAAAAATGGTTTACAAAGTACAGCAGTGGAATGGGCTGCCCAAGGAGGTGGGGAGCTCCCCCTCACTGGTGGTCGTCAAGCAGCAGCTGGACAGATCCTTCTCCTGGATGCTTGAGGCTGATTCTGCCTTGAGCAGGGGGTGGGACTAGGTGGTCTGGGTGACCCCTTCCCACTCTGGGATTCTATGAGTTTAGTTCACCAGTGGAATGGGCTGCCTAAGGAGGTGGGGAGTCTTCAAGCAGTAGCTGGAACGATCCTGATCCTCGATGATTGAGGTTTACCCTGCACTGAACAGGGAGTTGGACTAGATGTCCTCTAGGGCAGTGTCCCCAGCCCCTGGTCCGGGGACTGGTACCGGTCCGTGGATGAGTCTGTACCGGGCCGCGGCTCCTCCTCGTTCTCCTCCCCAGCTGCTGCCTGGGGGGCTGCCCTGCCATTCTGCTGCCAGCTCACCTTTGGTGCTCTCTGGCAGCTGCCATGGCTGGGGCTCCCCCTCGGCATGGCACTGCGCAGCTGCTGCTGGCAGAGCCCCCCCAGCGGGCAGCAGGAAGTCAGGGGCGCCTGCGGGAAAGCAAGTGGAGCAGGGGCTCAGGCGGCAGCGTCCCTCGGCAGAGGACTCCGCCCCCCCCCCCCCCCCCCGGGCCTCAGTAAAATTGTCAAGCGTTGACTGGTCCCGGTGATAAAAAGGTTGGGAATCACTGCTCTAGGGACACTTCTGTCAGGTGCTTCTTCCATTCCCCTCTGATCTGCTCCTTAGGTCACCGCTGCAACTGCTGCCTTTCATCTCTCCCCCTGCTCCCTGGAAGTGGGGATTTATGTACGCTCTCCCTGCACCTTTGAAATGGGAAACAAGTAGGTATATGTAGCTCTGCTTCAGCCGGTTGGCCAGCATCCCCCAGCCTGCTTGTCTCTGGGTTTCACACCTAGCTAGGATCAAACGTTCGCTCAATGGGTTTTACCCGGGTATGTGGAAAAGGGGGGGGACCTGCTTTTTCGTCTATAAAGCCCCCACCTGATCTGAGTACTTTGTTGCAGTCAATTCTTCTATTCTGCGTGGGACCTTGGCAAGGTGATCTGCCCGTATGTCTTTTAGTCAACAAACTAACTTTGGGTTAAATGCCGAGTCGTGGGATTGGCCGTGTGGGAGATTGAGAAAGGATTTTGCAGCAGCCCCCGCACTTGGTCCATGCCAACTTCCAGCTCTAGGATTCCTTGATGGTTAACTGCATGTACAAATGGATCTGCTTTATAGTGAAACAAGAGTCCTTATCTCTCTGGACTCCAGTCGCTCCCACCCTGTGCCATGGGCCTTGACCCCCAGCCACGCCTATATAGCTTCTGTACAAACATCAGTAATCTCAACATCAGTGGTCCCCAACCTTTTTATCACCGGGGACCGGTCAACACTTGACAATTTTACTGAGGCCCGGGGGGGGGGGGGAGTAGTCTTTTGCCAAGGGACGTCGCTGCTGCCTGAGCCCCTGCTCTCCTTGCTTTCCCACCGGTGCCCCTGACTTCCCGCCGCCCACTGGGGGGCGCTGCCAGCAGCAGCTGCGGAGAGCCACAGTGAGGGGGAGCTCCATCCATGGCGGCCGCTGGAGAGCACCAAAGGTGAGCCGGTGGCAGAGTGGCAGGGCAGCCCCTGAGGCAGCAGCTGGGGAGGAGGAGCTGCAGTCCAGTACTGACTGATCGACGGACCGGTCCCAGTCCCCGGACCACCGATCTACTATTTTAGATTCATGAACAGTGAACACAGGGAAACCACCCTTCGGTTCTCTGTATTGCCTCTGGGTCGGTCTCTCTCTCACATTCACACACACACACACACACACAGTATCTTGACTAACAAATCAGTGTTTCTAAGGATTACAATATTTGCATTGTACTGCCTCCCTTTTGGAATAGTTTAACTCTTTCATGACTGAATTTGTGGACGCCTGCTATTCTAGCAGTTGTGGGTCAGGCTAGCAGTGCTAAGTCCACCCTGGGGCCACCCTGGAGATTTGGCAGGTGGATCTTGGTGGGGGCAGGATGGTCAGGAGGACCTCATTGGGATACAATGCTATTTAGTAACAAAACAAAACCCACAACCACTTTCTCCAAGGGAGTGGATCTCTACCATCCGGAGATCAGTGGTCATTTGGGGAGGTCTCCAGTCGAGGCCCCACCTGGAGGTTGGCAACTTTATCACCCACTGGCCAAAGGGCACAGACACATTTTCCTGTGGAGAGAATGAGCTGCCAGGTTCCTCGTGATGAGGGAGGCGGTCTGCTAGCTTCTGGAAGCCTGTGGCCACTTGCAGGGTGGCTGCTCCTCTCCTTGAGTCTGCCCGTCCCGCTGTCCCCCCCTCCCTCCCAGATCTGCGCCTTTCTCTCCTTCCCACTTGCCCAGCTCTCATGGAGAATATGCTTATTGATTAGAAATACGTATTTCATTGAAAACCAGGATGGCTTTAAACAAAAAATTCCAAATTGAATAGGTTGTTTCAATTTTTTTAATGGTTTACAAATTTTTAATAGTTCATCATCATCCTACTTGATTGATGGCCATGTTTATCATTCTGCTTTTCTGTTAGTTCATCAAGAAGTTCTACAATGAGACGTGGGCACAAAGGTACAATGAAACCATCTCCGAGGAATCCCTGACCCTGCTGTGGACGATCTCGGTGTCCATTTTTGCCATCGGTGGGCTGGTTGGTGCTTTCATTGTCACTCCAGCCGTCAAGTATTTTGGTCGGTAAGCAAACTACAGATATTTCTGTGCTGCCCAATCAGGCACTTCTGCCTGGTTGCTCCTGAGGGATCCCGCAAGCATGTGGGCATTTTACCATCAACCCCAATTTAAGGTGACCCCATAGGGTTTTCAGGGCAGGAGATGGTTGGCCAGTGCAGCATGACCCAGGACTGCCTAAGGAGGTGGTGAGCTCCCCCTCGCTGGTAGTCTTCAAAGAAAGGTTGGATACACACTTTTCTTGGATGCTTTAGGATGCTTTGGGCTGATCCTGCGTTGAGCAGGGGGTTGGACTAGATGGCCTGTGTGGCCCCTTCCAACTCTATGATTCTATGAGTCTATGACTTGTTGCCAGGGCTGACAAGATGCTGCCCAGTCCGGCCAGTCCGGGGCAAGGGATTGTATTCCTGCCGGTGAGCTCAAATGACAGGCTGCCTTTCATGGCCAGGATGTGCCCCCCCCCATGCCCAAGGATGCTTGTGGTTTGTGTTGCTCATTTGTCATGTTTTGAACAAGGGAGAGTGCCAGATATTTAGTGACATTGTTCATAAGAGCAGAAATCAGAATTTTCGTTGGCGATGCTTGTAGTGATACCTCAGCTTTTTTGAGGTATGCCAAGTATATCAGCGGCTGGTGGAGCCTTTATGTAATGTGCTTTTTAATGGTCTGGGGGGGGATGTTACACTCTGCCATGTGAAGAGCCAGAGTCCAGGAGCACCTTCAAGTCTAGCTAGATTTGTGGCTGGGAGGAGCTTGCCTGAGTGCCTCTTTCTGCTGCTGCCTGCAGACTGACAGGGCAGCCCACCTGGATGGACTCCCTGTGAAGTCTTCTTTCCCACTCTGTTTCATGTTAATGGATGTGAGCTGCCCAGTGCTGTCATTGACCCAGCTCTCCATTGGATTTTATGTATTATTTATTTTCGAAATGTATATGCTGCTTCTCCAGGGATGAGCTCGGAGGAGGTGTCCAACTGAAACAATGGAAGAAGAGCAAGCCATTAAGAACGACTCAGAACTATTCAAAGCGAGCCATAAAACCAGGCAGAAGCCATTAAATACCAAGGGCTGAAAAGGAGCCTGGGTTTTATAACAGCCCTGAATGGCCCAGAAGCCTCAGTCCATAAAACAGCCTAGAGAGACAGAATCCTTTTACTTGAAATCCTGGGTTAAAAGGAGGGCATGTTTTGGCCTCATGCCTAAGGGCAAAAGAGGTAGGGACCAGGTGAGCATCCAGGCAAGGGGCCACCCCTGGGAAAGTCCTGTCTCCGGACCTGCCCCCCATCTCCTCTGCATGTGGCAGCACAGGGAACAGGGCTTGCGAAGAAGGTCTGGAATGGGAGGCTGGACAAGGCCGTGGGAGAGGGTCCTTGCATGTGAAGGTGTCGGTACACTTATGTGTTTTATTTCCTTCCAGAAAACGGACGCTTCTGCTAAATAATGTGTTTGCCATTGTGGCTGCGTTGTTAATGGCACTTTCTCAACTGGCAGGATTCCTTGAAATGATTATTCTGGGACGATTCATTATGGGTATTGACGGAGGTATGAGTTCACTTGTGCAGTGTACGCTTGAGAAATTTGTGCTGGACAAGCACTGTTTACCCAAAGTCCTGATATTTCAGTGAACTGGGAGAGAATGAAGAACAGGAAGGGCCTAAATGTTTAGAAATGGAATCAGTGCCAATAAAAGCCAGAATTCTGAATGAATTTTCTGAGCAAGGGTTCTCTTTCATTGGTGGTGGAAAATACCATAGTCACAGCTGACTTGCGGCCATCTTGTAGGGATTTTAGGCAATAGACAGATGGGGTGGTTTGCTATTGCCTTGCTCTGCAGAGCAACCGGGGTACTCCTTGGAGGTCCCCCACCTAAACACAGACCAGGGCCGACCCTGCTTAGCTTCCAAGATCTGATGAACTCTGGCTAGCCTGGGCCATCCAGCTTAGGGTTCTTTTTGCTTACAGAGTTGTTATCTCTTTTAAAACACAAAAAGGGAGAGAATGTTTCCCAGCTGTGAGCATAAAAATCCCATAAGAAAGAGGTAATAACTGCAGTCCCTGGCACTAAAACTGCACAGAACTTCCTTAGCACAGCAGGAAGGCCCTGGTCTGCACCCTGGTCTACATCAGCAACCACAGCCAGCAGCACAAGTTAAAAGAAAGCAAACACTTAATATGAAGGAATCATATTAAAATAGCTGCACCATACAATAAGGGGATGTCAACACATTCACAGCTGCGGATGATATAAGAAAAGTGATTGGTGAAGAGGCAGGACCCAGTGGTCATGGGAGATTTCAATTACCCAGATATCTGTTGGAAGACCAGTTCTGCTAAAAATGAAAAGTCCAATGAATTCTTGACTCGTTCTGGTTTCTTTGGAAGATACTGGGTTGTCAAATACTTTGATTAAAGTGCATCTAGCAGCAATTTCCGCCTTTCATGTGCAAGTCGCAGTTTCATTTTTTTCACATCAATTGTCAAAAATGTTTTTGGAGGGTTTAAAGAATGCATATCCCCCAAAGAGCCTCTTGTGGCGCAGAGTGGTAAGGCAGCCGTCTGAAAGCTTTGCCCATAAGGCTGGCAGTTCAATCCCAGCAGCCGGCTCAAGGTTGACTCAGCCTTCCATCCTCCCGAGGTCGGTAAAATGAGTACCCAGCTTGCTGGGGGGTAAACGGTCATGACTGGGGAAGGCACTGGCAAACCACCCCGTATTGAGTCTGCCATGAAAACGCTAGAGGGCGTCACCCCAAGGGTCAGACATGACTTGGTGCTTGCACAGGGGATACATTTACCTTTACCTTATCCCCCAACTACTACAATTGCTCCACAGTCTGTCCCTGGTGATATCAAAGTTACTGCATAAACCTTCTGAACCTCTGGCAACAGTGGACTTGTCTTTCTTGTCCTACAAGACTGCCTTTTCAGTGGCCACAGCGTCAGCATGTTGGGTGGGTGAACTTCCTGTACTTTCTGTTCTACCCCCATTCATGCAGGTCTTTAGAGATAAGATTTTACTAGAACCTAGTAAAATCCTGAGAAACTATGAGAAACAATTACACACACTAGACGTTTGATAATCACGTCTCTTTTATTTAGAGTTAGATCCTTTTGCAAGGATGACAGTCTTTTCATTTACTTTCACAGCCCCAATAAGGGGCGTAAAGCTTCCTCACAAACCATTTCCCAATGGATAGTTTCCGCTATTAAGCTTACATGTGCTACAGTATAGTTGGACTGTCCCTCTGGCTTGACAGCATGGGCCCTGTTGTCATCTGCATCCTTTACAGCTGGTCTTCCTGTTCAAGACCTCTACAGAGCAGCCATGTGGTCCACACCAGGTACCTTTATGTGACATTGTTTCCTGGATGCAGAGACCACAAAGGAAACTTCAGTGGGTAAAGTGGTCCTTCAGCCAATCCTCTGCTCATAGCCCTCTCCCACCATCCTATGGTGAGTTATCTTGCTAATCTCCTATGTGGGAATGCACAGAAGCCACGAAGATGAAAACAGGGTTGCACTTACCTGTAACCGCTGTTCATCGAATGGTTTTCTGTGCATTCACACAACCCTCCCTCCTACCCCACAGTGGGCTGCTACGTTTGCCTTTTTGCCCGCCAGTGGCAAAGGGGTTAGGACTGAGGGGAGAGTGCTGGATCCTCCCATATCATGTGACTTTAGGCAGGAAGGTCCTTCTATGATGGGAGTGGCTGGCACTCTGGGGAGTTGTTTCTAGAAGTTTCTTTCTCCATGGCAGGCCTGCAACTTCGCAGTACCCATGTAGGAATGCACAGAAGCCACGAAGATGAAAACAGGGTTGCACTTACCTGCAACTGCTGATCATTGAGTGGTCTTCTGTGCATTCACACAACCCACGTGGGATTGCACAGAGGACCACTCGATGAACAGCAGTTACAAGTAAGTGCAACCCTGGTTTTTTTATACCCCAATTTTCACCACCTGAAGGAGTCTCAAAGCAGCTTCCAAACACTTTTGCCTCCTCTCTCCACCACAGACACCCTATGAGGGAGATGGGGCTGAGAGAGCCCTGGCAGGACTGCTGGGTCAGAAGGCACTATCAGGGCTGCGACAAGCCCAAGGTCACCAAGCTGGCAGCATGTGGGGGAGAAGTGGGGAATCACTCAGCTTGCCTGACTAGAAGCTGCTGTTCTTAACTGCTACAAAGTTCTAAGGGTGGCTTACTTGGTACTGGAGTCAAGATGTATTCTGAACTCTTAACTTATGCACATGGTTATGTACAAAGGTTATGGGGTCACCCCTGGCCACTGGCAGGGGTGGGATGGGATGGTTGCCAGATCCAGGTTCGGAAACTCCTGGACATTTAGGGATGATGCCTCAGGAGGACAGGAATTTCAGTGAGGTACAAAGTCCATGCTCAAAAGCATCCAATTTCTCCAGGGAACCTGATCTCTGTAGTCTGGTGATGAGCTGTGATTTCAGGGGATCTCCAGGTCCTACTTGGAGGCTGGCATCCCTACTGTGTCCTCCCCAAACAGGTTCAAATAATATTTTGAAGTTACAACATCATCCCATGGCAAAGAACTTTGTCCTGCTGCTTTAGACCAGCATGGCTACCAACTACATCTCCCATCATTCCATGCTTCATGAGAACTCTCCCACACATTATTGGTTTAGTTTTGTGCAATACACTGAGTTTTTGTCTCAGCCATAGTCCAATTATTCTTGTTTGATCTCTGCTGCTTGTTGATTATTAAAATCTAAGGTGTGTTTTGCTGCAGAGTTATCTTTTTTCTCTCTCTCCCTCCCTTTGCAGGTATATCTCTGAGTGCTCTCCCCATGTATTTGAGTGAAATTTCACCCAAACAGATCCGTGGATCGTTAGGGCAAATTACTGCTATTCTCATCTGTGTCGGTGTCTTTACGGGACAAGTTCTGGGGCTTCCTGAAATATTTGGGAAGGTTGGTAAGATTCTGAAATGTATTTTTACAGCAACAGAGGGCAGAGGGTATTGCCCAAAGCCCAGGCCGGATTTGCAGACATATTTCCTTCCAAGCTTTTCAGTGTGGAGCCCAATCCACAAAGAAGGAAGACAGAAGTAACATCCTCTCCTGCCTCTGAATCAGTCCTGCACTTTCTGTTCACAGGCGTACTTTATTTATTTATTTATTTATTTATTTATTTATTTATTTATTTATTTATTTATTTATTTATTTATTTATTTATTTATTTATTTATCATACTTCTATACCGCCCTCCCCGGAGGCTCAGGGCGGTTTACATTATAACAGAAAACAATACATAAAACAGTCTGTAGAACATGTATAACTGATAACTAATAATTGTAACCAAATAACAACACAGTATAACAGTAAACAATATAGTAATACAAACAGGTCCAGGGCTTATTGATGGGATTCTGAGGGGGGGGGGGAGCAGGGGCCCTTGGTCGCTGATTGATTACGTCTGGTCTCGGCCAAATGCCTGGTGGAGGAGCTCCTTTTTGCAGGCCCTGCGGAACTGTTTAAGCTCCGTCAGGGCCCTGATCTCCTCTGGGAGCTCGTTCCACCAGGTGGGGGCCAGAACAGAGAATGCTCTGGCCCTGGTCGAGACCAGGCGGACTTCTTTAGGGCCAGGGATCCTTAGCTGATTGGAGGCAGTAGAGCGTAGAGCTCTTTTGGGGGCATAGGCGGGGAGGTGGTCCCTCAGGTACACTGGGCCCTGACCGCGTATGGCCTTGGAGGTAATTACCAGAACCTTTAGTCTGATCCGGAATTCAACTGGTAACCATTGCAGCTGGTGGAGAATAGGACAGGGGTGGCCAAACTGTGGCTCTCCAGATGTCCACAGACTAGAACTTGTGGCTGTGCCCACCATGATTTGTCTGATTTCCAGAGGTGCTACCAGGCCCTTGCTGTGACCTTTGGGTCTGAGCTGGCTGTGCTCTCCGTTTTCGGAGTGTTTGCAGAGCAGGACTTTGCAGAGAGGCCCTGAAAGACTGGCTTGTACAGATGCGGAGGGCAAGAATATCAACTAGGGAGCTTGCGGGTTCACTTTGGAATGCTTTAACTGTAGTTTGTAGAGGGCGGGGGAGTAGCTGCTGCATGTTCATTTTATAGGTGGATGAATTACAAGAAAGGCTTCAGAATTCAGGCTGGAAACTGAGGACAAATCTCGAGTGTAAGAAGTAATTCCCCTCGGGCCCACTCGGGTCCTTGCTCACGTTCATAGAGTTGTGAAGCAGGCGGACGCTGGCCAGACCCACGTTGACCAGAGACGACAGTGGAATAGGCACACAAGGCTCCCTCTCTCTTGCCACTCTGCCTCGAGTCGTATTGCAGCTGCAATCTGCTCTGCAGCCACTTGAGGTCGCTATTTTATTGATCCAACAGGGAAATTTGATCAAATAGTTTCATAGGCCTGTGACGCTCACATTATTTTAGTGGAGATTTCTGATGCACTACATAAAAATAACATTTGAAACATTTCAAACTCATTTGAAAAAAAGCCGAATTAATAACATAAGGGCAATAAAATCAGAGTCCAGTGGCACCTTTAAGACCAACACGGCTACTTATTTGAATAAATTAAGGGGCCCATTTCAAACGTAGGCAGACAGAAAAAGAGCCCCCCTCCCCCTTCTGCCTGAATCAGTCTAGGGAGAGGGCAGCTTTCTGCTTTTGTTGTTTCTGTTCATTCCCCACAGTTTTATCTCTCCAAGATGCTCAGGCCCAAGGCTCTTCCCCCTTGATTTCACCCCCACAACAGCCCTTGTGAGATGTGCCAGGTGGAAAGAGAGTGGCGGAGTGGAGATTTGAGCCCTTTCTAACTCTGGCTTTTTCAACAAGAGTGTGGTGAAACCCTGGGTTTTCTTGGTGCCCCTGGAAGACTCTCCCAAATGGGTGGGAGGTAATTAATTTTTAATATATGTTTAGAATTTGTTGAACATTTATTGAGTGATATGACCATATATGGTCATGTTGACCCACCCCCATCCCAACATGGCCAATGAGAGGCCTGGAGGGGGTGGGGAGGGGAGGGCCCCCGGGTGGGCGTGTCCACAGCTCTGCTTCCAGCCATATTCTGTGTGACGGTGCCACCTCTGGGGTCTCTCGAAGGCGGAAGAATGCCTCAGGGGGTTCTCCAGGGTAGAAGAGTTGAGAAAGGCTGCCCTAACCATTCTGAAGAAGGACTGTGGCCCTTCCCTGTTCTCCAAGGCCCTGAATGTTTCCCCCTCTGAGCTTGAAGGGGGTCCCTAGAGCTCCCGTTATATCACCCCTGGGGAGGAAGAGGAGGCCGGCCACAGGCATGGCGTTACTGAATTAACGAAGCAGCGTCGGGGGGGCAACTGAGGCAGAGAGAGGAGAGAGGCAGAGGGTGTGTCTGGCCCCTGGCCACCCACCAGACTTCCATGCCAGAGCAGGGATCCAACCCTGGACCTCCCACAGATCCTAGCCTGACTCCAACTCCTGGGCAGCCCTGGGTCTTGGGGGCCAGGAAAGAGGGTGGGCTGCTGCCGCCACCACCACATTTTAGTGCTCAGAAAGGACTTCCTTGCTTGAGGGGGGGTGGGGTGGCCTACCCAGGGTGGCCAAATCCCTGGAGATTTGGGGCCTGAAGAGGGGGAGGTTCAGGGCAGGGTGGGACGTCAGCAGGGTCCAAAACCATAGAGGTGATCCAAATCAGCGCAAGCGAGCTTCATGTGCTCCTGCCTGGGTGTGTCATAACTAGGGTTGGCCACCAAAGTGGCCATTTGGGCCTGAAGCTGCTGGTGCCCCTCCCCCCACGCCGTGGCTCTGGCAGCTCCAGGCACATGCTCAGCCCTCGTCAAAGCCTCTTCTGGGCTGCCTGACGCAGACGTTGGGCCATTCTTCGCTGCAGCCGCCGAGGGTCATGGGAGATACCTTTGGGCTGTAGGTGCAAATGATTTATTTTCTTTGTTTTATATACTTAAATTTCTATACTGCCCCTCACGGCTCTGCTGGCTTGGGGCAGTTTGCATCATAATTAAATATAGATCCATAGACAAAATAATAAAAATACAATCCAAACGTTACATTAATTAATGCTCACTGTTGTTCACCACCACTGATTGACCAATACAACCTACCCTTGCATTTAGGGGAAAGTTCATGGATTTTATGGCCCATTCCTTGTTCTGTCGTTGGTTTGTTCGTTGGCCCCGATGGAATGCCAGGTGGAAGAGCTCTGTTTTGTAGGCCCTTTGGACCTGTGAGAGCCCCTGTAGGGCCTGCATCTCTTCTGGGAGCTCATTCCACCATGTTGGGGACAGGGCTGAGAAGGCCCAGGCCCTGATTGAGGCTGTCCAGGGGCAGAGCAAAGCGCTCTTCAGGAGACATATTCAGTTAGGTGATGCCAGGGCCAGGCCGCAAATGACCCTGAAGGTCAATACCAAACCCTTGAACCTGATCCCGAATTCACCTGGGAGCCAGGGCAGTTGCCTGAGGACAGGCTAGATGAGGGACCTCCAAGGTGTCCTGGTGTGGATCTGTGCCTCTGTGTTCTGAACCAGTTGCAAGTCCCGGGTCAACGTCAGGCCGGTGTGGAGCGAGTTACCGCAATCTAATATTGTGGTGACTGTTGCAAGGATAGCTGAAGCCAGGTAGGGCACGAGTAGCTTGACTTGGTGGAGATGGCTCAACATCCTGACAGTTAGAGTGGTTCCTCAGTGGAACAGGCTTCCTTGGAAGGTGGAGGGTTCTCCTTTTTGGAATTTTGTAAGCAAAGGCTAAATAGTCATCTGACAGAAATGCTGATTTTATGAACTTAGGCGGCTGGTGAGTGGGTGGGCAGGAGGGGATGTGCCAGTGTTTGTCTCTTGTGGCCCTTCCTTCCTTGCAGACCCAGGGAATTGATCATTGCTGCTGTGTGATGGGAGGTGAATTTCTTCCAGGCCAGGCTGGATTCTGGAGTCTTTTGGTGGGGGGATCACTGGGGCTCACCGTGGGTGGGCAGGTAGCTGTGAGTGTCCTGCATAATGCTGGGGGTTGGACTGGGTGGCCCTGGGAGCCTCTTCCCACTCTAGGATTCTGGGGTAAAATGCCAGCTGGGCTACTCTGGGGGCCAGAGCCTTCACGGACAGGGAGGCCCTGAAGAGCATGCCCAAATCCCTAGCAGATAGAAGTAGGAAGCAATGTGGGGATAGTGGGTGTTTCCCAGGGAGGATCTTCCCCTGTGGTGCTCATTTCCCTCCTGCCTGGGTATTCTGTTTAGATCCTAGTGTGATGCCTGTTGATCATCAGGAACTCTCTCTAGATGGGTGGTGTTTCCCGTGAGGGAAACTCCCCATCATAGTTCCAAGGGCCAATTGAGATCTACCCCCCCCCTTCTCACCCCAGTGGGAACCTCCTGTTTCTGGGGACAGCATTTTCCCCTGCTGCCCTATAAATTCATAACGATGACCCTGCGAGGTCGGCCATCCTGTGGCCACAGTAGGGATTTGAAGCCATTCCCGCAGTTCAACTCTAAAGACAACTTTTAAAAACTAGCTCGTGTTCTGGGAAGGATTAACCACAACAGTATGCACTATGGGGGGATGCAGAGGGGATCTTTTCTTTTTAAGTATCCTCCACCCGCCTGCCTTCTCTTTCTAGCAGGAGGTGCCGGGGATTGGAGCAGAGCCAGCTGTGTCTGCCCGCCACCTCCCAGCCATGGCCCCTCTTCCTTTCCCGTGAGCCAAGATGCAGCTGAGTGACCTCTGCTTTGTTTGCAGGAATCCCGGTGGCCGTTCTTGTTTGGGATGATCGTTGTTCCAGCAGTCATTCAGGTTGTGATCTTGCCTTTTCTTCCAGAGAGTCCTCGCTACCTGCTGCTTGAAAAGCACGACATAAAAGCAGCAGAGAAAGGTAAACGGTTGTATTGTTGTTTGCTGCACTTGTAAGGGTGATTCCAGTGACTTAAGAAACAGAACCTTCTTCTGGGTGCCAGCCTCTCTCTGCTCCTCAGTGTCTTCCCCCCTTTTAGCTCCTGGGTTTCACAATATGAAAAATGCCTGAGATTGATTGGTTATATTCAAATACAGCATATTGTCAGTTACTATAAAACAATACCAACAAATACAGACTAAAAGCATATTACAGCAGGAGCTATATGTTATTGATAAAAAATATTAAGGTATAACGTATAGTAAAACTAGAATTTCTGTTTCTCTATTTAAACAGAACAGAGGGCAGGGACCTGCAGAGGACGATTTCATTTATTTGCTTCTGCAAATAGCTGCCTTAACCTCATGACTGTTGTGCTGAATTGGCTACCTGCTGGCATAGAGTCTCATTCCCTTCCCATAGGAGAAACCTACCGTATAGACTCGCATATAAGCCGAGTTTTTCAGCACAGTGTTTAGCACTTTTAAGACCTCCTGGCTTATACATGGGTAATTGATTAACAGCCTGCCCCCAGCCAGCCAATCGTAGCATTGCATCTGCAACCTGAGCTCTTTGCTAGTGGCCTCCAGTTAACCTTTGCCTTCTAAGAGACCAGGCACAACCAACAGCGACTGAAGGGTCCCTGCTCCCCCCCTCTCAGAACTCCACCAGAGTGCTCTGGACCTCTTTGCACTGTTGCATTGTTTATATTGTTACCACTATCAATTATTGTTATTCATATGTTTTGTTCATACGTTCTATGTAAACCGCCCTGAGCCTCTGGGGAGGGCGGTATATAAATATAACAAATAAATTAAAATAAACTCCTTTCACAAGCCCTGTAGCCCCAAGTCCAGACACAGATCCTTGGAGCCAGGAGGGTTGGATCTGGGTCAGAAGCAAAAGCCTCCTGGCCCGTTTGGTTTTACAAATTAAGTTTGCCAGTCCTTTCAGTGATGACTGATGGCCAATCACACGTTTGGCCCCTTCTAACCATTCGAAAGGTTGCCTCTGGGAGTCTGAGGACAAGGACGGACCAACCAAGACAGGCGGTGAAAACGTTTTGGAGGAATTAAGCAGAAAGGAATCAATGCCCCTGAAACGACTTGGGATGTCAGAATTATGTGCTGTGAAGGGATTTGAAGACTGGCACAGGCAAAGACAGAGATGCTTCTGCACAGCACTGAGAGGGGATTTTAGGGGCATAATCTCCACTCTCATTTCCATGGTGAGCTGTAGAGTGGACAAGTCCTTCATCCTCCAGGTACCATCACAGGTGAAACAGGCTGCTTGGCTAACATCTCCTAGTGGTGCAACCTTTACCTTTGAGACTGCAGGATTCAGACCAGCTCAGACTTAGTGCTAGTTTGGTGTAATGGTTGTGTGTGTGTGTGTGTGTGGGAGGGGAGTTGATTCCCCACTCCTCCTGCCCACAAAGCCTGCTAGCGGGCCTGGGACTAGACTCTGTTCTCCCAGAACTCTCTCCACCCCAAGGTGGTAGAGAGCTGTGGGTAGAGGAAGGGAAGGGGATTGAATGATGCTTGGAGATTCCTGGAGGCAGAGAAGAGCAACTGTTTGTCTTCTGCGAAATGCTGTGCCCATCTTTGACTGATGGACTGGGTGAGACGGGAGGCTGGTGTGGGAAGGCCGGGGATGAAACCACAGCAAGGGAATGTCTGTGCTGCTTGGGGGAGGTCCAGTCATCTCGCTTAGCCATGGTGAGATACTCGGAATGAGGTTTGGACAGCCAAGTGACAGAAAATTACCTTTTTGAGTCACTCTATATCATAACAATGGTCTGCTCTTTTGAGGAAAAGGACATGGGAGGAAAACACTCTTGGCAGCTAATAAATAATATTTCCAACAATTTGTTTCTAAACCAAAAAAAATGTAGTGACGTTTTTATAAGCTTTTTTTATAAGCATTTTGGACTTCATTGGAACAGGTTTGGAAATTTGGAGATTTTTAGACAGAGGCTGGACAGCCATCTGATGGAGAGTCTGATTCTGTGAAGGCAAAGGGGTGGCAGGTGACAATGGATGAACGATAAGGTTGTGAACGATAAGGCATACCGCAGGGAGTTGGACTAAATCAGAGGTCTCCAACCTTTTTATCACCGGGGACCGGTCAACACTTGACAATTTTACTGAGGCCTGGGGGGGCTAGTCTTTTGCCGAGGGATGTTGTTGCCACTGCCTGAGCCCCTGCTCCACCTGCTTTCCCGCTGGCACCCCTGACCTCCCACTGCCCGCTGGGGGGGGGGGCTGCCAGCAGCAGCTGTGCAGTGCCACACCGAGGGGGAGCCCCAGCCATGGCGGCCACTGGAGAGCACCCGAGGCAGCAGCCAGGGAGGAAGAGAAGCCCCGGTCCCTGGACCGGTCCCCGGACCGGGGGTTGGGGACCACTGGACTAGATGACCCAGGAGGTCCCTTCCAACTCTATGATTCTACGATTCTAGGTTTGTCAGATTCAGTTTCTAGCATGAAGTGAGAAAGAGAAGGAATGAGGGCCTTGGATCACATGCTCCAGTGACTCCCAGCACAAAGGTCTGTGCAGAAGGCTCCTTGGAGGGACCTGGAATTGGCAGAATCTGTCAAAAGTGGGGCAGGCACCAGAAGCCCCCTAGAGGCTGCCCCACAGTCAGCATAGGAGGTGCCCATATGGGTCCTATATCATCCCCTGCTTTGAAGAGCGTGGATTGTGCCCGGACAGGTGCTCATGGCCTGATTCAAAGCGTGTTGCCTCAGAAGGAAGTGCTATAAATCGGTCGTACCTTGTTATGTGTAGGGAAATGCTGCCACCAGGGGGCAGTGCAGGGAAGGCAGAGCTGAACCGGTTGAGTTTCATTGCTGAAGGGATGACCAAAAATATGATGCACATTTCTTCTTGTGTTGGTTTTGAGAGACCTCTTCATCCGTGGGGATCTGTGGTATATTACTGCCCAAGAGCCAAAGAGAGGAGCTGGATGGATTTCCAGGAGAGTTGCTAACTTGGGGGTTGGAAGTTCCAAAAAACTGAGGATGCTGCCTTGGGGAGGGTGGGGTTTGGGGAGAGGAAAGAACTCTGTGGGGTCTAATGCCATAGAATTCACCCCCCCAAAGTAGGCCCTTTCTCCAGGGGGACTGATCTCTGCAATCATGGGATCAACTGCCATTGCAGGTGCTCTCCAGGCTCCCCTGGAGGCTGGCAAGCCTACTGACTACCCAGACCCCTCTGACTCAAGTTGCTCTAGTTGTAGGCCTCGTTCGCCCGGGGGTGACCAAGCTGCATCTTCAGACTGCACAAGGAGACTCACGGGACTTTTAGAAGGAAAATGTTTCCCAGCCAGTCTCCATCTAGGCCCCACAAATGACTGCTTGGCGCAGTCAGGAGCCGCCAGCCGTGTGGGAGGGGAATCACATGGCATCTGGCGGCAGCAGAGTCCCCGGGCAGGGTGGGCATGTCTTGGTGGGGTCACTAGAGTCCCTTGACCTGCCCGGTGGTCATCTTAGAGGCTTCTGCAAGTACCTTCTTATGTATCTGGGGCGTGAGGAATACAACATTTGTCCTTCCAGCTTCTGTGGGAGTGGTCAGATCAGGACAGAAATCTTCTGCAAGGCTGAGGCTCAGTTGGAAGAATCTCTTTTCCTCATGCAGTGGGTTTAAAAGGATTAGGCAACAGGAGACATGGAAGGTCTCTGCTTGAGACCCTGCAGTCTGAGCAGCTTCCAGCCTGAGTAGACAATACTGACCTTGATGAACCTGATCCTGATCCAGTCTCAGGCAGTTTCCTATGAATTCAAAAGGCTGTGTGAGGAAGGTGCAAAAGACCCTCAAGAATGGCAAAGGCCAGGAGACAGGCGGACTGAAGGCTCAGCCGTTAGCAGAGGACAAGGTGGAAAGGGAGGTGGGACAGACAGCGCTTGGGGCTTTAGTCTTGGCGAGGCTTTCCTTGTTTCGGATTTGGAAAGAACAGGAAAGTTTTTATATATTTTACCAGGTTGTCTCCAATTTGCTTTTTTTTTTTTGCGTTAAAAATGCATTGAAATGAGTAAAATGTGTAGTATTTTGGGACTAGAGCTCTTTTTTAAAAGAAAAGAAAATGGAGATTTGGGAAACTGAAATTTCTGTCATTGCAGAACTGAGAAAGGCTGCATGCTCCCTTCCATGGATCTGCAGCATTAGTTGACCACCCGCAAGGAAGCAAAATATGCTGAAGATGTGAAAATCAGTACTGATTAATTTCCCCCCTAAATTTTGCCTGCCTGTCTTTCTGTTTCCCCCTGTTTAGCATGAACTGCTCACTTCAAGCCATGCTGTTAAATCTTAGTTTGAAGGCTGCCTAAGGAGGTGGTGAGCTCCCCCTCACTGGCAGTCTTCAAGCAAAGGTTGGATACACACTTTTCTTGGATGCTTTAGGATGCTTTGGGCTGATCCTGCGCCTATATGGCCCCTTCCAACTCTATGATTCTATGATTCTATGAGTATGGGAAACAAGCAGGAAGAACTAGAAGTCCTAATAGAAGAGGCCTAATAGGCATTGCAGAAACTTGGTGGGTTAACACTCACAATTGGAATATTAGGGTTGTGGGATACAACTTATTTAAAAGGGGCAGACGAAAGGGGGGGGGGAGTAGCAGTATATGTTAAAAGTGTGTATACTTGTGAGGAAGTACATTGACCTGAGAATGGAAGTTCAGTTGAGAGTCTGGGAAAAATAAAAGTAGGAAATAATAGTGGTGTTATGGTGGGGGTCTGCTATAGAACACCAGGCCAGGCAGAGGACTTGGATGTGATGCTCCTAGACCAGATTACAAAGTCAAGAGAGTATGCCCACCACTTGGTGAGCAGTTTGCTAGAATCCCTAGCTAAAACTGCACAGAAGATGGATGATGAAACAAAGTTGCACTTACGTGTAACTATCAGACATGAGTATCTTCTGTGCAGGGACACATTCCCTCCCTCTTGCCCCACTGCATGCATTGGCTTTGGTAGCACTTGAGGTACTGAGGGTAGGGATAGTGCTGCATGGGACCATGTGGCCCTTGGGCAAGGTCCAGTTTCTGGCTCCAGTGCACAGCACCCCCTGGAGGCTTTTAGTTTTAAGACCTCTCCAGTGGCAGGCCTGCTCATGCTGCCTGGGTGGCAGGTTAACATGGATAGAGAGGTTGTCGAGAGGCACTTAGCTGCACTGGATGAGTTCAAATCCCCTGGGCCAGATGAAAAGCACCCAAGACTGCTCAAAGAACTTTCCAGAGAACTTGCACAGCCCTTGTCCATCATCTTCGGAACCTCTTTAAGGACTGGAGATGTCCCAGAGGACTGGAAGAGAGCAAACGTTATTCCGATCTTCAAAAAAGGGAGGAAGGATGACCCAGGAAACTACAGACCAGTGAGTCTGACCTCTGTTGTGGGGAAGATAATGGAGCAGATATTAAAGGGAGCGATCTGCAAACATCTGGAGGACAATTTGGTGATCCAAGGAAGTCAGCATGGATTTGTCTCCAACAGGTCCTGCCAGACCAACCTAGTTTCCTTTTTTGACCAAGTAACAGGTTTGCTGGATCGGGGAAATTCAGTTGATGTCATTTACTTGGATTTTAGTAAAGCTTTTGACAAGATTCCCTATGATGTTCTGATGGATAAGTTGAAGGACTGCAATCTTGATTTTCAGATAGTTAGGTGGATAAGGAATTGGTTAGAGAACCGCACTCAAAGAGTTGTTGTCAATGGTGTTTTATCAGACTGGAGAGAGGTGAGCAGCGGGGTACCTCAGGGCTCGGTGCTCGGCCCGGTACTTTTTAACATATTTATTAATGATCTAGATGAGGGGGTGGAGAGACTACTCATCAAGTTTGGAGATGACACCAAATTGGGAGGACTGGCCAATACTCCGGAAGATAGAGACAGAGTTCAATGAGATCTGAACACAATGGAAAAATGGGCAAACGAACAAGATGCAATTTAACAAAGATAAGTGTAAAGTTCTGCATCTGGGTCAGAAAAATGAAAAGCATGCCTACTGGATGGGGGATACGCTTCTAGGTAACACTGTGTGTGAACGAGACCTTGGGGTACTTGTGGATTGTAAACTAAACATGAGCAGGCAGTGTGATGCAGCGGTAAAAAAGGCAAATGCCATTTTGGACTGTATCAACAGAGGCATCACATCAAAATCACAAGATGTCATAGTCCCATTGTATATGGCACTGGTCAGACCACACCTGGAGTACTGTGTGCAGTTCTGGAGGCCTCACTTCAAGAAGGGCATCGATAAAATTGAAAGGGTACAGAGGAGAGCAACGAAGATGATCTGGGGCCAAGGGACCAAGCCCTATGAAGATAGGTTGAGGGACTTGGGAATGTTCAGCCTGGAGAAAAGGAGGTTGAGAGGGGACATGATAGCCCTCTTTAAGTATTTGAAAGGTTGTCACTTGGAGGAGGGCAGGATGCTGTTTCTGTTGGCTGCAGAGGAGAGGACACGCAGTAATGGGTTTAAACTTCAAGTACAAAGATATAGACTCGATATCAGGAAAAAAAATTTCATAGAGTAGTTCAGCAGTGGAATAGGCTGCCTAAGGAGGTGGTGAGCTCCCCCTCACTGGCAGTCTTCAAGCAAAGGTTGGATACACACTTTTCTTGGATGCTTTAGGATGCTTAGGGCTGATCCTGCGTTGAGCAGGGGGTTGGACTAGATGGCCTGTATGGCCCCTTCCAACTCTATGGTTCTATGATTCTATGATTCTAATTCCCGTGTGTGTTCCTGCACAGAAGATATGTGATGAAAAATAGTTAGAGGTAAGTGCAGTTTTTTTTTTATGTAGCTTACTGTGATGGGTTCAGGTGCTAGAGAAGAAGACTCTTCTTTCCATGTGCAGACTAAGGACCTTGGGATCAGGGGCTGTTGTGCTGATCCAGCAAGAGGCTGAATTTGTTTCCCTAGGCAAGACTGTGTCTACAGACCACATAACACATTCCTGTGCCTTTTGACAAGCATTCAGACGTGGGGCAAATCACCATGCATCCATGCATGCTGTCTTTGGAGAAAGTATAGTTTTATGAGACGGCATAACTTCCAAACAACTGTCTCAGGCCTCATATGTGAATGACTGGATTGGGGCTTGGGGCTTCTTTGGAATGAGGGCCTATTGAATTTAAAGAATTACCTTCTCATTGAGATTTTCTCTCTTCAGTTTTCAGATGGCTTTTAAAACCTTGCTTATCTATTACAATATGCACCTTTTAATTAATTAAAGAGAGCCTCTTGTGGTGCAGGGTGGTAAGGCAGCCGACAGGCTGTCTGAAGCTCTCACCATGAGGCTGGGAGTTCGATCCCAGCAGCCGGCTCAAGGTTGACTCAGCCTTCCATCATTCCGAGGTCGGTAAAATGAGTACCCAGCTTGCTGAGAGGTAAAACGGTGATGACTGGGGAAGGGAATGGCAAACCACCCTGTACTGAGTCTGCCAAGAGAATGGTGGACTTTTAATCTGGAGAGCTGGGTTTGTTTCCCGACTCCTCCATGTGAAACCTGCTGGGTGATCATGGGCCAGTGACAGTTCCCTCAGAGCTCTCTCTGCCTCATCTACCTCACAAGGTGCCTGTAGTAGGGGAGAAGAAGGAAGGCAATGATAGTAAGCTGCTTTGAGACTCCTTGCGGTAAAGAGTCCTTCCTTCTCATGAGGTGGCCAAAGTATTTGAGTTCCATCTTCAGGATCTGGCCTTCTAAGGAGCAGGCAGGGCTGATCTCCTCTAGGACTGACCAGTTTGTTCGCCTTGCAGTCCAAGGGACTCGCAAGAGTCTTCTCCAGCACCAGAGTTCAAAAGCCTCAATTCTTTGACGCTCGGCCTTCCTTATGGTCCAACTTTTACAGCCATACATTGCAACTGGGAAGACCATAGCCTTCACTAGACGCCCTTTCATTGGCAGGGTGATGTCTCTGCTTTTTAGGATGCTGTCTAGATTTGCTCCCCAGGAGCAAGCGTCTTTTAATTTCTTTTCTGCAATCCCCATCTGCAGTGATCTTGGAGCCCAGGAAAATAAATCTGTCACTATCTCCATTTCTTCCCCATCTATTTGCCAAGAATTGAGATGCCATGATCTTTGTTTTCTTGATGCTGAGTTTCAAGCCAACTTTTTCACTCTCCTCCTTCACCCGCATCAACAGGCTCTTTAGTTCCTCTTCACTTTCTGCCATTAGAGTGGTATCATCTGCACATCTGAGGTTGTTGATATTTCTCCCTGCCATCTTGATCCCAATTTGTGACTCCTCTAATCCCGCCTTTCTCATGATGTGCTCCGCATACAAGTTAAATAGGCAAGGCGACAGTATACAGCCTTGCTGAACTCCTTTCTCAATTTTGAACCAATTAGTGATACTCAGTTCTCACTGTTTCTTCTTGACCTGCATATAGGTCTCTCAAGAGACAAATAAGATGCTCTGGTATTCCCATCTCTTTAAGAACTTGCCACAATTTGTTGTGCTCCACACAATCAAAGGCTTTAGCATAGTCAATAAAGCAGATGTTCTTCTGGAACTCCCTAGCTTTCTCCATGATCCAGCGAATGTTAGCAATTTGATCTCTAGTTCCTCTGCCTCTTCGAAATCCTGCCTGAGGACTTCTGGAAGTTCTCGGTCCACATATTGCTGGAGCCTAGCTTGTAGGATTTTGAGCATAACTTTGCTAGCATGAGAAATAAGTGCAATGGTGCGGAAGTTTGAACATTCTTTGGCATTGCCCTTCTTTGGGATTGGAATGTAAACTCACCTTTTCCAATCCTGTGGCCAGGATTTTCAAATTGAGTTTTCCAAATTTGCTGGCATATCGAGTATATTGACTTTTACTGCATCGTCTTTTAGGATTTTGAATAGTTCAACTGGAATGCTGTCACCACCACTAGCTTTATTGTTGCTCAGACTTCCTAAGGCCCATTTAACCACATTCCAGGATGTCTGGCACCAGGTCAGTAACTACCCCATCGTGGTTATTAGGGAAGTTAAGCTCACTCTTGTATAGTTCCTCTGTATAATTTTGCCACCTTTTAAAAATCTCTTCTGCTTCTGTGAGGTCCCTACCATTTTGGTCCCTTATCATACCCATCTTTGCATGAAGTCTTATGTTTTAGATGGATCAAATTGTCTGTTGTCTGGGCTGTATAACCTCCATTTTACGAATATCAATGCTTATTACTCTGCAGCCCTCTGGTTTGACTTTACTGAGGACATATTTTCCATGGTATTGCTCCTCATCTAAATCTCGAACTGCATGTGTGAATACCAGAGAAATGGGGACATTTGTAAGAATCTGGGAAGGAGGGGGAAGTCAGTGCCGATGAGGTATTTTATGGCTGTGAATAGCATCAGTTGGTGAGGCCCACAGCCCTGGTTGCGCTCTAACAGACGTGTGACATTCATTCGCAGCATTTCAGACCTTCCGTGGGAAATCCGACGTGTCGTGTGAAGTCGAAGAAGTCCTGGAGGAGAGTCGGGTGCAGAGGAACATCCAGGCAGCCTCCATCATCCAGCTACTACGGGACTCCACCAAGCGCTGGCAGGTCCTGACGGTCGTCGTCACCATGGCCTGCTACCAGCTCTGTGGCCTGAATGCCGTGAGTGTCCACACGGGGGCCAGGGGGGGTGGGCAGGACAAAACAACTTTTCCCAGTAGTGCACTGAAGGCAGAACTGTTCTCCCAAGCCCAGGATCAGACCCTGTTTGGACCACCCAGCACTGGCAGCTCCTCAGGCTGGGAGCTCGTACTTTATGCTTTGGCTGCGTATTGCCTGCATTGCATTTATGCTTTAGCTGTGTCCCACTTGTATCGCTTGACCTGCCTTGCCCTGTCCTATCTGCAGATCACTGTGGTCTTTGATGAGCAGTTGAGGCATTGCTGATTGATTAGCATAGGTGCGGATGTAGCTAGCCAGCTTGGGGTTTTATGCAGGGGTCCTTTGTTTGAAGCTGCGGGAATGACTATCTTTCCCACTATTTGGGGACTTTGCAGATTCCTGTATCAATACAGGCCATTTGCTTACCAAAATGCCTTCACCCAAAACTCTTAGGTGAAGGGTAGATCAGGGGCCTTTAGGGGTAGGATCTTTAGTCTTAGCAGGAACCCCATGCTGATCAGTTTGCTATTGTACAACAAAGAGATTTTCCTTCAATGAAGTCTGCTTATTAGGCGTAATCGACAGAACCTCCCAAAGAGAATGTGCCTGAAAAGGGCCAGCAAGTCACAGCTGACTTCCGGTGACCTCAGCAAGGGGTTTTGGAGGCAGGCAGCTGAGCAGAGGAGGGCTGCCATGGCCGTCCTCTGCAGACCCTCCTTGGCCATCTCCCTTCTAAGTGCCAACCCTCTTTGCTGACAAGATCAAGCTGCCATGTTGCCTTCCCTTGCGTCTAAACAGAATAGCCTTTCTTTTCAAAAGCTTAATTTTCTTTTCAAAAGCTTTATTTGTTTTCATATTAATTGTTATCTTTTATCACATTCATGTGTTCTTTTTGGTTGTTCGATTGGGTTTTTGTTTGATGTGAGTGAGACATGAGTGAGACTCCAAGGGTCTTTCGCACGGTGGTTCATTGGATGGGGCCAAGTCAGGTGAAAAGAGACTCTGCCGCCCTGCCCAGTAAGTGCCCAGGAGGTCGCGGAGGAGGCAAAGGGGCCTCAGGAGCAGCACTGGGGGAAGTTCAGGGTTACTGAATCGCTAGGAAAACCTGAGGGTGCCTTGCAGCAATGGCCTTTTGATAGCGGTGCTTACCTTCTCCATGGAAGAGTGCCAGAAGGGACAGCTGCACACAAGAGCTCATTGGGTAGCAGTGCCTGGGATTGGCAAGTGCCGTCAGGGTGGACAGCCAGGCCAGGCCTTTTTGGCTGTTCCATGACAGTCACCCCGTTTCCACCATTGCCTCTTCCCGACGATCTCTAGGAAGAGCACGCGGATGCCTTTTCTCTTCAGCTGGACTTTGAGGAGAGGCTGCAGGCAAGACAGTGGGAGGTGGGGGGAGATACTAGGTCCTGTGTGTGTGTGTCTGTCTGTGAGGTGCTTCCAGCTTATGGTGACCCTGTGATTGAATGTCCTCCAGAACATCCTGCCATTAACAGCCTGGCTCAGATCTTGCAAAGTGAGTTCATGGCTTCCTTTAGACTGTTTATGCACTGGGAACTTCAGTGCCCCAGCTTTCCTGCAGGAGCACAAATCAGAAGTGGGTGAGGCACACCGGGCCAAAATGCTCCCCTGTGTGGGAGCAGGAAGAGGTGGGGCAACCCGCCACGACTAAAACTCCAGCCTGCAGCCCGGCATGCAACCTCCAGTGCATAAACAGTCTCATAGAGTCCATCCATCTCCTGTTGGGTCCTCCTCTTTTCTGCGGCCTTCACCTTTTCCTGGGATTATTGTCTTTCCTAGGGACCCCAGTCTTCTCAGAATGTGACCAAAAGTGCAATAGTCCCAGGCCAGTTGTGTGTCGCACCCACGCACTGGGAGCCGGCAATGGTTGGATGCTTTTCTGCAGAATCCCCCCTTGAACAGGGGACAGCAGTAGGGCTGCAGGAGAAGCCTTAGCAGAGGAGGAGATGGGAGCAGAGTGGAAGGCAGCACAGGGCAGGGCAGGGCAGGGCAGGGCAGGGCAGGGCAGGGCAGGGCAGGGCAGGGCAGGGCAGGGCAGGGCAGGGCAGGGCAGGGCAGGGCAGGGCAGGGCAGGGCAGGGGGATCCTTGGAATCAGGAGTGGCCTGAGGAGGCATTTCCCGTGCATTGCCCCTGCTGGTGCAAAACAGTTGCCAAGTTACATGGAATCCTTTTGCACACTTCTGTGGAGAGAACACAGCAGTGGAAAATGGAACCCTGTTACTTTGCCAGTAATCTGTCAAGGCTGATGTTGTGACCATGTCCAATTAAGAACATAATTTGGAATTTGTCAGATGATGGATAAAGCTATTCTCAACAAGTATGGAAACCTGCCCCCTCCAAATCAGCTTGTCAGGAATGACTCGCTTCTACCCTGACCTTCTAGCGGTGTCTCTGGTAAGAGTTAGTGCTGCCTTCCTGGCAGGCTCCTCACTGCGTGCTGGAGATCAGGAGAACAAGGGTTCGGGAAGCCTATCAGAGACCTCAAGTGCACCCCGCAACTGTCGCTTTCTGCAAACAGCAGGATTTCAGCGCTAACGAGAGGCTTGCTCTGCGCCCTGTTGTGGATACTTTGCTGAGAGAAGATGTGGAATTATCTTGTCACCGTCCCTTTCTACAGCTTTGCCTGTAATTACCCTCCTGAGGGACAGGGAAAGAGACACCGGATAAGGCAGCGCAGTCATGTTCTCTGCCTCGAGAGCTGCAAAACAGCAGAAGAGAGAAGAGGGGTCTTGTTCCTCAGGGGAGAATGGGTGCCTTTGCTGTGTTTGGAAGAATGATTGGGACTGGCAACTGGTGGGGATGTGACTGAGAAGAAGGCTGAGGCTGCCCCCACAGGTGCAAGCTTCCTGCGTTTCCCTGGCCTTGCCACCGTGAATGCACAGAGAGTGGCTTATGCACAGAACAGCCCTCTTGAATAGCTCAGTTTCGCACAGTTTGCAGAAGGCACTGAGTGGGCAAAGGAGTGTTTGTTGCCCGCATCCCCTCCCCCCACACACACACACACATAGGCTTTTAGAATAATCCATAGTTGGATATTGTGCTTCAGCACAGCAGCCTTAAAGCGATCTGGTGCTGTGACCCTCCAGGTTATTTTTAAAAAGAAAGCAAGTCTTTAGACTGTATCAAAAAGTCCTGCAGGAGGCGGTGGGGAAATGCTAGCCAAGCAGGGCTTAAAGGGAAGGGGGCCAGGCTGTTGCCGTTTTCCCAGCCGGGCAGCCTGCTAACAAGCTTGGATTTTGCAGTCTGTCCCGAAAGAGCCTCCGAAAGAGAGGATGCCAAGTCCGTTCCTCTCCTTCGACTGCTCACAAGTAGGCTGCACGGAGACACTGTGGAAGTTTACACTTCCCCAAATGTGGACCGCCAGAAAGACAAAACGGTGCATTCGCTGGCAGGGACTGATGGGAATTGTAGTCCATGGACATCTGGAGGACCACAGGTTGACTACCCCTGGGTTACAGCCCCCCCACCCCTCCACTGCTCTTCCAAATGTTTCAACTGAATATAATCTTTCCATTTTAACGAGATGCTGAAGGATCCTCTTGGAAATGTGACTGTTGACGGCTGTCTGTTTGCTACAGATTTGGTTCTACACAAACAACATTTTCAAGGAAGCAGGACTCAGTCCGGAGATGATCCCATACGTCACCTTGAGCACAGGAGGGATTGAGATCTTGGCTGCCGTGTTCTCTGTAAGTATTGTGCACATGGCATGTCTTGTGCAGGGCCAAGGAGGGCATCCAAAATTCAGGATAGTTTTGCATTTGGAAGTTCCATTTCGTTTAGATTTGCTTTGGTGTTTTCAGCTTGCAAGCAGGCACAAGAATCCCACTCTAATGCCAGGCAGCTGCTTGGGAGATGGTGGATCATTTTCTTGATAGGCAAACAGGCAGGGGCTCTTAATGCATCCTTCAGCTGTGCTGGTCAGGCCTGGTGTTTGTGTGGTGTCTGGACCTCATCCGATGCGGGAAGATGGGGGAGGGGCTGATGTCGGGCCCAGCAGCTTCCCAACTCAGTAGGAATGACAAGATTGGTAAACCTGAATCAGACAAGATGAGGCAGCAAGAATGTTTTGTTGGCTGTGCTAATTTGTTAGACCTACCCCCCCCCCCCAAAAAAAGAGAAAGATCTGTTGCTTTGGTGCCAGGTGGGGCTCTGATAGAAGGCAAGTTCCCATAGCAGCAAAGCTGTAAAAGGCACCAGAGGTCAGGAACAGAATAGCAAGAGGAAATCCAAGCCCCTGGCTAGCGAAGAGACCTAATGGAGCCGAAGGCATCCTTCAGGGTCCGTAGGTGGGAGCTGGTGCAGCGTGGCTCTGCCACTCAGTGGCCCTGGGGGAGCTCTGGCCCTCCTAGTTCTCTTTCTCCCATCTGCAAGGCTGCGGCGGCAATAATGCTGGCCAAAATTACAGGGCTGAGACAGCATCTGTGGCGTCTTTGGAATGCTTGTAAGGCACCAGGGAAATGAGGGTTGTGTTGAAGTTCAGAGATGGAAAGAATATGGGTCAGTCGCTATCTGCATTCAGTCTTGTTGGGCCCATCAGACACCTTGGCAGGGCGCAGGCGGTGCTGGGGTGCCAGGCCGGAAGGAGCATGGGGATGCTGATAGGAGGGAGGGGGGCGCACTAGCCAGCTGCAGGGCCAGAAGCAGCCGGGGGTGGGGCGAGGCAGGGGAAGGCGTGCCAGAGCCACAGACAGAGCGTGGCAGTGCCCAGTCAGGGGAGCAAGTGGCACAGATGTGCCAGCAGAGCTCGGCCGGGGCTTGTTGCTGAGGCTGGCATGGGAGGCCAAGATGCAGCATAGCTCCCCTGGAGGAGGGGCTTGGAAGGGAGGAGGGGAAGGGCAGGCAGCCGCAGCCCTGGAGCCCGCAAAGAGGCCTGCCGGCCCAGACAGGCTGGAAAGCACGAAGGTGTGAGGTCGGGAAGGCTTCCCTGAGATGTCTGGGGCTGACAGGGATTGTGCACCTGAGGAGGATCTCCAGGGGAGCCCACCAATAGGGCGCCACCCAGTCTGAGGCTGCAGGCAAGAAGAGCCACACCAGTCGGCCCCTAACCCTGTGGGATGCCTTCAGGCTTTCTCTCTAGCACAGCAGGAATGGACGATTCAGAGGTCCAGAAGCGGGGTGCCCTTCCTGGTAGCCCAGACCAGTGCATGGCTCCAGTCTCTCTCATTCTACTGTGGAGAGCTTTAGGTTGCATCTCACTGTCTGGCATTTCTAGCAGGCTGATGAATCCTTCAAACCTAGAAAGAGGGTCTGCATTTGCTGCCGTGTCTGTTCTTGGGATGCTGGAAGGTTTGCGCATGGACAGCAATGCACAAGCCATTATGGGGCCTGTATTCTTCCCCCCTCAGCGCCCTGTGGCACACAGCATGTGGGGGCAGTTGTAAGAGGCTGGATAGGTGACGCCATATTTTGCCTTCCCTTGTGGGTCTTGTGTGGGACTGTGGCAGAGCACCTCTGGCAAAACATTCATGTCCTTCATATATGTGGGCGCCATTTTGTTGTTGCGCCTACCGTGCCGTGTCAGAATTCCAAATGGGCTCAAAAAAAAGTAGGTAGCCCCTAGCACAGGGGTAGTCAGACTGCGGCCCTCCAGATGTCCATGGACTACAATTCCTATGAGAGCCCCTGCCAGCATTCGCTGGACATCTGGAGGGCCGCAATTTGACTACCCCTGCTCTAGCCCGTGCTCCCTCTTCAGTCTTTGGAACAGCCCTGTCAAATTGGTTAAAAATCTTTGGCCTGATGAGCAGAGTTGGTCCAGCCTATATTTATTGATGGGCTTCTGTTTCACTCAGCTTCGCAGCTACATAAGGCAGCTGTCCTTCTTCATAAGAAACAACAAAACTCTTCAGTTTTTCATATGCCCCATGAAATATTTATGTGGGACGTGATTAGGTATTTGAGGCATCTGAAAATAATTACAGCTGACGGACCGTTCTTTGGGAAAGTGACTGCTGTGTTGGGCCTTATAGTTCCCATAAACCCATGGCAAGGGGTGCATTTGAGAAGTCTGAATATTTGCTTAGCATCAAATACACTTAGCCAAAAATGCTTGCCGGTGTACTCAGATGAAGGGAAGGAGACATAATAACAGTAAATAAATATCAGACATCTTCTTTGGGGACATGCCAGGCCCACTTTCCCCTTTATTTCTTCAGAAGAAGAGCCGAGTACAGACTTAACTCTTTCCTGACAAAATCAGTGAGGCCTAAACGTTCTGTGAGAACTGCACTAAGATCGTAGCCGTGTCTCAGTGTCCAGAGACCTGTCGTGGGGGATCGTCAGATCTCGGAAGCTAAGCAGGGCCAGCCCTGGTCAGTCTTTCCGACCACGGAGGAAGTCCAGGGCTGTGCTGCAGAAGCTCTGTTACTCTCGTGCTTCAGAATCCATACAGGGTCTCAGGAATGAAACAGCGACTGTTGAAAGGAGCCAAGAGCATGCCGCATATCTGGAAAGTGGGAATGCAACAGGATGATATTCCTGGCATATATTCTTCTTGGGGGAGATTGTGGTGGTGGTTGTTTGCTCTGCAAAAGGCCTGCCCCATGAGCTGCCCGCCCATTCCAAAGGCTTTAAGGAGCTCTGGGCATAATGGGCTCCCATAGATTTCCAGTCAGAAAGTGCCAGAATTAACAGCAGCCATTCAGAATGCCTCCGCCTTACGAGCACATCCCTTCTTGCAGGGCTTGGTGATAGAGCGGCTTGGGCGCAGGCCTCTGCTCATCGGGGGATTCGGCTTGATGATACTCTTCTTTGTAATCCTCACTGTGTGCATGACTCTGCAGGTATGTGATCACTCCTAACGGCCCGACTTTGTTTTCACTGAGGGTACAAGACTGAAGCCGTGTGTCTGGCTGGACTGTGGATTTCAGACTTGGCTAGCCCTTTGTTGCTTCCTGTATTGCCTGAGCCAAGGGCAGGCAGCACCTTCATTCTGCCAGATCCATAGGGAGACGCTGAGCTATGGCTCGGCTGCAGAACGTCTGCTCGGCCTACAGGAGGTCCTAGGTTCAATCCCGCATCTCCATCTACAGCAGAGGTCCTCAACCTTCCCAATGCCACGACCCTTTAATCCAGTTCCTCGTGTTGTGCTGACCCCCAACCATGAAATTATGCAAGGGTTCCTTCACAGAAATTAAACCAAAACTGACCAATGGCGTGCAGATCCATTGCTCATGATTGCATATAAATTGTTTGGGGGTTTTTTTGCTGGGGTTTCTCAGTTCAGTTCTGCCTCTTGTCCCACCATGCTGATCTTGTTCTTTTCTGCCGCTCCAGACAGATGAACGTTCTATTTCAGTCTACCCTGCAAGGCTGTTGTGTGGATGGCGGCCCCCAGCCAAGCTGCTTGCCCTGATGCAACCCCTGTGAAAGGGTCGTTTGACCCCCAAAGGGGTCATTCAACCCCCAGGTTGAGAACCACTGATCTAAAAGGATCCAGTGGCAGGTGGTGCAAAGGACCCTGAGGATCCCAAGAAGCTGCCTTCTGGCACCTGGGCCCATCAGAGTCAAAATGGCCCCCTCAGACTGGCAGTGGCTCCCCAGGGCCTCAGGCCTCTCCTGTCCCCTCCGCTGGAGATGCCTCTGCCGCTCTGCCTTGACGGCTCTGGCCTCGATGGACCAGTGGGGTGGCTCAGTGTGAGGCTGCTTCAAGGGCACAGGGCCCTGCCAATAACACATCCTTTGACAAGGGTTCCATCCATTACATCTTGTGGAGAGTCGTGGTTCGATCCGGCCAGCTTGGTGTTTGCTCTCAGCCCCTCCCACCTGGCTTTTGTCCATAGAAGTCCCAAGATCCCAGCAGACTCATTTCCTGGGGTGGTTAAAGACACCCCCGGATCTGTTTTCATCCCGCGCTGGGTGACCCCCCCCCCCAGGGCTAACTGCATGTGATTCCAGCCCATTCCCACCTCTGGGGCATATCTGTACCAGGGCAGGGCAGGCAGCTGGTGCCTGGGCCAACTCGGGGGGAGGGGGAACAGCTGCCTTCTGGACTGAATAATATTCCCCCTCTGGGTAGATTATTTGGAACCCAATCCAATAAGTGGGCTGCAGGCTTTGGATTATAGTTTGGTAGCGTGTCAGCTCTGTGCTCCCGGCTGGAGCCCTCTTATCTGGAAACCTGTGGGACTAAAGCTGTACAGAGTTGTCAGGTTAATAGAGACACCTGCTGCTTATCCTTTTGACCTGGCAAGACAAGGCACAGATGAAGAAGGACAACAAGTATTTAATGGGGTAGATACAATGTGTGGATACTTCAGCTATATGAAGTAAATCTGGCTCTCAAGGCAACTAAGTAACCCCCAAGGACAGACTATGAAGATCGCAGTCTGAGGAAGGGTGCTTGCACTCAGAAGCTCACACCTTGAACAAATGTTTGTTGGTCTTAAAGGTGCCACTGGACTCTGATTTTATTGGGCTACTTCAGACCAACACGGCTACTCATTTGAATTTACCCCAAGGGGAGAGTTTGAGTCCAGGGCCGCCTTTAAAACCAACAGGGGTTAATATTGGGCAGAAGCTTTTGTGTGCCTCCCCGCGATGAAAGCTTCTAGCCAGAATTAACCCCTGTTGGTCTTAAAGGAGCTTCTGGAATCAAAGTTTCTTCTCAACCAGAAAAGGACAACTGATTTCTTTAAAATATTTATAAGCACACCTTTCTCCTTTGCAGAACTCAAGGGAGCTTACAATATAAATAAAACGTTATAAAAACACAATGAAAACAGTGATAAAATCTATGAATGTTACAGCTTAAAAACTGCAATTAGTGCTGCCCAAATAAACCTGTCTTCGGCATCAGAGGGCAGTGTGGGAGAGACGGCGGCATGGCCCGTAGCCTGACCCCTTCAGCCTCAGAAGCCAAGCAGGGTGAGTGTGGGCAGCGGCGTCTGAATCAGCCGTTCCAGGCCGCTGCAGCCAGCACTGCACTGCGCACACTCCCCTTCCCCTCGTGGTGTGGTGCTAAAAAGCCGATTTGGATGCCGCCACACACATGCACAGCCGCACACAGTAGAGCTTGGAAGGGAGACGGCCAAGGAAGGCCCTGGCAACCCAACTCTGCTTCCTTGCCTTGGAAGCCCCTTGCAGAGTGAGGTCGCTGGAAGTCAGCTGGGACTTGAGCGTACTTTACACGCGCGCACACACACGCACCCCCCCCCAGCACACACCCTGGATGAGAACCTTGAGCAAAGCACAGCCCAGATGTAATCCCCTCCCCCACAGGTCCCTTCTCCTTTCCTTATGGATAACAACATAAGCTGCAGCAAATGTTGACGTTGGATCCTACGGCCCCCGTGGATTGGCCCTCCCTTTGTGGCTCTGCATGCACAGACATTGACTGGCACAAGACCGGCTGGGCAAAACCGTAAACCACGTTTTCGAGAGGGGCAGGATATTAATTGAAAAATAAAATAGAAATAAATAAGTAAATCTTTGAAACAAATTTAAAATGTTGTGATCTGCCAGCAAGAAAGACAGACTATAAAGAAACAGCTCTCTAGAATTTTGGGCAGACACAGTATAAGGTATGAATTTCTGACTCCCTCCCCCCCCCCCCGGATGTTTTTCAGGCTCAAGCGCCATGGCTCAGCTACCTCAGCATATTCTGCATTCTTGCTGTAATCGCATCATTTTGCATTGGACCAGGTAACGAGCCTTCACTAGACTTAGGTGACGGTCGTTTACAAGAAAAGTATTGTTGCAGTAATGGTTCTGTCCCGTGTAGAGGCTGGGGGAGGGGCTGTGGCTGAGCAGCACGGGATCTTCTTGGCACGCAGAAGGTTCCCAGTTCAACCCCCAGCATCTCCAGGTCACAGGGGCTGTGAAAGCCGTGACCACCCACCCAAAAGCCTCTTCCCCAGTGCAACAATTTCCGACCGTGCTGAAAGGTGTCATGTGCTGTAGTCAGGGGAAGCTCAGGTATCCCATGGAGCAGTGCCAGGGATAGCTGCCCATGGAGCAGTGTGCTGGCACGATTGGTTGGAGAGTCAGGCAGAGTCTGCAGGCTGTTCCCCCTGCTGCAAGGGTGAAGGAAATTATACGTGAAACCCCTTTGCAAAGCTCTAGGATAGACTTTTGGAAGAATCACTGTTACCAGAGGGAATCTAGACCACATTCTGTAGAAACAGGGTAGAGCTCAGGATCTTTGTGGGAGAAAGCTGAGTCAGCAAAAATGTTGCTCGACCACGTGTCACGTCCACACTGAGAGTTCATGTCAGCTGGCTCTGTTGCGTCCCTGCCTTGAGACAGGATGACCTCGTTCTGAGAACATCTGTAGCATCTGGGAGTTTTCAGGTGGCCTCTTCTTGGGGGCCATTCCGGACTGAACTTGCTGGTCCTTAAAATCTGGGAGTGGAACTGAGCATCTGGGAAAGGGATGGGGGAGTCAGAACTGTCACTCAGTGTAGGAGGCATCATGGAGGTTGAGGAGAACCAGCTGGCAGCAATACAGACTTGTCATGTTCCATCCAGAGATAATTGCCCTGCCCTTAGTCTATGCAATTGTCACCATTCATTCATTTGTATTTGTAGGCCCTACCTCTTAAATGCCACTAAAGATTTTGAATTTGAATGTGCTAATTGCCCTGCAAGTGACTCAAGATCTCAGGCCAGGCCACCAGATGTCCCTGGCTGGCCAGGCACTGTGCCTGGAGCAGGGCTGGGGTTCATGCATGGGCTTGGGGTTGGCAGTCCTCTGGGCTTTGGCGGCTGGCTACCATGGCAATGCGCTGGTTTTGTTTTGTTGGGAATGCTGTAGGAACATTGTGGGCTGGTCTGTGCTTCAGCAAGCAGACTCAGGAACGAGGGAGTTTGCGTTCCTCTCCAGTTTTGCTCAAGGGCTAATTCTCAAGCTCTCAGCCTTCTCTGTGTTTGACAAAGTATCTGTGCATAGTAGGAGGAATGTAGGCATTGCCCACCATAACAAAGAAATATCTGCGCCAAGGAGGCCGGGGGATATGAGAACAATACAGGTGTGCTGAGATTCTGATTCACCGAAGGAAAAGGACAAAAAGCCTCTTTAAGTCACTATGGGGAGGAAAACACTATACACCCTCCCCCCCCCCCCCCGTAGCTATTTCTGGAGAAGCTGCTGTTCATTTCTGCCCCATCCTGGGCTGAGGGCCACACACAGGAGCCCAAAGTCATGAAGAGAGGCCATGCTGAAGGCTTTGGCCACACCTTTTAGTTCTTTTTCTGTCCAGCAAGGAGCTGTTTCCGCCTGCAACATAATATTCAAAAGCCAAATCCATTCAGTGGGTGGAATATTCTTTTGATCTCACAGCCCAGATTGGTATTCCGGGATGCCCCCAGCACCATGGTGAAGGAGATCTAGCTGGGCCATTGCTTGTTGCTACAGACAAGACCTTATAGTTCATGCAGACGGCTTATGCATTGCAAAACTTGATAGGCAGGAGGTGACTGCTTAAGGCTTTCCACCTGTGGCCGCAGAGAAATAACTGTGATCCCGATGCCTTTTGCTAAGGTGTTCAGGGCTGAGAAAGCGTTAATTTATTGTTGGGAGTAAGAATGGCAGCATTTTGTTGTAGCAATTCAGGATGGGCTTGTTGAGGGCTCCATACTCCACACTCCTAGAGCCTGGTTCCTCCGGCCAGGGATCAGATATGCATGGCAGAGAATGAGATCCTCTTGGCCAGCATGAGCAGCCTGCATGCAGGTCCCCTGGATTGGTGCAGTCCTTCTTGCTCGTCCCTCAGATGCATCACACACTACTTTGGATGTGCCTCTTTGCACAAAGCAGATCCCTGCTGCTCCATTCTCTCTGCATCCTCCCTTCCCAAAGGATGTGGACAGATGGGGGCAGGTGCAGATGGGAGCAACAAGAAGGATCTGGGGACCGGAGATCAAACCCTTAAGGGGGACATGATTGCTGTCTTGAAGGATTTGAAAGGCTGTCACTTAGAGGAGGGCAGCAGAGGAGAAGACTCGCAAGAGTCTTATAACACAATTAGGGTGATTTTAAAAAATTACAATAATTTCAGATTTGGAAGGGGGGGTGTTCAAAGGCAACACAATGGTACTGGCAGATGATTGGGTGTTTTTGTTACGTGACAAAGATGGACTAGTTAAAATGGCTGCCGGGAAGTTTCCACTTCCTGTCCCTCAACTTCAGTGCAGAAACAAATGGGGCCTCAATTCGGGGGCAAAAAGAGGGGAAAGCGGGGGGCAAAGGCTCCCAGTGCAGAACTGGGAAACAGTCCAGGGAGGATCCCAAACTTTAGAAACAGGAATCATCGCGAAATGATAGCTGGGTGAGTCCTCAGTGGGGAAACGGTCTCTGTCATGCTTACCCAGACAACTCCCAATACATTGAAAAGTTTAATTGAAGTAGAAGGTTGGACTTAGGGCTGATCCTGCGTTGAGCAGGGGGTTGGACTAGATGGCCTGTATGGCCCCTTCCAACTCTATGATTCTATGATTCTATGACTTCATCATGAACAAATTGCTTCTGACATATAAATCATGTTCAAATCAGCTGGTGCCTAGAGATTCTGGGTAGTGTATCTTTGTGCTCTTAAGGTTAACAATTATGAAGTTAGAGACGTCACAGAACCCTCTGTAGTTACTTCAGAACTGAAAGTATTTATGGGCATTTATGGAATTACTGAGATGTGAGGAGAGAGACTGTTATAACTGTGCTAAATGAGTGAAATGTGTATGCTAATGAAGGGCTCACAACATTTTTCATTTCATTTAAAGTTGATAATTTCCAGATTTTGAGTTTAACTCGGTCAGTCTTATTTTTTTTTAATCAATATACTATTTTGGCTGTCAAATAACGAAGATTTTCACATTACCGTTAAACCAGATGGTTATTTTTTGTTGACCCAATTTCAAGGAAAAGTGATACAGCAGGGGTAGTCAAACTGCGGCCCTCCAGATGTCCATGGACTACAATTACCATGAGCCCCTGCCAGCGGACAATGGCAGGGGCTCATGGGAATTGTAGTCCATGGACATCTGGAGGGCTGCAGTTTGACTACCTCTGTGATACAGGGACGGGGGCTTCATATTGTGAATTTCCTTCCATTAAAGAGATGATACTGAGACACTGGTCATTTCAAACCCCTCCACACTGCCCTTTTCCACCTTGCAATCTTCCTCAGAGTCCTTTGCTATAGTACTGAACCAGTATAGCCCTTAGCACTACACTGGAACCGTTGAGGTGCCTCGATTTGGTTCTGCTGTATTTCAGTTAGGGCTATTTCAGTTCGGTGCTCAATTTAGAAAGTTAAAAAATCTTCCAGGGAAGATCACAGGGCAGTAAAGGGGGAAGGGAAGCCGCATTGTAGAAGATGCTGTGGACATCTTAAATAGCACCCCACAGCAATTCAGAAGTGCATCAAAGGGGCAGAAAACAGAAGAAAGCCATTTCCCTCAAAAGCAGCTCAACCAACACAGATGGGTTTGTAAGCTTCATCGGAATACTTTTCCAGGGCTCAGATACTGGTCAGATATAAGTCACAGCTTCAAAGAAGAATCCAAAAACAGAGCATCTAAGATACAGGCTAGAGCCAGATGCAAGGAAATCAGTCCAGCGTGCAGACTACAAGGCCACTGACAAACAGGCAAGTTGCTTTCATGCAGCCATTCCCTAGTTTGCTGCTTTTATACATCATGCCAAGCACCTGCTCCTGCAAACACTCATTCTCATCTCTGATGTGGAGCCCATGTTGTGCTGCCAGTCAAGCACTGCACCTTCTGTCTTGCAGTCTCCTCTTTATCCTTCCTCTATACCAGTGGTCTCCAACCCCTGGTCCAGGGACCGGGAACGGTCCGTGGATCAGTTGGTACCGGGCTGCGGCTCCTCCTCCCCAGTTGCTGCCTCAGGGGCTGCCCTGCCACTCTACCACCAGCTCACCTTTGGTGCTTTCCAGCGGCCGCCATGACTGGGGCTCCCCCTTGCTGCTGGCAGCGCCCCCCAGCGGGTGGCGGGAAGTTGGGCACGGCGGGAAAGCAAATTGAGCAGGGGCTCAGGCGACGGCAGCGGCAACATCTCTCGGCAAAAGACTACCCCCCCGGGCCTCAGAAAAATTGTCAAGCGTTGACAGGTCCCCGATGATAAAAAGGTAGGGGACCTCTGCTCTACACTACACCTGAGACTCTGGTGACCAGGGCGGTGAACTGGCCAGCAGATGACTCTCTGTTGCCAACTCAGGGCTGAGGAGCCATTGCACTGGAACCTGGCTTTGGACTTCTGTCTGGTTTCTCCTACAGTCTCTGTCTCTCTGTCTCTCTGTCTCTTTCTCTCAACCACTGGCCGCTGATTTAAACTGCAGGTGTTTCTGACGGACATGACTAAATGTAATATTGAATTGACCACTAGAGGGAGCCAAGCACATATGGATCAGAATTCCCCTCCGCCAGCAACAGGCACACACAAACCAGGAAAATGAGAATGTGGGAAAGCCTGCAGAGTATTACTACTGAAATTTAATACCAGAAATTACAGGTGGTCAATTACCACAGCAAAACATCGCTGAGATTGGCAGTGCTTACTAAAACAGCATATTCTTCATTCTTCTTATGCAGGTGGGATCCCATTTGTCCTGACAGGAGAATTCTTTCCCCAGTCCCAAAGACCTGCTGCTTTTATGATTGCGGGGATAATCAACTGGCTCTCCAATTTTGCAGTTGGACTTCTTTTCCCATTCATTCAGGTAATGAGTTCTGAATTCTGTTCCACATACTTCTCTGTGACCTGGGTACTGCAACCAGCGTCCCCTCTAAGCTGTGGGCATGATGGCCGCTCATTAACACAGGAGGACCCACTCAGGAGCAGTCTGGAGCCACAGCCCATGGCCCCGTTCAAGAGGACAGCAGCTCTGTTTTGCACCTAGATCAAGATGGGGAGCCTGACTGTAGCAGAGTAAAAGAGCAAGGGCCCTGTAGTACCTTAAAGGCTAACAAAAGTAGTGGCAGCACATGAACTTGTGTGAGTCGCTGCTATCTGAAGAAGCGAACAGCAACTCATGGAAGCTCATATTCTGCTCAGGGTGTGAACTGCCTTGCTCGGGGGGGGGGGGAGCCTGAGACATTAAGCTGATTTGTGCTCTTGCATGGAGTTTTTACTGAGAGAAATTACAATGCTGAAAATATTTGTTCCACCTGAAAGGATTAGCACTTAAAATATCATCTCTCTTCCCTCCCAATTCTTTGATGAAAATTGGTTCATGGAGCAGTATGAAAATCAGATGCTCTTGGGAGCCCGAAGCAGCCAGCACTGCAGGGGAAGGGGTGGGGGGGAGACACCCAACCCCTAATACACATAAAGACATCATGTCTTATAGGTTGGTCTTAGATATTTACTTGTTCTACAAATATATTTGTCAGCTCTCCTGTGGCCCTCCAGATGTCCATGGACTACAATTCCCATGAGCTGGCAGGGGATCGTGGGAATTGTAGTCCATGAAGATCTGGAGGGCCACAGGTTGACTACCCCTGCTTTAGCTGACTATTTGCATTAGGTAAAATGCCATATGCCATAAACATTATTACAATGGGTCAAAATTGACCCTTTCTTTGATTTATTCCTTATATCACAAAAATGGTAGTGATTGGAGCCGTTGTTAACATTAGTTAGTTGTAAAGGAATTGATAAATTTCCCAACCATGCTTTAAAACCTGAAATTGGTCACTTTGTTCATTAGTTATAGCTCAAAAGATTATATGGGCAGCTCAGCAGGCATTTTTCCAAGTCCGCCAAGCCAAACTTGTAGCACCCTTTCTGGTCCCAGAACACCAAGCCACAGTGATCCATCAATGGTCCCCCCGGGTAAGACTTCTGTCACTCGCTCTGCATGAGCCTACCCTTGACCTTGAGCCAGGAACTGCAGCTGGTTCAGAACATGGGTCTTCACAAGGACCCCATGGAGAACGCATATATTGCCTGCTCTCCAGCAGTTGCGCTGGTTTGTTGAATTCCAGATCAAGTTCAAGCTTTTAAGCTTTAAGGCCTTATGCAGTCCAGGCCTTTCTGAGTAAGTCCCCTGAAGAGCACTGCGCTTACTGGTAGTCCCCGACTCCATAGACGTGTGATGGGCCTCACCCAGAGCCTCCAGCCTGGGGAAATGAGTTGCCAGCCAAGACCTGGGCCGTATCGGAGCCTCCATGAGTCATATGGTTGAGGCCAACAGAATAACAAGATGACATCAGAAAGCCCCCCCCCCGACTTCTCCACCTCCTCATCCATCCTGACACAAAATTGTGTCCACTAATTTGGACACAAAATCAATGCCAGAATTATTCTGACCCAAGTAGTCAGACCCGGGGCAGTTAAGAGGGTTTTTATGTGAAGATTTTTTAAAATTACTGTTGAATGCTTTTATATTTATTTGTATAGGTTTTTTTATTGTTGTTAGCCACCCCAAGTCTATTCTAGGGAAGAGGCAGACAATACATCCAATAAATAAAGAAAATAAAAAATTAAAAGTCACTCTTGGATGTTCTTGTGTAGATTTGGTTCCTCCAGACCCAATCAGTGTTGGCATTATTTCAGAATGTGCATGACTTTGGGCAGCGTTCAGATTCTCAAACGAGGGGTGGGTCGGCAATCTTCCTACCGCCCTGCACTGGAAACCCTAATCCGGAGAGGGGTGGGGCTGAGCTACTAGTGCACTGTGCGCCGTGTTCTCCAGCTGGCATCCTAACTTCTGTGGTCCAGCTGATGTTGTGCTCTGTCTCCTTGCAGATAGGCCTACAGACCTACTGTTTCCTGGTGTTTGCAGCCGTCTGCCTGGCTGGAGCCACCTTCCTCTTTTTTGTCCTTCCTGAGACAAAAAACAAAACTCTTCTCGAAATCAACCAGGCGTTTGCCAAAAAGAAGGTGCCTTCAGAAGCTCGAGAGCTGGACCAGTTCGCAGCCACAAGGAAATCGAGCAAGGAACAAGAGCCTTCCTTCTCTCCTGCGCTAGACAACGGGGAGACCAAAGCCCAAATATGTTGAGCCCTGTTTTTCCTGGGAAGATTTTTGTACTCTGTGGACTGAGACTAGACCTGTGCCGTCTGCCAAGATCTCTCTCTTTTTAAAAAAACAAGCCCTTCACTTTGATTGTAGGGGGAATTGCTGACACGGAGGAAGCTGATTGCCCCTACGAGAGGTGAGAGGTGGGAAGGGACCAGTTGCTGAGGGAGCAGAACAAGTGGTTGATTCACTTCAAACTGATTGCAGTTCAAAATAGGCCCTTGTTTCCTCAGGCAGCCACGGGGGGGGGGGGGGGGGGGACGAGTGAGCCAGAAGTAATCGGGATGCGGGTGACACGTCTTTTGCCTCCAGCCCCGTAGTCTCCATTCCAAGGGCCTGAGGAGGAAGAACCCCCCCTGGACAGACTCCTCCTCTGTGTTTGGTCCCTGCCATTCAAGGGACAAGGAGCACCGGAAGGTTTCCTGGCAGTTCCCCAGAGCAAGCGAATGTCAGGGGAGCCGCAGGGAAGAGTGCTGCCTCTGAGGTGTTCTAGTCTGGCCTGTTTGCATTCCCTTTTCTCCTGAGGCCAATGGGAAGGGAGGCAGCTGCGCCCAGCACCTTCCTGCATAGTAGCCCGTGATGGCCGGGAGCAAGGGGACACACCGCCTTCTGGTCTGGATCCAAGCAACCTCAAGAGGGCCCTGCTGCGCCCCAGCTCCTGGAGAGCAATTGGGGACTTGGCAGTCTCACCACAGCTGAATGGCTTGGCTGAAGAACTGGACCTGTGGGCAAGCCCTGCCCTGCCACGGGAAAGGGGCCCCCCTGAGGAGACGGCTCCCCTCAAAGTGGTCGCCCACTTGTGCTGCAGGCCCTGCTAGGAAAGCCTCTTCCAGGCCCATGATGTGCCTTCTGGTCGACCCCCCCTCGCCCTCTTGAATGGGAAGGCTTCCCCGGTACCCCCTGGGCTCAGGAAGGCACACTGGCCATTCGCTTCATAGTTCAGGTTCCCCAGGCTCAAGTAAGACGTCAGGCAAATCCTTTCCCTTGTCTATGTTGTCTCCCATATTTAAAGGCCATAAAGGAAATGAATGAAATCAGGTTTTCCAAGATAATGACCCTGCAGCGCTTTGAGGTGAAGCGCCCTCACTCGCCCAAAGGGCAGGGGTGAATACTTAAAAGCTATCCGTTTTGTGGCAGCACAGCTGTAAGTGAAATAATTTAATCTATTTTATCACCAACATATAGTCCACAGATGTTTTCAAGCTAAGCAAATCTATTTTTCATAATGTTTTGAGGTACACACAAGTTTCTGGAAGCATTTATTAGTATTTATATTTAGTTTCCAAGAGCTGACGGGATTGTGCTTCCCCCGTGCTTGGATTGAGGCCCTCCCATGTGTGCCCTCAGAGCAGAATGTTTCAGGGTCCTGGTTGTGGTGACCACCTACCTACCTACCTCAGGCTCAAAGAATACCACTCCAGCTGCGAACAAAAAAATGAGCAAAACTGAGAGAATGGAAATTACAGACTCCTTGTTAGTGGCCATGTGGCTTTCACAGAATGAATTGTTTTATAATTCCTTCATGGGTGAATTTGAGGGTTGCCAACCTCCAGAAGGTACCTGAAGATCTCCCAGTATTACAACTGATCTCTGGGTGACCAAGACGGGTTCCCCTGGAGAAAATGGCTGCTTTGGAGGGGGGACTCTGGATCGTTATTGCTGAGGCCCCTCCCATTCCTCAATGCCGCCTTTCTTAGGCTCCACCCCAGAAAGTTCTTTCCTAGTCCAGAGCTGGCAGAGCTCTTAGTGAATGCACTCCAGTTATCAAGTTTAGCAGGAAATTGGCATCCTCAGTTTCAAGGCATGCCAAGAATCCCTAAACCCCCCAAATCTTGCCATCCGGTGGTCCTTTACTATTTCCATTATATGCTACTGTAACCTCAAGAAGAAAGTGCCACAGATACTTTTTCTCAGAATGGCCAGTGGTTTACAACGGAACCAAATGCATTTCTGTTCCTGTTGCATTCAAACTGGGAGCTTCTGGGTCAGGGGTTTGGTCGGGCTGGCTGGCTGGCTGGCTGGCTGGCTGGCGTTTTGCTGGATCCCAAGTGCCTTGTGAGCCAGCTCAGACCTCAGCACTTGACTTCACCCAACACGGGGTCAAAACGTGACAATGAATGTGATCTAGAAATGAATAAATACAGCTAACTATTTTCACTTGTTTTCTGTTTTGCTTTAATTTACCTGTAAATCAGCATGTGCAGGCCTGAACCTGTTGAAAGTGCAGGTGCTGGGGGTGAAGCCCTGCCTCCTACGCTCGCATAGGTGGGCAGCAGAGTGACGGCAGCTCCCTGGCTCTAGCAATGCACCCTGGAGGCCGGGCCTTGTCCCTCATGCACCCACATGCCTCACAGGTCAACCCAGCAGACTCCTACAGCCTAGGGCCCTGCGCCAGCAAGGCCCCTCCTGCCCAGCGGACTCGGATGCATTCCCCGGGAAGTGCCTGGGCTGCTGCCTGCAGAGGCCAACTGGGCGCAGAGAAGATCTTGGGAAGAATGTGCTCATGCAGGGGCATCACATCAAAATCACAAGATGTCATAGTCCCATTGTATACCGCACTGGTCAGACCACACCTGGAGTACTGTGTGCAGTTCTGGAGGCCTCACTTCAAGAAGGACGTAGATAAAATTGAAAGGGTACAGAGGAGAGTGACGAAGATGATCTGTGGCCAAGGGACCAAGCCCTATGAAGATAGGTTGAGGGACTTGGGAATGTTCAGCCTGGAGAAAAGGAGGTTGAGAGGAGACATGATAGCCCTCTTTAAGTATTTGAAAGGTTGTCACTTGGAGGAGGGCAGGATGCTGTTTCTGCTGGCTGCAGAGGAGAGGACACGCAGTAATGGGTTTAAACTTCAAGTACAACGATATAGGCTAGATATCAGGAAAAAAATTTTCACAGTCAGAGTAGTTCAGCAGTGGAATAGGCTGCCTAAGGAGGTGGTGAGCTCCCCCTCACTGGAAGTCTTCAAGCAAAGGTTGGATACACACTTTTCTTGGATGCTTTAGGATGCTTAGGGCTGATCCTGCATTGAGCAGGGGGTTGGACTAGATGGCCTGTATGGCCCCTTCCAACTCTATGATTCTATAAGGAGGGACTTAGTTGGTTTCAGCTAGAGATCCACAGCTGACAGCGCCAGGAGCCGCCCTCAACCATATGCCTGGCGGAAGAGCTCCATTTTGCAGGCCCTGCAGAAAGCTGACAAATCCCACAAGGCCCACAGCTCTTTTGGGAGCTCGTTCACCAGGTTGGGGCCAGGCGTATGTCCCGGGGGCCCAGGACCACCAGTAAATTCATACCTGCAGGGCGAAGAGCCCTGCTGGGGGCATAAGCAGATAAGCAGTCCTGCAGATAAGCTGGACCCAGGCTGCATATAGCCTTGAAGGTTAAAACTAAACCTTAACCTTCATCCAGAAGTAGACTGGTAACCAGTGCAGATGGCAGAATGTTCCAGTGAGGACCCTTGCAGTGTTCTGTACCAGCTGCAATTTCCGGGTCAAAGCCAAGAGTAGGCCCATGTAGAGCGCGTTACGGTAGTGTAGTCTGGAAGTGACCGTTGCATGGATCACTGTCGCCAAGTGTTCGGAGGGCAGGGAGGGTGCTAGAGGCCGAGCTTGGCACAGATGGAAAAACGCTGTTCGGGCTACTTTCGAGACCTGAGCCTCCATGGAAAGGGAGGCATCAAAGATCACACCCAAGTTCCTGGCTTCTGGTGCAGGTGTTAATTGCACCCCATCCAGGCGTGGGAGACCCACTTCCTGGTCCTGCCCTCTTCTGCCCAGCCACAGGACATCCGTCTTGGAGGGGTTGAGTTTCAGACGACTCTGCCTGAGCCATCCAGCCACTGCTTCTAAACCCTGAAGGAGTCTCAAAGTGGCTTACAGACGCCTTCCTTTTCCTCTCCCCACAACAGACACTCTGTAAGGCAGTGGTTCACAACGGGGGGTTGGGACACCTTTGGGGGGTCAAACGACCCTTTCACAGGGGTTGCAGCAGGGCAAGCCACTTGGTGGGGGAGGTGCACCACCACTGTTGTCTCCCCCAAATCATGGATTTTCTTGGCTGCTCCCCCACCCTTCACTCCAAGGGGGACCCAAAGTAGCTCACATCCTTTTACTGATGTCTCCAAATCATAGAATCATAGAATAATAGATTTAGAAAGGACCTCATGGGTCATCTAGTCCAACTATGCACTATGCAGGACACTCACAACCCTCTCGCTCATCCTCTGTAACCTACCACCCCCTTAAGCCTTCACAAAATCAGCCAAAATCAATTTTGTCTGAGGGAGGGGGCCTGCACATGAAAGTTCACGCCTTGAATAAATCTTTTTTTTTAGTCTTAAAGGTGCCCCTGGACTCAAGTTTTGTTCTTCCAAATCATTGGTTTTCGTTACTCAGTTCATACCCCGCCCTTCTCTGCAAGGGGGTCCCAAAGTGGCCAACATCACTTCTCTGCCATTTCATCCACACAACAGCCTTGCAGGGTAGATCGAGATCGAGTGTTCATCTGTCTGGAGCATCGGAAAAGAGTGAGATCGGCATGGTGGGACAAGAGGCAGGACTCAATTGAAAACCCCCTGGAAAAAACCAATTTATATACAATCATGAACCATGGATCTTCACACCATTGGTCAGTTTCCAGAGGAACTGGATTAAAGGGTGGCAGCATTAGGAAGGTTGAGAACCACTGGCTTAAGTATCCAGGGGAGCTTTCCTGAAAGCCATTCTGTACAGAAGGAAGAACAAGCTGACAGGCTTCTGGGTTACACTTTTTTGGACAGAAGGCGGAGGTAGGGTTACTACCACCCCCTTAAGCCTTCACAAAATCAGCCAAAATCAATTTTGTCTGAGGGAGGGGGCCTGCACATGAAAGCTCACGCCTTGAATAAATCAAGGGAAAGAGCAAGATTGGCATGGTGGGACAAGAGGCAGGATTGAACTGAAAACCCCGGGGGGGGGGGGGAACAATTTATATACAATCATGAATAATGGATCTTCACGCCGTTGGTCAGTTTTGGTTAAATTTCTGTGAAAGAAATTAATTGAATAATTTCATGGTTGGGGGTCACCACAAGATGAGGAACTGGATTAAAGGGTGGCGGCATTAGGAAGGTTGAGAACCTCTGCTGTAAGAAACGTGAGGCTAAGAGAGCCCTGATATTACTGAAGAAGAAGAAGAAGAAGAAGAAGAAGAAGAAGAAGAAGAGGAAGAGGAAGAGGAAGAGGAAGAGGAAGAGGAAGAGGAAGAGGAAGAGGAGGAGGAGGAGGAGGAGGAGGAGGAGGAGGAGTTAGTTCTCATCTGCCACTTTTCTCTACCTGAAGGAGTTTGAAAGCAGCTTGAAAACTCCACCTTCCCTTTGCTCTCCCCACAACAGTCATCCTGTGAGGTGGGTGAGGCTGAGGGAGCCCTGAAATTACTGAAGAAGAAGAAGAGTTGGTTCTTAGATGCTGCTTACATTCGCCTTTGGCCCTGCCTCTGACAGGCCTCTTTGGAGCTTTTTTCCTGACGCACATGAGATACAATCTCAGCACAGAATTAAGAATTAAGAGTGGTGACCCCAGGCACATATCATAGGAGGTGGTCTCCAAAAAGGATAAAATAGAATAATAGAGTTGGAAGGGACCACATGGGTCATCTAGTCCAACCCCCTGCACTATGCAGGACACTCACATCCCAATCGCTCATCTACTGTAACCTGCCACCCCTTTGCCTTCACAGAATCAGCCTCTCCATCAGATGGCTATCTAGCCTCTGTTTAAACATTTCCAAAGATGGAGAACCCACCACCTCCCGAGGAAGCTTGTTCCACTAAGAAACTGCTCTGTCAGAAACTTCTTCAGGATGCTTAGATGGAATTTCTTTTTAATTAATTTCATCCCATTCGTTCTGGTCTGTCCCTCTGGGGCAAGACAGAACAACTCTGCTCCATCCACCATATGGCAGCCTTTTAAATACTTGAAGATGGTTATCAGATCCCCTCTCAGTCGTCTCCTCTCTAGGCTAAACAGACCAAGTTCCCCCAACCTTTCTTCATATGTCTTGATCTCCAAACCCCTCACCAAAAACAGATGTAAAATAGGCACTAAGCCTTTCTGCTTTCTCTGCATCTTCCGTTAGAGTTTGTCCATCCACACCCAACAGTGGGCCTATTGCCTCCTTTACTTTACGTTTGCTCCTCACATAACTGAAAAATCTTTTCTTGTTACAATGGGCTTCCCTGGCCAATCTTAGCTCACTCTCAGCTTTGGCCTTTCTGATGATTGATCTACAGTGCCTAGTAACTTGTAGGTACTCAACTTTAGAGCTCTGTCCTTCCCTCCATTTCCTGAACATTTTTCTTTTCTTTCTTAGTTCCTCTTGAAGTTCTCTGTTCATCCAAATAGGCTTCTTAAAGCTCCTGCAGTGTTTTCGTCTTTCTGGGTTTAGCCCACTTCTCAAATCTATCCTGTATTCTGTTGCTGTCTTCAGTTGTGTTTGCTACCCCTCCCAGTTTAGTATCATCTGAAAATTTAATCAGTATCCCCTCTAATCCCTCATCCAAATCATTTATAAATATGTTGAACAACACAGGCCCCAGGACAGATCCTTGGGGTACTCCACTTGTCACTCTTTTCCAAGAAAATGCTGAACAATTAACAAGTACCCTCTGGGTACGATTTGTCAACCAGTTATTGATCCACCTGACAGAATTAGGATCCATACCGCATTTTACCAACTTGTCAACAAGAATATCATGTGGAACCTTATCAAAAGCTTTACTGAAATCCAGATAAATTATGTCCACAGCAGTCCCCTTTCCTGTCCTCTCCTCACAACAGACACCCAGTGAGGTGGGTGAGGCTGAGAGAGCCCTGATATTCCTGCTCGGTCAGAACAGCTTTCTCAGTGCCATGGCAAGCCCAAGGTCACCCAGCTGGCTGCATGTGGAGAAGGAGCGGGAAATCAAACCCAGTTTACCAGATTAGAAGCCTGTGCTCATAACCACTACACCAAGGTGGTAATGTTCCCAGAGAGGCATGAGGTAGAGCTTCAGGTTCTCCAACCCTGGCAGAAGACTAGGTTGCCTCCTGGAGAATGGTGGGAGAAACCTGGGAGAAGGGCAGGGACCCCAACTGGGCCCAATGCCAAAAGTCCACCTTCCAAAGCAGCTGGGAACTGAGCTCTGTAGTCTGGAGATGAACTGTATTTCTGGGGGACCCATCTGGAGGCTGGCATTCCTGCATGGATGTCAGCCTCCCTATGAGGTTCTGCAGTTGCCCAGCCTGCCTCAGATATGGCCACCACAGCAGATGTTAAGATATGTTGAGATCCGCACACTGCTGCAGCTTCATTCACCTGGAAAAGCCAGAGGGCTGCACCACAATCTCCAGGGAAGGAGATGTCTGTGGTCCCAGGAAGGGATCTGAGGGAAGCAGGCTGTCTTGCAGCTCCCCTGCCACCCACACCATTCTGCTTGGGCACTGGTCCCACTCCAGCTCCCCACTGTGCCTCTCAGGGCTTGGGGGTGGCTGGCCAGCCGTGGCAACCGTGGCAGCCCACTAGCGGAATCTATACCCTTGGCAGGAGCAATTTGCATAAGTGCAAGGACAAATAATTTCAAAACTGTCCAGAGAGGAAGAATGGCTCTTCCAAACACAAACTATTTAGGATGCTATAAAAAGCCTGAGAGAAGGAAGAAAGAATGCCGGGTTATTTTATATACATTCCTGACTACGTTAGGCTGCTGCTGCTGCTGTTGTTGTTATGTGCGAAGTCATGTCCGACCCATCGCGACCCCATGGACAATGATCCTCCAATGATCCTTCCTGTCCTCTACCATTCCCCGGAGTCCATTTAAGTTTGCACCTACTGCTTCAGTGACTCCATCCAGCCACCTCATTCTCTGTCGTCCCCTTCTTCTTTTGCCCTCAATCGCTCCCAGCATTAGGCTCTTCTCCAGGGAGTCCTTCCTTCTCATGAGGTGGCCAAAGTGTTTGAGTTTCATCTTCAGGCTACTGTAGATAATGTCTGTTTCAATAATCGCCCAGAGCAGTGCAGAAAGCTGCTCTCATGAATTTTTAGTACTTCTTCAATATTTAAACAGTAACGCCCACCTGTACCGTTCCCAGAACATTCAGACGGTAGAAAAGAACCTTCCGCTATTGAACTCTGACCTCTTTTTAAAAAACAATGGCTGTTTCCCTGATAGGCTTCAGGTGGTGGGTAGAGATTTCCCATGGTCTCCAGACAGCAAGAACCTCCTGCAGGTGGGGCCTGAAGCTCTGCTGGGATGACAATTGAATTCCAGCTGCCAGACATCAGTTCCCAAGGAGGAAAAGGCTGATTTGGACTCTAGGGGCCATTCCGCACTGAGGGGGGGGGTGTACTTTTTTTCACTCGGGGGGGGGAGCGTGGCAACGATGAAAAGGCAGCTCAAACACCACCTGCTAGCTAGATGGGTCTCTCCGTTGCAACGAATCAAAGCAGATTCGTTGCAACGTGTTTGTGTGTGTGTGTGTGTTTTTTTAAACCTGCCTTAAAGGGAAAGGGGCTTTTTGGGAGCATGATAACAGCCACCCAATGGCTGCTCGTTTGATTGACAGCCAGGGGTGGGACAAAGCTCAGCAATATCGCTTCCTGGCTAGCGATTTTTGCCGAGACTGGAAATCTGTGGGAAACGATAGAAACGCAACTGGATTCCACTACAAAGGCAGGTATGCATAACGACAAATTCCACTATTTAAAATGGCGTTTTTTCGTTCCGCAACCAATTTGCAACATAGATCCTGGTGCGGAATGGCCCTAGGTCATTGATTCCTGCTCAGGCCTCTCCCCTCCCAGCCCCCCAAATTGCCAGCTGCTTCCCAAACCAGATCTGGCCCTCGTGCCGCCTCCCCCTTCCCACAAATGTTGATTACAGCTCAGAGAGCCAAAGGGGGAAGAAACTGTGCGGCTGCTGGATTTTTCATGTGGAGTAAAATGCCAGACCTTGATCTGAAGGGAAAGAAGAAAACAAGAAGTGCAGGGGCCCTCTGGGCTCCCACATCAGGAGCCGTGGCAGCCTGTCTGCTTGGGGAATAAAATGTCCTGAAATAAAGGACATAACTTCTCAGCAGGTCCAGTCACTTTGAACCGGTAAATCTGTCACAGAGAAAGGAAGAAATGCATGTTCTTCCCATTGAACACCAATTTGTCTTGAATAGGCGGGCACAGTAAACCAAGGGGAATGACCACGTGGAGTCACACTCTCCCGAGACTGAACCCATTCCCCCCCCCCTGTTGGATTGTTGGAGCATAAACCTAAGTAGCCCTCTTTTGTGTGCGTTGTTGCATATTCACATGGAGCTATTGTGGGAGTGTGAAAATACAAGATATTGCAAAAATGATCAATGGATTTTCAGGGCATTTCCGCACATCGGAAAAAATAGCATTACACCAGCGTAATGGCATAGCGCTAAATATTGTCGCACCTCCAGCCATTCCTCACCTTCTCACTGTCTCACTTCCATCTGCCACCTTTTCACACTTCTTACACTCCTCATTGCCTGCTGGAAATGTCGGAAGAGAGCAACGCACTTTATAAACAACTCTCTTCCACCTGTCAATCAATCCACGCAACCAATCCCCTTTCTCAATGTTTTAATGGGCCCATGATGCCTGCAATTTTTTTGGTAAAAAATAATAGTTCTATGTTTAAATGCTTATGCATCTAATCATAGATGCACAGTGCTTTTTGAATTCCACCCCTTATAGAATTACAAGTCTTGATACTTAAAAAAATGAAATATTCATGATGGGGGGGGGGGGACTTTAGAGAGGCATGCTTTGTGATACAACTTTGGGGAAAAATATTTTTGGTTTTGCCTGCACGCTTATGCGCATATGTGTTTGCTTAAAAAATCCTGTCCCCGGAAGAAGAGACCTGGTAGATCTGCCAAGGGCCGAGCTTGAGTTCCAAGGCAGGATCCAAGCAGATGTGAAATTAATAGGGGGTAGGACTAGATGGCCTGGATGGACCCTTCCCACTCTAGGAATCAGCAGTGGAATGGGCTGCCTAAGGAGGTGGTGATCTCCCCCCTCACTGAGGAAGAGTCCTTGCACTCGAAAGCTCACGCCTTGAATACATCTTTGTAGGTCTTAAAGGTAACACTGGACTCTGATTTTGTTTTGTTGTCCCCCATCACTGGCAGTCTTCAAGCAGTGGCTGGACAGATCCTTGTGTGGAGGAAGAAGAGGGGCGTGCAGCACAAGGGGAAGCACTCCCGAATAAATTCTATCAATTCTATCAAAAGGGGAAGCACTCCCAAATAAATTCCATTGTTGTCCCTGGGTTTGCCTCCAAAGTCAGTCTGAATGGGATGGCAGGCCAAAGAGGACCCCTGAAGAGCACAGTCCAAGGGGGCTTTGGCAGGAGAGCCCCCCGAATGACACCTCAGCCCTTCTGCTCCCTGTGGCCCAGTTCAAACGGAGCTGATACTCCATCTCCTTGTGCTGTATTTCTTCTTTGGGAACACGCCAGGAGAGAGCAGCGGCCAGGCACTGTTGGGGAGCCATGAGTGACTTGGGCAGAAAGAGAAGGGAGTCCCCCTGGTTGAGCCCGGCCCCCTTTGGGGCCTCCACAACCCCCAATCCAGCCTGCCAGGGGGAAAGGGAGCCTGTTCCGTCCCCCTCTCTCCAGGGGGAAGCCCCCAGGAAGCCAAGGGGCCTCAATGGCTCTGCGGGTGGTGGGGCGTCCAGCAGCAGGGTGAGTGGGGGTCCAGGCTGAGAAACTCTTGGCCATGGAGCCTGGGGAGGGGAGGGACCGCGATGGGGGTCCAGTGCCCCCTGATCCCCCCCCCCGAAAGCCGCCCTTTTGTCCAGGGGGACTGCTACCTGTAGCTGCGCTGCCAGGGCGGTCGGCATCCTTCCTGCAGGGGCCGCTGTGCAGAGCCCTCCATCCCTTCCGCGGCCGGTCAGCCCGTCCGCCCGCGGCGTCGAGTGGCGTCTGGGCTGCTGGTAGGAGAGGCGCTGGCGGCTGAGGGGCGGCGGCCGAGCAGGCTGGAGAGGCGCCTGCGGAGGTCGGCGTTGCAGGCGCAGATGAGCGGGCTGAGCGAGGAGTTGGCCCAGCCGACCCAGACGAAGGCGTCGAAGGTGGCGTCGCTGACGCCGTCGGGGCAGAAGGGCACGAGGCAGTTGAGCACGAAGAGGGGCAGCCAGCAGCCCACGAAGGCGCCCGGCACCAGCGCCAGCGTCTTCAGCACGCGCGCCTCCTGCCGCAGCGCCGCGCCCGGCAACGGCCCCGACGGGGCGCCCGGCGGGCGAGGGCTGCTGCGGCAGCGGCGGGCGTGCTCGGCGGCGCGCTCCAGCGACGCGATGCGGCGGAGGTGGCGGCGGGCGATGCGGTAGATGCGCCCGTAGGCGACCAGCACGACGGCCACGGGGATGTGGAGGCTGACGAGCGAGGAGGAGACGGCTCGGGCGCCGTGGAGGCTGGCGACGCAGCGGCGGGGGGCGGCGGGCCGGTCCAGCTGGACGGGCACGAAGGAGCCGAGGCGATGGCGTCACGCGGCGCTGGTAGGCGAAGGGGCTGGCGACGGCCCAGTGGCGCTCGAGCGCGAGGAGGCACAGGTGCGGGATGGACGCCGCGCAGCACAGGATGTCGCAGCCCACCAGCCCACAGGCGGCAGAAGGCGCCGCCACCTCGGCCGCCACCTGCCACGGCATGACCAGCAGCGCCACCAGCAGGTCGGCGGCGGCCAGCGAGGCCAGGAAGAGGCCGGGCGCCTTGGCGCGCAGTGGCCGCCAGCCCGCGATGGCCGCGCACACCAGGCCGTCGCCCAGCAGCGTCCACAGCACCAGCAGCCACAGCAGGCCGCCCGCCCGCCCGCGCCGCCCGCGCCCCCCCCCCCCGCAGGAGCGGCGCCCGAGCCCGAGCCCGGCCAACCCGCCCCGGCCGCGCTCGCCGCCGTCCAGCCCCCGCCGCCGAGGCGTTCTTGGCCCAGGGCGAGCGGAGCATGGCCCGCCGCCCCCCGGGCGTCCTCTCCCATCGGCGGCCGCCCCGTCGGCCAAGCTCCCGCCGCCTCGCCAGGCGCCTCCTCTGCCGCGCAGCCCCGACGGATGAGCGGGCGAGAGCGCCGCGTCCCTTTTGCAAAGGGCAGGCGGGCAGGCAGGCGGAGCGCCGCCCCTTGGGAAGGCCGCCGGGGGTGCGGGCTGAGCCTCGCGAAGGATGGCAGCTCCTCTCCAGACGGCAGCGAGAAGGACTGCTGGGGGGGGGGGTAGGGCCCTGCACCCCACCGAAGTGCCCGCCTCCCCTCCCCCTCTATCCCGTGCCCGTGGACGGGCCACCCTGGCAGCAAGGGCCGTGGGAGGTCAGAAGGGGCCCTGCCTCTTTCTCCAGCCTGGGGCCTTTGCTCCTTCAAGGACCACCGTGCCACACACACACCTGGGGGGGCAGCGGTCTTCAACTTCCCTGCCAGGACTCTTGGGGGGGGGGTGCAGCCCCATCTCCTTGGTCTGCGGCTGCCTACTTTGGCTGCTTCAGGGAATGACTCGCTAAGGTGGATCCGAGAGTTGGAAATTTTTGGTTGGGGGGTGGGTGGGAATCAGTTGGGCATGAAATTGTAGTCACTGTGGAGGAGCAGGTAGCTGTGAGTTCCTGCATTGTGGAGAGGGGTGGACTAGATGACCCTGGAGACCCCTTCCAACTCTTTGATTCTCTGATTCTTCTCATGCCACTGTGAAGCCACGGATCCAGGGTAGGTCCATGTCCCTTCCTCAGGCAACCTGTGCAGATGCTCCCTTTGGGAAGGGAGGGGGGCTGGAGTATGCTGAGCAACCCCCTCTGTACAATCACAAACTGAACCTGGGGGGGAAAGCTGTGTCTTAGCTGCTGCTCAGTGTGCGGAAGGTCCCAAGTTCAACCCCCGGCAGCATCTCTGGTTCAAAGGAAGACCTTGGAGAGCTGCTGCCAGGGTGTACCTTAAAGCGGGGGTACCAGGCCTCAGTACCAGGCTGCTGGCGGCTGCGCCTGCCTCCCCCCCCCCACCTCCCCGCAGCGAGAAGCTTGCCAGGCTGCGAGCGAAGTCGCTCGCAGCCCGGCTAGCTTCTCACTGCGGGGGGGGGGGGAAGAGGCAGGCACGGCCACCGGCACATTGGCAGACACAAACGCGCATGCGTGGAGCTGCCGCACATGCCCATTTGCGCCCCCTTCTGCCACAAACGCGCATGCACAGCAACTCTGCGCATGCATGTTTGAACGCGACTGCCGCTCATGCGCGGTGCCCAGACCGCCGGCTCTCCCCCACCCCCAGAGGCGGTCCTCAATCACACAAAGGTTGGGGATCGCTGCCTTAAAGGCAAACACATATCTATGGTGGGCAGGGGGTTGTGTGAGCCCAAAGCCCACTGTATCAGACATTCAAAGTCCAATTTATTTTGCCCACAGGAGATTCATGACTACCTTTCCGGAATGTTAACATGCTAATTGCTGCTCACCCTCTACTTATAGTTAAGGACTGGTGGTCTCTCAGATACACAGGGCCCAGACAGCGTACGGCCTTAAAGGTGATTACCAGAACCTTAAGCTTAATCCGGAATTCAACTGAGAGCCAGCCAAGTTCTTGAAGTACCGGCCGGATGTGGGATCTCCATGATGTAGAGCGAGTTGCAGATGTCCAGCCTAGAGGTGACCGTCACATGGATCACTGTGGCCAGGTGTTCTGGGTCCAGGTAGCTTGGCTTGGCAGAGGTGGTAGAATGCCAGCTGTGCTACCTTTGTGACCTGGGCTTCCATTGTAAGGGAAGCATCCAGGATCATGCCCAGGTTCCTGGCGGAGTGCGTTGGTGAGAGCTGCACACTGTCCAGGGTGGGCAGATGCGCTTCCTCCCATGGTCCCTTCCTACCCAACCATAGGACCTCTGTCTTCAGGTGACCCTGCTTGATCCATTTTGTCACTGCTTCCAGACATCTGGCTAAGGATTCTGGGGGGGAGTCAGGGCGGTCATCCATCAGGAGGAAGAGCTGGGTGTCATCCGCATATTGGTGGCAACCCAGCCCAAACCTCTGCACCAGCTGAGCCAGAGGGCGCATGAAGGCGTTAAATAAGATAGGAGAGAGGACTGCTCCTTGTGGGACTCCACATCTGAGCTGGTGTTGGTTAGATATTCTCTCCCCTATCACTACCCTCTGTCCACAGCATCAGAGGAAGGAATTCAGCCATTTGAGGGCTGTTCCCCATATTCCGGTGTCGGCGAGGCGGTGAGCTAGGGGGCTCATGGTCTACTGTGTCAAACGCTGCCGATAGGTCTAATAGTATGAGCAGCGCTGACTCGCCCTGGTCTAGCTGGCATCGGAGGTCATCCATCAGGGCGACTAGCGCTGTCTCCACCCCATGTCCAGGCCAGAAGCCTGACTGAAATGGGTCAAGGGCTGAAGTTTCCTCCAGGAATGCTGATATTTGGTCCACAGCGGCCCTTTCAACCAACTTCCCCAGAAATGCTAAGTGCGAAACGGGGCGATAGTCACCAGATTAGAAGTCTGCACTCCTAACCACTACACCAAGCTGGGAAAGTAAAAGTAAAAGGATTCAGATGGATTCCAAAAGTAAAAGGATTTAGATATCTTTATACTAACGCCCGAAGCATGGGCAATAAGAAGGAAGAGCTGGAACTTCTCATGCTGATGGAAAGGTATGTTTTAGTAGGCATCACAGAAACTTGGTGGAATGATTCTCATGACTGGAATGCAATGGTGGATGGATATGAATAGATCGAAGAGGTGGAGGAGTGGCACTGTATGTGAGGAAAGGGCTTACCTGTCAGGAAATTCTAGTGAAGGAGAGCATATCTACAGTGAAAAGCATCTGGGTGAAAATAAGCGAGGGGAAAACAAACAGTGTGGAGGTTGGTGTCTGCCACCGACCGCCTGACCAACGAGAGGATGTGGATGCTGCACTTTGTGAGCAGCTTGAGAAAATATCCAAACGGCAGGACCTTGTCATCATGGGTGACTTCAATTTCCCAGATGTGTGCTGGGAAACGAACTCTGCGAAGCGTCCTCAGTCATGCAACTTTCTGACCTGCCTGGCTGACAATTTCATTTATCAAATGGTAGATGAACCCACAAGAGGTTCAGCCATACTGGACTTAATACTGACCAACAGGCAAGAGTTGGTGGATGAGGTGAAGGAGGTGGGGACCCTAGGGGGAAGTGACCATGTCCTCATAGAATTCCTTTTGAGATGGGGAGCCAAGGAAGCTTGTAGCCAGACGCGGATGTTGGTTTTTCGTAGGGCAAACTTTAACAAACTCAGAGACATGATGTCCCAGGTAGTGTCATACCATGGACGAGAATGCTGGAAGGGAAGGGAGCATGTGAAGGGTGGGCGCTACTCAAACAAGAGCTATTGCATGCTCAATCAATGACTATCCCAGAAAGACAAAAACACTGCAGGAGCTCTAAGAAGCCTATTTGGATGAACAGAGAACTTCAAGAGGAACTAAGAAAGAAAAGGAAAATGTTCAGGAAATGGAGGGAAGGACAGAGCTCTAAATCTTTTTTTGACCAAGTAACAGGTTTGCTGGATCGTGGAAATTCTATGATTCTATGATTCTTTGAAAGTGAATAGAAAAATATCTTTGTAAACAACGACACTAAAAGCACGTGTAAAAAGCACCTTATATCTGGATATGAGCAATGAAAAAGAAGATTTTGTATGTGCACACACACAACACTGAAGACTGTGGCTGACAGGCTAGCCCTGAATTGGTTACTTCCATCCTTTGTAAACAGTTCCATTCTGTTCTCTCACGTGTATTGCCACAGTCACAGTCTGTATAGAGCAGCCTTTCTCAATTTCCTTATCATTGAGAAACCCTTGAGACAATCTTCAGGCTTCAAGAAACCCCAGAAGTGTGCAATCATGCAGGATATGGTGGGAATCATAGCTCTGTACACACCTACCCAGGGCCTCTCCCCTTTCCACCCCTTTCAGGTCAACCATTGGCCATTTTGGGAGTGGGGTGGTGGGTCAGCACGATCATATATGGTCATATCACCTGATCAATGTTTAACAAATTTAAGAAATATATTAAAAACTAGGGGCAAAGCCCGTTGTATCCAAGAATACAACGGGTGCTAGAGCTTGGCAGTGGGAAGAGGAAGGGGAGGAGTTGTCCAGTCCGTAAGGGCATGGGGTTGAATGTGTGTGTTGCGTGGGATGTTGTGGTGGCGTGGTGGCGAATGAGGACGTGGGTGTGGAGATATGGGTGTCAAGAACCTGTGGTGTGGAATGTTCATTGAGTGTGGGAGAGGACTGACCTTTGGGAATGGTGGCATAGTGGTTACAGATGAGCTTTCCAGAGCCATGTCCTCAGATATGTGAAGGGAAAATCAGACTGGAGACTCTTCTTAGGGGAAGATTACATGGCAACTAATTCCCCCCAGTTCTGCGTCATTTCCCTTCTTGTGTGAATTAGGCCACAGACACCGAAATGCCCCTCTGCCCTAATACACATAGGGTAGTCACAGTACACAGGTGTCCACCCTGTTCCTTCTCCATTTATTCACTGTTGATAAAATGTTATGTGCCCACATGTTTCTTTCATGGCTGCTCCTTAGAAGAACGGATTTGTGTACCCTGTTGTTTACTACCCAAAGGAGTCTCAAAGCAGTTTATTAACACCTTTTCCATTCGTCTTCCCACAATAGTCAACCTGTGAGGTATGTGGGGCTGTGAGAGGTCTGAGAGAACTGGGAATGGGCCGCAGTGACCCAGCAGGTCTAAGGTGTCTCAAAGCATTTTCCAATCATCTTCCCTTCCTCTCCCTCTCACTATTTACAGTTTCAAGCTGTAAGTATTTATTTAGATCTTCCTGCACTTTCCAGACTCACAGGACTGATGCTGGTCTGCCTGTCTGCGCCCCAGAATACAGTTGCTGGTAAGGGCTGTCCATAGCCCATAGCCCAGGAGGGACACACCTGCACCACTCCCTCCCAACTGCAGGCAAAAATGGCTCCTTTGAAGGCTGGACTCTGAGGCATTGTACGATTTTGAAGTCCCACTTCCAAACCTCCAGGAATACTTCCAACTCAGGGGTAGCCAACCTCCAGGTGGGGCCTGGAGAGCTCCTGGAATTACAGCTCACCTGCAGAGTATAAAGATCAGCTCCCCAGGCAGAAAGGGCTACTTTGGAGAGGGTTGTGGTAGAGAAGAAACATTTAAGGCCTCCCGCACAGGTTGTTGTTGTTGAATTGAAAGACTTGAGGCCTACTGCACAGGGTTGTGCAGATGAAACAGGAGACAAAAAAAACAGTTTCATCTGCAGAATAACGCTGTGCAGTGGCCTCAAATGTGCGGAGTTGCAAAGAAGAAAGACACATGGCTTGGCCAGAGCAGTATTTTAAGTGAGAAGGGGCTTTTCTGTGGCCTCCCTGTCAGGCAACTGTTTGGCAGAAGGGGAAAGTTTCCCCCCCCCTCAAAAGGAAGGCCCTCATGCTCCCCTGTGTTGCTCTTGGAAACGCCTCCCTCCCCTCAGTCAGAGGCTCCTTCACAGCAGGCCTGAAGGGAGGGGAAGGGGAGCACTCTGCAGCCTCCTGCCAGCTCTTTTAGGGTTCTGAGGCAATTTACAGTTGGACATGACAGGACACCCTTGGGGCAAAAAGGGCTGGTACAGCCTGTGCTCATCCCCTTTGGCAGCCCTGCTGATCTCCGCTCCCTTTGGAGGTCAGGAGCAGACTGGCAGCCAGACTGGGCTGGATGAATGGAATTTTGGTCTGTCCTAGTGAGGGGCCAATAGGAAGGCTCTTCGCACGCCTCCCCATTGGCTGCTTGGCCCTGGATGGACACTTGGAGGGCCCAATCATTGGGCCCTCTGAGTTTTTATCCTGGACAGAGCCCGCCCTAACTCCTCCCCAGATGGCCTTACCCTTTTATTTAACCGTGGGAGCGGTTAAAGATATGTTTGTTATTGAGCAGGTTTCCTGGCTTCCAGGGCCTGTCAGAGGCTCCTTCGAAGCAGGCCTGAAGGGAGGGAGGGGGGAGAGCACTCTGCAGCCTCCTGCCAGCTCTGTCAGGGCTCTGAGGCCATTTGCAGTTGGACATGGCAGTTAGGACAGCCTTGGGGCAAAAAGGGCTGGCGCAGCCTCTGTTCTCATCCCCCTTGGCAGCCCTACTGACCTCCTCTCCCTTTGGTGGTCAGGAGCAGACTGGCAGCCATTTCTCCAGATTGCCTCTGGCTGGATGGAATTTTGGTCTGTCCTGGTAAGGGGCCAATCAGAAGGTGCTCTGCGCCTTTTGATTGGCCCCTCCGCTTATCAGTCCAGGGCCATGGGACCAATTGTTGCCCCTCCGCATCACGGACTGAGCCCACCCCAACACCCCTTACAGTTTTATTAAGAGGGAAAAGATTAATTAACTCCCACCCATTTGGGAAATTCTTCCAGGGCCCTCAAGAACCCCCAGGGTTGCAGGAACCCCAGGTTGAGAAAGCCTGGTATAAGTTTTCATGTGCATGCACACTTCTTCAGATACCTCCGGGGAGGGCGGTATAGAAGTATGATAAATAAATAAATAAATAAATACATTGAGATGGAAGTTACCAGTCCATAACTATAAGTAGAGGGTGAGCTGCAATTAGCTTTCAACATCCTTGCATCTGTTAAAGATCTTTATTGTTTTGTATGCTACTTGCTGGAGACTGACCTACTCGCTTTCAAAAACTTGTGCCTGGAACCGCCTGGTCTAGTGATGCTACTCAGTGTTATGTATTGCCATCTAGTGGACAAGGAGATCCTTCATAAGAGCTTGTGAGGCTTGGAGACTATTCCAACATGCTAACTGGGGCAGAGTCTGCACTTACTTTCTTTATTCCATTTTCAATCCTGTTGAATTCAGATTGCTTTGAACTCTGGTCTTCCTCTCCCCCCCTCCCCAAAGAAACAGGAAAGTGTTCTGCACGTGGTTAGGGTAGTTCAGAAAGGGGGGGGAGCCAAGCCTCTTTTTTTCTTTTCTTGAAGGGGGGGGAAAGAGGAGCCAGGCAGGGAGCCTCTTTCTTTTTTTGGAGAAGTGGGGGAGAGGATTGAAAAAGGCAGAAGAGGGAGGAAAAATCCAGGACCGACAGAAGTTGGGAGAAATTAGGGGCTTCTCCTTTAAGGCAAGTGTGTCACATGATCAGGTGTGGCCTATCAGAGGTTCTCTACCACGGAGCTTTCTTTCCCAATCTGGAGCTTTCTTTCCCAAACTGGATATTCAGGATTAAAAGCAGTCTGAGATATCGCAAAATAAAGGTATGGTCACTCTGGATCAATCCTTCTTGCTGCAGAAGGAAAATTTAAATTGCCCCAAATCCAAACGGAAATCGCATTCTGTGTAGAGGGCAGGGACTGAATCGACCTGGGGTTGGAATAAAAGCTCTGTGCAGTTTACACCTGGGAGGCAAAGTACAAGTGAAGCTCCATCCTGTGCTGTTTGTCCCCACATTTGAATGCAAACACAAGTGACTAACTTGGAGTGGAGGATTTTTAACCCTTTCTTTCCTACTATTAACTGGGACCACCTTCAGTATTCCCAAGGGAAAAGACATGTCGATCGTTGCTCGACTGTGTGCCTCCAGTTGTGTTTCAGATGTCCAGGATACACTCAGAAGCATTCTCAAAAGAAGAGGAGGAGGAGTTGGTTTTTATACCCCACTTGTTACTGACGGAATGAGTCTCAAGTGGCTGTAAAGTCCAGGTGGAATCCAGAGTGTGGGGAGGCGAGCTCTCCCGGGTGCCCTTGGGGGAAGAGCATGGAGCCAAGGAGAGGGATCTCTTCTGGGGACAGACAGGGTACTCCTAAGAGGACCTATCAGGGATTCCGGGAAACTATAAAGTGTTCTCAATTCGTTTGTATTCGATTAGGCACATACTGCTAAACCGATCATCTAATCCAGACCCTTTTGTTTATCTCTGCCCCCCCCCCCCCCGTTTAATACATCCTATTTACTTCTTTGTTAAACTTTGCAATGCCGGTTGTGTGTGATGGTTTACTGGGGCAGAAGTCATTTCGGTCTGAATGACGGTAAATAAAGATTGATTGATTGATGACCCTGGGGCAGAAGACGCTTCCCGGTTGTGAGGGAGAAGACCTTAGTGCAGCCGCTGATGCTGCTTTCCCCTCTAACAGCCAGGCCCAGGTGGGACAAACACCAGAAGCCCTGGAGGGGGGACACACTAAAAGCTCAGCAGCAGAAGAACGAGGAAGGGATGTTCATGCAGGAAGAGGAAGTGTTTGCCAGCCACGATCCCTCCCTCCCGCACAAAAATAAGGGGGTCTCAGGCAGAAGGACCGGGTTCAGTGCCTGGCCTCCTCCCGGCTGTGACATTTATTGGTGGCAGCGCCATGATTGGAATTAAACCCACAAGTTGGCTAGCGAGCCTTAAGAAAAGAAACACTCTATAGAGCTTAACAGATTTTACCTCAGGACATCTACCTGGGACATTCTCATCCGTCCTGGCATCACCCCCCCCCCCAAGGAGAGAGGCCGGTGGGGCTAGTGAGGGGCAGAAGCCTCCCCAGGGGACTCTTCCGGTCAGGGGACGGAGGTTACAGGACTGGAAACTGAGGTGGCGAGAAGACAAGCCGGGGAGGAAAAGGCTAGGAGTGAGGCAGAGAACGAGAAAGTAAAAATTGAAAGGGAATTGCAGTTAGACAGACTGGGAATAGAAGGAAAGTCAAAGGAAGCCCTGGGCCGTATGGGAAAGGCGGTATAAAAATTTAAAGAAAATACATACATACATACATACACTTTACAGGAGAGAGAGAAAGAACGAGAAGCTGAAGCAGATCAGGAGACAGAAATGTACCATTTAAAAATGGAAGAATTTAAATTGAGAGCTGAATTACAAATCCCACACAGAAGTGAAGTTAGACCCACAGTTGATCAGAAGAGATTCCCTAAATTCCAGGCAGAGAAGGATGTTGAAGGATTCCTCTTTAATGTTGAGAGAATTTGTAGGGATTTTGGGGCTCCAGGTAGGGACCGGGTGAAAGATCTGCATCCACAAATTGTGAAATCTATGTGGAGATGAGGGGGGAGGAATCCTCTAATTGCAGCCTCTTTAAAGAGAGGGTGAGAGAGGATGGTTTAGCTCCTGAGCAAAGCAAAAAAGCTTGGAGGGAGATGAGAAGGAAGCTTCGGGAGACCTCCTCACAAAGGCCTCAATAGATGGACTGAGGGAAGTAAAACAACCTCGCAGGTTTACAGCAATTTTACAAGCAGGTTCCCTCCCAACTGAGATGGTATCTCAGAGACAAAAACTTAAAAACAGTGAATGAGGCAGCTTGAGGGAGACTTGGGAGGGTTACTGAGTACACCCTTCAGAAAAAAATTGTGCCTCTGAAAACCAACCCTGCGAGGCAGCACACACCCGAACGCAAAAGAAAGAAGGGGGCAGTATGCTGTCATTGTCAGGCAGTGGGGCACATGAAATGCCAAAGTTCACAACGCCACAAGGAAAAAATACACCCCTCAGTCCAGACACTTAATCTTGTTAACAGGGGAGAAGAAGATCAGAACCCCACACGGAGCCCTGTGCCTGGGAAAGCCCAACCTGAAGGCTCAGCTACAGTTTTAAAGATCTCGAAAGTGCAGGAAGATCTCAGGAGACCCTGGAAGTTAATGACAAAGATCTGGTGGGCTGTAGAGACACCGGAGCACAGATTACCCTTATTAAATCACAGTTAGTCCTTAGAAAACAATATTTACCAGGCAAGACTTACAAAATAAGAGGGATCAGTGGTCCAGCCTTTGGGGTACAGTTGTCAGAGGTCCCTATCTTTAACCGCTCCTAGCGGAGTGGATAAAATATTTTGTTAAGGGCACCTGTCCGTGATGAGGAAGGGTGCCCATAGGCCCCTTCCTCTGGAATGATATTCGGGGGGCCCAATCCACAGGCGCAAAGCGCCTGCCTATTGGGCCCTCCGATTGTCAGTCTGGCGGCAAAGGACCAATTGACAGCCGTGTGCGGTGCGGCTCCCAATTGGTCTCTTGCTGCCGGACTAACTAATCGGGATCCCGATCCGCCCCCCTTCCTCCTCGCCTGCAGCTGCCCGCCCGCCGCCATAACTTCCCTCACCTCCAGCAGGCCAGGTCGCGGCCTCACCACGCCGCCACGCCCTCGCCTCCTCTCCGCGCTGCCACCGCACGACGAGACTCTACACGGCCCCAGGTAGCCGGCGACGTGGCTGGGGGGCCTCAACGAGCCATCGGGACCGCTGACTCCTGCGACCTGGCCGAGCCGCCCCGCGACGGCCCACGCCCGCGCCGGCCCCGCCAACTCCTGGGCCCCGCTCGCACCCCAAACCACGGCCGCGCCGGCCCCGCCGACTCCGAAGCCCCGCATTAAGACTGCAGCGGGCTTATTTACTAGTTAAATATGAAGGGTACCAAGGAACTGGCATGGTAGGGATACAGGGAGGATTAGACATGACCCTGCTACTGGGTAATGGTTTGGCTGCACAAGTTCAACCTGGGAAAGCCATTTCCAGGAGTAAATCCACATCACAGGCCTCCAAAAACATTATTGCCAGGCCAGAGTTGTCAGGGTTTACCATGACAATGGTGGGTAACCTGCAGTAAGCCAGGCGCTGCCTGTGGAAGAAACAGAAACTGTCCTATTAAATCTCTTGGATGAGCAGTTTGTTTTAGACCAATGTGGAGATGAGGCTTAAAAGACCTGTGGGAGAAAGCAATGTCCTGAGCTGAAGAAGTCTCAATAGAACAGCCATGCCGTTACCAAGTGGAAGACCAGAGACTATAGGGAGCCATTATGAAGAAGAATGTGGCAGTATGGGAGAAGAGAAAGCTGTTAGCTGGTTTATTGACCAAACATGGGCAAGGATGTTAGAAACTTTTGCAGGTCCTTTCCTGAATGTCAGCTAGTGGGGAGGACAGGGGAGAAGACTAGAGGACCACTACATCCAGTCCCCCGAGAAACTGAACCTTTGGCATGAGTTGGAGTGGACATGGTTGGTCCAGTCTCAAGGACTACCAGATGTGGCAATAAATATATTTTAAGAAGAGTCAGTTCTTATATGCTGCTTTTCTCTACCAGAATGAGTCTCAAAGAAGCTTACAGTCGCCTTCCCTTTCCTCTCCCCACAACAGACACCCTGTGAGGTGGGTGAGGCTGAGAGAGCCCCGAGATTACTGCTTGGTCAGTGCTATGGCAAGCCCAAGGTCTGCATGTGGGGGAGTGGGGAATCAAACCCAGCTCGCCAGATTAGAAGCTATTGCTCTTAACCACTACACTACACTCAGTGAAATGCCCCATTATTGCAGTTCTTTCCCAAAGAAACTCTACATTGCTAATCCAGAAAAACTGAGGATTTTAAAGATGCTTTGTAGTGTTTTCATGTTATTCCATTCTAGTGGCTTAAAAAAAAAACGTTTTTTCTAACTTCTGATCCTTAGGAATGAGATATGAACTAAACTGAAACAGAGAAATAAAGAATTTACACCAGCCCAACTCCTGCAAACAGCACTTTTCTCCTGCCAATTTCTCAAACCCCTCCCCCCATTAGCTCTGCTTCCATGTGACTCCAGTGGCCTCCCATTCCCACTGCCACCATCTTGCTTTGGGTAATGCCCATTCTCTCCTCCTTCAGCCAGTGCGGCCAGAATGGCTTACCTTTTGCAAGCGGCACGAGGCCTTGAGACCATGAAAAGGCAAGCAGACACCACTGCCCCCCTCACCTCTCCCACCTCTTTGACTCATAAGCTTCTTCTGCGAAAATATTGTGGGTCTCTAGGATTCAGTTCCAGCAGTTCTAATGCGGACATGGCTACTCTTTGAAACTGCCTCTGTGATAATGTTTTCTAAGGCCAAAGGTCTCCTTCTTTGCAGTGTTCCTCCAGATTTCGGTCAAACACTGGAAAACAAATCTTGTTTGGGAAATAACAAGTTCTCCGTTATTACAGAAATTAACTTTATTTAAGTCTTTTCATAAACCAATACAAAAATACAGATACAAGAGTACAAACATAACTGCCATCAATGTATGTGTGGTCGTCCTCAATGACATTTTGAAATCCATCTGTCAAACTACACCTGCCTTGAGTGAAATGACAAAGTAACACTGATTTTTCTACATATTAAATAAAATGTGTGCTGAACAGTTTCCTGAATCATGAGTATAGTGCAGCCGTTATTAAGACCCACAAACATATATAATGTAACTCTCTCACAGTAATTCCTCTGACTTAACAAAGCTTGTATGTGACTAGATTGTGTGCTATTTCCAATCTCCCCGCTCCCCCGGTTTAACTTGCAAACCTCTGGGATATGGTTTCCCAACCTCTGGGTTGAAAAACACCTGGGGATTGGGGAGTGGAGCCTGAGGAGTGGATCAAAGCACAGGTTCTCTTATGGATTAAAAACTGGTTAAGCAACAGGAAGCAAAGAGCAGGAAGCAAAGTTCTCGTGATGGAGGAATGTAAGTAGCAGGGCCTCACCAGTGATTGGTACTGGGGGCGGTACCATTTAATGTATTCATCAAAGATCTGGAACAAAATAATTCAGGATGGTGGGAACCAAGGCTAACTGAGGAGCTGCATGAGGGCCTCCTAACTGGGTGGCAGTGTGGCAAATGGAGTTCAGAGTCGTTGAGCGTCAGATGATGCACACTGGGAGAAAAAGAACCCAACCAAGTGCAGGCTAGTGGGGTGGGGGATTAAAAATACATAGTCGATATTGTAATGCCCCAGGATGTGGCCTCCTTTGGGATGCTCAGCACAGTTCTGGTCACTCTATCTCCTAGAGCAGTGGTCCCCAACCTTTTTATCACCGGGGACCACTCAACGCCGGGGACCACTCACCGGGGACCACTCAACGCCTTTTACTGAGGCCCGGTGGGGGGGGGGTAGTTTACTCCTCTATTCTCAACCACTGCCCTAACGCTCTCTGATCGCTATGGTAATGTTTAAACATCCCTTCAAAATAAGATACAGACACGCCACAACAATGAAGTGTGTTGTAAAGAGCTGGGGGGGATGAAGTAAAGGGCCGGGGGGGGGAGAAGGCGTCCTTCAGGGCCCACCTCCAATTAGTCAAAGGGCCACATGTGGTCCGCGGCCCACAGGTTGGGGATCGCTATCCTAGAGGACACTGCAGAGCTGGAGGAAGTACAGGAGGAGGCTGGACCCTAGGAGGAAAGGTTGAAGGGCCTGGGGCTTTTCCATTTAGAAAAGAGATGACTAAAGGGGACAGGGTAAAGGTTGATAATTTATGCATGAGGTAGAGAGAGTTGGCAAAGAGGACTGTATCCCCCTCTCCCAAAAGACTCAAACTCAAGGGCCTCTAATGAAGCTGATGGGCAGTAGATTCAGGACAGACAAAAGGAAACTCATTACACAGAGAGTAGTTCAAATGTGGAATTTGCTGCCAGAGGATTTAGTGACAATAAGCTTTAAAAGAGGATTGGACAAATTCATGGAGGATATGTCTATCAGTGACTCCTAGCCACGGTGACTGAGGGAGCCTCCAGATTCAGAGACACTAAACCTCTAAATCTCAGGGCCAGGAGGCAACCTCAGGGCCTCTCTGCCTTGTTATTGGCCTTCCAGAGGAAGTAGTTGGCCACTGTGTGAAATGGGATGCTGGGCTAGATAGACCACTGGTCTGATCTTCTGATGTTCTTATAAGTGAGAGGTTTAGGATGGTGAGGGATCTCAGCAGGGTCGAATGTTACAGAGCTGTCATTTACTCCAGAGGAAGAAGAAGAAGAGTTGGTTCTTATATGCCGCTTTTCCCTACCCGAAGGAGGCTCAAAGCGGCTTACAGTTGCCTTCCCATTCCTCTCCCCACAACAGACACCCTGTGATTTCGGTTGTCTGGAAACAACTGAAATAGAAGGAGTCTTCCAGGGACCACCTGGAGTTGGCAACCCTACTCTGGGAATTGGGAGGGGAAATTGTACATATGTATGTTTTTGCAGTACTGATCTGTTTATCCAGAGAAAGACCCTGATGTGTCCTCAGCAACTTAGCCTTTCAACACCAGCAGCAACATTGAGAGCCTTGCCTAGAATAGTTGGGGGGCAGGGGGAATACTCCACGCTAGGAATGTCTGTATTTTCATCACTCCGCATTCATTCAAAGAGCTGCCCATGTTGCTTTGGTCAAACAGCTGACTGCACATTTGTCCCTGCCAGCAGAGGTCATGTTCTGTGCCTGCGGAGTTCACGTTATGCAACTGACTTCAAAGAGGGAGGCAGCCGAATGCATCCGATAAAAAATGGAAAAGGGCATCGCCAGGTTAACAATGATAATCCAAGGCTCAAATCCAAAAACCATTTCTTCCAGTCCGTTGTCGTACTCAGGACGGCAGCCGAAAGCTGCTGGAATCCAAAGCTGGGGGGGGGGGGGGGGAGGAATACATTAAAACAGACAAACTTTAATTTATGGAGGAAGAGGATGCTTAGGGCTAATCGTGTTTAGGGCTAATCAAGAGGATGCTTAGGGCTAATTGCTTTAGGATGCTTAGGGCTAATCCTGCGTTGAGCAGGGGGTTGGACTAGATGGCCTGTATGGCTCCTTCCAACTCTATGATTCTATGATTCTATGATTCTATGATTCTAAGAGCTGGTTTTTATACCCTGCTTTTCACTACCTGAAGGAGTGAAAAACAGCTTACAATTACCTTCCCTTCCTTTCCCCACAACAGACACTCTGTGAGGTAGGTAAGGCTGAGAGAGCTGTGAGATAAACTGATCTATCAGGTCACGCAGTAATGAGTTTAAACTTCAAGTACAATGACATAGGCTAGATATCAGGAAAAAAATGTTCACAGTCAGAGTAGTTCAGCAGTGGAATAGGCTGCCTAAGGAGGTGGTGAGCTCCCCCTCACTGGCAGTCTTAAAGCAAAGGTTGGATACACACTTTTCTTGGATGCTTTAGGATGCTTTGGGCTGATCCTGCGTAGAGCAGGGGGTTGGACTAGATGGCCTGTATGGCCCCTTCCAACTCTATGATTCTATGAGTCTATGTCCTCTCTGTGGGACAGCCTTCCTGGTCCTTCAAGAGAGCTGTTATGTTCCCCCTCAGCCTCCCCTGCTCCAGATTGGACATGCTGATTTTTTCCTGATATCTAGTCTATATCGTTGTACTTGAAGTTTAAACCCATTACTGCGTGTCCTTTCCTCTGCAGCCAACAGAAACAGCATCCTGCCTTCCTCCAAGTGACAACCTTTCAAATACTTAAAGAGAGCTATCATGTCCCCTCTCAACCTCCTTTTCTCCAGGCTGAATATTCCCAAGTCCCTCAACCTATCTTCATAGGGCTTGGTCCCTTGGCCCCAGACCATCTTCGTCGCTCTCCTCTGTACCCTTTCAATTTTATCTACGTCCTTCTTGAAGTGAGGCCTCCAGAACTGCACACAGTACTCCAGGTGTGGTCTGACCAGTGCCGTATACAATGGGACTATGACATCTTGTGATTTTGATGTGATGCCCCTGTTGATACAGCCCAAAATGGCATTTGCCTTTTTTACCGCTGCATCACACTGCCTGCTCATGCTTAGTTTACAATCCACAATTACCCCAAGGTCTCGTTCACACACAGTGTTACCTAGAAGTGTATCCCCCATCCAGTAGGCATGCTTTTCATTTTTCTGACCCAGATGCAGAACTTTACACTTGCGGATTCTGGCAGACCCAACGGCTCTTTAAGGATGCTGGAGGCACCAGCCAAGGTTGTTTATTTCCGCCCCCCCCCCCATGAGATGGAACGAGGGCTGCTGGATTTGGACTGGGAAATACCTAGAGATTTTAGGGGTGGAGCCTGGGGAGGGAAAGAACCTCAGTGGGGCACAATGCCTACTTCACCCTCCAAAGCAGCTATTTCATCCAGAGGACCCGATCTTGGTTGTCTGGAGATCAACAGAGGGGAATCTCCAGGTGCCCCCTGGAGGTTGGCAACCTTTGTGGGTGATCCCACCCTGTTTCCGTACAGCAACTCACCGATAGGTTGCACAGGAACAGAAAAGCTGCCACGTTCTTCAGGATGCGCCGCTTGCTGAGTGTGAAGCTCCTTCTGCAGTAGGAGGAATCAGGGGGCGGCGGGGGGAAGACTTTTCCGCCTTCGCCCTTTTCTTCCTCGGGAGCCCCTGTGTCATTGCTCTCAGGCAGACCCACGCTGCCACTGAACTTGCACGGCAGCGCTCCATTGTGCATGCCGGGGGCTCCACTGTAGATTTCTTTGTAAGACGGTGCAGGAGAAAGTGTGCTCCCGTTGGACACTGTTAGTATCCGAAGAGTTTTGATGTCGTCGTGGCCCTTTTCATGCTCCCGATGTATCGATTCAATGATAAAGAGATTCTGGACATATTTTTCAATGATGACCAGTATGGAATAAGGCAGGTTGTACCATGCGTATGCAGGGTGGGTTTCGGCACAGATAATTGCCAGGATGGAGCCCCACGACAGGAGCCAGGACCCTGAAGCTGTCCCAACCAGAAGGTCCCCATCAAGTTTTCTGGCTGGGTTTTTGGAAACGTCCAGGGATCTGCCTTCAAGTCTGTAGATCAGCAGTGCGACAATTCCAGCTGCACACATCAGGGTCAGGACAACAATTGCGTACAAGTAGAACATCATCAGTGCAATTTCACTCCTGAGCTTCGAGCGCCCGATCTGGATCAAGTACACCACAACCACGGCCACGGTGGTGGCAAACACCACCATTCCCACAATGGTGCCGAGGGTCTTGCCTTGAAACCGGAAGGGGATCTTGTGGTGCTGAAGGTGTTCGACATTGCGCCCAATGTTCTTCCAGAGCACATAGAGTACTGTGGATGTCAAGATGTGATACTCTATGTTGAAAGGGTATAAGTAGTATATCCCTTGAGAAAATATGGAGCAGAGGGATGGAATGGTACAGTTACACTGCGGAGCATGGTCATCCAACTCTAAGGAGAGAGAGAGTGAGAGCAACGTCTCACATGAGATGTGCAGAGGATCAGGCAGCATAAAGTCTACATCACCGGAAACAGAGAGCTTGAGGCATCTCACATGAATCCCCCTGATCCTGACTCAGACCACCGATCCATCCTGGTCAGTTCTGCCTACTCAGACTGGCAGCTATTGTCCTCAGGCAGAGAGAGGCCTTTCACATCACCTGCACCATCCCGGGAGCTGTCAAAGGCCAGAGGGAAAGATGAAATTTTGTCACAGCTGACTTGTGGCCACCTCATAAGACTTACAAGGCAAGAGACCTTCAGAGGTAGCTTGCCATGGCCTGCCTCAGCACAATGAACCTGGACTTCCCTGGGGGTCTCTCATCCAAGCGCGTGTCAAGGCCGACCCTGCCAGCTTCTGAGACGACTGGGCTAGCCTGGGCCACCCAGGTTAGGGCAGAGACACTGTCTGTCTCTGCAGAGTGAACCTGGACTCCTTGGGGGTCTCCCATCCAAGTACGAGCCAGGGCGGACCCTGTTCAGCTTCTGAGATCCGACACTATCAGGCTAGGGCAGGGCAGGGCAAGGCAGTTACCGGCCAGATTACAATAAAGAGCGTAAGAAACCGGGATTGGTTACGGAAGGAAAGCCCAGATGGCAGGTGGAAGATACCATTATTGCATCCTGGCAATAGAGGGAAGGAAGCAAGCAAGAAGGTGGATCATGAGACAGTCGTGCAGGAATAAGAAAATGATCGTGCTTGATAGTCAACAGGAGGAGGGTAAATAGAACAGTGAAGGAAAAACTGAGCCAGAAGGAAAAACAAGATGTAGCAGCAAATAACACAGATGATGTAAATTTAAAAATTCAGGACAAAAGAAAGCAGATTTCAAGGATGAGACAGAACAGCAACTCCCCCCTTCCCCCTTCTGTTCACAGAGCCTTTATTTAAAAAGGGCAGTCAGACATTTAGGGCTGAGCTGGCTCTTACCTATGGAGATGTTGCCAAAGCCAAGAGTAATTAGCCTCTCCTTGTGCTCGTTGAGTTGATGCTTGGATTCTGCTAAGACAGCATTGGTCCACAGAAGCAGATTTGTGAACACTGAATGGATGACGCCAAACCTAAAAGACAACACAAATGCATTTTGTTGGCAAAGGCCTCTTAAACAGGAACATAAATATTTTACATTCTGATGTTTAAACTGGCGCTTAAGTGGCTAAGTCTCAAGCATTAAAATCTTTCTCTACCTTGTCAAAAGAAGCTAGAGATTATCATAAAAGTAGCTGCTTTGCTGGAGACCTCTGGAAGCAGTGGCTCAGGGCTAGAGACTCCTTGCCCCAGGAACAGGATGTGAAAACAAAAAAAGCAGAGACCTCTCCTTTCAGTGGATGACAATTGGTGGGACAGTGCAGGAAGACTGAACTGCACTCTAGAATCCTGGAGTCGGGAGGGGCACAGAGGCTGTACAGGATCGGCCTAAAGCATCCCAGACAAATATTTGTCCAGCTGCTGCTTGAAGATGGCCTGTGCTCACGGATTCTGCTGCCGTAAAATAATTTCCCTAAAATCCAGCTGGCCCCTTCCCACCCACAATCTAACCCCCTTCTTGCCAGTCCTCTCCTCGGCTGCCAACAGGAAGTTTCCTGCCCCCCTCTGAGGGACAGCCTTCAAGAGAGCTGCCATGTCCCCCCTCAGCCTCCTCTGCTCCAGACTGGACATGCTGAGTCCCCCAGAGCCTCTCCTCCTCACTGGGCTTCTTGGGCTCAGCCTTCTTGCCCAACCATGGATGGAAGAAGCTGAGTGCATCCCATATCACTTTATGTTTATAACAGGGCCCAAACATACAGGCCAGGTGGCTGCTTCACCACCAGCTGATGCCTGCCCAGCACCAAGGGAAAAAAGGCAGTGAGGTCAGCACTTCCAAGAGCCAGCCGTGTGGGGACTGCCTCTGCCCAAGCACGGCCTCCCCGAGTCGCCCCAAATGGCAGGGGAAAGAGAACAGGAAGGTGCGTGACCACCAGGGAAAGCACGAGGCCACCAGGAAATGGCTGACTTCTGCCCACTGACGGCAGACCCTGACCACCATGACCAGGCTTGCCAACCTCCCCACTATTACACTTGATCTCCACACCACGAAGACCAACCCCCCTAGAGAAAGTGGCTGCTTTGGAGGCTGGACTGTGTCGTGTCACAGCCTGCTGAGGTCCTGCCCCACACTGTGCCCCCTCTGCCCCCCCCCCCAATATCTAGGTATTTCCCAGGCCACAGCTGGCAAAACTAATCCAGCCCAGAATTCTCCTGCTGTTTAACTTAGGAGGGTAGTTCTTGGCATGTGCCCCATTCCCACACCATCAGCTTTGGAGTTTGCTGTTGCCATGTTCCAGGTTCAAAAAACAGCCCCCACCCCCACCCCTATGACCAAAATGTCTGTTCTTAGAAATGTGAGCCATCCTGTTCTTTTACCTCTCCAGTGTTTTGAAAGACTGGATGATGTCCTTTGCATAGCACCATAAGAAATACACCTGAAAGCAAATATGGATAAAGGTTCTTTCAGAAGAAGATTGCCACAAGCAAACGGAAATAAGTTAAACGGATGTGCAAGAGATCACAAATGACCCAAATCCATTCAGATGTGAACAAGCCCTGGTGTCATGGAGGGATGTGTTACTGTCTCCTTGGAAGAGCCTGAACTCCTGGGCCAAAGGCCCGGAATGGTGCAGCAGCTGCAGGAGGAGGAATCCCATCTAGGGCCGGGCGCTCATCAAATCCTGGAAGCTAAGGAGGGGCAGTCCTGGGCAGTGTTTGGATGGCAAACCCATGCAGGAAGTGCAGGGCTGCAGCACAAACCCTGGCAAACCCCTGAACAGCTCTGGCCTTCAAAACCCTGCAGGATCCCCAGAAGTTGGCTGAGACTTGATGGGGGGAGGGGGGGTTCAAATCTCCTACAGATTTAGCAGGGAATCCTTCTTTATTTCTTCTTTATCTTTCCCCCAATGCATCTGCCAAAGGAATTGCTTTCTTTCATTTGCCTTTGTATATATAAAGATATATATGCATGGAAACATGAAAAAATATTTTTCAAGGAAGGTGAAACCAATTTGCTCTATTAGGCAAAAAAAAAAAAAAAAACCTTTTGTGAGGTAGATGAGGTGGGGAAAGTGAGATTTAGAAATCTGGACTTGATAAAGATCCTACAGTGAATTTGTGGCTGAAAACAGAAATTCAGGTCAAACAGCCTATTAATCTATTGATTACCTTGGGCAGCATACAGCACTCTGTATTCTAGGAATACAATGACTTATTCTTGTAAGGCTGTATTTACTTTTTATTCTTTGCTGTTGTCACATTTGGCTTCTGGGGCTCCCCAGCAGGGTTGTCAAGGCAAGAAGCATTCAGAGGGGGTTGGCCACGGCCTGCCTGCCTCTGCAGAGCGATCCGTCTTCCTTGCCAAGGCAAGCCAGGACTGAACCCTCTCAGCCTCTAAGATCTAACAAAGGCAGGCTAGCCTGGACTGTCCAGATCAGGGCTAATTTATTTTTACAATTATAACTTTAAATGGTTACGTTATCCTGATAAGAGGTGACTCATGACTTCCTGCGTGGAATGTTGTTCCTTTCCGAGCCCAACGCACTCAGGACTTGGCCCAGTGTCATGAACACACACACAACCACTTTACACCCACCTCCATGCAAGGCTGCCCATCAGCACTCCATTCAGGAACAACGCCCCCCCCCCCACCAGGGAAGCAGCCAGTCTGCCATCAGGAGGGGCTTCCTGCCAGTGGACCGGAGGTGGCGAGACCTGTTGCTGCACACCGTGGTGGACGGGCAGATGTGAACGTGGGAAGGCTCGGCTCCTTTCTCCAAGGCACGTCATGTCTCAAAGCAACACACACCAACACACAAAAGAAGCCCTAGCGATCCCACCCGGGTGTCCGTTTGCCAGATTGCCTCCCCACCGGCCGTGAACTGGCAGGATGCCTCCTGGGTGGCCTTCTGGCAGACAGATGTGCTGCGCTCCGCACCTCACCTCACAGGAAGGCTTTCCCAGCCCCTGGCCTGTTCACAGGGAAGCAGATCCGTTTGCCTTGAGGAAAAAGCAAGCCGGGCTGCCTGTTCCCGGAGTGGGGACCGGGGGGGGGGGGAGTGAAGGGTGCCCTAGTTGTCCTGTGCTGGGAAGAATCAGGACCCAGCTCTGTGGCTAATGGATTCCCCAGATCTTGGCACTGCTTTGGCTGGGGCCCACAGGCTGCTGGGGGGAGCTCCAGATCAGGGGTAGTCAACCTGTGGTCCTCCAGATGTTCATGGACTACAATTCCCAGGAGCCCCTGCCAGCAATTGTAGTCCATGGACATCTGGAGGACCACAGGTTGACTACCCCTGCTCCAGATGACCCTTCCTTTCAGCCTGAGCCACAGACCAGACAGGAACTAGCAGCGCTCAGCTTTGCTGATCGCTCTTCTCAAAAAGAGTTGGACTGCGGAGAGCTGCCTGAGAGCCTCCCTGGTGGCCAGCCAGTACCCCAAGCCCTTCTTGTCCCCCAATGCCATGTGGGCACAACTCTGGCTCCAGAATAAGGCGTCCCCCCAAACAGATCTGCCTCTGGAAGTGCCAGTGTCCCGCTTTTTGAGTGGGGCTGCAGTACCACCTTCTTCCTGGCTGACACTGCCCACAGAGGCCCTCCTTGGACACCCCCATGCTACAGAGCAAGGGAGGGACTCCCGGTAGGCAGAGCTGAACCAGCTTCTACTCCTTTGAATGCTCTGCCAGGGAGACTCTCTCCTTATGCTGCAAGACTCCTTGTCGTGCAAGGAAGAAAACGGACTGCCATCACTGCATCTAGTCCCTACAGGTAGACAGTCCCCAAATTGCACTGTGAAAACTGGCAGAGGGATTGTGTGCCTTGTGGAGGACTTCGCTTGTGAGTGCTTCGGTCATGTTTAATGCAGATTCAAATGTGCTGATGCATACCGGCAGCTTATTTCCTTTGATCTCTTTTAAGTTCAGGAAAAGGAACAACAAAAGGTCGGGATTGGAGGGGCATGGGAAGCAAGAGAGTTACAGGAGGACTTTGAGCACAGACTGAAAAGCCTTTTGTCTGGAGGCTACTTTTTGCTATTTCAGGCCTGAGCCAATAATGGGAGTGTTCTTCTCTTTGCTCCAGGTTCTTAGATCATGCCCCTCACTGTAACGCTGAAGTGTTTACAAGAGACTTATTATGCGGTTGTTATGTATGGCTGTGTGTCTCTACCCCCCCCCGCGCCACCCCCTCTGTGCAGCTCCGCGGTACCTATGGAGGGGCTAAGGTTACCTCTCCTCTTCAAGGTTGACTGCAGAGGGAAGGCAAGGGGGCCTGTGTTGTCCCCTCCACCCGCAGCACTCGCAGAAGGCTCGGAACAAGCTGGCTCTCTGTTTGAAGCCCGAGGCTATCATTTCCATTTGCCCTGGGAAACCTATCCTGTTGCTGCTTCCTGCTTCACTGCTAGAGCTCTGCCGGCCATACTGAAGAATGCTGCAAGCAGGCAACAGGGAACCCGGACACCCCTTGGGATCGAGAAGAACGACTCGCGATCCTTGCAGTGCTCTCTTTCAGGATGGGTCTGGGCAGATGGGAACTTCTCCTGCACCAGCCTCAAGTGGAAGGCCCCAGAGCCTGTCCTGCCCTCTCAACAGCCTCACATTTATGTCAGCAGAGCTGGTGCAGGATCGGTTCCCACAGGCATCCTGCCGAGAGGAATTTTTAGGATTATAACTTAGTCTGCATCAGAGGTTAGAAAAGACTTCTTCAGCGGACCAAAACTTTATGACTCTCATGGTGATGTCTAGGAAGGGGACTGGCATAACTTGAAATCCAATATGGCAACCAGCCCACTGACCCTCACCCTACATGGCCAGAGGAAGTGAAACATAGTTCAATGGTTTGCCCAATCAGAAGGAAGGTAAAGGCAGCTTAGCCGCATCTCTCTTTTTAAAGTAAAGGGACAGTTTTCAATCGGAGACATGGCTAAGATTCCCAGTGTGGCTGTAAACCATACTCTGAGCAGAAAACGGGGGTCGTCATGCCTAACTGGCCAGCTTCCATTGTATAATATTTAGTCCATACACAGAAGAGCATGGGCATTGTAAGAACCATCCCTCTGGGGGCAGGCAGAGAAGCCCAGTACAGAGAAGGGAGCTGCTGCACAGCCTGCTTCCACCCCATCTTACGTTACCGCTCCTTTAGTGGAGAAGGAGCAGGTACAATGAGGTGCTAAAGCAGGGCTAAGCTAAGAACCAGTTGCCTGGAATCCCCCCCCCCCCAGCTTTTGCTACCCATTTCTGGAGCAGATTCTGAATTCTCAGCAGACACAGCCCGGCTTACTGTCTGGTACTTTGGATGTGATAAATGTAACGCATAGCCAGGCACAGTGCATGCAAGAATTGGGGACATGCAGGAGCAATGCATAGCCGGAGAACATTACCTGCACAAGCGTGTGCACAGCGTGCGTCACGGGGAAAATGCCCTCTGCAATGGACAAGCAGTCGGAATAGCCCACAAAGTATCCAATTTTGAAAGAGTCCATAATTAGAGTAATCATCGCAAACAAAGTAATTCCACCTAAGAAAAAATTAAAAGAAAGAATGTTACTATGAAAGTGATAATGTTAGAGGCTTCCTAAAGCAATTTTTAAAAAGGTTATGCCAAAACCTAAGCAACGGTTGGACGCTGCAGTGTCCGAAGCGGCTCTAGGGTGCGAACGGCCATTTCGGACGCCACAGTGCCCAACCCTAAGATACAAATGGGAAACTGGCAATGCTACTTTACACCTGTGCAAGATGCTTCTCCTTCTTTGTAACACCCCAAAATGCAAGCTTGGACAGTTGCCAGAAACGCTGCAAGAGTTTTCCATTTCGCCTGGGTGCCAGTGGGCGAAGGGAGGCTTCTTAACCCTGTCCTGGGGCTTTGCAGGCGACTGATTTCGCAGGTGCATTTAAACCGGAAGTAGTCAAACTGCGGCCCTCCAGATGTCCGTGGACTACAATTCCCATGAGCCCTTGCCAGCAAACACTGACAGGGGCTCATGGGGATTATAGTCCATGGACATCTGGAGGGGCGCAGTTTGACTACTGATTTAAACTAAACACTAAAGTTGTTGCCTGATCCAAACAGATACAAAAGGCTGTGGGGGATCATCCCCTTGAATTAACACACATGTTATGATTATGAGACTCCCTAGAAGCCAGAGTTCCATCAGAATCCAGACCGAATGAGCTGTTCTCACTGATTTTCCCCTTCCTGCTGCTGACCCCTTCCTGCATCCCTCAAGGTCTCCAGTCCCCAAGGAGCAACTTTCCTGGAGACCAGTGGGGGTGGGGTGGGGAATGGGAAGGGAGAGGCAGGAAGGTTCCAGTACACAAAGGGAAAACTTATACTGGATTTGACCCAGGGCTTCAAGAGAAGACAGGTTAACATGAGGGCAGCCTTCAACCCTGCAGTGTCTTGGGCTGTGAGCTCTGGTTCTGTGCCTTTAAAACTATGAGGGGTTTTTTTGGGGCAACCAGTGGGTCTGCTTTGACCTACTTAGGTATTCAGCTATGCTCGACCCCCCATGAAGCCACTGAGGGTTGTGTGAGGCACTCAGTGGGAGCTCTCCCAGGTCCTGCAGGAGGGTCCCCTCCCGTCTCACTCCACAGGGCTTCTCAGCTGCTGCCTGCTGACCGCTGCCAGATGCTGCTTCTGAGCCACCCTGGAACCTCGCCCGGGGCCCCTGGACTCCCAGCCTGCAAGCGGGCACCTCATCTGTGCCTTCCTTTTCTCCCCAAAAAGGCTTGCAACAGCTTTCTCCCCTTCTCTGAGCAGTTCCTCAGTGGAACAGGCTTCCTCAGGAGGTGGTGCATTTCTCCTTCTTTGGATGTTTTAAGCAGAGGTTAGAGTGTCATCTGACAGAAATGCTGATTTTTATGAACTTAGACAGATTGTGAGTGGGTGGGCAGGAAGGGATGTGCCAGGGTTTGTCTCTTGTGGCCCTTCCTTGCAGACCCAGAGAACTGCTAATTGCCGCTGTGAGATGGGAGGTGAATTTCCTCCAGTGCAGCATGGATTCTGGAGATTTTTGGTGGGGGAGGTTCATTTGGGCCTGAAATTGGGGTCACTGCAGGTGGGCAGGTAGTTGTGAGTGTCCTGCACTGTGCAGGGGGTTGGACTAGATGACCCTGGAGATCCCTTCCAACTCTATGATTCTATGAACTACCGTGAGAGGGAGGCTGCCTCGTTCAAGGCCACACAGTGAGCCTTCCAGGGCCAGGAGGTCAAACTCTCTTTCTGTGCAGTGCCTCACTGGTCAACCGGTTTGTAGGTACCTCATTCAGCAAAGCCCTGTCCTTCCTCCCCTTCCTCGACTTCCCCAGAACCCAAATCAGCAAATCTATGGTAACAATGTGCTTGCACATTTCAATGGTCTTTTATAAGCACAATATTTTACTGATCCCATATTATGACGGCCTTGTCTTCGGACAGCATGGCTGTACTCCATATGTGCTTAAATCCCACAAACTCAATGGAACTTACTCCAAAGTAAGCACCCATGAATTTGGACTTCACGTGCCACCACGGTTAAGCTCTGATGCATCCTCAAATCCTCCCTGCCCCATATTTTGTGTCACTGAAAACAGCCACTCGTGCATATTCACTCCTGAGAAAGCCCAGCTGAAGTCACTGGGACGGACCTTTGCGTACTTAGGAAGGAGTAAGGGCCCAAGATGGGTCCCCAAATGCAGGCAATTTGGACTGAGCCCTGTGTCTTGTCTAAACCCCTCTGCGCCATGCCAGAGATCCACATGCACTTGCCATGCTGCCAGACCCATGTTCTTGTGGTTACAACCTATGAACACCCTCTCAGTGCAATTCTGAGCAGGGCTGCACCATGCTCAACACAGTGGTTTCCACAGACCTGGAAAGGGACAGCTTAGTTTAGCATTGCCCTGAGCCTAACATTATTCTAAGCAAATGTGGCACGGGAGAGATTGTGCTTGGAGGCCTGCAAGCTCCTGGGCTTCGCTGTGAAGGGCCACAGTGCCGGAGGTGAAAACCTCACAGAATGCATGGAGGTAGGTTGCCTTTCTAGCACACTTTTCTCCTCCGGCAGGCAGAGGTTGTCTCGGGAGCTGAAGCCTTTGGGGGGCTCAGACAGCCTCCCCCCCCGCCCCGCCCCCTGCCGCCACCACTGCAAATCAGCTGCGGGTCCCCTTTTCTCGGATGCCCTGCCCGAGTCAGGCTGCCTGGAAGCAGCGGTGCAGCTTCAGTGCCAGGCCGCCCCCACCGCCACCGCCACCGCCACGGCCACCGCCACCGGCGGGACTTGTAGAGCCCAGGGATCCATCCCCGGGGCGGGCGGCACTCACCCTTGAGCCAGCGGGCGCCGGCGTGGGTGTCCTTCTCCTGGATGAGGCGCTTCTGGGCGGCGCGGCGGCACACGTACCAGGCCATCCAGACGAGCTGCACGAGCATGAGCGTGACCAGGTAGGCCAGCACGGCGCTCTCGGCCAGGCCCGCCGCGTGCACCGCCCAGGCGAACATGAGCACGAGGCCGGCCAGGAAGAGGTTCAGCCCGTACTGGCTGCTCAGGATCTCGGCGTTCTTCTGCGGGTAGCCGCGCCGGGGCGCACAGGGCGCACAGGGCGCACAGGGCACGGGCGGCGGGCGCTCGGCCGCCTTCTGCAGCTCCCACTCGTCCGCCGCCCGGCCGCGGCCCCTGGGGCCCCGCGCCGCGCCCTCCGCCCCGCCCTCGGCCGCCATGCGCCCTCCCGCGCCCCGCTGCGCCCGCCGCGCTCCGCTCCGCAGCCGTCGGGGCCGTGGCTTGCCTGCTGGCCGGGCGGCCGCCGCTGCGCAGCCCTATATAGACGGCACGGGCGGGCGGAGTCCGGTTACACATGCGGCGGCGGCGGCGGCGAAGGAGCGGGCTGCCAACCTCCCGGAGGGGGCTGGAGATCTCCTGGGCTCGCTTGCCGCTGCCCTCGCGGGGACGGGGCTTGGTTCCCCTGGAGCGAAGGGGGCGCCACAGCCCGGGGCCCTGCCCACGGCCCTCCCCGCAGTTCCTCGGGCGTCACGCGCAGCCCTTCCCGCATTCGCCGCCGCCGCTGCTGCCTGGCACTGGGCCGCCGCGGAGCCAGGGCGCCCCGGCCTCTTGCGCGGCGCCCACATCCCGGCCTTGGCCCCAGGGCCCCCGCGGGAAGGAGACCGCCCTCCTGCAGAAGCAGCCGCGGCTCCCGGGACAGGGACGCTCCCCAGGAGCCAGCCTCCAGGCGTGACCTGGGGTCATCCCCCCCCACCCCCGAATTCCAGCTCCTGGAATCCTAGGATCATAGAGTTGGAAGGACCCCCGATCATCTAGTCCACCCTCTGCATAATGCGGGAGTCCACAAATACAGACTCCTCTCCAGACTACCCAGCTCAGGTTCCCCTGGAGAACACGCTGCTTGGGAGGGGGGACTCTGTGGCATAGTGCCCCATCCAGGCCCCTGTCCTGCCCAGGGCCCACCCCCAAATCTCCGGGGCGTACTCAACCTGGAGCTGGCAAGCTGACTCTTTCCCCCCTAGAAACGTCACCTGGCCAGCTAAAGCACCTCTCAGAACAGTACTCAGAGGTGGAACTGGGAACGGTTTTTGCCTGAGTGGATCTCACTCTGTTTTCCACTTGGAAATGAGAAGGGTAGCACAGTCCAGAGTAGGGAACACTCCTGAAAGGGAACGCTGATGGCCACAGGCCAGTTCCTGAATGTTTCTGTTCAGGAATTTCACACCTTCCACAACAAGAGAGCCACGTGGACACCTTGCTCCATGAGTCATGAAATGACCCCCTGATTATAAAAATGCAGGAGCTGGCCTGTGCTCATCAGATGATGGTGTCTAACTGTGTATGTACAGATGGATACTCCAAGGACTTGTGGGGAGTCTCTCATTTCTCCCTCCTTCTGGAGAGCCAGTTTGGTGTAGTGGTTAGGAGTGCGGACTTCTAATCTGGCATGCCGGGTTCAACTCTGCGCTCCCCCACATGCAACCAGCTGGGTGACCTTGGGCTCGCCACGGCACTGATAAAACTGTTCTGACCAGGCAGTGATATCAGGTCTCTCTCAGCCTCACCCACCCCACAGGGTGTCTGTTGTGGGGAGAGGAATGGGAAGGCGACTGTAAGCCGCTTTGAGCCTCCTTCGGGTAGGGAAAAGTGGCACATAAGAACCAACTCTTCTTCTTCTTCTTCTGGCCCCAGATGGACAGTAATCAGCCTGTATCCTCCTCCCCACAGTGTTTCTCTTTCTGCCTTCCAAGCGTACCCCTTCTCATCCTTCCCTGCTGCCTTTTCTCCTTCCCACCCACCCACTGTTTATCTGCCCGCATCTTCTATTCGACTAGTTTGTGGATATCTAAATCTGCAGATTGGGGACCTACTGAGTACAAACAGAGAGTTCCACAAACTTGGGAGGATTATTATTAAATTTATATATAACTTGTGAGACAATAACATATAAAATTGTATTCAATAGAATTTTAAATAAATACATTAAATCAGAAGCATTTAAACAAGAATTAAACTGATTGCCTCCTGGGATGACCCCAGTTTGAAGAAAAGTCTGAAAATTTAACATTCCACTCAAACCAATCATGTTATCTTTGCACATGGAGGCAAATGACATTTTCTGTGTCCTGGCAGAAGCTGGGAAATGCACAAAGCTGGGCCACATCATTCATTGGCTTTGGGGAAACGTTCCATCAGATCCTGGACCCCGTTGTCACTGCTGATGGGAGGCCCTGGGGGAGGCCGGCTGCAGCAGTGGGCATGGGGGGGGGGAATGAGATGGTAGGGAGCCACTTAAGTCTCTGGTGCAAATGTTATATGGAGCACCACTGACAATCACCGCCAATACAATTCGCCTGGAGAGAGTGCAAACCAAATGTTGAGAATATTGTATTGGCTGAGGCTGATCTTCTTTCTCCATAATATTATTAGACTCGTTTGTTGCTCCATGGGTTCAGGCCATCATCTGGAAGTTAGGATTTTATGGTCTATCCCAACAATTTCTGCTCTCTTGGGGTTTTGACCACACCAAAAAATTGGTAAAGCTAAGAATACAGGAGGTAGAAAGCATGATTTGAATAGAATCAATAATCCACTATATGACACCTCTCTTATCTTTTATGCCCTATCTTTCTTTGAATTTAGAAGAGCATTTGCATTACTGTACTACAAGGCCCTCCCTTCAGCATGGGGAGAGGGAAAATATAATTAGCTTCCACCCCAGGAACATCCTTGCATATGCCAGAATGGTAACATCGAGAACACGGGATTTCTGATTGCTGTATTGACAACCAATTGCGTCAGGAACTGCTGTATTCCATGTTCACTACTTCAAGACAAGCCAAATTACAGGAACTCCTTGCAGATAAAAATAAGAATTTATCCTACATTATTGCCAAATATTCAAGATTAGCAATTAAATGTAGAAGTGCCTGGGTTACGACGAATTGAATATATGAAGTATTTTGGAATTTTTAGTCAATCTTCTATTGTATTTTACTGTTTTGTCACTGACCAAAATAAATATACGTTGACTTTGGTGTGCGAGGGGAGGGGGTGTCCTCTGCTTGTTTTCAGCAATGGCAGTGAACATAATTTATGCCCTACCTGACTGTTGAAGGGAGAACCAAAGAAGTTGACATCTCTACCTCCATTTTATCCTGACAAGGTCCCTGTGAGAAAAGATAACCTGAGCTTGTGTCACTGACTCACCCAGGGAGCTTCGATGGCCCAGTAGAGATTTGAACCTGGCTCTTCCAGATCCAAGTTTGAAACTCTAACCACTGTGCCAAAATGGCTTTTTGTGAGGTGGCTTGGAGTTACCCAGGATTGAGGCACTAGAACAGTTTTGACTACCTGTCCTTGACAAGTGAGCATGGAGCGTTGTCACCATCAAGGTCTACTCTCCTCTATCTGGTCTTGTTTTCAGCAAATACGGAATGCACGTGTGTTTACGGGTGGTGGTTCCATTTCACTTTGGTGGTCCTAAATGAATGTGAGGATTCCTGGATCAGACCAAGAGAACGTCTTGGCCAGCATCCTGTTTCCAACAAGGGCCAGACAGAGTCCAAGAAACCTGTAAATATGTATAAAGATAAGTTTGTCTGACAGCAGCTGGCCTTCAAACACCTCGGAAGATGAAGTTTCCATAGGAACATCATGGCTCATGTATCTTATTGGGAAATGTATCCCCTATGAATTGAACTAGTTCAAGACATTTAACCCGGGAGAACAATAACAGTTTATGGCAGATTTCCCCCTTGTACCCTTCTCGTTCTATCTTTCAGACCCACATGTGGGGCCCACAGCCCCCAGGAATGAACTTTCCTAGGGCAAGATGGGAGTTCACAGAAAATACATGGTTGTTGATGCCTTAGGCAGCAGAATCCAACTTGGTCTTTTTAAACGGAAGATCCCAAATGAAATAATCCTTAGAGGGGTGTGACTCTGCTTAGGAAGGTGCTGTGTGTCTCTCCTTGGAAGGAAGCTAGACCACCTCTAGTTTGTTAGGGGTGGGGCTGAAGATGCACCTTCTCCAGCTCCACTGTGTCAAGAGGCCACCAGAATAGATGAAGTTCAAGGCTGCCTTCCCTCTGCTCTGTTCCAGGGCTAGCTTTGTAAAAAGACAGGCCCCATCCCCCACCAGTGGCAGCGGGGTGGGTGGGTGGAGGAACACCTGGGAGCCCTGGGGCAGCCATTACGTGTCACCCGGAAGAGGCAAAGGGATGTCCCTGGAGAGACTGAACGTTGGGGAAGTGGCACTTATACCACCTACAACGGTGTGGAACAGCTTATTCCTCTTTTCTGGTTGATTGACCCTCTCTGGCCAGTTGGCTTGATCCTGCCAATTACCACCCAGTCTCACATTTTTAAATTTTTTAAATTTATTTATTAATTAGATTTTTATACTGCCCTCCCATACCGCTCAGGGTGGATTACATATAACATTGTGGGGTGATGGAACAACCTAAACATAGAACATAGTCAAAAATAACATCAACAATAATCCAACAGTGGTTCTAAATAAGCACAATTTCAATGGTCTTGATCAATAACAATATAACAGGAATGGCAACTTAGGTAAGACCCCCAGAGAGGCCAGGCTGGTTCAGGCCATGGAGGGGATGTCTGAGGGGGACCTGTGGATGTTATTGGGTTTGGTCGGTCTCCGGCAAATGCCTGGTGGAGGAGCTCCTTTTTGCAGGCCCTGAGGAATTGTGGGCGTTCGGACAGGGCCCTGATCTCTTCTGGGAGCTCGTTCTACCAGGTGGAGGCCAGGACGGAAAAAGCTCTGGCCCTCGTTGAGGACTGACATGCTTCTTTGGGGCCAGGGATCACCACTGCTTACTTCTCTTTCCCTCTCTCTTTCTTCCTGTATCTGTCTTTCTCCCCAATGAGAACCCAAAGTGACTTTTACAAAGAACTTTTTTTTTCAGACTAAAATATGGCCGCTGCACAACAACTAAAAAAGTAGTGTAGGCGGTAGAATTTGTTTTGAATTTGCAGCAGACCTGACACCAGGAAAGAGGAATGTTTGTGTGTGTGTGTGTGTGGCCTAGGAGCCTGAAAATGTTTGGGAACCACTGCAGTAAGCTGATGGCTGAGATCAGGGCAATCCAGAGTTCCATAAAGGGAGCTCCATCTCCTCCTTCTTGGCTCTCCCTACTCTAATGGCATCTCCAGTCCAGGGAGCTGGTGGAGGATGTGAAAGGGGTGAAAGGGGTGGGGATGGGTTTTTAAAATTGTATTTTATTGTAATTGTATTTTATTGTAATTTATTTTATTAAATGCATTTTATTGTTATGAACTACCTCAAGCCCATGTGGGGAGTGGCAGTAGAGAAATTAAATATTCATTCATTCGTAACAGAACAGCACCATCTCTGCTGGGATAATCATTGCCAACTGAAATGCTGAAATGTATCTCCAGCACCCAATTTCCTCATTCTGTTTTGAACATTCCTAATATTAGCAGTCAACATCAAGAAAATGAAGATCATGGCATCCAGCCCTTTCAATTCCTGGCAAAGAGATGGGGAAGAAATGGAGGTGGTGACAGATTTTATTTTCCTGGGCTCCAAGATCACTGAAGATGGGGACTGCAGCAAAGAAATTAAAAGATGCTTGCTCCTGGGGAGGAAAGCTATGGCAAATCTAGACAGCATCCTAAAAAGCAGAGAAATCACCCTGCCAACTAAACTGCGTCTAGTCAAGGCTATGGTATTCCCAGTTGCAATGTATGGCTGCGAAAGTTGGACCATAAGGAAGGCCGAGCGTCAAAGAATTGAGGCTTGTGAACTCTGGTGCTGGAGAAGACTCTTGCGAGTCCCTTGGACTGCAAGGCGAACAAACCGGTCAGTCCTAGAGGAGATCAGCCCTGACTGCTCTTTAGAAGGCCAGATCCTGAAGATGAAACTCAAATACTTTGGCCACCTCATGAGAAGGAAGGACTCCCTGGAGAAGAGCCTAATGCTGGGAGCGATCGAGGGCAAAAGAAGAAGGGGATGACAGAGAATGAGGTGGCTGGATGGAGTCACTGGAGCAGTCAGGAAGGCCTGGAGGATCATTGTCCATGGGGTCACGATGGGTTGGACATGACTTCACAACTAACAACAACAAGAAATATTAGCAGGTAAACATCTGTTAAGTCTCTCTCTCTGTCTGCCCTGCCCCCCAAGGGCCTTTGGCCTCTTTAATGGCTGAGCTCTTATTGTCACATTCTCCTCTGCTCCATTTAAAAAGCCTAAAACCTTTGCCATATTTATACTTGGGGCAGAGTTATTCAAAATCAGATATTACTTAGGGCTTTTCCGCACATTGGGCATTATCGCATGAAGCCTGCTGTCTGGCAAAGCATGAGAAATAATAGCGACTCACCGGCTCTCTACACCTCTCGAGCTGTCTCCAATGTTAATGTCGGGATCAGTCCCCCCGATGTCAGGATCAGGCCGCTCTTTGTGCGTGTTGCACTCCTCACTTGCTGCCAGAAACATGAGGAGAGAAAGCAACATACTTTTGGCTTATTGCGCTTTGCCCTGCCAACCACTGGCAATAACCTTGGCCAACCAATCCCCTCCTGGCATGGCTGATTGACATGTGAACTTCCTGCGATCGCCGGTTTAAAATACAGATATACTTATTCGTTTAAATGCCTCTTTGCATATTCATAGAGGCACAGACAATTTCAGCTGAGGCGCGTGTCCGCCTATTTGTTGCTCCAGGCTGTTCTCCATTTTTAAAAAGCACTTTCTATCCCCGGAAGAACAGAGAGGGAGGTGGGTGCGAGGGCGGGACATTTGAGCTGGAGGTAACACTTCTTTGCCTCCATGCCTTACTTTTGCTGGTTGTCTGCCAGGGGATAGCCCTTTTTTGGTTGGTGAATCCACTTTTGGGGATTCACCAACTTGCGCTTTAAAATGGCGGATGTAGTGAGTAGTTTGCTGGCCAGGAGGTTGGAGTGGCCAGAATATAGCGTCTTCACCCGGTGAGCCTGACACTAATTTGATGGCATGCAGGAAAGCCCTTAGGCTCCATCAGCTTGTTTCCAATATTAGTCTGGAAGCTGCTCTATGGCCTTGGGAAGAGGCCGACCAGCTGCCCTTACAGCTAAAACAGACCTCGATTTTGTCCTAATTTTTTTCCCATCACGGATATTATTACAGCTTCATTTGCCAACATCTTCTCTTTCTATCCACATGTGGGCAGCCAAGTTGCTTAGCACAGATTCCCGCCCCCTCTTCTGTCTGTCTCTGCCATAATTTCTAGTGCCAAAACATCCCTCTGAAGGGATGTTCTTGCCATGTAAGACAGCCAATCAGTCCCCTTGAGATCAGTTGTGGTTCACAAAAGCCTTGGAGAAATAAAATTGTCCATGTAAATCATTAATGGGAGATACTTTCCCAGTTGTTGCTGGTCCCCTCCCTTTCCACCCAAGTGTGGAAGCCTCCCTGCAAGTGACAAGCTGTGCTGGCAACCATCTTGTCCAGAGACCAGAGAGTTAAAATACATGATATATTACTAACATCACGTTACAGTCATATTGTCCCAAATAAAATAAATTAAAAAGAAGAGAGGATTATAAGGAATGTGGATATAAGAGTTGAACGAGGTTAGCATGCACATGTCCTTGTTGAGTCCAGGGTATTCCATTGTTTTGAGTGTTGTAATGACATGCAGTTCTTCAATCTCCCTTTCTTGAAGTTCATTTGCAATAAAACAGCGACTTTGAGGTCCCTTATTGAATGTCCTGGAAGACTGAAGTGTTTCCCTACAGGTTTTTCAGTCCTGTGATTTTTGATGTCAGATTTGTGTCCATTAGAATCATAGAATAACAGATTTGGAAGGGACCTCCTGGGTCATCTAGTCCAACCCCCTGCACTATTGCAGGACACTCACATCCCAATCGCTCATCCACTGTAACCTGCCGCCCCCTTGAAATGTCACAGAATCAGTCTCTCTGTCAGATGGCTATCCAGACTCTTTTTAAACATTTCCAAAATTAATTTTTTTGGCAGAGGGTTTGACCTGTTTGCCCTATGTAGAGAACAGAGGGGCATTGCTGGCATTTGATGGCATAGACAATGTTAGAAGGTGAGCAATAAAATAAGCCTTTAATGGTGCAGGTGACATTGCTAGGTCCAGTGATTGTGGCATGGGAGTGTCTGTGGCAGCAAAGTTGGCATCTGGGTTTGTTGCAAGCTCCAGTACCAGTGTCCATGTTCACACTAGATGCTGCATTGTGGTGGGTGAGGAGTTGTTAGAGATTGGGGGGTTGTCTGTGTGCAAGAAAAGGTTTACCCCCCGGTACTTGGGAAAGAAAATTGTCATTATCCAGTAGAGGTTGTAAGTCACTGTACTGTCTTGAGCTGAGGGCTGTATGTAACCACTAATGGTGTTCTGTTGCTTTCTCTTTTGGGTCTGTCTTCCAACAGGTTTTCTCTTAGTATCCTTCTGGCTTTGTGAATCTGTTCCTTGACCTCACTGGCTGGGTACTTTAATTCCAAAAAGGTTTGTTGTAGATCATTTAGGTGGGAATCTCTATCTGTGAGATTGGAGCAGATGCGATTGTAACGTATCTTGGCCTGGCTGTATACAATGGATTGTTTGGTATGTTCAAGATGGTAGCTGGAGGCATGCAGGTATGTTTGTCAGCCTGTCCTCCCTGATAGGGTTGTTGTAAACTGCCCTGAGCCTCCAGGGAGAGTGGTATATAAACAAACAAACAAACAAATTAATTAATAAGATCTGTTTTCTTTGTGTTTCTGACCATGTGGGATAAGGATAGAGGCTAGCACCTCCATCCTACAGAGACATTTCATGTTTGTCCCCCACTTTAGGGCCGAGGGCAGCAGAGAATGAAAGCCAGGAAACAGCAGGCAGGAACTGGGGCTACCAGTGTGGGGGTCATGTTAATTCACATCCAGGGTGGCAGAGGCAATGCTGTCTAACAGAGCATCAGGCTAGGATCTATGAGACTCGGATCCCAATGTCTACTCTGCCATGGAGCAGAATAGTAGGCAAGATCCAACCCTATACGTTCTGCCAGGATGCCGGTTCTAGCCCCTAAATGCCCACGTGATTTTATGGCTGGTGCTAATGCTTGTTCAGGGTGTGAAAGATTAACTAAAATAATCCAGGGAGATCAGACGTGTTCTCAGAATGTTTGCAAGTGTGAATGGAAAATGAGAATGAATGTCAAGTCAGACAGATGATGCCATAGCTATTGTTTTCCTAAAATGAAGCACCTACTTGCTGCCATTATTGGGAAATAATATACTCTGCTTAATGGAACACTGACCTGGCCCAGAACAATTGTTCTTGCGGCACAGAACAGAAAGCTCCTTGCATGAAGGAAAGAAACATTTGCACAAAAAGCAGTGAATATAGCAGAAGACGTGAATGGAGAAAGTGAGATTTGGGGGTTTAACTCTTTAATCTGGGATGAACTGTTAATCTGGTTTGTAACATTTCCCCATGGACCCTAGGACTTCAGGACACAATTCTTATTCATCCCTCTCCCCCATCCATCCAACCCTTTCTCAGGGCAGCAAACGTGGTTCTCCCTCCATTTCATCCTTACAACAACCCTATCAGGGAGGACAGGCTAACAAACATTAACTGGAGTGTGAATTTGAACCCAGATTTCAACCCCCAGCACTTCCACACTATGCCCACACATCATTCTTCAAGCTAGGAAAGGGAGAGGAGAGAGACCAGACAGGTTGTGATGTAGAACATAAAGTGAGCAATGCTGACCATGTCAAGGTATATATTATTATCGTTGTTGTTGTTCTATTGTTATTATTAGATTTATTTGCACCACTGCTGAGACCAGCTCATGTGTGAGTTTAAAGACAAAAGCACAATATTTATATTGGTAGCACCAAGGGCAGGGGGGGGGGGATAGCAACTTAGTAATTGATTGATTTCATTTTAAGAAATTACAGGCCTCTTTCTTGTGGTCACTAACTGTGTAGGCAAAGAAACCCTGGTTGCAGAATTTGATCAGCCCCTGATTGCAACAAGAGCATGGAAGCAAAGTTTTACGTACTGGCTTGGGTTGTCCTTTAAGCCCCGCCAGGGGAGTCTGGTTCTAATTTACTGGAAGATGCCTTTGTGTCCAACTGGTCAGCATCAGTCCAACAGGAAATAGCAACAATGATGGGATTTCCACACATTAATAAAAATAGCTTTATGCCAGCGGAATGGCAAAGCACTTCCCAGGCAATGGTGACTACAGATCCTGACCCCGAGATCCGGAGAGGGGCCTGTTTTTTCCTCGCAGAGATGGGGCATCCGGTACTGCACCCGGAAGGCCTGGACCAGCCACTTCCAGGGCCCCAGGAAACTGTTGTGCCAGCGGAGGATCCAGCGGAGGATCCAGCAGCGCTGCTGGCCCTGGACCAACCGGTGCCGAACCAGCCACCACAGGACTAGCCTGGTCCCAACCAACCCCCAGTGCTCCATGGAGATCTGGCCGCTTTTGAACTCATTTTTCAGGTGACCCTGAAGAGTTCCATGCCTTTCTGATCCAAGGCTATATGGTGGAACATGGGCACACGTTCAGGGACGATGCAGAGCAGGTGCGGTTCGCAGGTGACTGTAGGGACAGACAGGCAGCCAAGTGGTTCATCAGCTTGTATAAGCACGCAGTCGCCGAAGTCAGGAACTATGACCATTTTATTCGTGCCATGAGGGAGAGATTCGAGGATCTGTTCAAGGTGGAGACAGCGCGCGAGAATCTGAGAAGCCTGAAGCAAGGATCGATTACTTTGGCCGAGTACACCTGGGAGTTCAGGAAATTGATGGCAGCCATGCCTGACTGGGTGGAGGCGCAGAGAGTGGAGGCCTACTGATGGGGCCTATGTCAAATCAAATCAAATCAAATTTATTTAATACAGCACTGTGGCCAGATAAAACAGATAGCGAGAAAAAACATTTCACAGTAGAAAATTGCAAAATCAGGGAGCCAGTACAAAATTTAAAATATATAAAATTGAATAATTGATGCGTACATTATAAAAAATGCATAGTAAAATACCTCTAAAAATCTGGGGCCTATGCTTGGATCTCTTGAAGAAATGTATGAATTTGGAGACGGTCATGGGCTGGGTCCGATTGGCTGGAGAAGTGGAAAAGCGGATGTGCCTGGTGACCCACCTGGAAGGTGAGAGGGCGAAAAATGTAAAGAAACTGGGGCCACAGAAGAAGTCCACCCCTGCGAAAACATCTACGCCGGATGCTGCTGAGAGAGCCTGACACCAGGAGAAAGGGCTGTGTCTGGGCTGCAGAGGCCAGGACCATTTCTTCGCCAACTGCCCATCCAAGAGTTCCAAGATGCCTGGATCGAGACCAGAGACCCCAACACCAAGCCTGTTAGCAAGAGTACCCCAAGGCCAAGCAAGGGAGCGCCTGCTGGAAAGAAGACGGTGAAGGCGCTCCTGACTCTGTTGCTGGAGCCTTTGGATTACACGTCTTCTTCGAGGACACCGAAGCATCAGAGCTGTCGGGAAACGAGGAAGACCTGCCGTGAGACAGCCCCATCAGTGGGTCAGAGGCAAGGGCAAGCTGTTGGTAAATCCTGTTCCCCTACTCCTCCTCCCAATGACTTTGTTCATCCTGGAGACGGGGAGGACAGTTAAGGTCCAGGGCATTTTGGACTGTGGATGCACCCGGACTATTATAAACTCATCTTTGGTGCAAGCCCTGGGGGTAGGGACAGAGCCACTCAGAAAAGTCTTGAGATTCAGGGTTCTCAGGTTCATTGTCATCAAGCTGCCCAAGAAAAGCCCAAGTGTAGCCATGAGGCCCCAGGTTTGTCCAGGGAAAATAGGGATTTGAAGGATGTTTTTGAGGAGAAAGAATGTGACCAGTTTCCCCCTTATCGAAAGAATGACTGCGCCATTGAATTGAAGCCGGGGGAACCGCTGCCCAAGGCAAAACTGTATTCAATGATCCCCAGAGAAATGACGGAACGACATGCTTTCATTGACAAGAATTTGGTGTGGGGTTTCATTTGGCCGGCCACATATCCCATGGCGGCCCTGGTGGTCTTTGTGAAGAGAAAGGGCGGCGCCTTGCGGCTGTGCACAGATTATCGGGGTTTGAATGCAGTGTCTACTTCAAATGTGTACCCTCTGCCCCTGATAAAGGACTTGTTGGGACAGTTGGGGAAGGGAAAGATTTTTACCAAGTTGGATTTAAGAGAAGCCTATTACAGAGTGAGAATAAAAAAAGGCCAAGAGTATTTGACTGAGTTTAACACCCCTCTGGGTCAATTTGAATATTGTGTGTTGCCATTCGGTTTGGCTGGCGCGCCCTGTGTGTTCATGAACGTGATCAATGAAGTGATGCATGATTTATTTTATAAAGGGGCTTTGGTTTCTTGGATGATATTTTACTATATTCAGAGGCTATGGGAAAGCATGTGGCTCTGGTGAGAGAGGAAATCAAGCGCTTAAAAGCCAATCAACTGTATGCCAAACTGTCTAAGTGTGAATTTCACAAGCAAAGTGTGGATTTTTTGGGCTATCTTGTTTCCGCAGGTGGAATACAAATGGATCTGGGCAAAGAAATTACCATGGACTTTATTACCGATCTTTCTCCCAGCCATGGGAAACAGTGATTTGGGTGGTAGTGGATGCTTTTTCAAAACAAGCCCATTTCATTCCCTGCTCGGGGTTGCCTTCAGCATCCAAGCTGGCCTCTGTTTGTGGAACACGTGTACACACTGCATGGTCTTCCGGATCAGTGCCTCTCTGACTGCAGAAGCCAGTTCGTTGCCAAGTTCTGGCAGGAGCTTCTGGAGATCTTGGAGGGTAAAACAGGCTTTGACCTCAGGTTATCACCCCAAAATGAATGGCCAAACAGAAAGAGTGAATCGGATTCTGGAACAATATTTGCAGTGCTTTATTAACTATTAGCAGTCCGATTGGCTGGCCCTCTTGCCCCTGGCCAAATTTGCGTATAATAATGGAGTACATTCTTCAACTGGGGTGTCTCCCTCTAAAGTGGTGTATGGAACTGATCTGCAGGCAGTCTCCACCTGGGTAGAGTCCTGACTGTGGCAAAGACTTGCAGGGTTGGGCAACATCTATCGCGGCTGCTTGGCCCCTTATTGTGGAGAATTTGGAAAAAGCAAAATGAGATTATAAGAAGTTCACTGATAAAAGGAGAGAGATAAAGAGGAGAGAGTCCCCTGCTTGGGCGGTGGGGGATCTGGCATTTCTGTCTACAAAGAACTTGCGATGCCAGCAACCTTCGTGCAAACTGGGGCCCAAATTTGTGGGGCCATTTGAAGTTACTTGGGTCATAAATGCAGTGACTGTGGAACTTGCATTGCCTAAGACTTATAGACACGTTCATCCCATTTTTCTTTCCAGCCTGCTGAAAAAAGCTCTGCCTCCTGATGATTGGCATCTTGCTTCTGCTGCTCCTATTCCTGCTTTCATGGATAAAGAAACACATTATGGAGTGAAGCAGATTTTGGACTCTAGGTGGCATTGGGGCAAACTACAATACTTGGTGGACTGGGAAGAATTCCCCATGGGTGATCATGAATGGGTGGATGCGGGGGACGTTCAAGCTCCGCGGTTGGTGAAGGAGTTCCATCAGCAGCTTCCCCAGTGTCTGGGGCTGGTGGTGGGAGGTTAATTTGGAAGGAGTTTGGTTTTGGAAGGGCAGAATGTCAGAATCTCTTGATTATGTCTTATACGTGTCGCATTTCTCCCTGTCAATCAATTCAGGTAACCAATGCCCTTCCTCCATATTTTGACACAGTTTAAAGGTCCTGTGATGCCCGCTAATTTTTGTGTGTGTTAAATCCATACTTATCCATTGCAATGCCTATGCAGAGAATCATAGATCCATAGCACCTTTTGAATGCCACCCCTTATGGGATCACGAGTCCTTTGAAAAATTAAAATAGTTCCTGATTTGGGTGGAAGAAAATTTTCATATTTTTATTTCTGGCCTCACTTACACATGTGTCGACCTATTTGTTGCTCCATGCACATCACCATTTTTAAAAAGAAAAATTCCTGTTCCCAGGAACAATGGAAAGGGAGGTGGGTACGAGGGCAGAACATTGCAGATGACTGTAGCATGTTTGAACCTCCATACATTCCTTTTGCTGGTTGGCTGCTGGTTGCCCACCAGCAGATTGTGCTTTTTAGGCTGGCGAATCCACTTTATACGATTCCCGAACTTGCGCTTTAAAATGGAAGATGTAGCAGCTGTCAACTGGCCAGATGCTGGATGTGGGCGATGTCATGCGGAGCGGCCGGAATATAATGCCTACATTAGGTAAACATTTCACAATATTTATGTTGTCTGGAAATCCCCTGGGATTAGATCTATCTCTGATTGGACATGATAAGAAGTCAATCTTGCTGCAGATTATCCATAGACGGGAGGATCTGGAAATTCAGTTTTTGAGATCTGAGGCAGTTAGTTCATATTCACCAAAACACTGGGGAATAACAATAGAGAAATACATCCCTATCTTTGCACACTAGATAATTCACTTTCAAGAAGAGGGTTTTTTGCTAGCCAGAATGATCATCTTTCCTTCTGACATCAGGAAAGGCAGATTTAGTAAGTTCCCTGTTTCCCAAGGCAGCGGTCCACAACCTTTTGGCTGCCGCGGACCGCTGCTCTGGAGTGGGGGGAGAGGGTGGCCCGGGGGCCCGCGCATACGCGGCAGCCCCAGCGCAAACGCGCGTGCGCAGACTGCTGAGCACGCTCATTTGCGCCCAGCAGGGGCGCAAACGCGCATGCACGGCAGTCCATGCACGCGCGTTTGCGCCACCGCCATGCCGGCAGCCGCGGCTCCCCCTCCCAGCCCTTCCGGGCCGCCAGCAAATCAGCCACCAAGGCGGCCGATTAGCTTACGGCTCGGCAAGCTTCTCTTCCCCCCCTCCTGAAACAAGAAGCTTGCCGGGCCGCAAGCTAATAGGCCGCTTTGGCGGCCGATTTGCTCACGGCCTGGCGAGCTTCTCGCTTCGGGGGGGGAGGGAAGAAGGAGCCACGGCCCGGCGCCAAGGCCTTCGCGGCCCGGCCCGTGGGTTGGGGACCACTGTCCCAAGGCACAGGTGCCTGCACGGATACCCCACTCCAGACATACAGGATCATCAAACCTTAGCCTGCCCTCACGTGGAGAGTTGTCGTCCAGCTTGGGGAGTATCCTTGGGCAAGGCTAACATTATCCATCTAGACGGGACACACTGCATTAGGATAGCCCTGGATGAGGAGGGCCCTGTGAAGAGGCATGCAAATGCACTGACCTTAGTCTAGGTTTTAGTTGCCAACTTGGAACGACTGAATGCCACAAAGGCTTTGTTGTTGTTGTTGATTTTGTTTTGAGACATTACAAAAGGCATTCCAGTCCAGGAATTGCTGCATAAGAATGTCTACCGAGTTAAAGGAAACGTGCCTCTATAATAAACACATTTTTGCCCTTTGACGTGCAATATCTTTTCTGGAAAACATGACAGTCTCTTCCTGAAAAACATCTTCAATAAGCTTTCATAGTTTTAAAGGTGCCGCTAGAGTCAAATTATGTTCTGTCATTTCAGATCAACATGGCTGCCCACCTCAATCTGTCTGAAGAAGTATACATAAACACATAAGGACCTTTTCTGCAGTCATGAAAAATGTTGCTCTAGCCTTCCTACAGTTTTACAGAGTAACAAGGTTTCACACAAAAATCTGACTCTTAAAGAGCAGGTCTGAGTTCAGTGCCTGTTTGCCCCATGGTCTGAGAATCTCCAGAAACCACGATTTCTTTCTCCCCTCCCCCCACGATGGAAAGCAATTTGCAGTTATCCCCTGAGGAAGCTCAGCGTTAGTCCGCTTCCTCCTCCATTCTCACCTCCATCACGAGATACTATTCCTGATCAAGATGTTACTCTTTTCCTGCAAAAGAACTTCAAAGAGAGAGTGCAACGTAAAGTGCTGAACTGGAATTCATCAAGAAGGTTAACACTCTCTCCCCCTCAGGTTTGAATTTAATTGAATCTTGGTTTGCTCAAGCACTAGCATCACGGCATGACCAGCCTAGAATTAACTGATCTGTATTCTTATGTGGTCTCTGGTCTGCCCTACTGTCACGTACGAAGACTCTGATTCATGTGAGACCCCCTCTCAGATAAAAATACAACATGGCTCTGTAGAGTAGAAAAAGGCTTTCAGTCTTTATTGATAAGGTCCATTAAGCAGTACAGAGCATAAAACGATAGGAGTAGGAATCATTGACAAAGACAAAGAGCTATGATCTCCCTGACCTTTTATAGGTTTGGGCAGGAGTTCACAGAGAGGGGCCTTTGATCTTAGGTGTGAAAAACAGGAGACATCCTGTCTCACTTTCCTGGTGCTGACCTGCTCTCTTGTGAATCAAGAACACTGGTAGATAAGACAGAGTTCCCAGTGGGGGGAATGAAACTACTGGACGATGGGTTGTAGCTGCGGAATGAAAGAGAGCCCAGGAATCGCAGGGGAAGGGCTGTGAGTTAGGCAAATGGCCTAAGGTCAGAAACCAACTTTGCTGACCAGACCGGGAGGTGGAATATGGTGGAATATCACACCTACTGAGTGAGTATAACATGATTTCCACTGTATTAGATGTATTAATTCTATCCTGGAGCACCATATTCTACTATACGCCACCCCTACAGCTGAGCTTCCAAGTGTTGTAGCAGATGTACCTCACTGCTACATTGGTAAGATGGTGGTTACAGCTCAGAACTTTTCAAAAGAAAAAAAACCTCTGTGTAGGGGGAAAAATAGACCAGCAGGTAGCCTTGACTTCCCAACATTGTAATTTCCAGGCTAAACCCTTACTGTTTGAGCTACCTGATCTACATTGCAGTTTAAAGCATTTAAGCTGTATACAAAGAGTTCTCTGATGTGTTTTTTAAAGGAAGATATGCAATGCTTCACTAGATTCTTTTTTAGATAAAGGATTCCAACTGAATCACATCCCTCTGATTTTTTTTAAAGGAATTTCTAAGAAAAGAACAGGGCACAGCCCCCCCCCCCCTCCGTATAGAGGACATGTTGAGAAGGAGAAGAGAGGAGGAAATGACTGTAAATAAAAAGGCACGTCTTTAGTTCTTCTGACACTAATGCTGAACCCCGATTCTCACAAGACTTAAGGGTGCTTATAAAACAGGAAAAAATGTTTTTGCAGCGCAGAAGTTGAGACAAAATGAAGGCAGGAAAACCTTCCACTAAAATAGAAAACAGAAGAAGCACTTCATATTGTTAACCCCTGCAAGATGGCTGATCTGTGAAAAGGGCAGCTTTATAGACCAAGATCAAGACCAAGATGTTTATTTACAGCCATTTAGACCGGTATAAAAATCAGTATCACAGTTCAAAAATCTAAAGGGCAGCTTTATAAACACTGTCAATATTGTTTCAACCTGACATACTGTTCATCAGCGAATATGCCTCCCCCTCCCCCCCACCATGGACAAGCAGTTATCTGTATAAAGAAGCAACTGGTTATTATTTGGCATAAGATCATTCCTCTTCTTCCTTAAAAATGGTGAGAGAAATATACAGTGGAGAGAGGTCTGGTGCAGGACAAGGCAGAGTCCACTCTCCTCCCTGGTGTACTACCTTTTTGTTTTAAAATACAATAAAATTCTAGGTAGTAGACTCCTAGGATTGACTTCACTGCAATCCCATTCTTTGTGCTCTGTATTCAGCCTCTTGTGGAATTTCAGATGAAGCACCAGCATTTAATAACATGCCTCTTCTTCAATAGCCTTCTTTGAGCACAATGGCTTTGCTCAGCTAATGTTTGAAGACAACTAGAATATCAAGAGCATCCAGTATTTCACAAACAGAACAACAGATCTTTTTTCTGTTCTATCTTAGCTCTAGGATGTGTGTTTGTTAGGTGTGTTCCTTGTTCCTGTTGAAAGGACAAGGAAGCGATTTTTCTCTGCATCCCTCATCTGATGAGCTTTGTTGGGTATAATGCCATCCAACTTACTTACAACCATACACTTAAACACGTTGGCATTACCCTGGACAGGACCTTGAGCTATCTTACCATCTTACCAATGTAGCAGCAAAAATATACATGCAAAACAATATTCTCCAAAAATTATGTGGTATAACTTGAGGTGCATCTGCTACAACACTTAGATGCTCAGCTGTAGGGGTGGTGTAGAATATGGTGCTTCAATGTGGCTCAGCAGCCCCCATACCCACAAATTTGATCTGCAACTCAGTACAACAATGAGAAACATCAGCCACCCATGTTGTGCTGCATCACAGAAACTTGGTGGGATAATGCTCACAATTGGAATACAGTTTAGGGGTACAATCTATTCAGAAGGGACAGACAAGAAAAGAAGAGGGAAGTGTATCAATATATGTTAGGAATCTTTATACTTGTGAAGAAATACAGGTACCCGAGCATGAAAGTTCAGTTGAGTGTATTTGGGTAAATATAAAAGGAATAGGAAATGAAAGTGGTATTATTGTGGGGGTCTGCTATAGACCACCAAGCCAGTCAGAGGACACTGCTAGACCAAATTCCACAATTTTCAAAAAAGGAGGAAACAGTGGTCATGGGTGACTTCAGTTACCCGATATCCGTTGGAAGACCAACTCTGCTAAAAATGCAAACTCCGTTAAATTCTTAACTTGTCTTGCCGACAGCTTCATTTCGCAGAAAGCAGAGAGGGGAACCAGGAGCTCTGCTATTTTAGACTTGATTCTCATCAATAGGGAAGAACTGGTAGATGAGGTGGAAGTAGTGGGCACACTTGGAAGCAGTGACCATGTGCTTTTGGAATTTTCAGTTGTGGGAAAGAGAAAACCTTTACGTAGTCGTACGTATAGACCGGACTTCAGGAAAGCTGATTATCACAGACATAAAGATATGATGCGTAGAGTCCCGTGGTCAGAAAGACTTAAAGAGATGGGAGTCCAGGAGGGCTGGGAGTTTCTTAAAAGTGAAATACTGAAGGCTCAATCACAAACAATTCCCTTGAGAAGAAAAGATGGAAGGAACCTAAGGAAGCCAAGTTGGCTCCATAAGCTGTTGTCAAAACATTTGAGGAATAAAAAAGAGTCATTTAGGAAATGGAAGGAAGGCCTTATTACCAAGGATGAGTATAAACAAATAATCAATAATTCTAGAGGAAGTGTTAGAAAAGCTAAAGCTCAATACGAGCTTAGGCTAGCAAGAAATGCTAAACATAACAAAAAAGGCTTCTTTAGTTATATTTCAAGCAAGAAAAAGAATAGGGACGCCATAGGACCACTTCAAGAACAAAAAAGTGAAATTATAATAGATTAGAATGCAAGCCTGCTGTACATTAAACACAGCGGGCACTAGCCTCAAGCTGAGGCCTCCCCCCCCTCTCCCAGCCGACGGCGGGGCCTTGGCCCAGCCAAATGGGCAGTCCCGCCGCGTCCATGACTTGTTCTTGCAAAACGCATGCTGAGTCTTAGAAATCACAGCTCTCAGTTCCAGCTGCTCAAGGACCAAGTGTTTGATTATTTGTTCCAAAATCTTGCCAGCTACAGATGTCATGCTGATGGGGCGATAATTACCCGGATTGTCCTTTTTCCCATTCTTGATGATGGGGACAACATTTGCCCGCCTCCAGTCATCTGGCATCTCACCTGTTCTCCAAGAAGTGTCAAAACTAATGGACAGAGGTTCAGACCAACCTTATTATTGCATGTATTTGAATTTTGGTCTGAACGACCATGAATAAATATTGATTGATTGAGAACAACCTTATCTCTTTTTTAGAGAAAGTGACTACCTTGCTGGATCAGGGGAATGCCATGGACATAGTTTATCTGGATTTCAGTAAAGCTTTTGATAAGGTTCCACATGATATTCTTGTTCACAAGTTGGTAAAATGCGGTATAGATCCTAATTCTGTCAGGTAGATCAATAACTGGTTGACAAATCGTACACAGAGGGTACTTGTTAATGGTTCAGCATCGTCTTGGAAAAAAGTGACAAGGATCTGTCCTGGGGCCTGTGTTGTTCAACATATTTATAAATGATTTGGATAAGGGATTAGAGGGGATACTTATTACATTTGTAGATGATACTAAACTGTAGCAAACACAACTGAAGACAGCAACAGAATACAGGATTATCTTGATTTGGCTCGAGAACTGGGCTTAACTGAATAAAATGAAGTTCAGTAGGGACAAATGTAAAGTTCTGCGTTTAGGTAGGAAAAACCAAACACACCAATATAAGATGGCAGTAGCATGTGCAAAAAGGATCTCAGAGTCTTAGTAGACCATACATTGAACATGAGTCAGCACTGTCATGGACACGGCGGGACTGCCCCTTTGGCTGGGCCGAGACCCCGCTGTCGGCTGGGAGAGGGGGGGAGGCCTCAGCCCGAGGCTACTTCCAACTCCCAGCCCTCTTGGACTCCCATCTCTTTAAGTCTTTTAAAGATGTAATTCACCACCACCACTTCTATAGAAGGGGCCCCAATCTACCGGGCCACCCAGCCTCAACCATAGACCTGGCAGAAGAGCTCCATTTTGCAGGCCCTGTGGAATACTGAAAGCTCCTGCAGGGCCTGCAGCTCCTCTGGGAGCTCATTCCACCAGGTCGGGGCCAGGACTGAAAAGGCCCTGGCCCTGGTCGAGGCCAGGCGCGCTTCCCTGGAGCTGGGAATGACCCAAAGATTCACACCCACAGAGCGTTAGGCCCTGTGGGGGGGGCATATAGTGACAGGCCTCAAATATGTCAGGCCCAGACCACGTACGGCCTTGAAGGTCAAAACCAGAACCTCGAACCAGATCTGGAATGCAACTGGCAACCAATGCAGCTGCCTCAGCACAGGCTGGATGTGGGCCCTCCAAGGTGTTCCAGTGAGGAAGCTAGCAGTTGCATTTTGTACCAGCTGCAATTTCCGGATCAAGGCAGGCTTGCGTAGTTACAGAAATCTATTCTGGAGGTGACCGTCGCATTAAGGTGGCTTATGAGGTTCCAGTAAAGCCCAAGCAATTTCTTCTGCTTTTTTCAAAGGCATCCCATTGCAGGATATCTGCAGAGCTGCTACATGGTCTTCCAAAGATACTTTTGTTAAACATTATGCTGTGGATATCAATGCTAGAAGGGAGGCTGCAGTGGGCACTGCTGTTTTGCATGACATGTTTGCTTGAGTGCTCCCCCACCGCCTTAGCGGATACAGCTTGGCAGACTCCCCTGTGGGACTGCTCAGGACAATGATGGCGAAAAACAAGTTTCCTTACCTGTAACTGGGGTTCGTCTTGTTGTGTTGTGTATTAGGAAAGAGACTGTCACTTTCTCACATTCGGGATTCTTTGCTCATCTTGGTGGGGATGGGACAGAACTGAGGGGAAGGGTCAGGTGGGAAATGGTTGCCACAAGCTAATTGCAGGAGCAGCCCCTTACTGTCTCTAGACAGCCTTTTTCTGAGGCTGGGGACCGGCAGGGCTGTGCCCGCGGATCGCGGATGCGCGGCCGAAATCACGCATGTGCGGCACTTTCACGCATGTGCAAAAGTGCCGTGCATGCACTATTTCGGCCGCGCATGCGCAGTGCGCAGCCCGGCCCTGATTCCCTCTCCCCGCCCTCCTGCAGTAAGAAGCTTCTCGGGCCGCAAGCTTGCGGCCTGGGAAGCTTTTTACTGCGGGGGGAGGCAGGGAGAGACAGCCACGGCCCGGCGCCATGGCCTTCACGGCCCGGCACCGGGCCGCAGCCCACAGGTTGGGGACCACTGCTCTAGACTAGTGAAAAATCTGCCAGCAGCCAGGGCATAACCCATGTGTGCATGCACAGGACATCAGTTACAGGTAAGGAAACCTGTTTTTGTTTTTGATAAAAATTCAAACATGAAGAATTTCTGGCTGTTAGATCCTTGATCATATTCTCCTGTTCATGATGATAAAAATACTTTCTGGAGTTCAATGAAGCGAGTCAGTGGGATTTGATTCAGGCAGATGGGTGTCCATGGCCCATAGAAAGAACAGAGAGTCTTAAGCCCAGCAGGAGAGTCCGCTGAAAGACTTCTATAGGGCTGTGGTTTTGCTTTACAAGCTAATCAGAATTAATTGTCTGTTGAAAGGATTCTGAAAAGGGGCAACCAGTTTCTGAGCAAAGATGATGTGTGTAGCATTTATCATCCTGAAAGCCATGTTGAAAGACTGGGAGAGAAGACTGATGGCTTCTACTGTTTGAAGCATGTTTGTGGACCAAGTCTTGCAAGGCAAAATAAATGATCCCATTCCAATTGTACCCCAGCATGGCACAAGAGACTGGGACACAGAAATTTTCAGTCTTGGCAGAAGCAAAAGTGTAATACTGAAGTGTCTAAATTTGATCATTTACAGATTTGCTGTGAAATCTGCTTGAAGGCTAAGGGGACGGCTCCTAGTTATAAAAGACAGTAGGGTGCACAATGAGAAATTACTGCAGAAAGTCTACTCAGATTTAGTATAAGGTGACCAGATCTTAACATTGGTAAAGCGAGACACCATTGACCGGGGGGGTTCTTGATTAAAAATTTGGTCTATATGGAACAACAAAAAGTTTCATAGAATGCATAGAACACAAAAATAGTATATAGGACTGAGAGGGAGGGGGAGGGAAAGAAAGGAGGCAATTTGAGTCAGGGACCATTTACGCACTGGAGGTTTCATGCCAGGCTGCAGGCTGGAGTTTTAGTCGTGGCAGGTTGCCCCACCTCTTCCTGCACCCACACGGGGGAGCATTTGGCCCGGTACACCTCATCCACCCCCTATTTGTGCTCCTGCACGGGAGCTGGGGTAGGTCAGGCGTAGGTATCTAGGCTCTTTCCCCTTTCCCAGGCATGGTAACCATGTGAGAATGCTACCCTCTTGTCAGTGGAAGCGACTAGTTCCCTACTTTCACAGCAATGCCAGGAATAGCTTGTGGCCGAGTCTGTTAAAGCAGGATATAAGGGAAAGGCTGGGGAGCTCTCAGGAAGCCCCTATTGGGATTCGCTGACTTAAATAAATAGAGTCCACAGTGCAAAATAGACAGGAAGCTGAAGAAGCTGATGTGGCCAGATGGCTCCATGCGGAGACTGAAGGTCAATAAGGGACCTTTCAATGAGAAGGGGAAGCAGGATGGGCTGGGCCAGAGAAAACAGAGACAATTGTGCGACCGAAAGAAGCAATACAGGGGTACCAGCATAAAGGTTATCCTTGTGTGCAAATGTGTAACCTATGAATGGACCCTCAAGCTGGAAAGAAATAATTAAACTGTCTGCACATGAAAGAGACAGATGGATAGAGTTAGCCAAGGAAGAGTTTGAATCTTTGCAAAGGAATCAACCATGGACACTTACTAAATTACCCTCTGGAAGAAAAACTGTTGGATGTAAATAGGTATTCAAGGTGAAACACGATACTGATGGACGTGTGGAGAAATGCAAAGCAAGTGTTGTGGCAAAAGGATTTACACAAAAACCTGGAACCGATTTTCCTGAAACTTTTAAATTTGTTGTCAAGTACCCCTCCATCAGGACTCTTCTTAGCTGTGTCAAGAGGAATGCACGTTAAACACTTGGATGTTAAAGGAGCATTGCTTAATGGAAATTCATCTGAAACAGCCTTTCTCAACTTTTTTACCTTTGAGAAACCCCTAAAATATTCTTCAGGCTTCAAGAAACCCCAGAAGTGGTGCAATCTTGCAGAATATGGTTGGGAAACATAGTTGTGTAGTTGCCTACTGGGGCCTCTCCCTTTACTACCCCTTCAGGCCCATCATTGGCCATTTTGGAAAGGGTGAACAGGTGAACATGCCTATATATGGTCATATCACCCCCATAAATGTTTAACAGATTTTTTAAAATACATGAAAAATTTAACTTCCACCCATTCAGGAAGCCCTTCCACGGCCATCAAGAAACCCCAGTGTTTCATGAAATGCTAGTTGACGAAGCCTGGTCTGAAGAGATCTACATGGAACAACCAGATGGTTTTCAAGAGAAAGGAAAAGATAATCTCATTTGCAAATTTTAAAAGAGCTTATATGGACTTTAAAAACGAGCTAGAGAATGGAACGAAAAACAGCATTGTTGAAATATCAAAAATTTGAACAAGGAAAGTCAGAGCCCTGCTTATTTACAAGGCTGAAAGATGGACAGTATCAATACTGCCTGACATATGTGGATGACCTGATAGTGTGCTGTCAAAGCAAAGAAGATGCACAGGAAATTGCTGAGAATGTGAACAAAGAGGTAGAAGTGAAACAGCTGGGAGACATGAACCTTTGAATACAAATTGAGAGGACTGAGAATGGAAATTTCCTTTTGAACCAAAACCACAAAATTATGGACTTTTCTGAGTCTCTAGGCATGAAAGATGCTAGAGAAGTAAGTACTCCACTTGACCTAGCTTACTTCAAACTTAAAGATGGAGTGTTACTCGAGAGCAGTTTGTTTTTCTTTGTTCTTTTAATTTATAGTGTTCCCCTGAACGCCCTCTAGTTCCTAGAAAGTGGATATGCTTAGCTTGTAACAACCTTTTACACTTTCTCCCTTTTTGCTTGAACCAGTCTCCCATTGCCTTCTGAGGTAAGTTAATCTCTTTTCCCATACACATGTTTTAAGGAAATACACCCTTAATTTCTTTTTACTAACTAGAGCAGGATCCTTCTTCTCTTCCTTAGAAGGATTCTCCTTTCACTTTGACCTAATTTGGGAGTAAACATCTGACTACCAAAATTCTCACTGCCAAATAACTGCTCTACATGTTCAGATACTGTGTGGGGTTTAGAGAGATCAGAGAACTTGACAGGGTACATTGCCATAAAGTGTGCCCTCCAAATCAGCCATTCTTTCCAGGAGAACTAATCTCTATGTACTGGAGATAAGTTGTAATTCCAGGCCCTGTCTGAAGATTGGCAACCAAAACTTCAACCCACCCTCTTTAACAGGATAGTATAGAATCATAGAGTTGGAAGGGTACATACAGGCCATCTAGTCCAAACCCGTGTGCAATGCTGTCGTATCATGAACATAGGACACCTCAGTTTTGTTGCAGTCTTACAAACAGTTTTATTCAGCTCTCTGTCCCAGCCTCTCTCCAGCTGGGCCGTCCTGCCGTCAGCCTTTCACAACAGCTTACTCAGCTCCAAACTACAAGAGCCTTGCAGAGCCAAAACTTTAAGACCTGCAAAGCAGTAACTTGCTTACCTAGAGGCTACTTGTATACATGACAAAAATGCAAGATTAGTCTAAAGCATCCATGATAAGTATCTGGCTGCTGCTTAAAAACCACCAGTGAGGGAGAGTTCACCAGCTCCTCAGGCAGCTGATTCCATTGCTGTACTCTGACTGTGAAAACAGTTTTCCTGTTATCTAGCTGGTACCATTCTACATGTAGTTTAAACCCACTACTGTGGATCCTATCCTCTGCTGCAAGGAATGTCTCCTTGCCCTCCTTCAAGTGACACTCTTTCAAATACTTAAAGAGAGCAACTCTTCTCCAGGTTGAGCATTCCCAAGTCCCTCAGCCTTTCCTCAGAGGGCTTGGTCCTCTGCACCCTCTCCATTTTGTCCACATCCTTTTTAAATCGAGATCTCCAGAACTGCACACAGGACTCCAGGTGGGGTCTGACCAATGCAGTAACAGCAACAGTCTACTTTGCAAAACAGAGTGAGTCCACTGGAACCTTCAAGACCAACAAATGAGCTTTTGTGTGCATGCCCACTGCTTCAGACACATCGAAACAGACTTCCTCAAGCCTTTCATATAGGTAGAGGTGGAGAGAGATCATTTGCCAGGAAGGGCTAATTAGAGCAGGTGTGTACCCGTTCCATTTTGCACCCCCATCAAGTATGGCCCTAGCATACCCTAAATATGCTATTGAGTTAAAGTCAAGATGCATAAGTAACTGGGTGATAAGCTTACTTTACAGGATGGACATAAGCTGTACTGAAGTAATATAAATTCCTTTGGAAGCTTAAAATACAACGTTGAAATTATTAATTATCACATTTTATGTAAATTGGCATCTTCTTTGTGTGAATACCCCTTTTAATAGTAAAGGTAAAGATAAAGGTAAAGGTATCCCCTGTGCAAGCACCAAGTCATGTCTGACCCTTGGGGTGACACCCTCTAGCATTTTCATGGCAGACTCAATACGGGGTGGTTTGCCAGGGCCTTCCCCAGTCATCACCGTTTACCCCCCAGCAAGCTGGGTACTCATTTTACCGACCTCGGAAAGATGGAAGGCTGAGTCACCCTTGAGCCCGCTGCTGGGATCAAACTCCCAGCCTCATGGTCAGAGCTTCAGACAACATGTCAGCTGCCACAAGAGGCTCTTTTTAATAATACAGAGACTAAAAGTGTCAAACAGATTTACACCCCTATAAGCCTAATGACTTTTATGGACTTCTGCTTAGAATGACACCAAAGGTCTTGTCTCAAGATTGCTACCTGCTTGAAGTGACTAACACTTATAGCCACCCCAAGCCACTGCTCTTAAGCCCCCTGACTTTGGTAGGCAAACCCAATTTTGCAAAGGATCTGGTTTCAAAGTTGAAACCATGGCTGTTTACTTCCAGAGAATACAAAAACCAGGATGTTGGTCACACCTTAAAGTACAATGGATCAATTTTGGTGTAAATGTTTGCGGAACCAAGACAAGATCATCCAATGGCATATGTAGGGAAGAAAGCTCTGTACGAAACTCAGACGCATACAAGATAAGATCAGCCGTTGTAGCTCTTGTGAATGGTCATTGATCTTATCTTGTATGCTCTAGAACATTTGTGTAGAAATGTCACAGACTACTCCTACGCTTTATTACCTTTTCACAGGACTGTTTTTGTGTTATCCCCTACGTCATTGTGTGTATATCTGCCACCTGAGGACATATTTCACGCATTTGATGAGGTTGGCTCATGCAGCTTGTGGCCCATGATGTTGCTTACTTAGGCCAAAGCAGTGGTGCATGCATTTGTGGAATTCTTAGTGTTTGTTTTCCTGCTTTGGCATTCACTGAGTGTAATTTGAGTTTATTATGAAAAAATATATATTTGTTCAAATATATATTATTATATAATATATATAAATATATATATATAAAATATATAAATATATTATAATATATATAAAATATATAAATATTTTAACACATAGATATTTGTTCAAATATCTATGTGTTAAAATATTTATATCCTGCTTTTTCCATCAGTCATGGTGAGACCCAGTTTGGTATAGTGGTTAAAAGGTGCAGGCTCTAGTTTGGAGAGCCAGATTTGTTCCCCACCCCTGTTCCTGCAGCCAGCTGGGTGGCCTTGGACTAGAAGAAGAAGAGTTGGTTTTGATATGCCGCTTTTCTCTACCCGAAGGAGACTCAAAGCAGCTTACAGTCGCCTTCCCTTTCCTCTCCCCACAACAGACACCCTGTGAGGTGGGTGAGGCTGATAGAGCCCTGATATCACTGCTTGGTCAGAGTTTTATCAGTGCCATGGCGAGCCCATGGTCACCCAGCTGGATGCATGTGGGGGAGTGCAGAATCGAACCCGGCATGCCAGATTAGAAGTCTGCACTCCTAACTCCAAACTAGTTACAGTTCTCTCAGAGGTCTCTAGGCCCCACCTACCTCATAAGGTGTCTGTTGTGAGAGAGGAAAGGTAGGTGATTGCAAGCTGCTTTGAGCCCCTTTTGCTAGTAAAAAGCGTAATATAAAAAAAGAGCTATTCTTCTCTTTTGGGACTAATCGTAGGTCAGAGTGGCTGATTGAATGCCACAGACAAACCAGCAAATGTGGATGTAAAAGCAATCCCAACCTGTGAACCTAGGGAAGGGAAGGTTCTCAACCAGGTGCAGTGCCATAGAGTCCCCCCTCCACAGCAGCCATTTTCTCCAGGGGAACTGATTTTGGCCATCTGGAGGTCAGCTGCAATAGTGGGAGACTAGGCTGACTTGCAGCCCATTCAGACCATCAGGTGCCAAAGTGTCCAATTTAAAGATGTAGTGGGATTCTCGTTGCTGTAGCCGGATCTGTATCGATTCTTCCACAAATTGATCCTTCTTTATAACTTCCAAAACAAAGAACACCAGATTATCTATCTTATTATTTATGTATTTATTATTTGAATTTCTTACCTCTCCCTGGTGGCTCGAGGCAAGTTACAGCACATAAAACCCCAATTAAACCATACAATAAAACCCATAAAAACAACAGTACATACAGTTGTCAAGCACAGTAAAACAAGATGCAGCAAAAAATCTCGAACCTATCTATACCACCCCTCAGTAACCCATCTTGGAGGGGGAGACAGAGGGCACTAGTTGGTCACACTGTCTGCTCATGTTTAGCTTACAATCCACAAATACCCCAAGGTCTCGTTCACACACAGTGTTACCTAGAAGCGTATCCCCCATCCAGTAGGTATGCTTTTCATTTTTCTGACCCAGATGTAGAACTTTACACTTATCTTTATTAACACCATTGACAACAACTCTTTCAGTGCGGTTCTCTACCCAATTCCCTATCCACTTAACTATCTGAAAATCCAGATTGCAGTCCTTCAATTTATCCATCAGAGCATCATGAGGAACCTTATCAAAAGCTTTACTAAAATCCAAGTAAATGACATCAACCGAATTTCCACGATCCAGCAAACCTGTTACTTGGTCAAAGAAGGAAGCCAGGAGGGTCTGACAGGACCTGTTGGAGACAAATCCAAGCTGACTTCCCTGGATCACCAAATTGTCCTCCAGATGTTTGTAGATCACTCCCTTTAATATCTGCTCCATTATTTTCCCCACAACAGAGGTCAGACTCACTGGTCTGTAGTTTCCTGGGTCATCCTTCTTCCCTTTTTTGAAGATCAGAATAACATTTGCTCTCTTCCAGTCCTCCGGGACATCTCCAGTCCTTAAAGAGGTCCCGAAGAGGATGGACAAGGGCTGTGCAAGTTCTCCAGAAAGTTCTTTGAGCACTCTCGGGTGCATTTCATCCGGCCCAGGGGATTTGAACTCACCCAGTGCACCTAAATGCCTCTTGACAACCTCTCTGTCCATGTCAACCTGCCACCCAGACACTATCCTTTGGCTACTGCCAACCCTAGATGTGCCTAAACCCTTTGACCTATGGGAAAAAACAGATGTAAGCCGTTCTGCTTTCTTTGCATTTTCCGTTAGAGTTTGTCCATCCGCACCCAACAGTGGGCCTATTGCCTCCTTTACTTTACGTTTGCTCCTCACATAACTGAAAAATCTTTTCTGGTTACAATGGGCTACCCTGGCCAATCTTAGCTCACTCTCAGCTCTGGCCTTTCTGATGATTGATCTACAGTGCCTAATAACCTGTAGGTACTCTTCTTTAGAGCTCTGTCCTTCCCTCCAGTTCCTGAAGATTTCCCTTTTCTTTCTTAGTTCCTCCTGAAGTTTAGGAAGTATTGCTCCATGTCTGCCATGAAGATGTTGGCATAATGAGAGGCAATGCGGGTGCCCATGGTTGTACCATTGATCTGAAGGAACAACTTATCACCAAATCTGAAGTGGGTATGGGTGAGAACAAAATGGCACAGTTTGGTGGCTGAGTCAGTTGTGGTATTGTTAGAAATAGTATTCCTTATGGCTTGTAACCCATCTTTGTGTGGGATGTTAGTATAGAGGGATTGCACATCCATGGTGGCTAAAATGGTGTTCTCTGGAAGGTTGTTCAAAGACTGTAGTTTCCTCAGAAAGTCTGGTGTCATGGACATAACTTGGGGTATTGATGGCATAGGGTCTTAGAACAGAGACCATATATCCAGATATGCCCACAGTGATTTTGCCTATGCATGAGACAATGGGGTGCTTTGGGTTGCCAGGTTTGTGTCTTTTGGGTAGAAATGGAAGGTACCTGGTCGAGGTTGTTTTCGTGTGTCTGAAAGGATTCCCTCCTGAATGTGCAGGGGTAATTCCTTTAGGATGTAACATAGTTCCTTTTTGTAATCCTTTGTGGGATCTGAGTCCAGCTGTTTATAAGAGGTAATATTTGGGAGTTGTCTCTGAGCCTTCTGGATGTAGTTTGATCTGTTCATGATGACAATGGCTCCTCCATTGTCTGCCTCTTTTATTACAATATCTGGATCGTACCTCAGACTGTCTATGGCTTTCCTTTCAGCATGGCTGATATTCTTCTGTGCAGGCTGTTGTTTGTTGAGCACCTAGGTTTGGATCTTGGTGCGGAATCATTCTGTGTAGAGATCCACTGTGTCATTGCGACCATCAGGAAGGGTCCATGCGGAGTCTCTTTTCTTGCAATGTTGTTTTGGTGGTATGTAGTGGTCAACAGAGCATCTTATTTGTCTCTTGAGAAATTTATATGCAGGTCAAGAAGCAACAGTGAGAACTGAACATGGAATCACTGACTGGTTCAAAATTGAGAAAGGAGTTCGGCAAGGCTGTATACTGTCGCCTTGCCTATTTAACTTGTATGCAGAGCACATCATGAGAAATGCGGGATTAGAGGAGTCACAAATTGGGATCAAGATTGCAGGGAGAAATAACAACAACCTCAGATATGCAGATGATACCACTATAATGGCAGAAAGTGAAGAGGAACTAAAGAGCCTGTTGATGCGGGTGAAGGAGGAGAGTGCAAAGGTTGGCTTGAAACTCAACATCAAGAAAACAAAGATCATGGCATCTGGCCCTCTCAATTCCTGGCAAATAGATGGGGAAGAAATGGAGATAGTGACAGATTTTATTTTCCTGGGCTCCAAGATCACTGCAGATGGGGACTGCAGCAAAGAAATTAAAAGACGCTTGCTCCTGGGGAGGAAAGCTATGGCAAATCTAGACAGCATCCTAAAAAGCAGAGACATCACCCTGCCAACAAAAGTGCGTTTAGTCAAGGCTATGGTCCTACCAGTTGCAATGTATGGCTGCGAAAGTTGGACCATAAGGAAGGCCGAGCGTCAAAGAATTGAGGCTTTTGAACTTTGGTGCTGGAGAAGACTCTTGCGAGTCCCTTGGACTGCAAGGCGAACAAACCGGTCAGTCCTAGAGGAGATCAACCCTGACTGCTCTTTAGAAGGCCAGATCCTGAAGATGAAACTCAAATACTTTGGCCACCTCATGAGAAGGAAGGACTCCCTGGAGAAGAGCCTAATGCTGGGAGCGCTTGAGGGCAAAAGAAGAAGGGGACGACAGAGAATGAGGTGGCTGGATGGAGTCACTGAAGCAGTAGGTGCAAACTTAAATGGAATCCGGGGAATGGTGGAGGACAGGAGGGCCTGGAGGATCATTGTCCATGGGGTCGCGATGGGTCGGACACGACTTCGCACATAACAACAACAGCAACAACAAAGTGGTCAACAACCTGTTCACTGGTGGGTTGGGGGATGGTAGCTGTTCTCCAGTAGATTCTGTGATGGCATGTTGTGTAGATGTTATCTTGTTCTGTTCCTGGGTATGTTGAAAGTACTCCTTCAGGCATAGGTGGCAGAAAAAGGTTTCCAGGTCCCTGCAGATCTTAGCAGATGTAGTGAGGCAGAATGAAAGTCCATGTGAAACATTGTGGCCAAATGTTTTCCGTGCAATTGAATCTCAAGTGAATACAAACAAATCCAAATTGCTGGGTTTTCCCTATTTATATCTGGAACCTGCTAACAATTTTGATTCTGTTGTATGTTAATTTATTCTCACACTCTACCAATAAGTTTGAACTGAACAATTTGAATAATTTTTTTGATGTGGAACATATCTTCTCGCACACCCTCTGGAACGGAAAGGGGTATGGATGTGATGTTCATAGCCCAACCCCAGAGAGCTCACCAGAAAGTGTGCAGAGGCTGCCAGCAGAGGAGGCCGCAGCTGACGTTCCAGCTGTGAAGCTGGCAGTGGCAGGGCCCCTAAAGCTAGCTGGGGCCACTGCCACCATGGTGCCCAGCTTCCCGGCAGGTCAGGCCTGGGAATCATAGAGTTGGAAGGGGCCATACAGGCCATCTAGTCCAACCCCCTGCTCAATGCAGGATCAGCCCTAAGCATCCTAAAGCATCCAAGAAAAGTGTGTATCCAACCTTTGCTTGAAGACTTCCAGTGAGGGGGAGCTCACCACCTCCTTAGGCAGCCTATTCCACTGCTGAACTACTCTTGACTGTGAAAATTTTTTTCCTGATATCTAGCCTATATCGTTGTACTTGTAGTTTAAACCCATTACTGCGCGTCCTCTCCATTGCAGCCAACAGAAACAGCATCCTGCCCTCCTCCAAGTGACAACCTTTCAAATACTTAAAGAGGGCTATCATATCCCCTCTCAACCTCCTTTTCTCCAGGCTGAACATTCCCAAGTCCCTCAACCTATCTTCATAGGGCTTGGTCCCTTGGTCTCCTCTGTACCCTTTCAATTTTATCTACGTCCTTCTTGAAGTGAGGCCTCCAGAACTGCACACAGTACTCCAGGTATGGTCTGACCAGTGCCGTATACAATGGACTATGACATCTTATGATTTTGATGTGATGCCCCTGTTGATACAGCCCAAACTGGCATATGCCTTTTTTACCACTGCATCACACTGCCTGCTCATGTTTAGCTTACAAAACAGGGAAACAGGGAAATGCTGCATCTGCCAGTGGAGGGGCGAAGAACTCCTGCCGCAATAGGGAATAAGATGTGTGTGTGTGTTTGTGGGGGGGGGGGGACCAGGAAGGAGAGAAAGGTGGGAGAGGAAAGGGGGAAATGGGAGGAAAGGGGTGTGTGTGTGGGAGAACGATTGAGGGGGGAACTAGGAAATACAGGTCAGTGGGAGAGGCAAGGTGGGGGGGAGTGTGTGTGTGTGTGTGTGTGTGTCAGAGAGGGAGGGGGCCATGATCATGGAGTCCCACAGCAGATATGTGTTCCACATACCCTGTGATAGCTAGACTCTCACAAGAAATCTTTTGGTCTTAAAGATGCATCTGGGCTCCAAATTTGTTCTGCTGCTTCAGACCAACATGGTCGCCCACTTGAATATTGACTGTATCATTCATGATAAATCCAATATGTATATGTAATAAAACATTAGATGCTACAATCCAATGCTACATTGGATTGATCAAATGGCTTCCTTGCATGCCCAGGGAATTGTTGATCTCCACTGTGAGATGGTAGATGAATTTCCTCCAGGCCAGGCTGGATTCTGAAGATCACTTGGGCATGAAATTGGGGTCACTGTGTGTAGAGTTCCTGTATGGTGCAGGGGGTTGGACTAGATGACCCAGGAGGTAACTTCCACTCTATGATTCTATGGTAAAGGTAAAGGTAAAGGTATCCCCTGTGCAAGCACCGAGTCATGTCTGACCCTTGGGGTGACGCCCTCTAGCGTTTTCATGGCAGACTCAATACGGGGTGGTTTGCCAGTGCCTTCCCCAGTCATTACCGTTTACCCCCCAGCAGCAAGCTGGGTACTCATTTTACCGACCTCGGGAGGATGGAAGGCTGAGTCAACCTTGAGCCGGCTGCTGGGATTGAACTCCCAGCCTCATGGGAAAAGCTTTCAGACGGCTGCCTTACCACTCTGCGCCACAAGAGGCTCTATGATTCTATGGTAGGTAACAGCAATTCCAAACATTGGAAAGATTTGTGTAGCTAGGTATGCCTTTTACACAGAGATTCTTGGGTTTAGTTCCTTGTTCAGACACAATTGAATGCATGACATTGACACAGTGTTTACAAGTGTTTGTTTATTAGACTTCTATACCGCCTTCCCAGCAGGCTAGCTCAGGGCGGTGTACAATATCTTTAACCCGCTCCTAGCGGAGCGGATTAAATAATTCGCTAAGGGCACCCAAGGCGGGCCGTGATGAGGAAGGGTGCCCATAGGCCCTCCGATTGTCAGTCCTGTGCTTCGCACGGCTCGCAATTGGTCCCTGGGCGCAGGACTGATTAATCGGGAGGCGCCCCCCTTCCACCTTGCCCGATTGCGCTGTGCCGCCGCCATTACCAGCTTCCCCTTCCAGCCGCGCAGTTGCTGCGTCCCCGCCGGACCACTCAAGCCCGCCCGCCGTCGTCCTCACCCGGCCTCCAGCCGCCTCCAGATTCACATGCACCCAGGGATGGCCGCCCGCCATCGTCCTCGCGCCGATTCCAGCTGCCCGCATGAAGAACGCCTCGCCTCGCCCCGGCCCGCCCCACCACCCGCCGTCGCTGCACATGCTGCCGTGGCCCGCGACCGCCCCGCCGCCCACGCAGCTACTCCACCCGCCCGGCTTCGCCCCATCGCCTCCACGGAGCCTTGCAGCATCACCACTGGCCCCAAAGCCTCCACGGCCGCACCCTCACCTGCTCCATCACCTCCTCCGCCAACGCAATGGTACGCCGCACCGCAGGGAGGGTGGACACTGGACGAGCCGCCCCTCGCCTCCCGGCCCTGTCCCGCCATGACCCACACGACTCCCTTGTCCCGCTAGCACCTGCTGCATTCAGCCTGCAGCAGGCTTAATTACTAGTTATATATAAAATACAATATCTAAAAAAAAATTATATTTAGTTTAACATAGTTTAATTCAAAAGAAGTTCCATCTAAACATCCGGAAGAAGTTCCTGACAGAGCAGTTTCTCAGTGGAACAGGCTTCCTCGGGAGGTGGTGGGTTCTCCATCTTTGGAAATTTTTAAACAGTCTGGAGAGCCATCTGACGGAGAGGCTGATTCTGTGAAGGCAAAGGGGTGGCAGGTTACAGTAGATGAGCGATTGGGATGTGACTGCATGACCCATGAGGTCCCTTCCAAACTCTATTATTCTATGATTCTATGATTCTTACTGGCCTTGGGATGGGTGGGGGCATAAAATAGGCAGATATTAACTTTGGCCCTGACCAAAAGCCTGGCAGAAGAGCTCTGTCTTGCAGGCCCTGCAGAACTGTGCCAACCCCAGCAGCGTCCAGATGTGTTCCAGGAGCTCATTCCACCAGGTATGGGCCAGGACAGAAAATGTCCTGGCCCTGGTTGAGGACAGACATACTTCTTTGGGGCCAGGTACCACCAACTGGTTGGGATTTGAAGAATCAAGTGTTCTTTGGGGAGTATAGATAGAGAGGTGGTCTCTCAGATATGCATGACTCAGACTGTGGATGGCCTTATGGGTAAGTACCAATACCTTAAACTTGACCCAGAATTCAAGAGGGAGCCAGTGCAGCTGTTGGAGCACAGGTTGAAAATGTGCTCTCCAAGGTTTGCCCACAAGGATTGTGTCCTTGTTTGGCTCCTGTGGCCCTTTCTTGCATGCCCAGGGAAATGTCGAACACCACTTTGGGGTTGGGAGGTGAATTTCCTCCAGGCCAAACTGACCATGAATTCTGGGATTTTTTTTGGTGGGGAGCATCATCTGGGCATGGAATTGGGGTTACTGTGGTGGGCAGGTAGTGGTGAATTTCTTGAATTTCCTGCATTCTGCAGGGGGTTGGACTAGATGACTTTGGAGGTACCTTTCAACTCTATAATTCTATGATTCTAAGGATCCTGGCTGCTGCATTCCGGATCAGTTGCTATTTCTGGAGCAAGAAAAAGGGCAGACCCATGTACACTGAGTTACACAAGTCCAATCTAGAGGTGACTGTCACATAGATAACTATGGCTAGATGTTCTGGGGCCAAGTAGGGTGCTAGCAGTTGAGCTCAGCATAGGTGGAAAAATGCAAGCCGTTGCTACGCTTGAGACTTGTGGCTTCACAGATAAGAATTCAAGAATCACACACAGATTTCCAGCTGAGGTGGCAACAGATAGTTGGACTCTGTCAAGATATGGTAGGCATGCTTCCTCACTTGATCCTTTCTTACCCAGCCACAGGACCTCCATCTTTGAAGGGAGGAGTTTCAGGTGACCCTGCTGGAGCCATCCTGTCACTGCTTCCAGGCATTTGGCAAAGTTGGTGGGGGGGGGGTCTCTATCAGGAGATAGAGCTGGGCATCATCTGCATATTGATGACCCCCAAGCCTGAACCCGTGACCAACTGGGCAAGGGGGTGCATAGAGATACATTCCCCTAGTTATCATAACAGTTCTGAAATAGGCCACTATTATTATACTCATGTTGCATATGGGATAGGGGTGGGTACAGGTAAGTGAAAAATGGGGACTGCTAATTCCCTGATTCACCACTCATGTCCCTAGTCCCAGTGCCAAATCTCTACAGGTCTAGAGCTGAAGCCATCAACAACATAATCTGTGGGGTATTCTAGGCTTATGAAATGAAATTTTTTATCAGGAAAAAGTTTTTCACAGTCAGAGTAGTTCAGCAGTGGAATAGGCTGCCTAAGGAGGTGGTGAGCTCCCCCTCACTGGAAGTCTTCAAGCAAAGGTTGGATACACACTTTTCTTGGATGCTTTAGGATGCTTTGGGCTGATCCTGCATTGAGCAGGGGGTTGGACTAGATGGCCTGTGTGGCCCCTTCCAACTCTATGATTCTGTGATTCTATGATATCAGAGTCTCTAATTTGCTAGCAAGGTAGAAATACACAAAGGGGGATATGCGCAAACAAGTAAAAAACTATGTGGCTCAATCCATCCTGTACGTTTGTGAAGAATTTGTTTCAAATGCAGTAACAGGGTCTCATATTTCAACTGCAGTCAACATTAAGCCGAGCAAGAAGAAAAGTATCTTGTCTTCAATAGGAACCATCGAAAACAACCCAGACTAGTATCCTAGGAAATAGCTGGTTGCGTTGGACTTCCTCAATTGCATGATAATGGCACGAAACTAAAAGAAATTCAGGCAGAGCTCAAAGTCTCTTGGGCAACAGAAAAGAGGTCGTTTGAGCAGATTCTCTGAATTCCAGGTTTGCATTTTTTGAAAGTAAGCTTCCTCTCTCAAGAAGATATGCTCCCTCCCACCCCCCCACCCCATGAGGGTTGGAAAGGTTTTGTTTCCCTTGTGGGCAAAGAGTTATCTGCTCTTATTCTGGAGGAAGGGCTTTGCTGCTTTTTTCTTTTTTTACTTTGTAGTAAGTCAAAATCTCTGCTTGTGTAAACAGTTGCACTGATCGTAACAAGAATATAGTTATAAAATAACACTCAACCGTTTTTAAAAATATCGTTGTATTCGATTGGTTGAGAAGTGACGAGACATCACAGTGAGGGTTGGCACATAAACTGAATGGATGCACAAATAAATAAAATAGCACTTGTTCCCTTCTGCCCCAGAGAGAAAGAGCAGATATCCTGCAATTAATTAATCTGGCAGGCGAAGGAAGAGATTGCAAGCAAGGCAGCCTGGCACTGCAATTCAGTTTACATTTTCCAAAATCTCCACGAGTCTCATCTGAAAAAAGAGTACAGAGGAACCAATGCCATGTGTGGTCTGTGACGGCATCTAGAGATGCTCTGCCAAAACCAAGTGAAAGAACTGCGGCAGCTGCAAATGGAACAACCAGTGTGGAGCTAACTTGTAGGCAAAGCAGAGGTTTGAGCTGCCATTCCACTTTTTAGAAAACTAGCTTTCCTCTTCCTGGAAACAGAGAGGCCCATTCCGCACAGATTCATTGTAGCAGGAGTGTGGCAAATTGTAATCGCTACTAAAATGCAGTTATGCACAACGTCATACACCATCTGACACACTCCTGAAACAGTCCCACTAGAAGCGCTTCGTTGTAGCGCTTCCAGGGAAATCCCCAAAAGTGGATTCACCCTCTGGAAAGCGCTGCACTCTTGCAACCAATCTGCAACACTAGCGAAAAAGTTCTGTGCGTTACCATTGTTGCGGTTTCAGCAAAGTCCCTCCCCCTGGCTCTCTCCTCTGATCTTCCGGCGAAGCGATCACCATTTTTTTTCTTGGAGCGAGCAGGGAGCAACGAACCAGCGAGCCTTCATTCACCCAGCGAGGCTTCCCGGGCTGCAGTCCCTTCACAGAGCTATTTTAAGTCACCAAGCACCACACAGCCCCGTTTGCTGGTTCCCTTTATTTTCGGATGAAAATCGCGCCCGTGCACAGGGGGGGGGATTTTTTTTTCACTTGGGGGGAGCGTGGCAACGATGAAATGGCAGCTCACACGCCACCTGCCAGCTAGATGGGTCTCTCCCTTGCAACGAATCAACGCAGATTCGTTGCAACGTGTGTGTGTGTGTGTGTGTGTGTGTGTTTTTAAACCTGCCTTAAAGGGAAAGGGGCTTTTCAGGAGCATGATAACGGCCGCCCATTGGCTGCTTGTTTGATTGATGGCCAGGGGCAGGACAAAGCTCAGCAAATATCGCTTCCTTCCTAGCGATTTTTGCCGAGACCAGAAACCTGTGGGAAACGATTGAAAGACAACTGGATTCCACTACAAAGGCAGGTATGCATAACGATGAATTCCACTATTTTAAATTGTGTTTTTTCTTTCCGTGATCAATTTGCCACATTGATCCTGGTGCGGAATGGGCCAGAATGTCATCCGTTTGGGAAGACCCAGTCGTAAGGCTACAACTGTGCTCCTTTTGGGCTTTCCATATTGGATTACCCGGGAGGCCTTCCATGTCCTGAGGTGCTTTCCTTTGGCTTCTCTCTTCCGTCTTTCCTCTGAGCCACTTCAAATGCATGCATGCTTAGAGCTAGCACATTCTTTGCATCAAACACACCATTATGTCAAGTGTCCCCTCCTTAAGGGGTCAATTCAGGGTTAGAAAGTAATTTAATACACACATGAGAATTCATACTTGAACTCCACAGGTTGTTTAATGTCCACATTCGATTGGGTTGTCACATTTGGTTGCATTACAAGAGATGGTGTTCTGATAAGTGACTGACTGCGTGCGCTCTACTGTGCGGTGATGTTTTAAACACACCCACACATGCACAGAGAAACATATCAAGCAACAAGGAAATATGAATTGTAATCTATTACCCAGTAGCCATGAAAATGGCTTCTTCTTAGGGCAGGGTTTGCTCACAGCGCATGGCTCCATCCTCGTTTTCTTTCATCTCACCACAAAGGACGATGTCACTTGTTTGCCCCACAGCTCACACTCCACAGAAAGGTGCCTGGTCGTACGTGGCTTCCCACATGCAACTCCGTCAGTGAAATCATGCCATCAAAGAAGAGGGGGATGGGCCTTCTTAGAATGATCCCTGAGTACGTAAAAATAGACCGTCATGGCTGCTGCCGCCAGCGTCTGAGCTGATAAGTGGCTTCCCCGAGGGCAAGGCTCACAAGAACATGTCAACAGCTCAAGTAGCTCTAAGGGTTTCTTTTGACCCCCCAACCTCTGGTCCCAGTGGGAGACATGAGGGAAGGAGGCCTCCAACAGGAGACGTTAAAGAGCATACAGACATGGGGGGGGGGGCGACTGACAGGACACAGAAGCCAACAGAGACATAACGCATGACTCAAAACTGGCTTCCAGAAAAAGACTGAGGTGAAAGTGGTTAAAAAAGAATCAGAAAAAAATGAAGAGAAAATGGAATATGTAAAGAAACTGGGGGAATGAGTCAAAGTACTACAAGGCCAGAACCAATGGGGAGAATCCATTATGTGGAAAAGCCCTAACATGTGAGGAAACATGGATGTGATTGCATGGAAAGTGATGTACACGCATGGCAAGGACAGTCCACAGTGGTGGTGGGCTCAGGGCCCTCCACAGATGACACTTGATCCCCTGCTGGTCCGATGTGTTCTGCTCACCACTAGTAGTCAACAAAGCAATCAGCAAAATTCAATTTATGTTGAAACAGCCCAAACTTGCTTGATTGCAGGAAAACAGCAAGAGCAGTTACACATCTTTTTGCCCTACCTGCCTCACAATTGAGTCTTCCATCCACACCTCTAATGCCCAAATAGAGAGAGACTCACTCCCTGGAGAAAAGGCTGCTTTGGAGGGTGGATATTGTGGCCTTGTACTGAGGTCCCCCCCCTCCCTCCCTCCCTCCCTCCCCCCCCGGTCCATCCCTAGATCATGCTGGCTCAAGCAACCCTACCCCCCATTCCCCACCACTGGCCAAGGAGGACCTGGGAATCCTATTCCCAGGGGGCATGTTAGTTGGTTGTACTTCTTGACATGGGATTTGCTTCCTAAAGTTATCTGTGTGTCTTACGGCAGTGTCATGGTTCTAGTTGCTGAAGTGATTTACATGCTCAACTCAGAATCATAAGTCTTAGGGAGGAAAACTACTACAGGTCCCATGAGGCTGTGCAACAGTGCCCATGTAGGAAATTATCCCTGAGCAAGACCACCAGGACACTTGAGCTCCCTTTCCTGTTAATTTTCCATGGGACAGATGCATGCCAGGAATTGCTGTTGTCAGCCATTCAGTTGTGTCCAACTCTTAGCCGTCCCGTGGCACAGCTGCCACCACCCTCAGCTGTGCAACATTCTGGCTGGTATCCACCCTGATCATGTCCAACCACCATGCCCTTTGTTGGCCTGGTTTCCTTTTTCCACTGACCAATCCTAGCATAACTGCTTTCTCCATTGAGCTGGATCGTGTGATATGGCCAAAGAAAGTGAGCCAGAGTTTCATGATTTTGCCTTCAAGTGATATATCGGGCTTTATATGCTGTAGTATTTCCTTGTTTATGACTTTTGCTGTCCCTGGAACCTGCAGAAGCCTTCTCCAACATCAGAGTTTAAATTAATTGATTCTTGTCCAATTTTTTCAATTGGAAATATGAGAGATCTAACTAATCTATGTTTGGTAGTCTGGCTTGCTTTTTCATGTTTGATTCAAGCTCATCATTGCTGAGCGATCCAGAGCAATTCAACATTTATTTCCCTACTGCAGTTGCCACTCACATTAATTTGTGATCTAAGAAAAATGAATCCGTGAACACATTCTATCTCTTCACCATCAATTGTTTGTTTGTTTGTTAGTTTTTCTATTTATATACCACTACTCACGACAGGTCGTCTCATGGTGGTTCACAGAACAAACTTTAAATTTACACTATAAAATCCCCATACAACAACGTATAAAATAACAATAACAGATGGCAGCTTAATTAAAATCTATAACCCAACTACATCCAGTCCTGCTGTTCCAGCCTATGGACCCATTAAAAATAAAAAATGCGTGTGTGGGGGGGGGGGGAATCCGCAGATGAAAACTCCGGTCACCACCCTGGCCTCAACCAAACGCCTGGTGGAAGAGCTCTGTCTTGCAGGCCCTGTAAAACTCAGAGAGCTCCATTAGGGCCCTCAGCTCTTCTGGGAGCTCATTCCACCAGGTTAGGGTCAAGGCTGAAAAGGCCCGGGGCCTGGTCGAGCCCAGGCAGATTTCTCAGCTGTTTAAGAGCTGTACCTTAGGACAGTGGTCCCCAACCCCCGGTCCGGAGACTGGTACCGGGCCACGGCTCCTCCTCGTCCTCCTTCCCAGCTGCTGCCTCGGGGGCTGCCCTGCCACTCTGCCGCTGGCTCACCTTTGGTGCTCTCCAAGGGCTGTCATGCCCGGGGCTCCCCCTCGGTGTGGCACTGTGCAACTGCTGTTGGCAGCGCCCCCCAGTGGGTGGCAGGAAGTCAGGGGCGCCTGCGGGAAAGCAAGTGCAGCAGGGGCTCAGGCAGCGGCAGCGACGTCCCTCGGCAGAAGACTACCCCCCCCCCTGGGCCTCAGTAAAATTGTCAAGCATTGACTCGTCCCCGGTGATAAAAAAGTTGGGGACCACTGGCTTAGGATTTTCTTGCTTTTTTTTTTTTTACAGGCTAGACTGCCAGGTCTTTCCTTAACCCTCCCCATTTATCTGGGCTTGAGGCCGGCATGCTTAGGTGTGCATGGCTGGGTTGCCAGGAATAGTATGCTGCAACAATCCCCAAAACATAAATCTTTTAGTGCTCTGAAAGTATTAAAAACAAGTTTTTTCGTGGCTGTTAGGGGGAAGATGCTATGCTTCCCATGAAGCAGTGCGAGAGCAGGGCCCAGTACTTTACTCACTACATCACGCAGCTACCCACCAAGCTAGGCCTGAAAATCCCCTCAGTGAATAACCCCTCAAGGACCTGCAGCTCACGCCAGTCCAGCAGAGGGTTACAGTGAGAGGAGACAGTCTGAGAACAGCTACTTGAGCCTTGGCTGGGGTTCCTCAGCCTGTGTCCCTGGTCTGCAGTGAGAGGCCTGGGTCAGCTATTTGTGCTTCCCTGTGGACTTGATCTCAGTGCCTGATTACACCCCGGCCTCCGGCCTCTCTGCTTGCTGCGCCTCTGGTCCCTGGCCCTCTGTTCCGGCCTCCTGCCTAGTGAGGCCCTGTGCTGGCCCTGTGTGCCAGGAACTCTCGCATGGGAGGCCCTACTCCCAGACTCCCAGATGCCGATGGCTGCGTGGCTTGTGATTTTGGCAGCCCTCGTTGTGTAACTCTCGACACTCACTGATTGCTTAGCATTTATGTTTCTTTTCCAAATATATTGATCAAAGCAATCAAAATAAAAGTTGTAAAGCCAAATGACAATAATGAAATGCACATTAATATAACTGAAAATTAAAAGCAGTGCAGCTGATTCTATCCCAGTCCCACCATTCCAGTGAGCCAAGCTGATTTCTGTCTTTAAACATTAATACCCCCATTTCCCCCTCTTGGCTCAAGGCTAAAGTGACCAGAAAAAGTGACCAGAAAGGCGTTGGCGGTGCTGGCAGCGCAGGTGGTGCGGCGGCGGCGGCAATGGCGGTGCGGGGGCCATCTCCCTCCCTCCTTTTCCAAGGACCTTGGCAGCCACGCCAGGCAAGCGGGAGGCTCTGCGCGCAGCACATCCTCCCGCCCCATGTGCACGGTTCTTGACCAGCCTGCCCTCCTTCCCTTTCTCCCCGCGGGCCGCCCTCGCCGCACCGGGAAGGAAGGAAGGGTGGAAGGAAGGGCAGACATGGGGAAACAAATGGGCACGGGCCCAGAGGACAGCGCGGGACGTGGGGTATTTGGGGGGAACCCGGGGCAGTCCCACCATCTGCGGGACAGATGGTCATGTTACTGAAGGCTGAAGTCTCTCCAATGGAAGGAGACTTCTTCCAACTTCAGTGGCTCTTCTGTGGGAAGCAGGGTTACCAACAGAGTAGTTCAGTAGTGGAATAGGCTGCCTAAGGAGGTGGGCTCACTGGCAGTCTTCAAGCAAAGGTTGGATGCACACTTTTCTTGGATGCTTTAGGATGCTTAGGGCTAATCCTGCGTTGAGCAGGGGGTTGGACTAGATGGCCTGTATGGCCCCTTCCAACTCTATGATTCTATGATTCTATGATCTCTGGGTTAGAACATATCAGGAGATTTGGGGGCAGAGCCTGAGGAGGGCAGGGTTTGGGGAAGGGAAAGGAAAGGAAAGGAAAGGAAGGACTTCAATGGGGCATAATGCCATAGAATGCACCTTCCAAAGCAGCCCTTTCCTCCAGGTGAACTCATCTTGACTGGACCCAGCTACAACTGGAAGGGAAAAGGGCTGTGGAGCCACTGGCTGTGCAACCAAGGTCAGTGTGGCATTCGTGTGTTTGCATGCAAGCTGACAGTCCTGCCTTAGAACTGTCCCACTGAGTCTGAGAACCTGTTGCCTGATCTTGGACTGGGCCTGGACCCTGCTTATTGGATATGTCCCTGGCAGCACTGCCCATCCATGGGTGGGGGGACCTTTGGCCTGGCCTTGGCCTCTTGGGCAGACCACTCTGTCCATCTGTGGTTGTGGACTGAAGTGGGGGACCCAATTCTTCCGTGGCTCAGTAAGCTGGCAACCAGCCAGACATTTAAGGTGAGCCTGCTAAAGAGTATAATGACAAACTCCATTTCCCTCTCTCCCCCGGCTTATTGGAGGGAACATATCCTCCTCTTCCTTATTGCAGAACTACGCTGACCAAAGAGGATAAATGAGCTGGATGTGAACATTTTCAGGGGGTGACTGTAGGGATCAGGGCAGAAGAAGAAGAATTGTTCTTTATATCCATTTTTCATAGAATCTTAGAGCTGGAAGGGGCAATCTAGTTCAATGCAAGATCAGCCTAAAGCAGTGGTCCCCAACCTTTCTGAGGCTGGGGACCGGCAGGGCATCGAGCCGTGCCCACGCATGGCGCATGGCGCATTCGCGCAGGCGTGGCCCTGATTCCCTCTCCCCGCCCTCCCGCAGTAAGAAGCTTCCCGGGCCGCAAGCTTGCGGCCTGGGAAGTTTTTTACTGCGGGGGGGGGGGCGGGGAGAGGGAGCCGCGGCCCGCAGGTTGGGGACCACTGGCCTAAAGCATCCATGAGAAGTATGTGTCCAGTTATTGCTTAAAGACTGCCCGAAGGAGTCTCCAAGCAACTTACAGTCGCCTTCCCTTTCCTCTCTCCCCAACAGACACCCTGTGAGGGAGGTGAGGCTGAGAGAGCTCTGAGAGAAACTGCTCTGTGAGAACAGCTCTAACAGGACTGTGACTGGCCAAGGTCACCCAGCTGGCTGCATGAGAAGGAGATGTGGGGAATCAAACTCAGTTCACCAATTAGAAGCTGCTGCTCTTAATCATGACACCAAGCAGCCAAAGCTTGCTTCCCCCAGGCTGGATCCTGAGGGGGAGGGCATCCTGACTACATGCTGAGAAAAGCTAAAATGAAACTTTATTAGGTGTAAATTACGGTTGCCCAAATTTTTTCTGTGCCAGTGAAGAAAAATATCCCTTGTTTTGCTGAGTAACAAAGCCTGAGGAATAAATTGCAAAATCAGTGCAAATGATGGCCACTGGAGAAAGGGTTCTGGGTCACTGATGCAACCATTCACCTTTCTGCTGAAAATTGCTTGGCTGACTGGCCTTTCAAACACTTTCAAACAAGCCCTAGAACAACCTTATGTGGAAAAACCCCCAGCTTTGTCCAGGGAGAGGTCAACCTCCAGCAAACAAACCTTACATTGTGTCATCTCATAATTCTAGCCCCACCCTGACCCCAATCTGTACACCACCCGTGGCGCCGCGGGCGCCACGGACTAAATAAAGCCGTAAGGGCTGTGTGGGAGGAGTTAGGGCGGGCTCTGTCCGGGATGAGGAAGGGTGCTGATTGGCCCCTTCCTCTGGACAGACCAGCCGATGGGCCCGGCCGATTCCCACCCTGCCGACAAGGAAGCAACTGCTGCCAAGTCGGCCGACCCAGCAGCCGAACAACGCTTGGCCGACCCAGCACAGCTCATGGAAGCGGCGGCGGCGGCGATGCGATTGACGGCGCTGCCCTCATTGCCACCGCCGGAAGAGCCGTGAACACTGGAGGGCACGGCGCCGCGATCGCCGCACACGACTGCCCAGCGAACGGCCGTGCCCGGCCCGCGATCGCCGGAGTCCACGACCAGCCGCAGCAGCGACTCGCCGGAGGGGCCATGCTTCGCCGCACCGCCAAGTCGCCCACCAGCCCTACAACGCTCAACTGACCCAGCACAGCTGCCAGAAGCGGCGGCGGCGGCGATGCGATCAACGGCGCTGCCGTCATTGCCGCCGCCGGAAGAGCCGCGAACACTGGAGGGAGTGGCGCCGCGATCGCCGCACACGACTGCCCAGCGAACGGCCGTGCCCGGCCCGCGATCGCCGGAGTCCACGACCAGCCGCAGCAGCGACTCGCACGCCAGCGCCACGGCCTGCCGACGAACTGCCGAGGAGCCCCAGCAAACTGAGAAGCCGCCGAGGAGCAGCCCTCAAGAGTCGAGGAGGCCAGGAGACGCCGCAGCCCACTGCGCCTAGGAGCCCAACCCAGCCAACCCGCAGCCCATCCGGCCGAGGAGCCGCCGAGGAGCCGCCGCCCGCCTCCTCTTTCAGGTAGGCTTCCGTCTCTCGCTCTGGCCCCACCGTGCTAGCGCCCATTGTATTCATTATACAATGGGCTTTTTTACTAGTTGTTAATATAAAAAGATGGGACAGAAAGCTCATAGCAGCAAACATGCTTTATAACTGAGAGAAAAATGAGGAAGGAGTGGGACAGATCGGCCACAGAAGGTGATTCCCCACACAGTAAGTTTCATGTTGAACAGAGTGGGAACTGAGAGCACGTGGAGAGAGCTACTGGGGAGAGTTGCTGCTGACCAGGTGTGCTGACTGGGTGAGGTGATTGCTGGGTAATTATTGGGAGGATTAAAAAGGGCTGCTCCTCGCCAGACGCTCAAGAGACAAAGGGCTCTTGGCCTGTGGCTCTTAGCCTGGGGTTCTTGGCCGAGTAATTAGAATCAGTAGATGATATTTCCCTAGTACTTGCACTGCCAAGACACTACAATGGACCTCCAGGACACTCATCCCATAATCTGCAATGAGTGTGACATGATTGCCTTCCTCCCAGAAGACAAGATGAACTACAGCTGCCCCAAGTGTAAGCTGGTAAGACTTTTGGAGGAAAGGATTACGGGATTAGAAAACAGAATTATTACTCTGACCCAAAGTAAGAAAGGGGAGGAGTTCATAGACCAGAGCCCTGCAACTTGGAATAAAGAGAATACAACCAGTCCTGAAGAGGATAAGGAGACTGACCACAATAGGGAGCCTCTGCAGGCAGTTCGGAAAAAAACTGAACGGCGAAGGGCGAGACAGTTCTCGGGGCCTTTGGAGCTCCAAAATAGATTTCAGGCCCTTGCAGAGGAGGTGCAAGGGTCAACAAGGGAAGAGGTCCCAAAACAAACTCTAAGACAAAGGGAAGAGGCCACGGGGACAGAAGGAAATGGAGTTGAGAAGGAAAAAAAAAGGAGAGTACTGGTAATTGGAGACTCCCTGCTAAGAGGAGTCCTCATAGAATTCCTTTTGAGATGGGGAGCCAAGGAAGCTTGTAGCCAGACGCGGATGTTGGATTTTCGTAGGGCAAACTTTAATAAACTCAGAGACATGATGAGTGTCATACCATGGACGAGAATGCTGGAAGGGAAGGGAGCATGTGAAGGATGGGCGCTACTCAAACAAGAGCTATTGCAGGCTCAATCAATGACTATCCCAGAAAGACGAAAACACTGCAGGAGCTCTAAGAAGCCTATATGGATGAACAGAGAACTTCAAGAGGAACTAAGAAAGAAAAGGAAAATGTTCAGGAAATGGAGGGAAGGACAGAGTTCTAAAGAAGAGTACCTACAGGTTACTAGGCACTGTAGATCAATCATCAGAAAGGCCAAAGCTGAGAGTGAGCTAAGATTGGCCAGGGAAGCCCATTGTAAGAAGAAAAAATTTTTCAATTATGTGAGGAGCAAACGTAAAGTCAAGGAGGCAATAGGCCCACTGTTGGGTGCGGATGGACAAACTCTAACGGAAGATGCAGAGAAAGCAGAAAGGCTTAGTGCCTATTTTACATCTGTTTTTCCCCACAGGTCAAAGGCACATCTAGAGATGGCCGTAGCCAAAGGATAGTGTCTGGGTGGTAGGTTAACATGGATAGAGAGGTTGTCGAGAGGCATTTAGCTGCACTGGATGAGTTCAAATCCCCTGGTCCGGATGAAATGCACCCGAGAGTGCTCAAAGAACTTTCCAGAACCCTTGTCCATCATCTTTGGAACCTCTTTAAGGACTGGAGATGTCCCGGAGGACTGGAAGAGAGCAAACGTTATTCTGATCTTCAAAAAAGGGAGGAAGGATGACCCAGGAAACTACAGACCAGTGAGTCTGACCTCTGTTGTAGGGAAGATAATGGAGCAGATATTAAAGGGAGCGATCTGCAAACATCTTGAGGACAATTTGTCACAATTTGTCCTCCAAATGTCACTTGGAGGAGGGTACAACGATATAGGCTAGATATCAGGGGAAAAAATTTCACAGGCAGAGTAGTTCAGCAGTGGAATAGGCTGCCCAAGGAGGTGGTGAGCTCCCCCTCACTGGAAGTCTTCAAGCAAAGGTTGGATACACACTTTTCTTGGATGTTTTAGGATGCTTAGGGCTGATCCTGCGTTGAGCAGGAGGTTGGACTAGATGGTCTCTGTATGGCCCCTTCCAACTCTATGATTCTATGATTTGAACCTTGGTCTCTCAGCTCATTGACCAATGTGCTATTCACAGCACCAGTCATGCGACATACCCCGGAAAAGATATTCTGGGGGGTGCAGCTGGACATCCCACCCCTCTGTCTGGCACACCAGCAGCTGTCCTTTGATGTTTACAGGGTTGGTCACAGTAAAGTAATGGAATCATAGAGTTGGATGGCCCTCTTCTTCCATTTCCCAAACATTGACCATCTCTGTTTTTTTCAGCTGCATAACTGGTTAGCAGCTTGACAATGGGCTGAAGCTCTCAGGAGAAATATGCTGCATAGTTCATGGTTGGAAGGTGAGGGCCAAGTGGCCTTTCTAGTGGGTTAGCCTGAGAGGACGTGATCCATGTGATCCCCCATGCGCTGTAGGGGGCTGCTGGTTTTCAGCTGTGGCCACTGAAGCTAGTCCAACTCAAGGCTCCTGTTCACCTGGTGAGGATGGGAGGGAAAGAGCAGGGCCTGGGCCTTAGCTCCGTCCCTGGCTTACAAGGTTCCTGGCACTCGTTGATTTGGGTGTGCGGCACAGACCTGTTACTGTGACCTGGCCCAAAGTGGACCATCCTCTGGAAGTCAGGCAATGGCCAAAGGGGGGATCTTCAAGGACTTGACGGGCTGTCACATAGAGTAGCGATTCCCAACCTGTGGTCCGTCGACTAATTGAAGGTGGGCCGCTAAGGACGCCTTCTCCCGCCCACCCGGCTCTTTACTTCATCCCCCCCGGCCCTTTACAACACACTTTGCGTGTCATTGTCTCATAGAATCATAGAGTTGGAAGGGGCCATACAGGCCATCTAGTCCAACCCCCTGCTCTACGCAGGATCAGCCCAAAGCATCCTAAAGCATCCAAGAAAAGTGTGCATCCAACCTTTGCTTGAAGACTGCCAGTGAGGGGGAGCTCACCACCTCCTTAGGCAGCCTTTTCCACTGCTGAACTACTCTGACTGTGAAAATTTTTTTCCTGATATCTAGCCTATATCGTTGTACTTGAAGTTTAAACCCATTACTGTGTGTCCTCTGCAGCCAACAGAAACAGCATCCTGCCCTCCTCCAAGTGACAACCTTTCAAATACTTAAAGAGGGCTCTCATGTTCCCTCTCAGCCTCCTTTTCTCCAGGCTGAACATTCCCAAGTCCCTCAACCTATCTTCATAGGGCTTGGTCCCTTGGCCCCAGATCATCTTCGTCGCTCTCCTCTGTACCCTTTCAATTTTATCTACGTCCTCCTTGAAGTGAGGCCTCCAGAACTGCACACAGTACTCCAGGTGTGGTCTGACCAGTGGGACTATGGGACTATGACATCTTGTGATTTTGATGCGAGCCATTCAGCTAGATATCGGGGGGGGGGGGGGGAATTCACAGTCAGAGTAGTTCAGCAGTGGAATAGGCTGCCTAAGGAGGTGGTGAGCTCCCCCTCACTGGCAGTCTTCAAGCAAAGGTTGGACACACACTTTTCTTGGATGCTTTAGGATGCTTTGGGCTGATCCTGCATTGAGCTAGATGGCCTATATGGCCCCTTCCAACTCTATGATTCTGTGATTCTATGGCTTCCGTGGCATGAAGATCTGCCCAGCCCTGCCCCTGCCCAGCCCAGGCTCCACCTTCAAAATCTCTAGGTATTTCCCAACCCAGATCTGGACACCCCTTGGTAGCTGATAAGATATTTGCAGGTTTTCTGTGCATGAACCTGTATTTGGGGTGGTTTTTAAAGAAACCTTTTGGGCTTCTGGATGTGGGGAGGGAACACAGGTGAGTTGAGGATTCTGTCATGGTGGTGGGGGGGGGGGAGGCTGAGGAATGCAGGGCTGGAGTGAGTAGTACCAAAAGCCAGCATGGGTGGGGAAACAGGCCCTGAGAGAAGCTGCTGCCAATCTCTTTCTGGAATGCAGCACCAAGTGGAATTCCCACCGCCTTCCCTTAACTATGTCAGCAAAATTTGTCCTCTTAGAAATCTCAACACGGGAACTGGGGGACAGGAGGGGCTTTCGCAGTTTGGCAAATCCTTCTAACTGGGTTTTGAGTAACAAAACAGGAACTGGTAGCCCAAAGGCCTTGATATCTCCAAGCAATCAAATGCAGGGACTTGGAAATGGGGATTCTTGCGGAATATCCCCTTTTCATTTGCGTGGTAGGTGTACCCAAAAGGTATCTGAAGTCTGTAAGGGTGGTAGTGGGCAAAAGTTAAAAATCTGAAGTTGAATCTAGACAAAATGGAGGCTCTGGGAGGTGGAGATTTAAGACCAGAATGGCAAATTCCTATCTATGGCACTGCCCACTGACTCAAAATGCCATCATCATGTCAGGACAACAAAAACTCGACTTTGGGCAAAAACTCGACTTTTTGAGGACTGCCAGGCTTTCAAAGAAGTGTGGCCAGCCACAAGGGTTGCTACAACTTTTAAGTGGAAGGCATTATTTTTAAAATGTAATAGCTAATTGTTAATGGTTTTACATTGTCTATGTTTGTTAGCTGCCCCAAGACTGCTGTCAGAGAGGGGTGACCAATACATTGAATAAACTAATTAATTATGGATTTGAACTATAAGAAGGCATCAAACACACAGAAGAAATTTGAAAGAAGGTCAGAGAATGGAAAGAAGACAGGTACACAAAGAAGAGGAAAGGAAGAATAAAAGTACTCAATACATATAAGCAGGGGGCTGGACATACACCCCTGTAGGTGACATTCAAGGAAGGAGCATTGGGGACCTGCAGGGGACATTGATAAAAGAACACTTTTGATCCATTTGGTACAAGATTTGACATGGATGAGAGCAAATCTACTGAAAGAGTTCCATAGGACATGCAAAAGGGAGCTCTTCCGTCAGGCATTTGATTGAATCTACAACAACACTGGGTCCCTGAAACCCCCCCCCCCCCTCCCCAGCAATCCATGTACCTGAACTCAACCATGGACCTGTTGATCAATACTTTGATAAACTGTTATGTTCTTGTTTTTATTATTATCACTGTTGTACTGTATTATATTTTTTTTCTGATGTAGAACACGTTCAATGTATTGTTTACTTTCTATGTGGACCGCCCCGAGCCTCAGGGGAGGGTGGCATCCAAATACAATAAACAAACAAACAAAATCTGAGACATATTTTCCCTGTTAGAATGACAGAGTACAAACATCAGAGTTGGCACAGTGTGAGATGGGCAAAATGGCTGGACATAAATGGAGGACTTGGTGGCTGACGTTGGAAGGAAGTGACCCTCCTATAACATCTGTAAGTTTAATCAAAGGACTAATGTCCTTCTGAGTCTCACAATTTAAGGGCCAATGAAAGCTCCTGCCTGTGTCGTCCTGCTGCCTGAGTGGCTGGCTGCCCAATGGCTGGCCCCCCAAGCAGGCTGCCTCTCCCACCCCTAATGTTCAACAACTCCATTCCCTTTGCCTCAGAGCGCTGACTGTGCTGGCAGGAGCCTGGGGAGTGAGTTGCCAGGGTTGCATGGGGGCCCTTTGGGTTGGGCTGGTCTCTCAGGGCTCTCCCACCTCAGTTCTGCAAGCACAAACCGGGTCTGAGGGGCCATTAGGGATTCAAAGCTGTGCTAACAAGTATTCCCTGATAAAATATGGACTTTTGATAATCCCCCCCCCCCCCCGCACTTCTGGCCCTTCACGTCCCCTTGAACTGGCTGGCGTCCGCTTTCTTCATGTCTCCTACACGGAAGGTCTGCCCAGCAGGGAGCCGCCCAAAGAAGCGGCCTCTACAGAATAAAAATGGTCGGTCCTCAACGTGGCCCTGAGAAGCCTGAAGGGGCCTTTAAAACCCGGAAGCTGGTCTCAGGGAGGCTCCCGATAACCAGGGCCAATGAGAATGTGGGGAAAGGAGAGTCAGCCAATCGGAGGGAGAGCCCTCCATGGGCTGCCCCCCCTGGTTTGAATAATAGAACCATAGAATCATAGAGTTGGAAGGGGCCATACAGGCCATCTAGTCCAACCCCCTGCTCAATGCAGGATCAGCCCTAAGCATCCTAAAGCATTCAAGAAAAGTGTGTATCCAACCTTTGCTTGAAGACTGCCAGTGAGGGGGAGCTCACCACCTCCTTAGGCAGCCTATTCCACTGCTGAACTACTCTGACTGTGAAAAACGTTTTTCTGATATCTAGCCTGTATCGTTGTACTTGAAGTTTAAACCCATTACTGCGTGTCCTCTCCTCTGCAGCCAGCAGAAACAGCATCCTGCCCTCCTCCAAGTGACAACCTTTCAAATACTTAAAGAGGGCTATCATGTTCCCTCTCAACCTCCTTTTCTCCAGGCTGAACATTCCCAAGTCCCTCAACCTATCTTCATAGGACTTGGTCCCTTGGCCCCAGATCATCTTCGTCGCTCTCCTCTGTACCCTTTCAATTTTATCGACGTCCTTCTTGAAGTGAGGCCTCCAGAACTGCACACAGTACTCCAGTACTGTGGTCTGACCAGTGCCGTATACAATGGGACTATGACATCTTGTGATTTTGATGTGATGCCTCTGTTGATACAGCCCAAAATGGCATTTGCCTTTTTTACCGCTGCATCACACTACCTGCTCATGCTTAGTTTACAATCCACAAGTACCCCAAGGTCTTGTTTGGGGGTGACTGGAAGGCTCCTTGCCAAAGATTTTAATGTTGGGCCTATTTTGGCAGGACAAAACAGCAGGGGGAGGGAGAAGAGCACCTCTAGTGTTGGTCTCTGAGAGCCATTGTGGGGTAACAGTTAAAGAACGGGGGCCTCTAAACTAGAGAGCCAGGTTTGATTCCCCACAGCCAGCTGGATGGGTGGCCTTGGTATAGTCCCAGTTCTCTCAGAGCTCTCTCAGTCCCACATCCCTCACAGGTTGTTTATTGTGGGGAGAGGAAGGGAAAAGGTGTTTGTAAACCGCTTTGAGACTCCTTTGGTAGTAAACAGCAGGGTACAAAAATCCAGCTCTTCTTCTTCTAAGGGGCAACCATGAAAGAAGCATGTGGGCACATAACATTTTATGAACAGTAAAAAAAGGAAAGAAAGAAACAGAAGGAGCAGGGCGGACACCTGTGTACTGTGACTGCCCTATGTGGATTAGGGCAGGGGGACATTTCAGTGTCTGTGGCCTAATTCACACAACAAGTGAAATGACATTGAACACAGAACGGAGAGGAATTGGTTGCTGTGTAATCTTCCCCTAAGAAGAGTCTCCAGTCTGATTTTCCCTTCACATATCTGAGGACATGGCTCTGGAAAGCTCATCTGTAACCACTACGCCACATTTCCCAAAGGTCAGCCCTCTCCCACACTCAACGAACATTCCACACCACAGGTTCTTGGCACCCATCTCTCCACACCCACACCCTCATTTGCCACCATGCCACCACAGCCCCCCACACAAGGCACATATTCAACCTCATGCCCTTACAGACTGGACGACCCCTTCCCCTACTCTTCCCTTCGCCAAGCTCTAGCACCTGTATTTCTGGATACAATGGGCTTTGCCCCTAATCTTTTCCTTCTTAATAAAACAGTAAGGGGTGTTGGGGTGGGCTCAGTCCGTGATGAGGAAGCGCAACAATTGGTCAAATGGCCCCTCACCAGGACAGACCAAAATTCCATCCAGCCAGGGGCAATCTGGAGACATGGCTGCCAGTCTGCTCCTGACCACCAAAGGGAGAGGAGGGCTGTCAGTAGGGCTGCCAAGGGGGGTGAGAACAGAGGCTTGGAGAGGCTGCGCCAGCCCTTTTCGCCCCAAGGCTGTCCTAACTGTCATGTCCAACTGCAAATGGCCTCAGAGCCCCGACAGAGCTGGCAGGGGGCTGCAGAGTGCTCCCCCTCCCCCCCTTCAGGCCTGCTGCGAAGGAGCCTCTGACAGGCCCTGAATGAGGGGAGGGAGGCCTTTTCCTTCAGAGAGCAACGCAGGGGAGCCTGAGGGCCTTCCTTTTGAGGGGGGGGGACTTTCCCCTTCTGCCAAACAGTTGCCTGACAGGAAGGCCACAGAAAAGCCCCTTCTCTTAAAATACTGCTCTGGCCAGGGGTTAGACACAGCCAAGCCATGTGTCTTTCTTCTTTGCAACTCTTTCCAGGTTTGAGGCCACTGCACAGTGTTATTCTGCAGAAGAAACTGGCTCTTTTGTCTCCTGTTTCATCTGCACAACAACCCTGTGTAGTAGGCCTCAAGTCTTTCACTTCAACAACAACCTGTGTGGGAGGCCTTAAATGGTTCTTCTCTACCACAACCCTCTCCAAAGTAGCCCTTTCTGCCTGGGGAGCTGATCTTTATACTCTGCAGGTGAGCTGTAATTCCAGGACCTCTCCAGGCCACACCTGTAGGTTGGCTACCCCTGGGTTGGAAATATTCCTGGAGGTTTGGAGGTGGGACTTCAAAATCATACAATGCCTCAGAGTCCAGCCTTCAAATGAGCCATTTTTGCCTGAAGTTGGTAGGGAGTGGTGCAGGGGTGTCCCTCCTGGGCTATGGGCTATGGCCAGCCCTTGCCAGCAACTGTTTGTATTCTGGGGCGCAGACAGGCAGACTGCCCCCCTTCCAGCTGGCCTACCTGCTGCCGCCCGACGCCATTGCCTCACTGCCATGCGGCCTGGACACCCGCTCTCTGCCACCAGACTGCCCCTGGCCAGGCTGGGTGGGCGGTTCCTGTCAGAACTTTGGCCCAATGATCGGGCCAAAGTCCTGAGAGGGTGTGGCCTGTCCGAGGCACAAACTTTACATTTGTCCCTATTGAATTTCATTTTATTCAGTTTAGACCAGTTCTTGAGCCTATGGAGATCACCACGCAAGTGTATCTGTAACGAAGGTCAAATAGAGAAAGCTGAACATGTCCTATTTGAGTGCAAACTCTATCATCACCTACATGCAGATTCACTAGCCTCAGTGCTTACAGTAGGCCCCAGAGGACTGAGAAAACAACATCTTAAGTTAATACTGTCAGATGCAAACAAAGACCTAACAAAAATAATTGTTAAATATGCTTGGCAGAGCTGGACCAACCCTACATACTAGTTCTTTTGATACTGGATCCATATATAATTGTTTTTATCTCTTAATTTTTATCCATTTATTATTTTTTACTTTATTAGTAACTTTATTAATAATACCTTTCCATAATAACATAAATCTTGTAGTCTTCCAATAAAACATGATTAAACTTCCAGTAACACTTTATATAACATCTTGTATAATTTTTGTACACTGAGACAAATGCAAATAAACAAATTCTGAACCTCCTATTTAAATCTCAACTGAGGATTCCCACTCCAAATTTATATATGTTTTCCCCATATAATTCCAAAGTGGTCTCCATTGATTTTTATACTTTTCTAGGTTTGTGTCCTTAAACAATGCTGTGAGTCTAGCCATTTTTGAAAAATCCAATAATTTCATTTTCCAGGTAAGTGCAGGGGGGCCACGAGGGGAAGGCTTTGCTCCCCGCAGGGACAGGAGGACCCTCGGCAGCCTTCCCGGTCACTTTAAAATGGCCCTGCGGTCGGAAGCCGGCTCCTAGCGGCAGTGCCATTTCCAGTCCCCGGAGAGGCTGAGGGACGCTTGCTCTTTCTTTCTTTCTTTCTTTCTTTCTTTCTTTTCGTTCTTTCTTTCTTTCTTTTCGTTCTTTCTTTCTTTCTTTGTTAAAGATTAAGTGCTGTTTAAGCGCTGTTAAAGATTAGATTATTATTTCCCCCCCGTTTTTACCTCTGTGCTTGGATTGTTCTGTGTCGATCAATTATTGGTTTTTTATAAGTTTTTATTGGGGTTTTTAGGCATTGGGGTTTTATGTATTGGGGTTTTTATTGTGAGCTGCCACAAGCCCCTGTGGGAGCGGCGGGATAGAAATGTAAAGATAAATAAAATAAATAAATCTACCAACATACAATGATTCAGTGTGAAATATCCTTCTCTAAAGCCCCACAGTCAGTTCCTTCCCTTGTTTATCTTTGGTAATACTTTGGCAAGCATCAAATGTCATTCGGAACCTCTTTACTTGTGTGAAAGCATTTCTCTTGTGTCCCTTTTTGTAATCTTCTATTTGCTTGCATTTCTGATTTCAGTTAAAGACCAGCAGACTCTAAAGAGCTGGGTTTGAATCCTGACTCCTCCACCATGTGCAGCCAGCTGGGTTGCCAACTTCCAGGTGGAGGCTTGGAAACCTTCAGGAAGATGAAAAAGAAAAAGACAGGATACAGAGCAAGAAAGAGAGAAAGTAAGAAGGGGGGGGGAAGGGAAGGGTATTCAGGATGCACCTGAATACCCTCTCTAATTGTCAGCAGCTGGGACACTGCAGAATACCCAGGTGCATCTGGAGCGTCATAAGCTACATTGTTAGTATGACCTTGTAAGTCTCTGGTTTGTCTTCTTTTCTACAAGTTTAAGTTGTAACAACAATATTAGCTTGTTATAATTTTACAATCACTGAAGAATATACTTACTACTGTTTTTATAATTTGAATGTTTTATTTTTGTTTTAGATACTCTGTCAAGAGATTCTTTAATAAGGTTGAAGTTGGTCCTAAAATATGAAGTATGTATTCATGACACCTGTTAATTTGTTAATATATATGTAATTATTATTGTTGAACAACCACTAATTTTACCTTTGTATTTTCCAAGAACCATTGTCCCTTGAAAAAGCTGTAAGGTGAAATGCGTCTTATGTGAAATTATAAAGAATAAAGAATTACTGAAGAGAGAAGACTCTATATAAGTCCATTTTGGATATTTTTTTTGCCATATTGGTCCCCCAGTGTGACTATATTTCTCTATATTGGATTCTTCACCAGGACCCACCCGGCCCAGTTCATTATTTTTGCTTATGAAAATTTAATAGCATTTTGCATTGTGTCAATTTTAGCTATAATACGAGCATGATCTGTGATTTTAATCAGTCCAATTGTCATTTCTTTAACCCATTGCTTCTTTAAAAATTAGCAAAAATGAAATAGGAAGGGTAGGACCCAGTGAAGGACCAGTGGTTGTTCAAAAATAATTAATAATTAATTAATTAAAAAGGTGTTTGTAAACCACTTTGAGACTCCTTTGGGTAGTAAGCAATAGGGTAGTAAGCAATCTCCTGAAAAAAACAACGCTGGACCCGCAGGACCCTGCCAACTACCGCCCGGTGTCGCACCTAGCGTTCCTGGGCAAGGTGGTGGAAAGGGCTGCGGCGGACCAGCTCCTAGCTTTCTTGGATGAAACTTCGGCACTCGATCCATATCAGTCTGGCTTCCGCCCTGGCCACGGGGTGGAGACGGTGTTGGTCGCCCTGCTGGATGATCTCCGTCGCCAGCTGGATAGAGGTGGGTCAGCCATCCTGGTCCTTCTGGATCTGTCGGCTGCTTTCGACATCGTGGACCATGAGATATTGGTCCACCGCCTCACCGGTACGGGGATACGGGGTACAGCCTTGCGCTGGATACGCTCCTTCCTCCAGAACCAGACCCAGAGGGTTGCAGTGGGGGATGAGCTCTCACGCCCTTATGGACTCCCTTGTGGGGTCCCACAGGGCACGGTTCTATCCCCCACACTATTTAATATCTTCATGCGCCCTCTGGCCCAGCTGGTACGGAGTTTTGGGTTGGGCTGCCATCAGTACGCTGATGACACCCAGCTCTATCTCCTCATGGACGGCCATCCAGACTCCTCCCCGGAACCATTCGCCAGATGTTTGGAAGCGGTGACAGAAAGGTTTGAGCAGAGTCGCCTGAAACTCAACCCCTCCAAGACGGAGGTCCTGTGGCTGGGAAGTAGGGGGCGGGAACAGGAAGCGCATTTACCCACCCTGGCAGGGGCGCATCTTACCATCGCGTCTCAGGCCAGAAACTTGGGTGTGACCATTGATGCCTCCCTGACTATGGAGGCGCAGGTCAGGAAAGTAGCCGGCCAGGCATTTTTCCATCTTCGCCAAGCTCTGCTACTAGTGCAGTACCTGTCCCCCGAACACCTGGCCACTGTGATCCATGCAACGGTCACCTCCAGATTAGATTTCTGTAACTCGCTCTACGCGGGCCTATCTCTGCCTCTGATCCGGAAACTCCAGCTAGTACAAAATGCAGCCGCTAGGGTCCTCACCGGCACACCTTGGAGGGCCCACATCCAGCCTGTGCTGAGGCAGCTGCACTGGTTACCAATTGCTGTCCGGATCCGGTTCAAGGTTCTGGTTTTAACCTTTAAGGCTTTACGCGGGCTGGGACCCACATACCTGAGGGACCGCCTAGTGCCCTATGCCCCCCGCAGGGCTCTGCGCTCTGCGAGTGAGAATCTTCTGGTCGTTCCCGGCCCTAGCGAAGCACGCCTAGCCTTGACCAGGGCCAGGGCCAGGGCCTTTTTGGTCCTGGCCCCCACCTGGTGGAATGAGCTCCCAGGAGAGCTGCGGGCCCTGCGGGACCCTTCAACGTTCCGCAGGGCCTGCAAGACGGAGCTCTTCCGCCAGGTCTATGGTTGAGGCTGGGGCTGCTGGGGTATATCGACTGCTCTCCCCCGGGCTTCTTGAACATCGTTGACCTCCTTCTCCTCCACCCCCCCTTTTTTAGGAATGGGGGTAGGAAGGGGATCTTATTATTGTGCCGTCATGTTGTGTTGGGTTTTGCCCCTAGTAATCCATATTTGTCTATGATTTTTAGCAGATTATATGCCTTATGGAGGTTGGATGTAAGAGTTTAGTTTTTTGTTTATACCCTTACCAAGAGCTGGGTGAATTTGGAGCAACTTAGACAAAGATAGTGTCAATTGCTTGAGATAATGTTTGTGAATTTTAAAATGTAATTTTGTTGATTCTTTAAGATGGAATGTTTTAAATTTTATAATTTGGGGCTGGGCTGTCACCAGTATTCTGATGACACCCAGCTCTATCTCCTTGTGGACGGACGCCTGGACTCCCCCCCCGGAACCATTTGCCAGATGTTTGGAAGCAGTGTCTGAATGGTTTGAGCAGAGTTGCCTGAAACTCAACCCCTCCAGGACGGAGGTCCTGTGGGTGGGATATAGGGGGCGGGACCAGGAAGCACGCCTACCTACCCTGGCAGGGATGCAACTTACCATCACGTCCCAGGCCAGGAACTTGGGTGTGACCATTGATGCCTCCCTGACTTTGGAGACAAAGGTCAAGAGAGTAGCCGGCCAGTCGTTCTTCCACCTTCTCCAGGCCCGACTACTAGCGCCCTGTGTCCCCCGAACACTTAGCCACAGTGATCCACGCAATGGTCACCTCCAGAATAGATTTCTGTAACTCGCTTTACGCGGGCCTACCCTTGTCCTTGATGCGTAAACTTCAGCTAGGGCAAAACACAGCTGCTAGGGTACTCACCGGCACATCTTGGAGGGCCCACATCCAGCCGGTGCTGAGGCAGCTGCATTGGTTGCCAATTGCTGTCCGGATCCAGTCCAAGGTTTTGGTTTTAACCTTGAAGGCTTTGCACGGGTTGGGACCCACATACCTGAGGGACCGCCTGTCGCCCTACACTCCCCGCAGGGCCTTGCGCTCTGCAGGTGAAAATCTGCTAGTCGCTCCCGGCCCTAGGGAAGCACGCCTGGCCTCGACCAGGGACAGGGCCTTTTCGGTCCTGGCCCCGACCTGGTGGAACGAGCTCCTGGGAGAGCTGCGGGCCCTGCGGGATCTTTCAACGTTCCGCAGGGCCTGCAAAACGGAGCTCTTCTGCCAGGTATATGGTTGAGGCCGGGGCTGGTAAGATAGATCTATGCCCCCCCCCCCCCGTGGGATCTGGGACCTGAAGTGAACATCATTGGGACCTCCTTCTCCACCCGCTAGTAGTGGGGGCGGGGGAGTTGGGTATTACTGATTTTCCGCCATGTCGGTAATGTTTTATATATTTTAATGGGGTTTTAATGGGGATTTTAAGACACTGTAACCCGCCACGAGCCGTAAGGGAGTGGCGGGAAACAAATGGAATAATAATAATAATAATAATAATAATAATAATAATAATAATAATAATATTTTAATTACCAATGGATGCTTTATGTACATTGTAATTTGATTACTGGTCTAGCACCATCATAAAGCACAAGCAAGCAGTTCTCAGTTAAAAGTGCCCTTGAACTAGGCTTGCCAATTCCAGCTTTGGAAATTGGTGAAGATTTGGCAGTGGTGCCTGGGGAGGTGGAGGGAGCCCATTGGGGATACAGTGTCTTTCTAAGATTTACATTCCTTCTAGACTCTACTACACAGCCTTTCTCAGCATTTTTACTGTTGAGAAACCCCTGACACATTCTTCAAGCTCCTGGAATCAGGCTTTGACTAGCCCTGGAACCAATGTCAACTGGCCACACCTCCCTGCCACACCCCCCAGAAGTGGCATTAACAGGACTGTGAGGAAGACTATGGTGGGGAGAGACAGGAGGCAGCTTGAGGGGGGGCTGGCGCCTCACCCTCCCAGGCACAGAAACCACACCGGGGGGGGGACACACAATAATTTGTGCCATGCCCCATTAGGGCAGAGGGGAAAGGCCACGGACCCCCAGGGGCATCCTTGCATCACAGGTTTGCTCCAACTCGGTGGTTGATATTCTCACTCCCTTCATCCTGCAAATGGTTACCTAGGCTTGCGTGTTTTGAGGCCCAGCCTTTTGCTCTTTGTAATAGGAATTACTGTACTTGAAGATCAAGACTTCATGTTTGTTCTTTCCAGTAGGCATGAAGGACAAATACGAAGTCACACATCATGGGGCAGCTAGCTCTTTGTGTCAAATAATGCCTGCAATTTTATTTTCCCAGAGTTGTGGAGAAGAATGACTGGGGCTGGAATTGCCTTCTCTGCAAGTAACAATCCACCTGCATTCAGATGTCAACACACCAGCCACAGTGAAGCCCCTGCAGTTCAGGCTCATGCCTGTCCCAGGCCAATGGATATTTTATCTTGCAGGGATCTGTTTTATGCTGTAACCTGCTGCAAGAGGACTTGCTCGAAAGCCACGGGCAATAAATCAAACAAATAAATAAAAACAAAAGTTTTGGACACCCCAGTGAAGAGGGATGTAGACAAACTGGAGCGTGTCCAGAGGAGGGAAACAAAGATGGTGAGGGGTTCGGAGACCAAGATGTATGAGGAAAGGTTGGGGGAGCTTGGTCTGTTTAGCCTGGAGAGGAGACGACTGAGAGGGGATCTGATAGCCATCTTCAAGGATTTAAAAGGCTGCCATGTAGAGCAGTGGTAGTCAACCTGTGGTCCTCCAGATGTCCATGGACTACAAATGCTGGCAGGGGCTCATGGGAATTGTAGTTCATGGACATCTGGAGGACCACAGGTTGACTACCCCTGATGTAGAGGATGGCTCCAGAGGGACAGACCAGAACTAATGGGATGAAATTAATTCAAAAGAAATTCCGTCTCAACATCTAGAAGAAGATCCTGACAGTCAGAACAGTTTCTCAGTGGAACAGGCTTCCTCGGGAGGTGGTGGGTTCTCCATCTTTGGAACTTTTTAAACAGAGGCTAAATAGCCCTCTGACAGAGAGGCTGATTCTGTGAAGGCAAACAGGTGTCAGGTGTCAGTGGATGAGCGACAGGGTTGTGAGTGTCCTATATGGTGCAGGGGGTTGGACTAGATGTCCCAGGAGGTCCCCTCCAACTCTATGATTCTATGATTCTAAATAAATAAATTGCAGACTAGTGGTGAAAACTAAATGCAACCAAATGCATCTGCGATCATGTCAGAAGTTCAGGGTCCTGGAGAGCTTTTCCAGACAGTTTACTGTAATCCAAAATGATGATGGTGTGACCCAGGAAGAAAGCATTTTGAGATGAACAGGGTGATATTGTTCCCATTTGTTTGCTTAAACCACATGCAGATGAAAAACTTAGCTTACCACAGGCAGCAACAAAAGGAGTTTCTTGTCTTCCCCCCACTGTGGTAACAACTTTGTTGCATGCATGGCAAAATAGGAGGAAAACCAGTAAGCAATCTAGGGTCGAGCAAGGTTGTACATTTCATAGAAATAGCAGATAGCGAGAATGCTGATCCCACGGCTGCAGGGACAGCAAACCACCAGGCCTGTCCTTTGGGTAGAAAGTGCTGCCAAGTCGCAGCTGACTTCTGGTGACCCTTGGGGCTTGCAAGGCAAGAGATGGCTCAGGGGTCTCTCACCCACGGCTGATCCTGCTAAGCTTCCAAGATCAGGCTAGGCTGGGCCATCCGTTAATCCAGTGGCTCTTACCTTCCTAACGCCAAGCCCCTTTAATACAGTTCCTCGTGTTGTGGGGACCCCCAGCCGTAAAATTATGCATGTGTTCTTTCACAGAAATTGAACTGAAACTGACCAATGGCATGAAGATCCATTGTTCATGATTGCATATAATTTGGTTTCCCCCCTTCCCCGGGGTTTCTCAGTTCAGTTCTGCCTCTTGTTCCACCATGCCGATCTCACTCTTTTCTGTTGCTCTGAAAAGATGAATGCTGTATCTCGATCTACCTCGCAAGGCTGTTGTATAGACAGCGCCCCCCCCCCCCGGCCAAGCTGCTCACCCTGTTGCGATCCCTGTGAAAGGGTCATTTGACCCCCCCCAAAGGGGTCCTGATCCCCAGGTTGAGAACCACTACGTTAAGGTTTTCTTCAAGAGAGGAGGTAAGTTGTCTTGCACCCATGGTCTGTGACTAGGGTTGCCCATTCTGGTAGGGAAATTCCTGGAGATTTGAGGGTGGAGCCTGGAGAGGACGGGGTTTGAAAAGGAGACAGACCTTATAATGCCGTCGAGTCCACCCTCCAGGGGAAGTGATCTGGAGATCCGTTGTAATTCTGGGGTATCTCCAGGCCCCATGGCCTCCAGGTAGGCCATCTAGAGAGCAAGGGGGCCTCCCTCCTTCCTCAGCACATACACTGACTGGCGCAGCGGGACAAGGGGGCGATCGAGAAGATGCCTCCCTGGCTGTGCCTGTTGGCTCATTCCTCGCTACGGTAACCTCTGGGTGCTCAGTCTGTAGGCTTTCTTGGTGAGCAGCCCTCGGCCCTGGCCTTGAGACTGTGGAGGTCGTCACGACAGCTTGCTGTGCTGTGCTCGATGCCTGTGGCTCAGTGAGTCCCATCCTGACTCCTGGAAGTCAGCAGCAGAGCCAAGCCTGAAAAGTCTGACGATTGCTGCTGCAACCAATCCGGCTTGAAACATGCGGTGCTGACTGCTTTCCTCTTCAGCCCCAGCACTGCCTTTCGGGGGCATCTGCTACCTGCACACGGCATACGGGTCGAAATGTTGGGTTCTCTGAAAACATTTTCACCTTAAAAACAGGCGGCAGACTTCCTGCTTGAAATAGGTCCCTGCTCAAGGGAACCATAATTTTTGGAAAAGGTTCTTTTTAAACCAACCTGATAGAAATTTCTGATCCATTCAATATCTATTCTACAAGAATACAGCGAGATGCACAGTGCCTCACTGCAGGGTAGGGGTGGGGGAGTGTTCATGGACGCGCACACTCCCCCCCCCCCGCGGTGAGGCGCTGGCTGCGGTGGCCTGGAGCGCCCGATTCGGATGCTGCCGAACACAACTCCCCCCACCAAAGTAACAGCTGGCTTCACTGAGTCCTCCGGAACAAGTGTCAAGCAGGGAACTTCTCGTTCAATGACTTCTGGCCCAGCTGAATGTGAAAATCAAATATAGAGTAATGCTCCCTACTGAAGTACTCACGGGTAACTCAATACGCTCTCCTCGGCTGATGGAGCAGAAACGAAACTTAGAACATTTATTCTGTGTGTGTAGGAGTTCTTTTCCCCCTTGAAAGCTTAATTGGGCTTAATGTTGAATATATTGATTGTGAGATCCAGTAACCTGGGACTACAACTCAATGTATAGAACAATAAGCCTTTAAGTTTTACCTTGAATAAAGTTTAATATTTCATCCCTGATTTCTTCCTTAGAGGAAGAGGATGCAGTTTTGTAGGAGCGGAAGGAATGTCTTGGCTTTCTGCATCAAGCCAGAAGTGAGCAGTGACTCATGAAATTTCATTCCTTGCCACAAATTGCTCACCAGGCTATGCTTTCATTCCACCCTTTGCTTTGCAATAACAGTAATAATAACATTCCTGCTTATCTGAGTCGGTGGGATGGAATGAGGAGGGGCAACATGATAAACTTCCTCATCCCTCCAGCCTGTTCCACCAAACCTGTACAGCTGTTCCTCCCTAGAAATTATTTTTAATGTCTTAAATACTTATAACCCACATTTCTTCTTGGCTTTAGGCAGCTTTCCAGGGGTTGGAAGTGGCTTCAAAACCAGAGTGGAATGCAGGAAAATGTCTATGCATGGAGTGGCAGGGCACTAGCACCATCTGGGCTGCCCAATGAATCAACTTTTTATCTGCCATCCTCAGAGGATGGCATTACTGACGCCAACAGGACTGCTCCTGCTCACATGCCTCCATTTTGCAGTGAAATGGGATGTTAAATGCCTTCAAGTATGCACAGCGGCCCCAAATACGCTACTTTCAGTTGTGACTATCCTGGGGAAAGTTACTTTATCTGGAAGAGAGCAAGTGGCTTACTGATACAAAGTATTATATCTGAATATATGACACACATTTGCTCCTCAAAAACAGTCACATGCTCCAGATCAAAAAAGAAAACCTGTGATTCGATATACTCCTCAAGCAAGATTTTAATAGTTTTTTTTTGTTCTTTTACAAAAATATACATTTTAAAAAGTAACAAATACATATTAGAAGTGATGGGCAAAAGAAGTTCTGACATAGATAGGAAAACAACAGAAAGCCACTTTTCATGTATGATTCTAAAACTGGACCTAATGTACAAAATTAGATCATTTGAACATAAGGAGCTATTTTAGAAGTTTAACTTTTTCCTTTAAAACTTTAAATTTAGGATTACTGTTGACTTTCTTATTGAATAAAGCCAGAATTTCCTCTTCAGATTTATGCTGGTTGCCTGTGACTGCAAAATACTGGGCTAAGACCTGTACAATAAACAACACATATCAGAGGTGAGAAGAGCTGGAGCATGCATTCTGCAAGCTTGGAATAAGGAGTGGTTTGAAACATTTGTACACAAAGGGATTGAAGCAGAATTAGAAGTTTTAAAACATCCTAAATATGGAGTGGATCCTGAGCAGAAATACCCATTACCCCTCTTATTATGAGATAGAGCAGTGGTCCCCAACCCCTGGTCCGGAGACTGGTATCGGTCCGTGGATTAGTTGGTACCTGGCCGCGGCTCCTCCTTGTCCTTCTCCCTGACTGCTGCCTCAGGGGCTGCCCTGCCACTCTGCCACTGGCTCACCTTTGGTGCTCTCCAGCAGCCGCCATGGCTGGGCTTCCCCTCGGCATGGCACTGCGCAGCTGCTGCTGGCAGCACCCCCCCCCCAACACACGGTGGGAAGTCAGGGGCACTGGCGGGAAAGCAAGTGGAGCAGGAGCTCAGGCGGCAGCGATGTCTCTCAGCAAAAGACTACCCCCCTCCCGGGCCTCAGTAAAATTGTCAAGCGTTGACCGGTCTCCAGTGATAAAAAGGTTGGGGACCACTGAGAATAGATTCCTTCAGGGATTCTGAGATAGTAATTGTTAAAAGGTAGCAAAAATATGTAAGAGCAAATATTTAACAAAGAAGAAATCAATTCTGTTGTTATGAAGTTGATTAATTATGGAATTTGAAATCAAAAATGTTGAATAAAAATGTATCCCAACAGGACTATTATTGCATTCTATAAATTATAAAATAAAGGGGATGCCTGAGGGAAATGCTTTCTGTTTCATACACCCCGTGTTACATAATGATTTTTGATATACATACCTTTTTCCTTAATTTCTTAATGGCGATTTCATGGTCAGGTGCTTGTCTCAGAACAGCCTTTATGGTTCCTTTCCAGTTGAATTTACCTGTACAGTTCATAAACATACACAACCACACTGAGATTAAAATTAGCATGGTATAGTTGTTAAGAGCGGAGGCTTCTAATCTGGTAAACTGGGTTTGATTTCCCGCTCCTCCCCCACATGCAGCCAGCTGGGTGACCTTGGGCTCGCCACAGCACTGAGAAAGCTGTTCTGACAGAGCAGGAATCTCAGGGCTCTCTCAGCCTCACCCACCTCACAGGGAGAGGTGTATGGAGAGGAAAGGGAATGTAAGCTAAGTGTGGCTCTTTGAGGAGAGGCAGAGGGGAAAAGCTGGGCCAGATCAGACCCCTCCTCTTGCATTTGTGGAACAGTATGAGTCTGAATGAATTCCTCTGGGCAGCAGCAGCAAAATATTATCACGTCTTCATGGCTGCCAAGATTTCATTCCAGCATCAGCTGTCAGGTTTACAGGGAATCACCTGACTCAGAATTCACCAAGTGGCTTTGCTGCCACCACCAGCAGCAGTGCATAGACTTGAAATTCCTTAGTCAATTGTAGTCAATCTTACTGAAACCTGAACTCTACAGTCATTTCTGATTAACAAGCTAGCTTAGCAATACAAGAGAGGTGGCCCACCACAACTATCATAAATGTATCACAAAGTCTTGATTACTTCTGTGCTAAGCTTGCCTCTGAGCATCAGCAGAGTACAAATTTAACATTTCCATTCCAAGTTTTATTAACTTACAACTTCAAACCAAGCCTCTTTAACACTTGGTCATATGCAAGATATCTAATCTGATATCACAAATATATAACTGCTCCTCATTTACTAGAACCAACAATATAAAATTCAAAAAGCAGCATGAAAGACAGGTCCTTGCCCAGAAAGAATCAGAAACTGAATTTACTGGGGGGGGGGGACTTGGGGGAAACAGGAAAGGTGAAAACAGGCCAGAATATCCAAGTGGGATTTCAACTGTGTTGATAATCACTCCCTGCACTTTCACATTAATACTAATACTCCCTACTCCCCCACCCCAAAATAAAGCCCATCTGAGCTGCTTTCGTTTATAAATACCACAACAATATTTAGTATTTAAATTACGTAATGTGAATACAAGCCTTTCAAAATAAGGTTACCTTGATGCTCGTCCTCCTTTCCCTCAATTACTGGACAATTCCTCCTTTGTATTTCAATGCAAGATTCCTCTAAATGAACAAGGAGAGAAAATATGAAGAAAGGTCAACCAGATGGGGTCGTGTTGGGATCACACAGTGAAGATGGAGCATTCAGCTGCCATTCAAAGGGGAAGCCGGAGGGCGGTTGGACTCGTCTGCAGCTTCTCAAGGCATTCATCCCGGCCAAGGCTTGCAGCCCGCTGGGGTGGGGGAAGTCGCTCCTGTTCTTTGCTCTAAGATGCTGCCTGGTCTCACTAACAGGAGGAGGGCCAAATGCCACTTCTGTACCTTCCATGGGGCTGTGCTTGCACTTCTTGGCACTGGGCCCGCTCCCCGCCCGCTCCTCCAAAGGAAGGCCATTGCCGTTGACTCCTGGCTCCACGGCATCAACTGCTTGCCGCTTCTTCTTTTTCTTCACCGTCACACAATGGCTCTGAACTACCTGATCAACCTCTTCCTCGCATTTGTCTTCCTTAGACTTTTTGTCCTGTTGTTGACTTTGTAGCCTTAACTCTTTTTTCTCCTTTTGGACATTTTGCCTCTCTTCTTTCTGTTCCCTTTTGCTCTTCTTCTTTGTCAGTGGCTCTGATTCTGCTACATCCTCTGCTAGCAGCTTTGGTGTAACTTCACTTTTTTCACACCAATTTCCACCTGTGCCTTGTGGCTTTTCTTCTTTCGCACTTGGTCCCTTTAAATGAGGAAGACAAGTGGCCAGTTGAGAAGACAACGTGCTAAGTTATAAATGATGTATTTTATGTGGTTAAAGGAGCAAAATTAGGTTACGTTTGATCAGATAGTAAGTACTGCATATATTTCTTCCTTTTATAGCATTTCTGGTTTTTTCTAAGGGAAAAAAACAGATTTTTTAATTCCCTTGTGGCTTGAAATATTCTGGAAACTGTACATCTCTAGCAACAGCACAGACTCCTCAGAAATAATCACCACCATAGAAGACTGAACACATAATCACCAACAGGGGATTGGTTTGGGTGGATCTGCTCCACTAGCAGTGTGTTCTCCTCCAGCACAAAACGGAGCTTCCCCACGTACTCTTGAGAAGGCTCCCTCCCCCCCTTCCAAAAGATTATTTTCTTTAAAAAGGGAGGAAGCCTGAGGACACTGCCATAGGCACTCTCATATCATCTGCCTGGCTACAAGTCTCCCCGGAGGACAGCAACCCTGCAGACATGCCTGGACCTCTCAGTAGCTCGCAGCATCATTGGCCATGCTAATCTCCTGGAGTTCTACCTGTCATATTTTTATCCCTACTTTTCTCCAGCTGGCTAAAAACAGCACACACATTTTTCACCTCCCCAATTTCATATGCACATCTTTGCGAGGCAGGTTAGGTGGAGAAAGATCATGCCCATATGGCTTTGTGCCAAGAATTCCATGTCGGACAGCACTTTAATGCTTTCAAGCATCCTCAAACACCCAGCCTGCAAACTTTGGAAATGGGGAGCCAGTTTGCTGTAGTGGTTAGGAGCGCGGACTTCTAATCTGGCATGCCAGGTTCGATTCTGCACTCCCCCACATGCAACCAGCTGGGTGATCTTGGGCTCACCACGGCACTGATAAAACTGTTCTAACCGGGCAGTGATATCAGGGCTCTTTCGGCCTCACCCACCTCACAGGGTGTCTGTTGTGGGGAGAGGAATGGGAAGGCGACTGTAGGGAAAAGCGGCATATAAGAACCAACTCTTCTTCTTCTTCTTCTTTGTACTGGCTGCTCTTTGGAGATGAAAATGGGCTTCCTCTGAGGGTCAAAGGCAGACACATCATGCTGATAAAGTGCAAACTGCTTTGCCATTTCAAGCTGAATGGCCTAGTATTTCAACCCCAAGTAAGAAAGCATCATGCCTAGCTGGAGTGATGTAACCGGAAAACAAGGCCATTTTTCCATTTAAACATGTTAAATGTCTTTTTGTATCAAACTGAGTCATAAAACTGCGTACCTACAAGCATATCTTTGAGGTGCTTACCTTCTTGGTAGCTTCTGAAAATATTTCCCACACCTGATCTTGTAGAACTGTGTTGTATATTTTCAAACTGTTTTTCATCCAATTCTGTTGAGAAGAAAAGAGAAGATAATCTTCCATCTAATACATGGGTTCCCAAAGTGGGTGGTGGAAGGATCCAGAGGGGCAGACGGGGGGCAGGAGTCTGTCTCTTCCTGCTGCGGCTGAATTTTCTTAGGAAGAGATGTTCCAAGGTGGCTTGCCATTGCCTGCCTCTGGGTAGTAGCGACCCTGGACTTCCTTGTTGGTCTCCCATCCCGGTGGTCACAAGGGTCACCCCTGCTTAGCTTCCTGAAGAAAACGACCTCTTCAGAGGGTGGGCTGGATGGGTTCATATTCCTGCAGGCTCTGTCCTTCCCAGGCTCTACCCAGATCTCCAGGAATTTCTTAACCCAGCATTGGCAATCCATCCCCAAATGTCTCCATCTTCAGGAGGCTGGAAAGGCCTTCTGTTTGCTCCTGGCCAAGGGATTTCCCATTACTTGCTTCTCTCTCTCTCTTTCCCCATCTGTATTTCTCCCCAAAGAGGACCCAAAGCAGCTTTTACAAATGACTTTTACAAAAAACTAAAATATGACGGATGCACAACAACCCAAGAAGAAGTGTGGGCAATATAGTGTTTTGAATCTGCCATTGGCAAATTCATGAGGAATATTGTGTGTATTCATATGTGTGCCAAAGGGGGCATCAGGGATGTCGCCTGAGAGCTGAGGGGACAGCAGCCCCAAACACTTTAGGAATGACTGAATATGTGACTACCTATCGCCTTATCCCCCCCCCCCCCCCGCCCTGCAGGGCTCTTCATTCTGTGGGTACAAATCTGTTCGTGGTTCCTGGCCCATCAAGAAGTGCAGCTGGCTTAGACCAGGGCCTCTATCTGGTCGAATGAGCTCCTGGAAGAGCTGAGGACCCTGCTGGAGCTTGTACAATTCTGCAGGGCCGGCAAGACAGAGCTCTTCTGCCAGGCATTTGGTGCAGAGAAGATCTATGGGCCCCTCCTCGGCATAAAATCTAAATAAATAATAGCCAGACCATCCAGCTAACCCTTATCACATCCCCCCACATGAGGTGCATCAGGGGCTGTTGAGCTGATGGAATGGGAGGGCAGGGAGCGTTAGATATTTCGCTGCTGGGGGATTGTAAAGGTGGGTTTTATTGTGAGGTTTCTACTCTGTAACCTGCTACAAGCCGGCTAGGCTGGGAGGGGCGTGAAACAAATTGGACCAACCCATCAATCAGTGCATGCTTCCATTTCTTAAGCATCTGGTAACAGCCAGCATCAAATGGTTATCCATATCTAAGAGGATGGAATAAACTATATGGGGGTCCCCAACCTCTTGGCGCCTATAGGCATCTTAAGATGGTGGGTACAACCACAAAATGGTTGCCAAAAGAGGCAGAGACAACTGCAAAAAGTCAGGGAGCAAGTTTAAGAGGAACTCTTCAACATTTTAAGAAGCTCTGCTGAACACAATATCTTTAAACCTGCACAATCAATCAAATATCTAGTGGCCAATAGGAAGCTCTGCTGGGTGAAAGTCCCTGATGGGCAGGTAGCAGGAAAAGTGTCAGGGGTGCCATCATGCCCATGCATACTTTACTGAGGCCCCCATGCTAGGTGGACTCATATAAGCCTGCGCTTCCAACCTTACAGTGGCAAACAGAGCTGACATGGGAAGGCAGATCACAAGCAACCAGGCAAAACTCTGCAGGCTGGCAAGAAGCTGTATTTGGAAACGTTAACATTTTAGACAGTCTTGGAATTAACAACAGAGTGGGTGTTGATCAAAATTCCTGCTGCAGTAAGTCAGGCTTTGTCTCCTCATCCCCCCATCCCTTTGCTAACAGAAATTAAGCACTTGAAGGAGCCACCCATTCACACAGCCACCATTTTAACCACTGATGCAATCTCTAATCAAAGGGAAAATGTGGCAGTAAGGAGAGCTGACAACAGCAGGAGGCAGTGAAGAAGAGGCAGCAAACCAACCAGCCCAACTTTGAAAGAAGAGTTTTGAGATTGGTTCTCGATGGGAAGGGGGACAAGAGACTGAAAAAATATATCAGAGGACAGTGTTTTTTGCATTTCCTCCTTTTACACTGACTTAACTATTGCAGAACTTCTGTATAGTAGAGAATTTTTTGTAGCATGCTCCAGACCAGTGTTTCTCAACCTGGAGGTCGTGACCCCTTTGGGGGTCAATCGACCCTTTTCCCAGGGGTCACCAAGGCTGCTGCTGCAGCTGCTGTGCCGCCACCAAATGCGGCAACCCCCTTTGGGTTGCCAAGGCCGCTGCCACAGCAGCCTCAGTGACCCAAAGGGGGTTGTGGCATTAGGAAGGTTGAGAACCACTGCTCTAGACAGAGCATACCACCATTTTGTTTATGAGCTTACTGGCCCTCACTGCTGTCAACCACAACCTGAGACTACCAGCTGGAAGGCAATACTCTCCTTGCCACTTGGCAGGATGACACAGACAACCGAGTGCACAAACCCAGAACATCTTGGGCTCTTTTCAGGAAATCTTATTACTCAATCATAACTTTCTCCCTGATAAAGGAACCTCAGGGGGCTCTAAACACAGTGCAAAAGCCTTGAATAACATACCTGAAACTTTGCCTTTTTCCTTGGAATATTGTCAAAGGCATTCATTTGCTGTAAGATATCTCTGACTTTGGGGCTAATGTTCACTTTTTCTGTTGCTTCATGAATCTTCTGCAAACACAGCAGTAAACACAACCATCCTCAACAGCAGGAAAATCAGACATATGCTCAAGACTTGCAATCATCACCAAAGGCTACAGGTGGGCACCTTTCTACTTTTATCCACACAGGACTAAGCAGATTTTCCCAAATCACAAAAAATAAGACCCAATATTGTGTCTGATTTGATTAAAAGATGGCATCAGGTAGCAGAGTTTGTGGAGTTTCTCTGTTATAGCTTTTTTTATTCTGATTGCTTCCATTTCTTTCATTCTCTTGCTATCTTCCTGAGGACTGTGAGTTTAGAGAAGCTGAAGATTTATTTCTGGAGTTTTTTAACTCTTCCTGATCAACCCTCCCTGACAGGCAAAGTAAGGAGGCTGAGGCTTTTAAGCTTATCTGATAAGTAACTCCTTCTCTTTTAAACTATGTTAATCAAATGAGAAAGAAAAAAATGCAAGCTAAAGAATCAAGTCCTCCGGCAGTCTTGGCAAAGCACCCTCGTATTGAAGCTTTTTTGAAAAATCCTGATAGTCAAGACTATGGAAGCTCCATGCCTGATGTTTTGCATGAGGGCTATGAGATCCAGGAAGAACTATCTTGTGATTAAAAGACCAAAGTCATCATTTAGTGTTCTTTAAAATCAACCTTCCGTGAAGCATATAGGAAATTCTCATTCCTTCACTTCATTTCAGCTAAAGCATATTAAGTGCTGAACTCCAACAAGTCCCAGCAGCCAAAAGAGTTTTCTTACATCCACTGCATGTAAACTGTTTGAACAAGTTGCAATAACCACACTGCCCAAGGACCTCCATTGTAAATAAGGGCACAGAGATGAGAACAGTCTCCAATTTCACACTTTACAACTCTAAGAGAACAAATCTGACTGTACATTGGAGAACACATGATCTAGACAACTATACAGATGTCCTAATTCAGGCTGGAGAGAATAAAATTTAACAATGTTACCAAACTTACATATGATTTCTTTTTGTGTTTTACCTGAATCCATTCCTGCTGTTTGATATCTCCTTTGTGAGTTTTGGCCTCATATCCCTTGCCACCATACTTCTGATCTTCGCTTACACACTTCACATGACATTTATAATCCTCGCCCCTTTGAAAAGAAGAGCGTGTACAAAACTAGTGATTTACACAGATGACACTTTTAATGCCGTACATCAGCTATGGACACAGGAAAGGCCCTCAAGTGAGCCTGACTGGGTTTTAGCACACCATTAATCCAGCTCATGGAGGCTGCTTAGGCTCTGTTACAGAACTTATCCCAGTTGGACTGCAAACCTATGAAGAACTAGGCACGGACTGATATCAAAGGGATTAGTTTTGTTCAGGAGTTGACTTATGAAGCACTCTTTGTCCTGCTGTTGGCCAAGCATCCCCCTGAAGCCCAAGAGTGCTTGTTGTGCAAGCAAAGGATAACACCTGAGGAAGGACTCTCTTTCCCACCTTCCTCAGAAGAATGGAGATTATAAAATTTTATTATTAGATTTCTTAACTGCACCCTCCACACAAGTGGATTCGGGGCAGTTGACAACACTTGTCAATTAAAACCAAGCCTGAATAATATACAATGGAAATGTGACATGCAGGGATATTTTCAAGATCAAAATTCAAGGAATCTCTTTCAGTAGGACCAGCCAAACTTTCAGAAATTCTGTACAGTCACATCCCACCTTCCTCCCTCTGTAAGATCTCCAACTTGCAGAGTAAGGCACAGATGATGCCATGCAGGGAAGGAGGCTGGGCACAAGCATGCTTGTTTTCAGCCCCTGCCTCAGTGCACGTATGCAACTGCATCTAGGAGGTTGCTGGGTGCACATCCCCCCTCACTGTGATGAGTGTTAGAGATCATGCAAAGGGGGCGGCCACTTCCTCCATATGGCTGCACTCTGCAGATGATGCCACCAGGATCTCCATGCTCGATTGCTGCCTCTTAGTATAAACAAGAGGGCTGAGTCTGTGGCCTGCCCATCATCTTTCCAAAGCAGAAAATGAGGAGAAACCTCTGAACAGTCCCCTGCAGGAGAAATGCTAGTTTGAACAAAGAGGGGATAATTTTAGCACCTAGTTTTACACATACATTACTTAAAAGCAATTGCCCTCTGAGGAAGATGTTCAGCAGAGTACCAGGTTTCATCATGTATCAAACAATGAAGCTACCTACCAGAAATCTTTTCCACAATCCATACAGGAAAGATATTCACAGTGCCGGCACATATTCACATGCTTTTCAACCTGTACCTTCTTCACAGACTCCCCACAGGAGTTACATGTAAAAACCACCATTTTGAAGTTATGCAAAGGAACCTTTTTCTTCAAAGAACGTTAGAACTACTACTTTACCAGAAAATTCTAGAAATCAATTTAAAAGAAACACATATTAAGTCTGGTATAACATTTTGGTTATTGTTACTTACATAGTACAAAGGCCTGAACATACCTTCTCAAGCAGAAAACTATTCAATTGACATTTAACAAATTAATACCTCTAAGACACAACTGCCATTCTGGTCAGAGGCAGAGCAGCCACTGTCTTTTCTTTGGCTGGTCCTCTGGACAAGAGCTCTAGTCCCAGGAGGAAGGGGCTCAAGTGTTCACTCAACATGCATTGGAATGGGAGGGCAGGTATAAGAACAGCCAAACCTGTATTTTTAAACTGTTATAAGTGGCTTTGAGGTGTTTATGGTTAAAAAAAGAGTAGGAATAAATAAAACACTGGATATAGCCTCTCTCCACGTGTATACTTAGCACCCCGGAAGTTAAGGAATTCACTTGCAGAAATATTTGTGAACATTTTTTTGCTGAGTAAATTGTAACTTAAGCTCCATACTTTAATACCATGGCTTTGGCAAAAAGAGAACTATCTCGCTCCTTACTTCATTAATTCCTGAGATTTTTCATATCTTATTTATTAACTGACATCAAATATTTATAAGCAAATATTGTAGGTTTCATTTTCCCCATCATTTTGAGTTTCCAGAGCAAAGGAGCCTGTGAGGTGTTCAATGTCACAAGGCCGTATTTAGATATTAACTTACATTGTAATGGTAAATATTGCCGTTTAACGTAGGCTGACAATATTTAGACTTCAGCTAATGATCTGCCTTTCTTGTTGATATTCAGGCAGATTCCAGGATACATTCCAAAACCTTTTCTGTTCCTTCTTGTTTTGAGGAGGAAGGACGAAGCATAGATGCCAGATTCTGCTACCATTTCCAGCTATCCATCCAATAAAGATCTGCCACTAGAGAGCAAGGACTGTTGCATAACACCCTTCAGAAATGTTGTGTTCCTGCCTGACTCCCCACACTGTGGATCATCTGTTCCCTTAGCAGCCAGCCCAGCCCTCCAGAGAAAGCCTTATGGCGTTTTCTTTTTTGGAATGTAGAATGTATTCTAAACAGAGAAGAGAGAATTACACTTGGGAACACAATTGATTTAACTCTTTGAAATTCTAGGCCTTAATTTTTGCCCAGTATACCCTATAAAGGATGAATTTGGCATGTACTCAGGATGACAGGCAAGCAGAAACGTGGGTGGTTTTAACCTCTCTAGCAACATAGTTTTCAAAAATTGAAAAACGTTCTTAATATCCATGTTCCTAGAGACAAGATCAGCCATATTTCACCAAATTCAAGATGTAATGTTTCAGCAATAATCAACAAGATTCTTCCAAAAATGAGGCCGCGCAGGGATCAATAAGAGGCCCTAGAAGAGACGGAAAGTTGAGCGCAACTGGCCGGGTGTCCGGAAGGGGCTCCTGTTCCTAGGAAAGCCCCCCCCCCCCCGTGGGGCTGAAAGTGCCCTCCAGGCCACAGGGCTCCTCACTCCCGGAGGCTGCGTCTCCCCACACGCCGCCCCCCCGCCCCCCGCCCCCCGCCTCAGGGCGACGCTCAGCCCGGGCCGCGCCGAAGCGGCTGACACGGCTCTCGGCAAGGGGAGGGGCCACTCACTCGGAGCGCGTTCCCGTGTTGGGGAGGTGGAGCGTTCCCACGTGCGCGTGTCTCGAGCACCGGCTCTTCCGTCTCAAACCTCGAGCCTCGCGGTGGCCGGAACTTCCGGCCGAGGACCATCGCCCCGCCCAGATAACGAGACCGGAAGTGACGCACAAGGAGGCGGCTTTGGGTCTCCGTCGCCCCTTCGCGGGCCCCGTTCGAAATTACTCCCGACGGAGACGCCGCCCCTGAAGGAGGCTCTCGGGTCGCCTCGCGATAGGCGGCTGCGCCGGAAGCCGCTGGGAGCCAGCGAGAGAGAAGCCTAGAGCGCCCATCGGCCGCAGCCGCATCCGCCGTGACCGGCTTACCTGTGCAGCGGAAGTGACGAGTCGGAAGGATGGGCGTGAGAAGGGGCCTGCCCAGGTGGGTGCCCGCCGCCAGGAGCGCATGCGCATCGCCTTTCTCGGGCTCCCGGGCATCCTCGCTATGGCGTCGGCGGGGCAGGAGGAGGTCCTGGTGCAGCTAGAGGGTGTCGGCGACACTTGAAGCTCTGTGGCACCCAAGCGGCTGTGAGGCTCTTTTCCCTGCGGAAAGATTGGGGGTGGGTGGGTGGTTCTGGGCCCGTGCTTATGCCCAGGGAAATGCCGATCACCACTTTGAGGTCAGGAGGCAGATTTCCTTCAGGGCAGACTGGCCAGGGAGTCTGGGGTTTTTTTTGGGGGGGGGGGGAGGATCATCTGTTCATGGAATTGGGGTGGGCAATCTGCAGAGGGTTGGACTAGGTACCCAGGAGGTCCCTTCCAACTCTACCATTCTATGAAACCGTCCTCTTGATTGTGTGCAGATAGTGCCCCCCTCTCATGGCAACGAGTTTCAGTGTTTCTTTGAACCGGCCTAGAGGTACGGTGTAATGCACCTAGCTGGCTCTCTTGAGCAAAGCTTTAAGAGTGCAAACCCTTGACCTTATTTTGATTTGCCGGTGGGTCTCTTATGTTTCCCTAAAGATTTTAATTTTTTTCTGGCAGGTAACTTCAGCATAACCTAGAATGGACACTGTTGCCAGCCACAGCTGCCACCTCCTTCAGCAGCTTCATGAACAGCGCATTCAAGGCCTTCTCTGTGATTGCATGTTGGTGGTCAAAGGGGTCTGTTTCAAAGCACACAAAAATGTGCTAGCTGCTTTCAGCCAATATTTCAGGTATGTCACGTTTAAGTACTAAACATATCTGAAAACAAGTTGATTGGCCGAGTAGGACTGTGTTGCAATGAATGCTGAGGACAGAAATCATTATGGTGCTGATACACAGGCAGATGTAGGGGGAAGAAAAAACAAAAGAGTAGAATAATTCGAATGAGGCCATTGCATAACTCTAGGCAGACTAGGAGATAGGTTGTCACCACATTTTTGAAATTAGTTGTTATGCCAAGAGAAGACTTGATGCTGATTTGGGATTTGTGAATATGTCAGTCATTTTAACTCCGAAATGCCTCATCTTATACATAAATCATTTCCAAAGCCATAATTTCCAGATTACAACTACAAAAAGGATAAAAGAACACAAACCCATCCAACCTAGAACTCAAGCCTATAATTTACTAACAACGTGCTATCCAGTGCCCCTCCCCCAGCACAAATTCACACAAATTTTGGGAACCAACTTGGTGTTGTGGTTTGGAGCATGGACTACTAATCTGGTGACCTGGGTTTGATTCCCTGCTCCTCCTCTACATACAGCCAGCTGGGTGACCTTGAGCATGCCACAGCAGTGATGGAGCTGTTCTGACCGAGCAGGAATATCAGGGCTCTCTCAGCCTCACCTACCCCACAGGGTGTCTGTTGTGTGGAGAGGAAAGGGAAGGTGACTGTAAGCCTCTTTGAGACTCATTCGGATAGAGAAAAGCGGCATATAAGAACCAACTCTTCTTCTAAACAACCCCCAACAAACCACAGCCTTACAATCCACCAAGAATTTAACAATATCAACTACCCCATTGATTTCCCCAGCACACACCCAGACACGCTCTATACTATTACAACCCGTGATAGAAAAGAACAAAATCCACGAACACAATACAGTAGAAATTAAACCTAATACATACATCAAAAGATAACCTGACTAGCCAAGGAAGTAAAATACTTCTTTCATCCACCCATCACTCAATTCAAGTAGTAACATAGCCTGAGATATCTATAAAGATAATTGGATCTGAGTGCATACAGGAAAAAATGCATACAAAGAAATAACCAACCCCACATAGGAAGACAAACTCAGATGGAGGAAGGCAAATAAGCCATAAACGGCCAAAGGAAATAAGAAAAAAACAAAACTAGGTAACACCAGAGTGTACACCACAGAAATAAGAAAAGAAGGAAGACCTCAACAAATAGAATAACAACATGAACACTCCACAAGAGCAGAACAAAAATGAAGAGACAACAGGAAGGGGCCCCAAAGTGCCAGAGATCCCAATCATAAGGGGAAAGGGTTGAGACGGCAGTAGGAGGAGGTGGTGTACAAGTTATGTTTACACTAACCTCCGTCCCATCCCCTGATATCCAGGGGTGGAGACTAGGGGGAAGAACCTACCTCCAGCACTGATGCTGTGTAATGCCAGGTGGATCAATGATAAGACTGACACACTGCAAGTCTACTTTGCAGAGCAGAAAATAGATCTGGTGTATGTGATGGAAAGTTGTGATGGGTCAGGGAGGGCAAAGGGCTGCTGGGGACTGGTTGCGGACCGCAGGACATAGTTGTGGGGAATGTTGGTTCTAACTATCTTTTGGGTGTTACGGCTTATTCTGTTTTTATTCTTTCACTTTGTAAACCGCTTCAAGACGACATTGTCTAGAGAGGTGGGATATATGTCTCAATATAAATAAATAAAATAAACACACCTGGCCAGGTACACTGGAATAATACCTTTTCCTTACACATTCTGTTAATACTGAAATGTCCCCAACTGCTTTTTCATCTAAAATCTTGGGGCTTATTCATTTTGTTTGTCATGTTCCCATGCATACAGAACCATGCCAAATAACACATGCTTCATATGAGAGAGTAAGCCAAGATTTCAGTCTATGAACTACTTGAATTAAATTCACTCAAGTTGCATTGGGGGGATTTTTAATTGTCCTAAATTGTTTTTGCACAAAAACTGAAAGTAATGGCTGAAAAGCAACCATGTGTGGAAATGCAAATCTGGATGGCCTTCACAGTGGTTCAACATGTAAATAATGGGTCTCAGTAAGTGCGGCAAGGATTAGTAACTGAATTTTCTGTAGTGCTGTTGAAGATGGGCTGTTCTTCACGCTCCTACCCTGTCAACAGCCTGTGCCTCTCCCTTCCACAGGACTCTCTTTCAGAACTCTCCGGGCCAGAAGAATGATGTCTTTCATCTGGATATTAAAAATGTTGGTGGAATAGGGCAAATCTTGGACTACATGTATACTTCCCATCTTGACCTAAACCAGGAAAATGTACAAGCTATTTTGGATATTGCACAGTGTCTGCAAGTGCAGAATGTCTTGAACGTGTGTCGTTCCTTTCTAAAATCCTCAACAATTTTGGAGCAGCCTTCAAGTATGCCTTGTCACAATGCCTTCCCATTGCAAGATACTTTGGCTGCAGATCCTAATTGTGAGACCTATGATGCCAGTTTGCTGTGTGCTTGCACTGCACCTGCACAGCCCAGCAAACAGCCTGTTGCCCTTCCCATCTCTTCTGGTGATGTAAACAAACCAAAACAAGCTTCCATGGATGCTGATTGCACAACTCTCCCACTGAAGCAGCCAAATTGTTATTACAAACTTCGAAATTTTTATAGCAAGCAGTTCTATAAGCAAACCATTTGTCCCAGCAATGAACAAACACCAGAGTCATCCTTTGCTTTTAGTTCCTCTACAGAATGCAGCGCAGTTGAAAATAATGCTTCTTGTATCATCAACCACTCAGAATGTATTTTGGAATCCACCGATCATTTGCCTTCAAACTTCCTGGTTCAGCCCTTAAATGAGTGCAATGAAGACCAGGATTCAGAAAGCACACCTTTACAACTACCTGAACAGGTGAGACTAAAAAAAACAGTGCCTCTTAAAAAACTGAACTTCCTAAGGTCCCACAAGTCTTCAGACTTAAGTTCTTCTGAACCTAAAATTGGTGATGGGGACATGGCCAGGGAAACTGAGTCAGAAAGAGGAAGCGACATGCAGAGAACAAAGGCTGCAGCTGCTGAAAACCAAGAAGAGCTAATCAGTTCTGAAGACTTGGAGCAAAATGCCAAGCTTGAGCCATCTCAGGAACTTTCTGAGGCCAATGGCCAGCCCCAGGTTTTCCTTTCGGAGAGACAGTATCCTTGTGCATTGTGTGGAAAAGCTTTTAAACACCCAAGCAATCTGGAGCTCCACATAAGATCTCATACAGGTACAATTATTGAACACTTCCAAACTCATTATAATGTAATGCTGTAGTGAAAAGATAAGTAACTTCCAGTTCTAACAACTGGAAAGGCTTGTTTTGTAATCTGTTTTCCAAAGGGAGATTCTGTGGAGCAAAAGGCACAGTACGGTAAATCATGGTGAGTTGCACTCAAACAGTGATTTGAGCTTCCAAACATAACAGCGAACCTATGTTTGGGGAAGCTGTTGGTCTCCCCTCTTTTCATCACTCTTGTTCCTGTGGTGCAAGGATCTGCATAAATAGACCAGGAGCTGTCATTCCGGTTTATCAGCTCAGCCATTGCCCCAGATTACTACACAAGTGAGGGGTGGGGGTTAAGAGTGCTGAACTGTGCTCAGGGAGGGTTGGGTCATGAAACATGCTGCACAGTGCGGAGCCAGTATCTCAGAGCAGGTGTGAGAATAAAACAGAGGACAGGCGATCCATGTTTGCTCCTTGGAGGAAGAGCAGCATAAAGGTGAATTATAATCCCAGTGCTGTGAACACGCACATACACACTTCGGAGCATGGGACTGGATCTTACGTTTGTGCAAAAGGGGAGGAGTCACAGTTTCAGCTCTTTCCCCACCTTCCCTCAGCAGCCCTTTGCAACTGACAAAGGTTGTTGTGGTGGGTCTTGAAACTGCTGTAGACCAGGTGTCCTGGGCAGTGTGACTCGTCTTCCCTCTCCGTAGAGGTGGCAGAGGACAGGTCACCCAATTTATCTTGCTATGAGCATTTCTTCCTGTCCTTGAAGCTAATTGAGGTGTGTTCAGGATGCTCTGGGCTCTCTTCATGAGAGTGGGCTGTGCTTGCCTGCTCCCTCCCCTGCTTTGTGCCCTCTGGTTCACTTATTTCCACCTGAGTAGAAATAGTGCTTGGTCATGGCATCCAAAGCTGTGCGTTCTGGTTTGTGCTTACCCAGGGTGTGAAACTCCCTGTGCCCAGGGAGACCTGGGTTCAAATCCCAGCTTGCACTTGGAGGGCAAGCACAAGCCATAATTTTTGGGTTTGGAAGAAAAGATGATTTTGTGCTGAATCAGAAGTAACTAATTGAAGCATTGTGCACAGGGCACAATGCACAGTGCACAGGAGGAAGGCATCTACAAACATGTGGCCCATTTCTGTAGCTGTGAACTGTGGTTTACCATTGGTTTCTCTGCTGTTAAGTTTTATATTTTCAATACTTTGAAATATTTTTATTCAGTAAATGTCTTGGGAATGTTTGCTTTTTCCCTTTCCTAGAATTTGATGCAGATTTAACCCAAAATTGGCTTGAGTGATCTAGAATTCATTCTGTGGTAGGCTCTCCAGTCCGTATGTGGCAGGCAATATATGGAAAGGGGAAAGAGCTAGCATGGTATAGAAGCCCTGTTGCTATAGGTGGTGCCAAGATCATACAACAGTAATTATGCTTTTTGTGTACCATGATGATCAGATCCCAGGAACTGATCAGAAGTGTCTGTGTGCCTAGTAAAGGTGTACAAATTAGTTCTTCTGACTAAAGTCAGTCACTGCAGTTCCTTAAAAACAAATTCAGCTTTGATTCCTTGCTGCGACATACTGCTTAGCTGTATGACTCACGAGAGCCAGCTTGGTGTAGTGGTTAGGAGTGCAGACTTCTAATCTGGCATGCCGGGTTCGATTCTGCGCTCCCCCACATGCAGCCAGCTGGGTAACCTTGGGCTCGCCACGGCACTGATAAAACTGTTCTGACCGAGCAGGAATATCAGGGCTCTCTCAGCCTCACCCACCTCACAGGGTGTCTGTTGTGGGGAGAGGAATGGGAAGGCGACTGGAAGCCACTTAGAGCTTCCTTCGGGTAGGGAAAAGCGGCATCTAAGAACCAACCTTCTTCTTCTTATCAGTGCATCAAGGTTATTTTCCCAAATCTTCTATGTTAAATAGAAAGCTGGAAGGGGCGTGGGAGGAAGTGAAATGGTCTGTAATAAGACTTATCTTTGAGACGCACCAGAGGGAGTGTGGAGCCCTGTCCCTGGGGGAAAAGTGCCCATAATTATTAGCAGCACAATCTTAGACCATGGCTATATGCTCCCCATAGGTTTGCTAAATTCACTGGGATTTACATGCATCAGGTGACCTTTTTTTGCAGTGCGCAGGACTCACAACATTTTGGACATGATTCAGCCAAAATTAAGCACACGTAAATCCAGTTAATTTCAGTAAGGCTGCTGTTTGAAACACATTTAACTAGGGCATGCTCCACATAGATCCCCTTGGGGCACATTGGGACTTCTAAATAGATATGTTTAGGATTGCACTGGACAGCTTTCCCATCAGAGTCAAGTAGGACAGCACTTAGATCGTGCTCAGCCTGAAGGAAGTGTAAATTAGATAGAACTATTGGTTGTTAGAAAGAGCCTGTTGATGCGGGTGAAGGAGGAGAGTGCAAAAGTTGGCTTGAAACTCAACATCAAGAAAACGAAGATCATGGCATCCGGCCCTCACAATTCCTGGCAGATAGATGGGGAAGAAATGGAGATAGTGACAGATTTTATTTTCCTGGGCTCCAAGATCACTGCAGATGGGGACTGCAGCAAAGAAATTAAAAGACGCTTGCTCCTGGGGAGGAAAGCTATGGCAAATCTAGACAGCATCCTAAAAAGCAGAGACATCACCCTGCCAACAAAAGTGTGTCTAGTCAAGGCTATGGTATTCCCAGTTGCAATGCATGGCTGCGAAAGGTGGACCATAAGGAAGGCCGAGCGTCAAAGAATTGAGGCTTTTGAACTCTGGTGCTGGAGAAGACTCTTGCGAGTCCCTTGGACTGCAAGGCGAACAAACCGGTCAGTCCTAGAGGAGATCAGCCCTGCCTGCTCCTTAGAAGGCCAGATCCTGAAGATGAAACTCAAATACTTTGGCCACCTCATGAGAAGGAAGGACTCCCTGGGGAAGAGCCTGATGCTGGGAGCGATCGAGGGCAAAAGAAGAAGGGGGCGACAGAGAATGAGGTGGCTGGATGGAGTCACTGAAGCAGTCGGTGCAAACTTAAATGGACTCCGGGGAATGGTAGAGGACAGGAAGGCCTGGAGGATCATTATCCAGGGGGTCGCAATGGGTCGGACACGACTTCGCACCTAAGAAGAACAACAATTGGAAACCGTTAAGTACACTGCAGTTTTCCCAAAATCAAGTTAACCTTTTGAGATGTAAAAGGAAGTGTGCATGCACGCAAAAGCTTATACCTTGAACAAAACTCTGTTGGTCTTATAAATCCCACTGGACTTAACAAAGTCTAAGGTATTTTAAGTTTTTTCTACAAAAAGGACCGTTTAAATTTTTCCCCCCTAAGAAATCAAATGAGCTTCACAAAATGAGCAAGTATACTACAGTTAATTGCTGAAGTTATAACTGGATGCTTCTGCATAATCAGCTGAATCTCTAGCTGATCAGCAACAAAATTAACATTAAAATGCATACATTAGACCAGGGGTAGTCAAACTGCGGCCCTCCAGATGTCCATGGACTACAATTCCCAGGAGCCCCTGTCAGCATTCGCTGGCAGTCCATGGACATCTGGAGGGCCGCAGTTTGACTACCCCTGCATTAGACTGCAGTGCAATACTAGAGAAGCTATGTAGGGGATTACTTTTGCAGGCCATTTCTCATATTTCCATGGGAATAATTAATTTACAGTCCACCTTTCTTTTTGAGGCTCAGGTAGGATTACAGTGTTTTTAGAACGGTGCAGCAGGAATAGTGTAACAATGCAAAAAGACTGGGTTAAAAATTAGAAAACAATTCACTGAAAACGGTATATAATGACAGCAATGCAAAGATTGGGTTCTAAGCTACAGCCCCCCCCCCTCCATTTAGTAGTGCCTTCCTGAGCAATTCCACTTTATTGTAGCCCTGTTCCCTGTATTCAAATTAACATTTCTGTTTTTATATATGGAAGTGTGGGACCAGAAATGTAAATATTGGAGCTATGGACAGGTGGAAACTTTGGGAAAAATTGAAACATGCAATACTTTCTATCAAGGCTGAGCTACTTTAACTGATTGAACAACATAACATGCATCATTTATATTTATAACTTAAAATGTAAAATTGTCCTGTAGCATATTAATGGAATTGAAAGGTATAAATGTCTTTTAATAGGAAAAATCACACTGCTGTTCTCTACTACATGTAGCTTTAATTTCTGCCGTCTGAGAAGTAACAAGTTGAAGGCAGAAGACAAATTCTATGGTAAACAAGAGTGTATTTGGACAGCAGCTCTGTGAGTCACAATAGACAAGACATCCTGCTGTGCATTTAGGATGAGTGAGATGCTTTGTGAGACGTTTGTGGTCACTCAGAAAGAGAACGTATTTCATACGGGTTTCAATGCTCCCCAAATTTTCCAGTTCCTCCATTGGAAAAATGGGGGGGAACTACCTCCCCCCAACAATTCTAGTTTTTTTCCCCTTGGCCTTCAGTGTGTTAAATGTAGACTGTCAATAATCGCAATCACTCTCTGTAAGATTTGTATCCTGCCAATACAGTTAGAATTGCAAATGTTATTACTTCTTCTTTTAGGTGAGAAACCATTTGAATGTAACATTTGTGGGAAATGTTTCTCACAGGTAGGAATTTTAAAATATATGTATTTTATAGTGTCCTTTTGTGTCTGAAACCGTTTTTTCGTGTGCAGTCTAGCCACCTGTGGTTATTCATTTTTACCTTACAGGCAGGTTGCTTTGTGGGTAGAACTCCTTGGTAATGCTGTAGGGCCCATAGATGGGGAGACAAAATGCTCAGAGATGCTTTTAATCTCTTTGAGAAAATCATAATGTGTTTTCTCCTCTCCATTTAAACTTTTTCTCCTTTAAAAGTGTTGAGATTCTTCAAGAATATCAAAGATCCAAGACATTCAGGTCTACAAATATTTAGTCCATAAAGTACAACTCAGCCCTGAATTTTTTTTTTTTTTATTTCCCCGACAGTCAGTCAGTAAATGTTTGTGTAGCCCCAATGAGTGGAAGACCTGAGGGGGGGGGGAGTGTAATGCATCACATGTGGATGAGTGCTCATGAAAGCACTTTTTCCTGCTTGGCATTGTCTGCTGCAAGCTTTGAATAGCTCTGAAGAGTTGCTCTTGGAGCGAGGGGGTTTATTTCCTACCATTACGAATTCCATCTTATCCTTTTCTCAGAGTATAAGATTAGAACCCTAGAGTTGGAAAGGACCCCATCCCCTGCTCAAGGAAAAATTAGCCTCAAGCATCCCTAACAAGTGGTCATCCAGCCATTGCTTCAAGACTGCTTTATTGCAAGTTCTCTCTTTTGCTGCCAACAAGAACAGCTCCTTGCTCTCCTCGAAGGGGCAGCTTTTCAAATACTCCAAGCCTCCTCTTCTGAACATGCCCAGGTCCCTCAGAGCCTTTCCTCACAGGGCTTGTTGGTCTCCAGGCTCCAGGTTGAGCTGAAAACTCCGGTGCTGGAAGACCTCCCTTCCTCCCATACCAAGCAGCATTTGGAAGGCAGCACTCTCAGGCATGCCTGCAAGAGGGGAAGGAGGAGCTTTGGGTGTGCCCTGCTTCCTAGGGGCTGTAGCTCCCAGTGCAAGTGCAATCATGGTCTGACTATGAATGCAGAATGGAGATGACCCCATAGATGGGGGGGCTGTGGCTGTTTCTGTCATGCAAGCAAAACGTTGCCTGTCTCTAGCTCTGCACTTGTTGATCTTAATATTTTGGCATTCTTTCATTGTTACTATCCAGCACTGCATTGCAAAGCAAAATCTTCCTTTTCAGTTGTAAACCTTAACTAAGATGACTGACTTGGGTCCTTCTACCATATTAAAAGTTTCCTTTATCTTTTGCAGGCAGGCAATCTTCAGACTCATTTACGTCGGCATTCGGGTGAAAAACCTTACATCTGTGAAATCTGCGGGAAACGGTTTGTGTGACTGTGAAGCTTGCATAGTTAGGATAAGAGCATTTTAATACATGAACAGTAACTTCTCTGGAGTTGAATAAACTAAAACTGATCCCAGGAAGTTGACTTCAGGTCAAAGTCTTAATGAAGATGACATTTTAAGGATTCTGAAGGAATGAGATGGAATTCTCTGAATGTGAGAAGCTTTTAAGAAGCAGAACCTGCTGCTCTTTGGGAAGCTTCCTGGCAGATGGGGGAAGTTTGACCCAATTCTCCCTTCTTATTGTACCCCATCTTATCCAGAGGCAGTTTGTCAAGGAGAGCCTCCCTGAAGTGTCCTTTTTTTGTCGAAGCCTGTATAGTCTTAACCTTAAATTTTTTTAACCCTTATTGCTTTCTTTAGTCCAACACATGCAGACATCAAACTCAGTGCCAGGAAACTACAACCCTGGGACACACAAATGAAGGATTATGACATCTCTACACTAATGCACAGAGTATGGGAAACAAGCAGGAAGAACTAGAAGTCCTAATAGAGGAGGGGGACTGTGACCTAATAGGCATTAGAGAAACATGGTGGGGGTAACACTCAAGATTGGAATTTTAGGATTGAGGTGTAGAACTTATTTAAAGGGACAGGCAAATAAAGAAGGGTTGAGAAGTAGCAGTATATGTTAAGCATGGAGTATACTTGTGAGGAAGTTCATGTGTCTGAGCATGAGAGTTCAGCTTGAGAGTCTTTGGGTAAAAATAAAAGGAGTAGGAAATAATAGTGGTATAAATAAATTCTTGTCTTGTCTTGCTGACAACTTCATTTCCCAGAAAGCGGAAGGGGCAACCAGGGGTCTGCTGTTTCAGACTTGATTATTACCAATAGGGAAGAACTGGTTGACAAGGTAAAATTGTGGGTGTGCTTGGTGGTAGTGACCATGTGATTTTGGACTTTATGATCTTGGGAAAGAGAAAAGCTGGACTTCAGGAGAGCAAATTTTAACAAACTGGTCAGAAAAACTCAAGGAGATGGAAGTCCAAGAAGGTTGGGAGTTTCTCAAAAGTGAAATGCTGAAGGAACAATCACAGACAATTCCCTTGAGAAGGCAAGCTGGGAGGAACCTAAAGAAACTAGGATGGCTCCATAAAAAGCTTTCAAAAAATTGAGTAATAAAAAAGACTCACTTAGGAAATAAAAATTCTATTTGGGAAATAGAAGGAGGAATATAAACAACCATGCTTGTAGGGGGATTGTTAGAAATGCTAAAGCTCAGTATGAGCTTCGGCTAGAACAAATGCTAAACACAGCAAAAAAAGATTCGCAGTTCAAAGTAAGAAAAGGCGTAATGACATGGTAGGACCATTTGGGGACAAGAAAGTGAAATTGTAACAGGTGATTAAGAGAAGGCTGAACTGCTCAATTCCTGTGTCTCCTTAATCTTCTCTTGCAAGGGAAATTGTGCTTAATGTAGCAAAATCATATTACGTGATGGGAGTTGCAGCCCAAGATCACTGTAGGGCTAGTTCATAAGCACAGTTTCTTTGTGCCCCCTCAGGCTGCAAACCCCCTTTGGAGGATGACTGTGGGGAAGTAGGAGGATTTAGCCATCTTGGTGAATTGGGAGGAAGTTTGTTTTTTAGGGGATTGGGTTTTATGGGGATACTAGTAAAAAAGCCCATTGTATAAAGAATACAATGGGCGCTAGCAGGCGGGGGCCAGAGCGAGGGACAGGCGAGGGTCGGAAGGCTACCTGGAAGAGGAGGCGGGCGGCGGCTCCTCGGCGTTTCCTCGGCGGGTTGTGTTTGTCTGCGGCCATTAGGCAAGGGAGCCCCTGGCAGCCGCGCTGTGTGGAGCTCCCAGGTCAGCGGCTTGACACGGCGAGAGGTGCTTCGCGCCTCTCTGCACGTCAGGCCGCCGGCAAATGAGCAACTGTGAGCCGCGCTGTGCGCGGTTCGCAGTTGCTCGGGGCTGGGAATCGGAGGGACCAATCGGCTAGCGCTTCGCGCCTGCCGATTGGTCCCTCCGATTGTCTGTCCGGAGGAAGGGTCCAATCCGGACTCTTTCTCATCCTGGACACATCCCACCTCAGAACGCCTTACGGCTTTATTTAGTCCGCGGCGCCACGGGAGGGTGTTTAGATGCTTTTATATGACCCACCTTGAGTCTTAGGAGGAAGGCAGGCTATATATCTAAATAACAACAACCACAGGTAAAGTATCAGAAGACTGGAGGTGGTAAAGTGCTCCCATTTTCAAGAAGGGGAAAAAGGAGGACCCGAGTAACTGCTGACCCATCATCTTGATATCTATAGCTGACAAAATTGTGGAACATCGAACAGCTAGAACAGATGGCTGTGATTACTAGGAGTCAGCATTGCTTTCTCAAGAACAAGTCTTGTTAGACTAACTTTATCTCTTTTTAAGCTTTTAAGCAGAGGCTAGAGAGTCATCTGACAGAAATGCTGATTCCATGAACTTAGGCACATTGGGAGGGGGGGGGGCAGGAAAGGTTGGCTCTTGTGGCCCTTGCATGCCCAGGGAAATGCTGAACAACTCTTTGGGGTTGGGAGGCGAATTTTCTCCAGGCCAGGGATTCTGTTTGGGGGGGCATCATCTGGACATGGAATTGAGGTCATTGTGAGTGGGCAGGATACTGATCCATCTGACCATTCCAGCTTTTATGATAGTAATCAGATCCTGAGCACAGCAGCTTCTCTCATTTTTAATTTTATTGAATTTATACTCTGCCTTTCTTCCCGTAGAATCATAGAGTTGGAAGGTACCTCCTGGGTCATCTAGTCCAACCCCCTGCACTATGCAGGACACTCACACCCCTATCACTCATCTACTGTAACCTGCCACCCCTTCGCCTTCACAGATTCATCCTCTTCATCAGATGGTTATCTAGCCTCTGTTTAAATATTTCAAAAGATGGAGACCCCACCACCTCCCAAGGAAGCCTGTTCCACTGAGAAACTGCTCTAACTGTCTGGAACTTCTTCCAGATGTTTAGATCCCCTCTCAGTCATCTCCTCTCTAGGCTGAACAGACCAAGTTCCCCCAACCTTTCTTCATATGTCTTGGTCTTCAAACCCCTCACCATCTTTGTTGCCCTCCTCTGGACACGTTCCAGTTTGTCAACATCCCTCTTCGATTGGGGTGACCAAAAGTCAGCACAGTACTCCAAGTGAGGCCGAACCAGAGCAGAGTACAGCAGTAGCAACACCTCCCATGATCTGGACGCGATACTCCATTTGATACAGCCCAAAATCCCATTTGCCTTCTTAGCCACTGAGTCACACTGCTGTCTCATGTTCAATGTATGGTCTACTAAGACTCCGCACATGCTATTGCCAAGACAAGTCTCCCCCATCTTATATTGATGTATTTGGTTTTTCCTAACAAAGTGCAGAACTTCAAGGTCATCCTGTATTCTGTTGCTGTCTTCAGTTGTGTTTTCAACCCCTCCCAGTTTAGTATCATCAGCAAATTTAATAAGTATCCCCTCTAATCCCTCATCCAAATCATTTATAAATATGTTGAACAACACAGGCCCCAGGACAGATCCTTGGGGTACTCCACTTGTCACTCTTTTCCAAGAAGATGCTGAACCATTAACAAGTACCCTCTGGGTACAATTTGTCAACCAGTTATTGATCCACCTGACAGAATTAGGATCCATACCGTATTTTACCAACTTGTGAACAAGAGTATCATGTGGAACCTTATCAAAAGCTTTACTGAAATCCAGATAAACTATGTCCACGGCATTCCCCTGATCCAGCAAAGTAGTCACTTTCTTTAAAAAAGAGATAAGGTTTGTCTGACATGACTTGTTCTTGCGAATCCCGTGCTGAGTCTTAGAAATCACAGCTCTCTGTTCCAACTGCACAAGGACCGAGTGTTTGATTAGTTGTGCCAAAATTTTGCCAGCTACAGATGTCTAGCTGACGGGTCAATAATTACCCGGATCCTCCTTTTTCTCTTGAAGATGGGGACAACATTTGCCTGCCTCCAATCATCTGGCACCTCACCTGTTCTCCAAGAAGAGTAAAAAATAATGGACAGGTTCAGAGATGATATCTGCAAGTTCTTTTAGTACCCTTGGATGCAGTTCATCTGGCCCAGAAGACTTTGTTTCATTTAAAGAAACTAGGTGTTTGTGGACTGCTCCAACAGTGATCCTAGGCCACCATTCCTGTCCCCCGTGTTGTGTTACATTTTTGCCACATTGATCACTATTTCCCTCACAAGAGAAGACTGAGGAGAAATAGGAGTTAAGCAGTTCAGCCCTTTCTTCATCATCTATCATAATTTCACTTTCTTGTCCTCGCAGTGGTCCTAAAGGTAAAGGTAAAGGTATCCCCTGTGCAAGCACCGAGTCATGTCTGACCCTTGGGGTGACGCCCTCTAGCGTTTTCATGGCAGACTCGATACGGGGTGGTTTGCCAGTGCCTTCCCCAGTCGTGACCGTTTACCCCCCAGCAAGCTGGGTACTCATTTTACCGACCTCGGAAGGATGGAAGGCTGAGTCAACCTTGAGCCGGCTGCTGGGATTGAACTCCCAGCCTTATGGGCAAAGCTTTCAGACGGCTGCCTTACCACTCTGCGCCACAAGAGGCAGTGGTCCTATGGTGTCCTTATTCTTTTTCTTGCTTGAAATATAACTAAAGAAGCTTTTTTTTGTTATGTTTAGAACTTCTTGCTAGCCTAAACTCCTACTGAGCTTTAGCTTTTCTAACACTCCCCCTACTATTGGTTATTTGTTTATACTCATCCTTGGCCTTCCTTCCATTTATTTATTTATTTTTATTTATTTTATTTATCATACTTCTAATTTCCTAAATGACTTTTTTATTCCTCAAAACTTTTGACAACTGCTTATGCAGTCAACTTGGCTTCCTTAGGCTCCTTCCATCTTTTCTTCTCAAGGGAATTGTTTGTATTTCACTTTTAAGAAACTCCCAGCCCTCTTGGACTCCCATCTCTTTAAGTCTTTCTGACCACGGGACTCTATGCAACACACCTTTAAGTCTGTGAAAATCAGCTTTCCTGAAGTCCAGTCTATACGTGCAACTACGTAAAGGTTTTCTCTTTCCCACAATGGAAAATTGCAAAAGCACATGGTCACTGCTACCAAGTGTGCCCACTACTTCCACCTCATCTTCCAGTTCTTCCCTATTGATGAGAATCAAGTCTAAAATAGCAGAGCTCCTGGTTCCCCTCTCTGCTTTCTGCGAAATGAAGCTGTCGGCAAGACAAGTTAAGAATTTAACAAAGTTTGCATTTTTAGCAGAGTTAGTCTTCCAACAGATATCTGGGTAATTGAAGTCACCCATGACCACTGTTTCCCCCCCTTTTTGAAAATTGTGTAATTTGGTCTAGCAGTATCTCATTGGTCCTCTGACTGGCTTGGTGATTTATAGCAGACCCCCACAATAATACCACTTTCATTTCCTATTCCTTTTATATTTACCCAAATACACTCAACTGAACTTTCATGCTTGGGTACCTGTATTTCTTCACTATAAAGATTCTTAACATATATTGCTACACCTCCCCCCTTCTTCTCTTGTCTGTCCCTTCTGAATAGATTGTACCCCTCAATTTTAGAATTCCAATTGTGAGTATTATCCCACCAGGTTTCTGTGATTCCTATTACATCATATCCCCCTTCCTCTATTACGACTACTAGTTCCTCTTGCTTGTTTCCCATACTCTGTGCATTAGTGCAGAGACATCGTAATCTATCCTTTGTGTGCCTCATGGTTTTGGTTTTTGAACTTCCTTCTAAGCTAGCAGTTCCCTGCTTATGTAACATTCCCTGTAGATTTGAGATCTTCTCATGTTCAGATCTTGCCATCACACCAAGTTCTGAATTTATGTCTCGCTCCCCCTTTGTGTCTAGTTTAAAGCCCTGTTCACCAGGTGTGCAAGGGTTGTCGCAAGAATACTTTTTCCGTCCCTGATAATAGCCCCTCATATTGACATCGTTGACCATGATCCAGACATCCAAATTGTTCCCGTCGACCCCATTGACGTAGCCAGTCATTTACTTGCATGATTTCTCTCTCTCTTCCTATGCCTTGGCCACTTACAGGAAGGAGTGATGAAAACACAACCTGTGCTCCCTGGTCCTTTACCTTTTTCCCCAGATCCACAAAGTCTTTTTTAATATGTTCCATGTTTTGCTGGACAGTATTATTTGTTCCTACATGGGTGAGAAGGAAGGGGTAATGATCTGTGGGCTTGATGAGCCTGTCCAGCCGTTCTGTCACATCCTTGATGCGAGAACCAGGTAGGCAGCAGACCTCTCGGGTCTGGTCTACACACTTCGGCCTCTTAGCCAGGAATCCCCCAATTACCAGTCCCCGTTTCTTTGTACCCTTGGGAGCAGAACTAAAACTTTTTATTGTGGGGGACTGTGAAGTGTTTCCTGTGCTTCGTGGGGTTGGCGGGGGAGAAGACCTAGAACTCTCACCTGTGGGGGCCTGTGACTTTTTTCCTGGTCTACGTTGGGGCTTGTTCTTCATGGGGGATTGCATATGCTCCTGTGTTCCTGAATCAACCTTCAGGCAGACCTTGAAACCGATTGCTGAGCATCAGTGGGTCAGACATTCTCCTTATTCTTCTACTCCTGTAACATTCTTCCAGTTATTCACCTCTCAGCTTCCCTTCTAGATTTGCTGCGTCTGGGGATGTCCAGCGTCACATTATTATTCACACTGGAGAAAAGCCTCACCTGTGTGACGTTTGTGGCAGAGGTATGTCAGAATTGCCCTGCTCTCTTCTGGAGGGTTCAGGAGCAGGCCGTGGGCGGGGCTAATCCACCACACCCCTGAATCCTACCCATTGTAGCAAATTGTGTCAGGGCCCCTCTTCCCCCCAGCCCAGGCAGACTCCAGCCAGCCAGGTGCTGGGTTTGAGGGAGGACACAATTCAGCCTGTCATGTTGTATCAGAAGCAGTGGGTGCCTCAGCCCGGCTCAAGGCGTAGCAAGCTGGCAGTCTTTGCCTGGTTGCTGCAGCACCATGACTTTGTGGTAGAACAGCGGTTCTCAGCTGTTTTCTTCGCTGCAACCCCAACTTAAGCACCGAAGCCCAGCGGGGACCCAGCCAGAGGAGCTGCCAGCTAGTGCTGCAGAGGCACTTCCACCGGCCCCCCAGCCATGGGCGACCCCACGCAGGAGGTGACTGGAGGGGGGCAAGGGCCCTGCCCGGGGGAGGTGGCTGCAGCTGCCGCCGCCGCCCCCAAATCCGCCTTGCTCGCTGTCCCACTCCAAGCAGGGCTTGGGTCTCGCTCCCTTGGATCACCGCTTCTCTCCTTTCTCCCTTCTTTTAACCATGGGGGGGGGGGGGTCCCTGCTGCAGAGCACGCGAGGCTTGCTGGACAGAGTCGGGCAGGATGGAGCGACTTTGGAACCGCGGGGGGAGGGGGTCGCTTTCTTGCCAGCTCTGTGGTAGAACCATAAGCACATGTAGCTGCCTTCTACTGAGTCACTCCATCTTGGCCAGCCTTGTCTACTCAGACTGGCAGTGGCTCTCCAGGGACTCAGGCAGAGATCTTGCCCATCAGCTCCTGATGCTGCTGGGGATGGAACCTGGGACCTTCGGCAGAGGCTCTATGACTAAGCCAGGCCCCGCTTGAAAATCCAGGGATGTGGGACATGCTGGAAGACAGTGAATGCGCACAAAGTTGACCATTTGACTGTCAAGGTCAATATTGCTTATCTGATAGGTAGTAGACAGGGCTTCAGGTCCTCCCCTTGATCCCTTGAGCAGGAAGTGCCAGGGATGGAACCTAGGAACTGCCGCCTACTAGGCAGGAGCTCTGTCCCTGAGCCACAGCCTGGATCGCCTGGGCTTGAATCCCTGCACAAGCAGGGACAATTGCGTCAGCCTGCGGGTAACCATTTCTCTTTCTTTCACACACATCATTCCAGGGTTTAGCAACTTCAGTAATTTAAAGGAACACAAAAAGAACCATGCGGTAGAGAAAGTTTTCACCTGTGATGAGTGCGGCAAGTCCTTTAACTTACCCCGGAAGCTAGTGAAGCACAGAATCAGGCACACGGGAGAGAGGCCTTATAGCTGCTCAGCTTGTGGTGAGTCTGTGCCAAATTAATTCAGGACAAATGCAACTCCTCCCTAGAGTGGTCATTGTGTCATCCTATGGATGTTCTGGTCAGTCATGAAGTTCTAACTGCATTTGTTTGCGTGTATATTGAGGGGGGGGGTCTCTTCATGAAAGTCTTTGGTGTAGTCTTTCTGTCCTGTTATGGAATTTTCCACTTTAACTAGAGCATTTGGGGAACAAATTTTCAAAAGACAGGGTTGCAATTCCAGAAGTATATTTAGACTGCTTTTGTTTTCCAGGAAAATGCTTTGCAGGGTCAGGTGACCTACGAAGACACATCCGGACTCATACTGGGGAAAAGCCATATACCTGCGATACTTGCAATAAATGCTTCAGTCGTTCTGCCGTTTTACGCCGGCACAAAAAAATCCATTGCAAAGCAGGCAACGAAGATCCAAATAGTCTCGATGATCTCACCCAAGCAGTGGACATGTCCGACCTTGAAAAATCCCAAACACCAGACTCATTTTCCCAGGAAATATCAGTGACTTTCCTGCCCGTGTCTATGAAGTTTCCCCTCCACCCACCGGGAAATTCATCCAGTGAGCTGGAGAGTCCGGACGTAATGTTCCGTAAAGGGCAGCCTCCAGCACAAGAGACCGATGGTGGGAACCCTCAGAAATTGGGTCTAGATGCAGTCAGGCTCTCCAGACCTCAGCAAAGGCTCAATCTCTCATGTTCTTATAAAGAAGTGGAAGTGCCACAGGAGGAGGAAGCGCTGCCGCCTGACGGAATTCACTCCACGGGGGCCAGCCTCAGCAGTGAGCTGAACAGCCGCCTGACATCTGTGGAATACAGGAACAATGAAGGTCCGTTCTTCTCCAGCGTCACCCTCTGGGGTTTAGCCATGAAGACGTTGCAGAACGAGAATGAGTTGGGGTAGTGAGAAGTCAGGCTGTGTCAGCTGGGAGGGAGCTGTAAAGGCTCGGAAGTGCTCAGAGAGCCTTCATTCCTTGTTCCACTGTGGTGACCCTTGCAGCAGCCCTAAGAGGGTTATTCTGGTGTTGCAGACGGTGGACACCTAAAGGCCCCCCACTAAACTCATAGCGGAGGCCAGATGCAGAACTGGCCACTCCTGATCAGCGCGTGGAAGCGGATGGTGGGTGTTATTGCTAAAGGGGCTGGCAGGGGGGGAACTGAGCTGGAAGCCCACCCAGGGGCACAGTTTGTGAGGCAGCCCCCGAGGGCTGCAGCACAGCTCTTGTTCAACTCGGTTAGAGATGCACAGAAGACCCTCCCACTGGGTTGCAACACATTTGCCTGCATTTATTTATTTATATCTCACCTTTTCTCCCTTCAGCTGGGGCCCAAAGGAGCTTAGGATTCCGTTCTGCCAACCTCCATTTTTCACAACAACCACCATTTGAGATGGGCCAGACGGAAGTGGGGATTCGATCACAGGTCACCCTGGGTTGTGGTCAGCCACAACTGAGCCACACTGGGGCAATGTACATGTGTCAAGTGCCATTTGAAATAGTCTACTTCAGGCAACAAAACATCTTAGGCTGGTGCAGATACCTGTTGGAGGGAATAGCCACCCCTGAGGTTGAGCACGTCAGAAGGAGCCAAGATCCCCCAGACACAGGCAGAGAAAGAGCCTCCCTCTCCGGCTGGGTGGCTGCTGGGTGTTATAGAGGGCAGTTATAGAGAGCAAGGCCAGGGAGCCGTGCCAAGCATCCCTTTCAGCTCTCTGTGTTCAGCTCTGGGGAAGTCTGGGGATGCTCAGAACTCAAGCATCTGGCTTGTGGGTGGCTTCTTTTCAGGTAGGAATGTGGTGTGTAAACAGGCTCCAGACCTCAGAGAAGGCTGAGGGTGGTGCAGCCTTGCTGGAGCCTGCCTGTTGCTGCAGAGGGCTCACAGGTTCCAGCCCTTTCTCAAGTGCAGTGTTCCCAGGGAGAAGCTTTCCAGAGTTAAGGCTCTGAGGAAGGAAGTCTGGACCCTGGAAGGTCAATGCCCTCGGAGCTTGTTGGCCCATAAGGTGCTGCTGGGCTTGCATCTTTTGTCAACACTGCAAGGTCGGTGGTTCAGAGTTATTCATTTATTGATACGGTCACAGACCAGGATATAGGCCCAGGGGTGGGCAAACTGGCCCTCCAAATGTCCATGGACTACAATTCCCATGAGCCCCTGCCAGCATTTGCCATGGACATCTGGAGGGCCACAGTTTGCCCACCCCGATATAGGTTAAGAATACCTGGCAAAAGTCACCAGTGCTAGCAGTGCGTCATGTGACTTCCCAAACAAAGGCGAGATTTAGGCATGTTTTGAAAATGAAACATGTCAGTGCAATTTGCCAGTTTATGGAGAAAGTTTTATTTTTATATTAAAGCAGTATTTTATATTACAGTGTTTTGTACCACCTTGTACAAATAATGCGAACCTTTAGAAGAATAAAGTGTGTTTTATATTTAAAATCTTAACTGTGGTGTATTGGCTATGCTGGGAAAAGCACATTTACGTTTAATGCATATAGCATTGTTATTTTCTGCAGCCAATCAAGCAGTCCCAGTTTCACGTGTGGAATCCCAAATCTGTTTTCTGTACTGTCAGCATGTAGCCCTATAAGGGGGGAGGGGGGGAGTGAGTTGCTAAGAATTGCACGGGGGGTTGGTTCTGTCTATTTGACTACGTGAGGGTAGAAAGAGTTGGTGAGCCCTCCCCTGTTCCTCTACAGCCTCATTGAACCATCATGGCCTGCAGCTATAATTTGAGCAATCCAAGATTTCTACCAAGTACAGCCCAACCGGTCTGTTTTCCGCTTTCTCAGTGGCATCTTGAAAATGTGGTGGCCGCTGGCTCCCTGCCAGAATAAAACTTGGCTGGTCAGAAAAGTGCCAGTGGACTCAAGCCTTGCTTTGCTGCTTCAGCCCAATATGGTGACCCACCTAAAGTTAAAAATCAACCATCTTAAAGATTAATTTGTTACTGCTGCTGAAACAGATTTTTAAAAGTCTGGGCAGGCAGTCAGGAACCCTGTTGGGCAAAAGCCCTGCCTGGCCCTCAGCTGTCTGGAAGGAAAATGTTGGTGGGCCCCCAGTTTGGGACCCCTGCTTTCAAGTGCTTTCAAGGGACTCCTGCTTTATTTTGCTGCCACAGGAACTTTTTTGTGTGCATGTTGTGAAAAGAAAGAATTGGTGTGTGCTTTAAAAGCTCATAAAGAGGCTGCATACACATGTGATGGACTGTGAAGGGTTAATACCTCGTGGAGCCAGAGAGCCTGGGAGAGACAGGCTGTTCCCATGGATTTCATCAGATAGCGTCAGTTGAGAAGAAAGAGTTGGGAACTGACTGAGGACTGGGAAAGTGCAAGGAGGAGTTGGTGGATCAGTAAAAATCCCATTCAGTCCCAGAATGGACAGAGCTTCTAGTTTAGACAAGTCATTCCCTGCCCAGTTGAAAAGGGAGATGGCTCTCAAGAGTGTCATGGCCTCTGCTGTGTTTGGGGATGAGGATTATAGGGTGCTTGGGAATGGATCCTGGGCCTTCTGAAACCTGAAGGGTCAGTGAAACCCCAGAAAGTAGACGGGAGTGCCTGGCAGACACTGAAACCGAAGCCTCTCACCTCAAAGATTCTAAGACGTGTGAAAACCACAACACTCTGAAAACACGCGGACTGGAGTTTGTGAAATAACTTGCTGAATTGCCACAGTTATTATTGATTCACTTCAAACATTTTACCTCTGAATCCACCTGCCCTTTCCCCCTCTACGTAATAGCTCTAGGGCAGTGGTTTTCAACCTGAGGGCCAGGACCCCTTTGAGGGTCGAACGACCCTTTCTCAGGAGTCACGGCAGGGCAAGCAGCTTTGCCAGGGGGAGGGGGTGCCGCTACTGTTGCCACTCCTCCTGAGGGGCCCGCCAGTTTATAACCAATTTAGATACATTCATGAGCAATGGATCTTGACACCATTGGTCCGTTTTGGTTCAATTTCTGTGAAAGAAGCTTGAGAACCACTGCTCTAAGGGATTAGAGGAAGTCTGAGAACCACTGCTCTAAGGGATTAGAGGAAGCTTGAGAACCACTGCTCTAAGGGATTAGAGGAAGCTTGAGAACCACTGCTCTAAGGGATTAGAGGAAGCTTGAGAACCACTGCTCTAAGGGATTAGAGGAAGCTTGAGAACCACTGCTCTAAGGGATTAGAGGAAGCTTGAGAACCACTGCTCTAAGGGATTAGAGGAAGGCTGAGAACCACTGCTCTAAGGGATTAGAGGAAGGTTGAGAACCACTGCTCTAAGGGATTAGCGGAAGCTTGAGAACCACTGCTCTAAGGGATTAGAGGAAGGCTGAGAACCACTGCTCTAAGGGATTAGAGGAAGGCTGAGAACCACTGCTCTAAGGGATTAGAGGAAGCTTGAGAACCACTGATCTAAGGGATTAGAGGAAGCTTGAGAACCACTGCTCGAAGGGATTAGAGGAAGGCTGAGAACCACTGCTCTAAGGGATTAGAGGAAGGTTGAGAACCACTGCTCTAAGGGATTAGAGGAAGCTTGAGAACCACTGCTCGAAGGGATTAGAGGAAGCTTGAGAACCACTGCTCGAAGGGATTAGAGGAAGCTTGAGAACCACTGCTCGAAGGGATTAGAGGAAGGCTGAGAACCACTGCTCTAAGGGATTAGAGGAAGGCGGAGAACCACTGCTCTAAGGGATTAGAGTAAATTTGAGAACCACTGCTCTAAGTTATTAGAGGAAGGCTGAGAACCACTGCTCTAAGGGATTAGAGGAAGTTTGAGAACCACTGCTCTAAGGGATTAGAGGAAGGCTGAGAACCACTGCTCTAAGGGATTAGAGGAAGGCTGAGAACCACTGCTCTAAGGGATTAGAGGAAGCTTGAGAACCACTGCTCGAAGGGATTAGAGGAAGCTTGAGAACCACTGCTCGAAGGGATTAGAGGAAGCTTGAGAACCACGGCTCTAAGGGATTAGAGGAAGCTTGAGAACCATTGCTCGAAGGGATTAGAGGAAGCTTGAGAACCACTGCTCTAAGGGATTAGAGGAAGGCTAAGAACCACTGCTCTAAGGGATTAGAGGAAGTTTGAGAACCACTGCTCTAAGGGATTAGAGGACGGCTGAGAACCACTGCTCTAAGGGATTAGAGGAAGGCTGAGAACCACTACTCTAAGGGATTAGAGGAAGGTTGAGAACCACTACTCTAAGGGATTAGAGGAAGCTTGAGAACCACTGCTCTAAGGGGTTAGAGGAAGGCTGAGAACCACTGCTCTAAGGGATTAGAGGAAGCTTGAGAACCACTGCTCTAAGGGATTAGAGGAAGCTTGAGAACCACTGCTCTAAGGGGTTAGAGGAAATTTGAGAACCACTGCTCTAAGGGATTAGAGGAAGGTTGAGAACCACTGCTCTAAGGGGTTAGAGGAAGCTTGAGAACCACTGCTCTAAGCGGTTAGAGGAAGGCTGAGAACCACTGCTCTAAGGGATTAGAGGAAGGCTGAGAACCTCTACTCTAAGGGATTAGAGGAAGTTTGAGAACCACTGCTCTAAGGGATTAGAGGAAGGCTGAGAACCACTGCTCTAAGGGATTAGAGGAAGCTTGAGAACCACTGCTCGAAGGGATTAGAGGAAGCTTGAGAACCACGGCTCTAAGGGATTAGAGGAAGGTTGAGAACCACTGCTCTAAGGGATTAGAGGAAGGCTAAGAACCACTGCTCTAAGGGATTAGAGGAAGCTTGAGAACCACTGCTCTAAGGGATTAGAGGAAGGCTGAGAACCACTGCTCTAAGGGATTAGAGGAAGGCTGAGAACCACTGCTCTAAGGGATTAGAGGAAGGCTGAGAACCACTGCTCTAAGGGATTAGAGGAAGGCTGAGAACCACTGCTCTAAGGGATTAGAGGAAGGTTGAGAACCACGGCTCTAAGGGATTAGAGGAAGCTTGAGAACCACTGCTCTAAGGGATTAGAGGAAGCTTGAGAACCACTGCTCTAAGGGATTAGAGGAAGGCTGAGAACCACTGCTCTAAGGGATTAGAGGAAGCTTGAGAACCACGGCTCGAAGGGATTAGAGGAAGCTTGAGAACCACGGCTCCAAGGGATTAGAGGAAGGTTGAGAACCACTGCTCTAAGGGATTAGAGGAAGGCTAAGAACCACTGCTCTAAGGGATTAGAGGAAGGTTGAGAACCACTCCTCTAAGGGATTAGAGGAAGGTTGAGAACCACTGCTCTAAGGGATTAGAGGAAGGTTGAGAACCACTGCTCTAAGGGATTAGAGGAAGGTTGAAAACCACTGCTCTAAGGGATTAGAGGAAGGTTGCGAACCACTGCTCTAAGGGATTAGAGGAAGGTTGAGAACCACTGCTCTAAGGGATTAGAGGAAGCTTGAGAACCACTGCTCTAAGGGATTAGAGGAATCTTGAAAAACACTGCTCTAAGGGATTAGAGGAAGGTTGAGAACCACTGCTCTAAGGGATTAGAGGAAGCTTGAGAACCACTGCTCTAAGGCGTTAGAGGAAGCTTGAGAACCACTGCTCTAAGGCGTTAGAGGAAGCTTGAGAACCACTGCTCTAAGGGATTAGAGGAAGGTTGAGAACCACTGCTCTAAAGGATTACAGGAAGCTTGAGAACCACCGCTCTAAGGGATTAGAGGAAGGCTGAGAACCACTGCTCTAAGGGATTAGAGGAAGGCTGAGAACCACTGCTCTAAGGGATTAGAGGAAGGCTGAGAACCACTGCTCTAAGGGATTAGAGGAAGCTTGAGAACCACGGCTCGAAGGGATTAGAGGAAGCTTGAGAACCACGGCTCCAAGGGATTAGAGGAAGGTTGAGAACCACTGCTCTAAGGGATTAGAGGAAGGCTAAGAACCACTGCTCTAAGGGATTAGAGGAAGGTTGAGAACCACTCCTCTAAGGGATTAGAGGAAGGTTGAGAACCACTGCTCTAAGGGATTAGAGGAAGGTTGAGAACCACTGCTCTAAGGGATTAGAGGAAGGTTGCGAACCACTGCTCTAAGGGATTAGAGGAAGGTTGAGAACCACTGCTCTAAGGGATTAGAGGAAGCTTGAGAACCACTGCTCTAAGGGATTAGAGGAAGCTTGAGAACCACTGCTCTAAGGGATTAGAGGAATCTTGAAAAACACTGCTCTAAGGGATTAGAGGAAGGTTGAGAACCACTGCTCTAAGGGATTAGAGGAAGCTTGAGAACCACTGCTCTAAGGCGTTAGAGGAAGCTTGAGAACCACTGCTCTAAGGCGTTAGAGGAAGCTTGAGAACCACTGCTCTAAGGGATTAGAGGAAGGTTGAGAACCACTGCTCTAAAGGATTACAGGAAGCTTGAGAACCACCGCTCTAAGGGATTAGAGGAAGGCTGAGAACCACTGCTCTAAGGGATTAGAGGAAGGCTGAGAACCACTGCTCTAAGGGATTAGAGGAAGCTTGAGAACCACTGCTCTAAGGGATTAGAGGAAGCTTGAGAACCACTGCTCTTAGGGATTAGGGGAAGCTTGAGAACCACTGCTCTAAGTGATTAGAGGAAGCTTGAGAACCACTGCTCTAAGGGATTAGAGGAAGGCTGAGAACCACTGCTCTAAGGGATTAGAGGAAGGTTGAGAACCACTGCTCTAAGGGATTAGAGGAAGGTTGAGAACCACTGCTCTAAGGGATTAGAGGAAGTTTGAGAACCACTGCTCTAAGGCATTAGAGGAAGGTTGAGAACCACTGCTCTAAGGGAATAGAGGAAGGTTGAGAACCACTGCTCTAAGGGATTAGAGGAAGGTTGAGAACCACTGCTTTAAGGGATTAGAGGAAGGTTGAGAACCACTGCTCTAAGGGATTAGAGGAAGCTTGAGAACCACTGCTCTAAGGCGTTAGAGGAAGCTTGAGAACCACTGCTCTAAGGGATTAGAGGAAGGCTGAGAACCACTGCTCTAAGGGATTAGAGGAAGGTTGAGAACCACTGCTTTAAGGGATTAGAGGAAGGTTGAGAACCACTGCTCTAAGGGATTAGAGGAAGCTTGAGAACCACTGCTCTAAGGGATTAGAGGAAGCTTGAGAACCACTGCTCTAAGGGATTAGAGGAAGGCTGAGAACCACTGCTCTAAGGGGTTAGAGGAAGCTTGAGAACCACTGCTCTAAGGGATTAGAGGAAGCTTGAGAAACACTGCTCTAATGGAGAGAAGCTTGAGAACCACTGCTCGAAGGGATTAGAGGAAGCTTGAGAACCACTGCTCTAAGGGGTTAGAGGAAGCTTGAGAACCACTGCTCTAAGGGATTAGAGGGAGGCTGAGAACCACTGCTCTAAGGGATTAGAGGAAGGCTGAGAACCACTGCGCTTGAGAACCACTGCGCTAAGGGATTAGAGGAAGGCTGAGAACCACTGCTCTAAGGGATTAGAGGAAGGTTGAGAACCACGGCTCTAAGGGATTAGAGGAAGCTTGAGAACCACTGCTCTAAGGGATTAGAGGAAGCTTGAGAACCACTGCTCTAAGGGATTAGAGGAAAGCTGAGAACCACTGCTCTAAGGGATTAGAGGAAGGTTGAGAACCACTGCTCTAAGGGATTAGAGGAAGCTTGAGAACCACTGCTCTAAGGGAGTAGAGGAAGCTTGAGAACCACTGCTCTAAGGGATTAGAGGAAGGCTGAGAACCACTGCTCTAAGGGATTAGAGGAAGGTTGAGAACCACTGCTCTAAGGGGTTAGAGGAAGGCTGAGAACCACTGCTCTAAGGGATTAGAGGAAGGTTGAGAACCACTGCTCTAAGGGGTTAGAGGAAGGTTGAGAACCACTGCTCTAAGGGATTAGAGGAAGCTTGAGAACCACTGTTCTAAGGGGTTAGAGGAAGCTTGAGAACCACTGCCCTAAGGGATTAGAGGAAGCTTGAGAACCACTGCCCTAAGGGGTTAGAGGAAGGTTGAGAACCACTGCCCTAAGGGATTAGAGGAAGCTTGAGAACCACTGCCCTAAGGGGTTAGAGGAAGCTTGAGAACCACTGCTCTAAGGGATTTGAGGAAGCTTGAGAACCACTACTCTAAGGGATTAGAGGAAGCTTGAGAACCACTGCTCTAAGGGGTTAGAGGAAGGCTGAGAACCACTGCTCTAAGGGATTAGAGGAAGCTTGAGAACCACTGCTCTAAGGGATTAGAGGAAGCTTGAGAACCACTGCTCTAAGGGGTTAGAGGAAGTTTGAGAACCACTGCTCTAAGGGATTAGAGGAAGGTTGAGAACCACTGCTCTAAGGGGTTAGAGGAAGCTTGAGAACCACTGCTCTAAGGGGTTAGAGGAAGGTTGAGAACCACTGCTCTAAGGGATTAGAGGAAGGCTGAGAACCTCTACTCTAAGGGATTAGAGGAAGTTTGAGAACCACTGCTCTAAGGGATTAGAGGAAGGCTGAGAACCACTGCTCTAAGGGATTAGAGGAAGCTTGAGAACCACTGCTCGAAGGGATTAGAGGAAGCTTGAGAACCACGGCTCTAAGGGATTAGAGGAAGGTTGAGAACCACTGCTCTAAGGGATTAGAGGAAGGCTAAGAACCACTGCTCTAAGGGATTAGAGGAAGCTTGAGAACCACTGCTCTAAGGGATTAGAGGAAGGCTGAGAACCACTGCTCTAAGGGATTAGAGGAAGGTTGAGAACCACGGCTCTAAGGGATTAGAGGAAGCTTGAGAACCACTGCTCTAAGGGATTAGAGGAAGCTTGAGAACCACTGCTCTAAGGGATTAGAGGAAGGCTGAGAACCACTGCTCTAAGGGATTAGAGGAAGCTTGAGAACCACGGCTCTAAGGGATTAGAGGAAGCTTGAGAACCACGGCTCTAAGGGATTAGAGGAAGGTTGAGAACCACTGCTCTAAGGGATTAGAGGAAGGTTGAGAACCACTGCTCTAAGGGATTAGAGGAAGGTTGAGAACCACTGCTCTAAGGGATTAGAGGAAGCTTGAGAACCACTGCTCTAAGGGGTTAGAGGAAGGTTGAGGACCACTGCTCTAAGTGATTAGCGGAAGTTTGAAAACCACTGCTCTAAGGGATTAGAGGAAGCTTGAGAACCACTGCTCTAAGGGATTAGAGGAAGGTTGTGAACCACTGCTCTAAGGGATTAGAGGAAGCTTGAGAACCACTGCTCTAAGGGATTAGAGGAAGCTTGAGAACCACTGTTCTAAGGGATTGGAGGAAGCTTGAGAACCACTGCTCTAAGGGGTTAGAGGAAGCTTGAGAACCACTGCTCTAAGGGATTAGAGGAAGCTTGAGAACCACTGCTCTAAGGGATTAGAGGAAGGCTGAGAACCACTGCTCTAAGGGGTTAGAGGAAGCTTGAGAACTACTGCTCTAAGGGGTTAGAGAAAGGCTGAGAACCACTGCTCTAAGGGATTAGAGGAAGTTTGAGAACCACTGCTCTAAGGGATTAGAGGAAGCTTGAGAACCACTGCTCTAAGGGATTAGAGGAAGCTTGAGAACTACTGCTCTAAGGGATTAGAGGAAGCTTGAGAACCACTGCTCTAAGGGATTAGAGGAAGGCTGAGAACCACTGCTCTAAGGGGTTAGAGGAAGGTTGAGGACCACTGCTCTAAGTGATTAGCGGAAGTTTGAAAACCACTGCTCTAAGGGATTAGAGGAAGCTTGAGAACCACTGCTCTAAGGGATTAGAGGAAGGTTGTGAACCACTGCTCTAAGGGATTAGAGGAAGCTTGAGAACCACTGCTCTAAGGGATTAGAGGAAGCTTGAGAACCACTGTTCTAAGGGATTAGAGGAAGCTTGAGAACCACTGCTCTAAGGGGTTAGAGGAAGCTTGAGAACCACTGCTCTAAGGGATTAGAGGAAGCTTGAGAACCACTGCTCTAAGGGATTAGAGGAAGCTTGAGAACTACTGCTCTAAGGGTTTAGAGGAAGACTGAGAACCACTGCTCTAAGGGATTAGAGGAAGGTTGAGAACCACTGCTCTAAGGGGTTAGAGGAAGGTTGAGAACCACTGCTCTAAGGGGTTAGAGGAAGGTTGAGAACCACTGCTCTAAGGGGTTAGAGGAAGCTTGAGAACTACTGCTCTAAGGGGTTAGAGGAAGCTTGAGAACTACTGCTCTAAGGGGTTAGAGGAAGGCTGAGAACCACTGCTCTAAGGGATTAGAGGAAGGTTGAGAACCACTGCTCTAAGGGGTTAGAGGAAGCTTGAGAACCACTGCTGTAAGGCATTAGAGGAAGGTTGAGAACCACTGCTCTAAGGGAATAGAGGAAGGTTGAGAACCACTGCTCTAAGGGATTAGAGGAAGGTTGAGAACCACTGCTTTAAGGGATTAGAGGAAGGTTGAGAACCACTGCTCTAAGGGATTAGAGGAAGCTTGAGAACCACTGCTCTAAGGGATTAGAGGAAGCTTGAGAACCACTGCTCTAAGGGATTAGAGGAAGGCTGAGAACCACTGCTCTAAGGGATTAGAGGAAGGTTGAGAACCACTGCTCTAAGGGAATAGAGGAAGGTTGAGAACCACTGCTCTAAGGGATTAGAGGAAGGTTGAGAACCACTGCTCTAAGGGATTAGAGGAAGCTTGAGAACCACTGCTCTAAGGGATTAGAGGAAGCTTGAGAACCACTGCTCTAAGGGATTAGAGGAAGCTTGAGAACCACTGCTCTAAGGGATTAGAGGAAGGCTGAGAACCACTGCTCTAAGGGATTAGAGGAAGCTTGAGAACCACTGCTCTAAGGGATTAGAGGAAGCTTGAGAACCACTGCTCTAAGGGATTAGAGGAAGGCTGAGAACCACTGCTCTAAGGGATTAGAGGAAGCTTGAGAACCACTGCTCGAAGGGATTAGAGGAAGCTTGAGAACCACTGCTCTAAGGGGTTAGAGGAAGCTTGAGAACCACTGCTCTAAGGGATTAGAGGGAGGCTGAGAACCACTGCTCTAAGGGATTAGAGGAAGGCTGAGAACCACTGCTCTAAGGGATTAGAGGAAGGCTGAGAACCACTGCTCTAAGGCGTTAGAGGAAGGCTGAGAACCACTGCTCTAAGGGGTTAGAGGAAGGCTGAGAACCACTGTTCTAAGGGATTAGAGGAAGGCTGAGAACCACTGCTCTAAGGGGTTAGAGGAAGGCTGAGAACCACTGTTCTAAGGGATTAGAGGAAGGTTGAGAACCACTGCTCTAAGGGGTTAGAGGAAGCTTGAGAACCACTGCTCTAAGGGATTAGAGGAAGGCTGAGAACCACTGCTCTAAGGGGTTAGAGGAAGGTTGAGGACCACTGCTCTAAGGGATTAGAGGAAGCTTGAGAACCACTGCTCTAAGGGATTAGAGGAAGGCTGTGAACCACTGCTCTAAGGGATTAGCGGAAGCTTGAGAACCACTGCTCTAAGGGATTAGTGGAAGCTTGAGAACCACTGCTCTAAGGGGTTAGAGGAAGGTTGAGAACCACTGCTCTAAGGGGTTAGAGGAAGCTTGAGAACCACTGCTCTAAGGGATTAGAGGAAGGCTGAGAACCACTGCTCTAAGGGGTTAGAGGAAGGCTGAGAACCACTGCTCTAAGGGATTAGAGGAAGGCTGAGAACCACTGCTCTAAGGCGTTAGAGGAAGGCTGAGAACCACTGCTCTAAGGGGTTAGAGGAAGGCTGAGAACCACTGTTCTAAGGGATTAGAGGAAGGTTGAGAACCACTGCTCTAAGGCGTTAGAGGAAGGCTGAGAACCACTGCTCTAAGGGGTTAGAGGAAGGCTGAGAACCACTGTTCTAAGGGATTAGAGGAAGGTTGAGAACCACTGCTCTAAGGGGTTAGAGGAAGCTTGAGAACCACTGCTCTAAGGGATTAGAGGAAGGCTGAGAACCACTGCTCTAAGGGGTTAGAGGAAGGTTGAGGACCACTGCTCTAAGGGATTAGAGGAAGCTTGAGAACCACTGCTCTAAGGGATTAGAGGAAGGCTGTGAACCACTGCTCTAAGGGATTAGCGGAAGCTTGAGAACCACTGCTCTAAGGGATTAGTGGAAGCTTGAGAACCACTGCTCTAAGGGGTTAGAGGAAGCTTGAGAACCACTGCTCTAAGGGATTAGAGGAAGGCTGAGAACCACTGCTCTAAGGGATTAGTGGAAGTTTGAGAACCACTGCTCTAAGGGATTAGAGGAAGGCTGAGAACCACTGCTCTAAGGGATTAGAGTAAGCTTGAGAACCACTGCTCTAAGGGATTAGAGGAAGCTTGAGAACTACTGCTCTAAGGGGTTAGAGGAAGCTTGAGAACCACTGCTCTAAGGGGTTAGAGGAAGCTTGAGAACCACTGCTCTAAGGGGTTAGAGGAAGCTTGAGAACCACTGCTCTAAGGGGTTAGAGGAAGCTTGAGAACCACTGCTCTAAGGGATTAGAGGAAGGCTGAGAACCACTGCTCTAAGGGGTAGAGGAAGGTTGAGGACCACTGCTCTAAGGGATTAGAGGAAGCTTGAGAACCACTGCTCTAAGGGATTAGAGGAAGGCTGTGAACCACTGCTCTAAGGGATTAGAGGAAGCTTGAGAACCACTGCTCTAAGGGATTAGAGGAAGCTTGAGAACCACTGCTCTAAGGGATTAGAGGAAGCTTGAGAACTACTGCTCTAAGGGATTAGAGGAAGCTTGAGAACCACTGCTCTAAGGGATTAGAGGAAGCTTGAGAACTACTGCTCTAAGGGTTTAGAGGAAGACTGAGAACCACTGCTCTAAGGGATTAGAGGAAGGTTGAGAACCACTGCTCTAAGGGGTTAGAGGAAGGTTGAGAACCACTGCTCTAAGGGATTAGAGGAAGCTTGAGAACTACTGCTCTAAGGGGTTAGAGAAAGGCTGAGAACCACTGCTCTATGGGATTAGAGGAAGTTTGAGAACCACTGCTCTAAGGGAATAGAGGAAGCTTGAGAACCACTGCTCTAAGGGATTAGAGGAAGCTTGAGAACTACTGCTCTAAGGGATTAGAGGAAGCTTGAGAACCACTGCCCTAAGGGATTAGAGGAAGGCTGAGAACCACTGCTCTAAGGGATTAGAGGAAGCTTGAGAACTACTGCTCTAAGGGGTTAGAGGAAGGCTGAGAACCACTGCTCTAAGGGATTAGAGGAAGGTTGAGAACCACTGCTCTAAGGGGTTAGAGGAAGCTTGAGAACCACTGCTCTAAGGGATTAGAGGAAGGGTGAGAACCACTGCTCTAAGGGGTTAGAGGAAGGGTGAGGACCACTGCTCTAAGGGATTAGAGGAAGCTTGAGAACCACTGCTCTAAGGGATTAGTGGAAGCTTGAGAACCACTGCTCTAAGGGATTAGAGGAAGGTTGAGAACCACTGCCCTAAGGGGTTAGAGGAAGGTTGAGAACCACTGCTCTAAGGGATTAGAGGAAGCTTGAGAACCACTGCTCTAAGGGATTAGAGGAAGGCTGAGAACCACTGCTCTAAGGGATTAGAGGAAGCTTGAGAACCACTGCTCTAAGGGATTAGAGGAAGCTTGAGAACCACTGCTCTAAGGCGTTAGAGGAAGGGTGAGAACCACTGCTCTAAGGGTTTAGAGTAAGGCTGAGAACCACTGCTCTAAGGGATTAGAGGAAGGTTGAGAACCACTGCTCTAAGGGGTTAGAGGAAGCTTGAGAACCACTAAGGGATTAGAGGAAGGCTGAGAACCACTGCTCTAAGGGGTTAGAGGAAGGTTGAGGACCACTGCTCTAAAAGATTAGAGGAAGCTTGAGAACCACTGCTTTAAGGGATGAGAGGAAGGCTGTGAACCACTGCTCTAAGGGATTAGCGGAAGCTTGAGAACCACTGCTCTAAGGGATTAGAGGAAGCTTGAGAACCACTGCTCTAAGGGATTAGTGGAAGCTTGAGAACCACTGCTCTAAGGGATTAGAGGAAGGTTGAGAACCACTGCCCTAAGGGGTTAGAGGAAGGTTGAGAACCACTGCTCTAAGGGATTAGAGGAAGCTTGAGAACCACTGCTCTCAGGGATTAGAGGAAGGCTGAGAACCACTGCTCTAAGGGATTAGAGGAAGCTTGAGAACCACTGCTCTAAGGGATTAGAGGAAGCTTGAGAACTACTGCTCTAAGGGGTTAGAGGAAGGCTGAGAACCACTGCTCTAAGGGATTAGAGGAAGCTTGAGAACCACTGCTCTAAGGGGTTAGAGGAAGCTTGAGAACCACTGCTCTAAGGGGTTAGAGGAAGCTTGAGAACCACTGCTCTAAGGGGTTAGAGGAAGCTTGAGAACCACTGCTCTAAGGGGTTAGAGGAAGCTTGAGAACCACTGCTCTAAGGGATTAGAGGAAGGCTGAGAACCACTGCTCTAAGGGGTTAGAGGAAGGTTGAGGACCACTGCTCTAAGGGATTAGAGGAAGCTTGAGAACCACTGCTCTAAGGGATTAGAGGAAGCTTGAGAACCACTGCCCTAAGGGATTAGAGGAAGCTTGAGAACCACTGCTCTAAGGGATTAGAGGAAGCTTGAGAACCACTGCTCTAAGGGATTATAGGAAGCTTGAGAACTACTGCTCTAAGGGATTAGAGGAATCTTGAGAACCACTGCTCTAAGGGATTAGAGGAAGGTTGAGAACCACTGCTCTAAGGGATTAGAGGAAGCTTGAGAACCACTGCTCTAAGGGGTTAGAGGAACCTTGAGAACCACTGCCCTAAGGGATTAGAGGAAGCTTGAGAACCACTGCTCTAAGGGGTTAGAGGAAGCTTGAGAACCACTGCTCTAAGGGATTAGAGGAAGCTTGAGAACCACTGCCCTAAGGGATTAGAGGAAGCTTGAGAACCACTGCTCTAAGGGATTAGAGGAAGCTTGAGAACCACTGCTCTAAGGGGTTAGAGGAAGCTTGAGAACCACTGCTCTAAGGGGTTAGAGGAAGCTTGAGAACCACTGCTCTAAGGGGTTAGAGGAAGCTTGAGAACCACTGCTCTAAGGGATTAGAGGAAGGCTGAGAACCACTGCTCTAAGGGATTAGAGGAAGGCTGAGAACCACTGCTCTAAGGGATTAGAGGAAGGCTGAGAACTACTGCTCTAAGGGGTTAGAGGAAGGCTGAGAACCACTGCTCTAAGGGATTAGAGGAAGGCTGAGAACCACTGCTCTAAGGGGTTAGAGGAAGGTTGAGGACCACTGCTCTCAGGGATTAGAGGAAGCTTGAGAACCACTGCTCTAAGGGATTAGAGGAAGCTTGAGAACCACTGCTCTAAGGGATTAGAGGAAGCTTGAGAACCACTGCTCTAAGGGATTAGTGGAAGCTTGAGAACCACTGCTCTAAGGGGTTAGAGGAAGCTTGAGAACCACTGCTCTAAGGGGTTAGAGGAAGCTTGAGAACCACTGCTCTAAGGGATTAGAGGAAGCTTGAGAACTACTGCTCTAAGGGGTTAGAGGAAGGCTGAGAACCACTGCTCTAAGGGATTAGAGGAAGGCTGAGAACCACTGCTCTAAGGGATTAGAGGAAGGTTGAGAACCACTGCTCTAAGGGGTTAGAGGAAGGCTGAGAACCACTGCTCTAAGGGATTAGAGGAAGGTTGAGAACCACTGCTCTAAGGGGTTAGAGGAAGCTTGAGAACCACTAAGGGATTAGAGGAAGGCTGAGAACCACTGCTCTAAGGGGTTAGAGGAAGGTTGAGGACCACTGCTCTAAAAGATTAGAGGAAGCTTGAGAACCACTGCTTTAAGGGATGAGAGGAAGGCTGTGAACCACTGCTCTAAGGGATTAGCGGAAGCTTGAGAACCACTGCTCTAAGGGATTAGAGGAAGCTTGAGAACCACTGCTCTAAGGGATTAGTGGAAGCTTGAGAACCACTGCTCTAAGGGATTAGAGGAAGGTTGAGAACCACTGCCCTAAGGGGTTAGAGGAAGGTTGAGAACCACTGCTCTAAGGGATTAGAGGAAGCTTGAGAACCACTGCTCTAAGGGGTTAGAGGAAGCTTGAGAACCACTGCTCTAAGGGGTTAGAGGAAGCTTGAGAACCACTGCTCTAAGGGATTAGAGGAAGCTTGAGAACCACTGCTCTAAGGGATTAGAGGAAGCTTGAGAACCACTGCTCTAAGGGATTAGAGGAAGCTTGAGAACCACTGCTCTAAGGGATTAGAGGAAGCTTGAGAACCACTGCTCTAAGGGGTTAGAGGAAGCTTGAGAACCACTGCTCTAAGGGGTTAGAGGAAGCTTGAGAACCACTGCTCTAAGGGGTTAGAGGAAGCTTGAGAACCACTGCTCTAAGGGATTAGAGGAAGGCTGAGAACCACTGCTCTAAGGGATTAGAGGAAGGCTGAGAACCACTGCTCTAAGGGATTAGAGGAAGGCTGAGAACTACTGCTCTAAGGGTTTAGAGGAAGCTTGAGAACCACTGCTCTAAGGGATTAGAGGAAGGCTGAGAACCACTGCTCTAAGGGGTTAGAGGAAGGTTGAGGACCACTGCTCTCAGGGATTAGAGGAAGCTTGAGAACCACTGCTCTAAGGGATTAGAGGAAGCTTGAGAACCACTGCTCTAAGGGATTAGAGGAAGCTTGAGAACCACTGCTCTAAGGGATTAGTGGAAGCTTGAGAACCACTGCTCTAAGGGGTTAGAGGAAGCTTGAGAACCACTGCTCTAAGGGGTTAGAGGAAGCTTGAGAACCACTGCTCTAAGGGATTAGAGGAAGCTTGAGAACTACTGCTCTAAGGGGTTAGAGGAAGGCTGAGAACCACTGCTCTAAGGGATTAGAGGAAGGCTGAGAACCACTGCTCTAAGGGATTAGAGGAAGGTTGAGAACCACTGCTCTAAGGGGTTAGAGGAAGGCTGAGAACCACTGCTCTAAGGGATTAGAGGAAGGTTGAGAACCACTGCTCTAAGGGGTTAGAGGAAGCTTGAGAACCACTAAGGGATTAGAGGAAGGCTGAGAACCACTGCTCTAAGGGGTTAGAGGAAGGTTGAGGACCACTGCTCTAAAAGATTAGAGGAAGCTTGAGAACCACTGCTTTAAGGGATGAGAGGAAGGCTGTGAACCACTGCTCTAAGGGATTAGCGGAAGCTTGAGAACCACTGCTCTAAGGGATTAGAGGAAGCTTGAGAACCACTGCTCTAAGGGATTAGTGGAAGCTTGAGAACCACTGCTCTAAGGGATTAGAGGAAGGTTGAGAACCACTGCCCTAAGGGGTTAGAGGAAGGTTGAGAACCACTGCTCTAAGGGATTAGAGGAAGCTTGAGAACCACTGCTCTCAGGGATTAGAGGAAGGCTGAGAACCACTGCTCTAAGGGATTAGAGGAAGCTTGAGAACCACTGCTCTAAGGGATTAGAGGAAGCTTGAGAACTACTGCTCTAAGGGGTTAGAGGAAGGCTGAGAACCACTGCTCTAAGGGATTAGAGGAAGCTTGAGAACCACTGCTCTAAGGGGTTAGAGGAAGCTTGAGAACCACTGCTCTAAGGGGTTAGAGGAAGCTTGAGAACCACTGCTCTAAGGGGTTAGAGGAAGCTTGAGAACCACTGCTCTAAGGGATTAGAGGAAGGCTGAGAACCACTGCTCTAAGGGGTTAGAGGAAGGTTGAGGACCACTGCTCTAAGGGATTAGAGGAAGCTTGAGAACCACTGCTCTAAGGGATTAGAGGAAGGCTGTGAACCACTGCTCTACGGGATTAGCGGAAGCTTGAGAACCACTGCTCTAAGGGATTAGAGGAAGCTTGAGAACCACTGCTCTAAGGGATTATAGGAAGCTTGAGAACTACTGCTCTAAGGGATTAGAGGAATCTTGAGAACCACTGCTCTAAGGGATTAGAGGAAGCTTGAGAACCACTGCTCTAAGGGATTAGAGGAAGCTTGAGAACCACTGCTCTAAGGGATTAGAGGAAGCTTGAGAACCACTGCTCTAAGGGGTTAGAGGAAGCTTGAGAACCACTGCTCTAAGGGGTTAGAGGAAGCTTGAGAACCACTGCTCTAAGGGATTAGAGGAAGCTTGAGAACCACTGCTCTAAGGGATTAGAGGAAGCTTGAGAACCACTGCTCTAAGGGATTAGAGGAAGCTTGAGAACCACTGCTCTAAGGGGTTAGAGGAAGCTTGAGAACCACTGCTCTAAGGGGTTAGAGGAAGCTTGAGAACCACTGCTCTAAGGGGTTAGAGGAAGCTTGAGAACCACTGCTCTAAGGGATTAGAGGAAGGCTGAGAACCACTGCTCTAAGGGATTAGAGGAAGGCTGAGAACCACTGCTCTAAGGGATTAGAGGAAGGCTGAGAACTACTGCTCTAAGGGTTTAGAGGAAGCTTGAGAACCACTGCTCTAAGGGATTAGAGGAAGGCTGAGAACCACTGCTCTAAGGGGTTAGAGGAAGGTTGAGGACCACTGCTCTCAGGGATTAGAGGAAGCTTGAGAACCACTGCTCTAAGGGATTAGAGGAAGCTTGAGAACCACTGCTCTAAGGGATTAGAGGAAGCTTGAGAACCACTGCTCTAAGGGATTAGTGGAAGCTTGAGAACCACTGCTCTAAGGGGTTAGAGGAAGCTTGAGAACCACTGCTCTAAGGGGTTAGAGGAAGCTTGAGAACCACTGCTCTAAGGGATTAGAGGAAGCTTGAGAACTACTGCTCTAAGGGGTTAGAGGAAGGCTGAGAACCACTGCTCTAAGGGATTAGAGGAAGGCTGAGAACCACTGCTCTAAGGGATTAGAGGAAGCTTGAGAACCACTGCTCTAAGGGATTAGAGGAAGCTTGAGAACCACTGCTCCAAGGGGTTGGAGGAATGCTGAGAACCACTGCTCTAAGGGATTAGAGGAAGCTTGAGAACCACTGCTCTAAGGGGTTAGAGGAAGCTTGAGAACCACTGCTCTAAGGGGTTAGAGGAAGTTTGAGAACCACTGCTCTAAGGGGTTAGAGGAAGCTTGAGAACCACTGCTCTAAGGGGTTAGAGGAAGTTTGAGAACCACTGCTCTAAGGGATTAGAGGAAGCTTGAGAACCACTGCTCTAAGGGGTTAGAGGAAGCTTGAGAACCACTGCTCTAAGGGATTAGAGGAAATTTGAGAACCACTGCTCTAAGGGATTAGAGGAAGCTTGGGAACCACTGCTCTAAGGGATTAGAGGAAGCTTGAGAACCCCTGCTCTAAGGGATTAGAGGAAGGCTGAGAACCACTGCTCTAAGGGATTAGAGGAAGCTTGAGAACCACTGCTGTAAGGGATTAGAGGAAGCTTGAGAACCACTGCTGTAAGGGATTCGAGGAAGGCTGAGAACCCTGCTCTAAGGGATTAGAGGAAGCTTGAGAACCACTGCTCTAAGGGATTAGAGGAAGGCTGAGAACCACTGCTCTAAGGGATTAGAGGAAGCTTGAGAACCACTGCTCTAAGGGATTAGAGGAATCTTGAGAACCACTGCTCTAAGGGATTAGAGGAAGGGTGAGAACCACTGCTCTAAGGGATTAGAGGAAGCTTGAGAACCACTGCTCTAAGGGATTAGAGGAAGCTTGAGAACTACTGCTCTAAGGGGTTAGAGGAAGGCTGAGAACCACTGCTCTAAGGGATTAGAGGAAGCTTGAGAACCACTGCTCTAAGGGGTTAGAGGAAGCTTGAGAACCACTGCTCTAAGGGGTTAGAGGAAGCTTGAGAACCACTGCTCTAAGGGATTAGAGGAAGCTTGAGAACCACTGCTCTAAGGGATTAGAGGAAGGCTGAGAACCACTGCTCTAAGGGGTTAGAGGAAGGTTGAGGACCACTGCTCTAAGGGATTAGAGGAAGCTTGAGAACCACTGCTCTAAGGGATTAGAGGAAGGCTGTGAACCACTGCTCTAAGGGGTTAGAGGAAGCTTGAGAACCACTGCTCTAAGGGGTTAGAGGAATCTTGAGAACCACTGCTCTAAGGGATTAGAGGAAGGCTGAGAACCACTGCTCTAAGGGGTTAGAGGAAGGTTGAGGACCACTGCTCTAAGGGATTAGAGGAAGGCTGAGAACCACTGCTCTAAGGGATTAGAGGAAGGCTGAGAACCACTGCTCTAAGGGATTAGAGGAAGGCTGAGAACCACTGTTCTAAGGCGTTAGAGGAAGGCTGAGAACCACTGCTCTAAGGGGTTAGAGGAAGGCTGAGAACCACTGCTCTAAGGGATTAGAGGAAGGTTGAGAACCACTGCTCTACGGCGTTAGAGGAAGCTTGAGAACCACTGCTCTGAGGGATTAGAGGAAGCTTGAGAAAAACTGCTCTAAGGGATTAGAGGAAGCTTGAGAAACACTGCTCTAAGGGATTAGAGGAAGGTTGAGAACCACTGCTCTAAGGGATTAGAGGAAGGTTGAGAACCACTGCTCTAAGGGATTAGAGGAATCTTGGGAACCACTGCTCTAAGGGGTTAGAGGAAGCTTGAGAACCCCTGCTCTAAGGGGTTAGAGGAAGGTTGAGAACCACTGCTCTAAGGGATTAGAGGATGCTTGGGAACCCCTGCTCTAAGGGGTTAGAGGAAGGTTGAGAACCACTGCTCTAAGGGGTTAGAGGAAGCTTGGGAACCACTGCTCTAAGGGATTAGAGGAAGCTTGGGAACCACTGCTCTAAGGGATTAGAGGAAGCTTGGGAACCACTGCTCTAAGGGATTAGAGGAAGCTTGAGAACCCCTGCTCTAAGGGATTAGAGGAAGCTTGAGAATCACTGCTGTAAGGGATTAGAGGAAGGCTGAGAACCACTGCTCTAAGGGATTAGAGGAAGCTTGAGAACCACTGCTCTAAGGGATTAGAGGAAGCTTGAGAACCACTGCTGTAAGGGATTCGAGGAAGGCTGAGAACCACTGCTCTAAGGGATTAGAGGAAGCTTGAGAACCACTGCTCTAAGGGATTAGAGGAAGGCTGAGAACCACTGCTCTAAGGGATTAGAGGAAGCTTGAGAACCACTGCTCTAAGGGATTAGAGGAAGGTTGAGAACCACTGCTCTAAGGGATTAGAGGAAGGCTGAGAACCACTGCTCTAAGGGATTAGAGGAAGGTTGAGAACCACTGCTCTAAGGGATTAGAGGAAGGTTGAGAACCACTGCTTTAAGGGATTAGAGGAAGGTTGAGAACCACTGCTTTAAGGGATTAGAGGAAGCTTGAGAACCACTGCTCTAAGGGATTAGAGGAAGCTTGAGAACCACTGCTCTAAGGGATTAGAGGAAGCTTGAGAACCACTGCTCTAAGGGATTAGATGAAGGCTGAGAACCACTGCTCTAAGGGATTAGAGGAAGGCTGAGAACCACTGCTCTAAGGGATTAGAGGAAGGCTGAGAACCACTGCTGTAAGGGATTAGAGGAAGGCTGAGAACCACTGCTCTAAGGGATTAGAGGAAGCTTGAGAACCACGGCTCTAAGGGATTAGAGGAAGCTTGAGAACCACTGCTGTAAGGGATTAGAGGAAGCTTGGGAACCACTGCTCTAAGGGATTAGAGGAAGCTTGGGAACCACTGCTCTAAGGGATTAGAGGAAGCTTGAGAACCCCTGCTCTAAGGGATTAGAGGAAGCTTGAGAACCACTGCTGTAAGGGATTAGAGGAAGGCTGAGAACCACTGCTCTAAGGGATTAGAGGAAGGTTGAGAACCACTGCTCTAAGGGATTAGAGGAAGCTTGAGAACCACTGCTCTAAGGGATTAGAGGAAGGCTGAGAACCACTGCTCTAAGGGATTAGTGGAAGCTTGAGAACCACTGCTCTAAGGGGTTAGAGGAAGCTTGAGAACCACTGCTCTAAGGGGTTAGAGGAAGCTTGAGAACCACTGCTCTAAGGGATTAGAGGAAGCTTGAGAACTACTGCTCTAAGGGGTTAGAGGAAGGCTGAGAACCACTGCTCTAAGGGATTAGAGGAAGGCTGAGAACCACTGCTCTAAGGGATTAGAGGAAGCTTGAGAACCACTGCTCTAAGGGATTAGAGGAAGCTTGAGAACCACTGCTCCAAGGGGTTGGAGGAATGCTGAGAACCACTGCTCTAAGGGATTAGAGGAAGCTTGAGAACCACTGCTCTAAGGGGTTAGAGGAAGCTTGAGAACCACTGCTCTAAGGGGTTAGAGGAAGTTTGAGAACCACTGCTCTAAGGGGTTAGAGGAAGCTTGAGAACCACTGCTCTAAGGGGTTAGAGGAAGTTTGAGAACCACTGCTCTAAGGGATTAGAGGAAGCTTGAGAACCACTGCTCTAAGGGGTTAGAGGAAGCTTGAGAACCACTGCTCTAAGGGATTAGAGGAAATTTGAGAACCACTGCTCTAAGGGATTAGAGGAAGCTTGGGAACCACTGCTCTAAGGGATTAGAGGAAGCTTGAGAACCCCTGCTCTAAGGGATTAGAGGAAGGCTGAGAACCACTGCTCTAAGGGATTAGAGGAAGCTTGAGAACCACTGCTGTAAGGGATTAGAGGAAGCTTGAGAACCACTGCTGTAAGGGATTCGAGGAAGGCTGAGAACCCTGCTCTAAGGGATTAGAGGAAGCTTGAGAACCACTGCTCTAAGGGATTAGAGGAAGGCTGAGAACCACTGCTCTAAGGGATTAGAGGAAGCTTGAGAACCACTGCTCTAAGGGATTAGAGGAAGCTTGAGAACCACTGCTCTAAGGGATTAGATGAAGGCTGAGAACCACTGCTCTAAGGGATTAGAGGAAGGCTGAGAACCACTGCTCTAAGGGATTAGAGGAAGGCTGAGAACCACTGCTGTAAGGGATTAGAGGAAGGCTGAGAACCACTGCTCTAAGGGATTAGAGGAAGCTTGAGAACCACGGCTCTAAGGGATTAGAGGAAGCTTGAGAACCACTGCTGTAAGGGATTAGAGGAAGCTTGGGAACCACTGCTCTAAGGGATTAGAGGAAGCTTGGGAACCACTGCTCTAAGGGATTAGAGGAAGCTTGAGAACCCCTGCTCTAAGGGATTAGAGGAAGCTTGAGAACCACTGCTGTAAGGGATTAGAGGAAGGCTGAGAACCACTGCTCTAAGGGATTAGAGGAAGGTTGAGAACCACTGCTCTAAGGGATTAGAGGAAGCTTGAGAACCACTGCTCTAAGGGATTAGAGGAAGGCTGAGAACCACTGCTCTAAGGGATTAGTGGAAGCTTGAGAACCACTGCTCTAAGGGGTTAGAGGAAGCTTGAGAACCACTGCTCTAAGGGGTTAGAGGAAGCTTGAGAACCACTGCTCTAAGGGATTAGAGGAAGCTTGAGAACTACTGCTCTAAGGGGTTAGAGGAAGGCTGAGAACCACTGCTCTAAGGGATTAGAGGAAGGCTGAGAACCACTGCTCTAAGGGATTAGAGGAAGCTTGAGAACCACTGCTCTAAGGGATTAGAGGAAGCTTGAGAACCACTGCTCCAAGGGGTTGGAGGAATGCTGAGAACCACTGCTCTAAGGGATTAGAGGAAGCTTGAGAACCACTGCTCTAAGGGGTTAGAGGAAGCTTGAGAACCACTGCTCTAAGGGGTTAGAGGAAGTTTGAGAACCACTGCTCTAAGGGGTTAGAGGAAGCTTGAGAACCACTGCTCTAAGGGGTTAGAGGAAGTTTGAGAACCACTGCTCTAAGGGATTAGAGGAAGCTTGAGAACCACTGCTCTAAGGGGTTAGAGGAAGCTTGAGAACCACTGCTCTAAGGGATTAGAGGAAATTTGAGAACCACTGCTCTAAGGGATTAGAGGAAGCTTGGGAACCACTGCTCTAAGGGATTAGAGGAAGCTTGAGAACCCCTGCTCTAAGGGATTAGAGGAAGGCTGAGAACCACTGCTCTAAGGGATTAGAGGAAGCTTGAGAACCACTGCTGTAAGGGATTAGAGGAAGCTTGAGAACCACTGCTGTAAGGGATTCGAGGAAGGCTGAGAACCCTGCTCTAAGGGATTAGAGGAAGCTTGAGAACCACTGCTCTAAGGGATTAGAGGAAGGCTGAGAACCACTGCTCTAAGGGATTAGAGGAAGCTTGAGAACCACTGCTCTAAGGGATTAGAGGAATCTTGAGAACCACTGCTCTAAGGGATTAGAGGAAGGGTGAGAACCACTGCTCTAAGGGATTAGAGGAAGCTTGAGAACCACTGCTCTAAGGGATTAGAGGAAGCTTGAGAACTACTGCTCTAAGGGGTTAGAGGAAGGCTGAGAACCACTGCTCTAAGGGATTAGAGGAAGCTTGAGAACCACTGCTCTAAGGGGTTAGAGGAAGCTTGAGAACCACTGCTCTAAGGGGTTAGAGGAAGCTTGAGAACCACTGCTCTAAGGGATTAGAGGAAGCTTGAGAACCACTGCTCTAAGGGATTAGAGGAAGGCTGAGAACCACTGCTCTAAGGGGTTAGAGGAAGGTTGAGGACCACTGCTCTAAGGGATTAGAGGAAGCTTGAGAACCACTGCTCTAAGGGATTAGAGGAAGGCTGTGAACCACTGCTCTAAGGGGTTAGAGGAAGCTTGAGAACCACTGCTCTAAGGGGTTAGAGGAATCTTGAGAACCACTGCTCTAAGGGATTAGAGGAAGGCTGAGAACCACTGCTCTAAGGGGTTAGAGGAAGGTTGAGGACCACTGCTCTAAGGGATTAGAGGAAGGCTGAGAACCACTGCTCTAAGGGATTAGAGGAAGGCTGAGAACCACTGCTCTAAGGGATTAGAGGAAGGCTGAGAACCACTGTTCTAAGGCGTTAGAGGAAGGCTGAGAACCACTGCTCTAAGGGGTTAGAGGAAGGCTGAGAACCACTGCTCTAAGGGATTAGAGGAAGGTTGAGAACCACTGCTCTACGGCGTTAGAGGAAGCTTGAGAACCACTGCTCTGAGGGATTAGAGGAAGCTTGAGAAAAACTGCTCTAAGGGATTAGAGGAAGCTTGAGAAACACTGCTCTAAGGGATTAGAGGAAGGTTGAGAACCACTGCTCTAAGGGATTAGAGGAAGGTTGAGAACCACTGCTCTAAGGGATTAGAGGAATCTTGGGAACCACTGCTCTAAGGGGTTAGAGGAAGCTTGAGAACCCCTGCTCTAAGGGGTTAGAGGAAGGTTGAGAACCACTGCTCTAAGGGATTAGAGGATGCTTGGGAACCCCTGCTCTAAGGGGTTAGAGGAAGGTTGAGAACCACTGCTCTAAGGGGTTAGAGGAAGCTTGGGAACCACTGCTCTAAGGGATTAGAGGAAGCTTGGGAACCACTGCTCTAAGGGATTAGAGGAAGCTTGGGAACCACTGCTCTAAGGGATTAGAGGAAGCTTGAGAACCCCTGCTCTAAGGGATTAGAGGAAGCTTGAGAATCACTGCTGTAAGGGATTAGAGGAAGGCTGAGAACCACTGCTCTAAGGGATTAGAGGAAGCTTGAGAACCACTGCTCTAAGGGATTAGAGGAAGCTTGAGAACCACTGCTGTAAGGGATTCGAGGAAGGCTGAGAACCACTGCTCTAAGGGATTAGAGGAAGCTTGAGAACCACTGCTCTAAGGGATTAGAGGAAGGCTGAGAACCACTGCTCTAAGGGATTAGAGGAAGCTTGAGAACCACTGCTCTAAGGGATTAGAGGAAGGTTGAGAACCACTGCTCTAAGGGATTAGAGGAAGGCTGAGAACCACTGCTCTAAGGGATTAGAGGAAGGTTGAGAACCACTGCTCTAAGGGATTAGAGGAAGGTTGAGAACCACTGCTTTAAGGGATTAGAGGAAGGTTGAGAACCACTGCTTTAAGGGATTAGAGGAAGCTTGAGAACCACTGCTCTAAGGGATTAGAGGAAGCTTGAGAACCACTGCTCTAAGGGATTAGAGGAAGCTTGAGAACCACTGCTCTAAGGGATTAGATGAAGGCTGAGAACCACTGCTCTAAGGGATTAGAGGAAGGCTGAGAACCACTGCTCTAAGGGATTAGAGGAAGGCTGAGAACCACTGCTGTAAGGGATTAGAGGAAGGCTGAGAACCACTGCTCTAAGGGATTAGAGGAAGCTTGAGAACCACGGCTCTAAGGGATTAGAGGAAGCTTGAGAACCACTGCTGTAAGGGATTAGAGGAAGCTTGGGAACCACTGCTCTAAGGGATTAGAGGAAGCTTGGGAACCACTGCTCTAAGGGATTAGAGGAAGCTTGAGAACCCCTGCTCTAAGGGATTAGAGGAAGCTTGAGAACCACTGCTGTAAGGGATTAGAGGAAGGCTGAGAACCACTGCTCTAAGGGATTAGAGGAAGGTTGAGAACCACTGCTCTAAGGGATTAGAGGAAGCTTGAGAACCACTGCTCTAAGGGATTAGAGGAAGGCTGAGAACCACTGCTCTAAGGGATTAGAGGAAGGTTGAGAACCACTGCTCTAAGGGATTAGAGGAAGCTTGAGAACCACTGCTTTAAGGGATTAGAGGAAGGCTGAGAACCACTGCTCTAAGGGATTAGAGGAAGCTTGAGAACCACTGCTCTAAGGGATTAGAGGAAGCTTGAGAACCACTGCTCTAAGGGATTAGAGGAAGGCTGAGAACCACTGCTCTAAGGGATTAGAGGAAGCTTGAGAACCACTGCTCTAAGGGATTAGAGGAAGGCTGAGAACCACTGCTCTAAGGGATTAGAGGAAGCTTGAGAACCACTGCTCTAAGGGATTAGAGGAAGGCTGAGAACCACTGCTCTAAGGGATTAGAGGAAGCTTGAGAACCACTGCTCTAAGGGATTAGAGGAAGGCTGAGAACCACTGCTCTAAGGGGTTAGAGGAAGGTTGAGGACCACTGCTCTAAGGGATTAGAGGAAGGCTGAGAACCACTGCTCTAAGGGATTAGAGGAAGGCTGAGAACCACTGCTCTAAGGGATTAGAGGAAGGCTGAGAACCACTGTTCTAAGGCGTTAGAGGAAGGCTGAGAACCACTGCTCTAAGGGGTTAGAGGAAGGCTGAGAACCACTGCTCTAAGGGATTAGAGGAAGGTTGAGAACCACTGCTCTAAGGCGTTAGAGGAAGCTTGAGAACCACTGCTCTGAGGGATTAGAGGTAGCTTGAGAAAAACTGCTCTAAGGGATTAGAGGAAGCTTGAGAAACACTGCTCTAAGGGATTAGAGGAAGGTTGAGAACCACTGCTCTAAGGGATTAGAGGAAGGTTGAGAACCACTGCTCTAAGGGATTAGAGGAAGCTTGGGAACCACTGCTCTAAGGGGTTAGAGGAAGCTTGAGAACCCCTGCTCTAAGGGGTTAGAGGAAGGTTGAGAACCACTGCTCTAAGGGATTAGAGGAAGCTTGGGAACCCCTGCTCTAAGGGGTTAGAGGAAGGTTGAGAACCACTGCTCTAAGGGATTAGAGGAAGCTTGGGAACCACTGCTCTAAGGGATTAGAGGAAGCTTGGGAACCACTGCTCTAAGGGATTAGAGGAAGCTTGAGAACCCCTGCTCTAAGGGATTAGAGGAAGCTTGAGAACCACTGCTGTAAGGGATTAGAGGAAGGCTGAGAACCACTGCTCTAAGGGATTAGAGGAAGCTTGAGAACCACTGCTCTAAGGGATTAGAGGAAGCTTGAGAACCACTGCTGTAAGGGATTCGAGGAAGGCTGAGAACCACTGCTCTAAGGGATTAGAGGAAGCTTGAGAACCACTGCTCTAAGGGATTAGAGGAAGGCTGAGAACCACTGCTCTAAGGGATTAGAGGAAGCTTGAGAACCACTGCTCTAAGGGATTAGAGGAAGGTTGAGAACCACTGCTCTAAGGGATTAGAGGAAGGCTGAGAACCACTGCTCTAAGGGATTAGAGGAAGATTGAGAACCACTGCTCTAAGGGATTAGAGGCAGGTTGAGAACCACTGCTTTAAGGGATTAGAGGAAGGTTGAGAACCACTGCTTTAAGGGATTAGAGGAAGCTTGAGAACCACTGCTCTAAGGGATTAGAGGAAGCTTGAGAACCACTGCTCTAAGGGATTAGAGGAAGCTTGAGAACCACTGCTCTAAGGGATTAGATGAAGGCTGAGAACCACTGCTCTAAGGGATTAGAGGAAGGCTGAGAACCACTGCTCTAAGGGATTAGAGGAAGGCTGAGAACCACTGCTCTAAGGGATTAGAGGAAGGCTGAGAACCACTGCTCTAAGGGATTAGAGGAAGGTTGAGAACCACGGCTCTAAGGGATTAGAGGAAGCTTGAGAACCACTGCTCTAAGGGATTAGAGGAAGCTTGAGAACCACTGCTCTAAGGGATTAGAGGAAGCTTGAGAACCACTGCTCTTAGGGATTAGAGGAAGGCTGAGAACCACTGCTCTAAGGGATTAGAGGAAGGTTGAGAACCACTGCTCTAAGGGATAAGTGGAAGGTTGAGAATCACTGCTCTAAGGGGTTAGAGGAAGCTTGAGAACCACTGCTCTAAGGGATTAGAGGAAGCTTGAGAACTACTGCTCTAAGGGGTTAGAGGAAGGCTGAGAACCACTGCTCTAAGGGATTAGAGGAACTTGAGAACCACTGCTCTAAGGGATTAGAGGAAGCTTGAGAACTACTGCTCTAAGGGGTTAGAGGAAGGCTGAGAACCACTGCTCTAAGGGATTAGAGGAATCTTGAGAACCACTGCTCTAAGGGGTTAGAGGAAGCTTGAGAACCACTGCTCTAAGGGATTAGAGGAAGGCTGAGAACCACTGCTCTAAGGGATTAGAGGAAGCTTGAGAACCTCTGCTCTAAGGGATTAGAGGAAGCTTGAGAACCACTGCTCTAAGGGGTTAGAGGAATGCTGAGAACCACTGCTCTAAGGGATTAGAGGAAGCTTGAGAACCACTGCTCTAAGGGGTTAGAGGAAGCTTGAGAACCACTGCTCTAAGGGATTAGAGGAAGCTTGGGAACCACTGCTCTAAGGGATTAGAGGAAGCTTGGGAACCACTGCTCTAAGGGATTAGAGGAAGCTTGAGAACCCCTGCTCTAAGGGATTAGAGGAAGCTTGAGAACCACTGCTGTAAGGGATTAGAGGAAGGCTGAGAACCACTGCTCTAAGGGATTAGAGGAAGCTTGAGAACCACTGCTGTAAGGGATTAGAGGAAGTTTGAGAACCACTGCTGTAAGGGATTCGAGGAAGGCTGAGAACCACTGCTCTAAGGGATTAGAGGAAGCTTGAGAACCACTGCTGTAAGGGATTCGAGGAAGGCTGAGAACCACTGCTCTAAGGGATTAGAGGAAGCTTGAGAACCACTGCTCTAAGGGATTAGAGGAAGGCTGAGAACCACTGCTCTAAGGGGTTAGAGGAAGCTTGAGAACCACTGCTCTAAGGGATTAGAGGAAGCTTGAGAACCACTGCTCTAAGGGGTTAGAGGAAGCTTGAGAACTACTGCTCTAAGGGGTTAGAGGAAGGCTGAGAACCACTGCTCTAAGGGATTAGAGGAAGCTTGAGAACCACTGCTCTAAGGGGTTAGAGGAAGCTTGAGAACCACTGCTTTAAGGGATTAGAGATAGGCTGAGAACCACTGCTCTAAGGGATTAGAGGAAGCTTGAGAACCTCTGCTGTAAGGGATTAGAGGAAGCTTGAGAACCACTGCTCTAAGGGGTTAGAGGAATGCTGAGAACCACTGCTCTAAGGGGTTAGAGGAAGCTTGAGAACCACTGCTCTAAGGGATTAGAGGAAGCTTGAGAACCACTGCTCTAAGGGGTTAGAGGAAGCTTGAGAACCACTGCTCTAAGGGATTAGAGGAAGTTTGAGAACCACTGCTCTAAGGGATTAGAGGAAACTTGAGAACCACTGCTCTAAGGGGTTAGAGGAAGCTTGAGAACCACTGCTCTAAGGGATTAGAGGAAGTTTGAGAACCACTGCTCTAAGGGATTAGAGGAAGCTTGAGAACCGCTGCTCTAAGGGATTAGAGGAAGGCTGAGAACCACTGCTCTAAGGTGTTAGAGGAAGGTTGAGGACCACTGCTCTAAGGGATTAGAGGAAGGCTGAGAACCACTGCTCTAAGGGATTAGAGGAAGGCTGAGAACCACTGTTCTAAGGCGTTAGAGGAAGGCTGAGAACCACTGCTCTAAGGGGTTAGAGGAAGCTTGGGAACCCCTGCTCTAAGGGGTTAGAGGAAGGTTGAGAACCACTGCTCTAAGGGATTAGAGGAAGCTTGGGAACCACTGCTCTAAGGGATTAGAGGAAGCTTGGGAACCACTGCTCTAAGGGATTAGAGGAAGCTTGGGAACCACTGCTCTAAGGGATTAGAGGAAGCTTGAGAACCCCTGCTCTAAGGGATTAGAGGAAGCTTGAGAACCACTGCTGTAAGGGATTAGAGGAAGGCTGAGAACCACTGCTCTAAGGGATTAGAGGAAGCTTGAGAATCACTGCTGTAAGGGATTAGAGGAAGCTTGAGAACCACTGCTGTAAGGGATTCGAGGAAGGCTGAGAACCACTGCTCTAAGGGATTAGAGGAAGCTTGAGAACCACTGCTCTAAGGGATTAGAGGAAGGCTGAGAACCACTGCTCTAAGGGATTAGAGGAAGCTTGAGAACCACTGCTCTAAGGGATTAGAGGAAGGTTGAGAACCACTGCTCTAAGGGATTAGAGGAAGGCTGAGAACCACTGCTCTAAGGGATTAGAGGAAGGTTGAGAACCACTGCTCTAAGGGATTAGAGGAAGGTTGAGAACCACTGCTTTAAGGGATTAGAGGAAGATTGAGAACCACTGCTCTAAGGGATTAGAGGAAGCTTGAGAACCACTGCTCTAAGGGATTAGAGGAAGCTTGAGAACCACTGCTCTAAGGGATTAGAGGAAGCTTGAGAACCACTGCTCTAAGGGATTAGAGGAAGCTTGAGAACCACTGCTCTAAGGGATTAGAGGAAGCTTGAGAACCACTGCTCTAAGGGATTAGAGGAAGGTTTAGAACCACTGCTCTAAGGGATAAGTGGAAGCTTGAGAACCACTGCTCTAAGGGGTTAGAGGAAGCTTGAGAACCACTGCTCTAAGGGATTAGAGGAAGCTTGAGAACTACTGCTCTAAGGGGTGAGAGGAAGGCTGAGAACCACTGCTCTAAGGGATTAGAGGAATTTGAGAACCACTGCTCTAAGGGATTAGAGGAAGCTTGAGAACTACTGCTCTAAGGGGTTAGAGGAAGGCTGAGAACCACTGCTCTAAGGGATTAGAGGAAGCTTGAGAACCACTGCTCTAAGGGGTTAGCGGAAGCTTGAGAACCACTGCTCTAAGGGATTAGAGGAAGGCTGAGAACCACTGCTCTAAGGGATTAGAGGAAGCTTGAGAACCTCTGCTCTAAGGGATTAGAGGAAGCTTGAGAACCACTGCTCTAAGGGGTTAGAGGAAGCTTGAGAACCACTGCTCTAAGGGATTAGAGGAAGCTTGTGAACCACTGCTGTAAGGGATTAGAGGAAGGCTGAGAACCACTGCTCTAAGGGATTAGAGGAAGCTTGAGAACCACTGCTCTAAGGGATTAGAGGAAGCTTGAGAACCACTGCTGTAAGGGATTAGAGGAAGGCTGAGAACCACTGCTCTAAGGGATTAGAGGAAGCTTGAGAACCACTGCTCTAAGGGATTAGAGGAAGGCTGAGAACCACTGCTCTAAGGGATTAGAGGAAGCTTGAGAACCACTGCTCTAAGGGATTAGAGGAAGGTTGAGAACCACTGCTCTAAGGGATTAGAGGAAGGCTGAGAACCACTGCTCTAAGGGATTAGAGGAAGGTTGAGAACCACTGCTCTAAGGGATTAGAGGAAGGTTGAGAACCACTGCTTTAAGGGATTAGAGGAAGGTTGAGAACCACTGCTTTAAGGGATTAGAGGAAGATTGAGAACCACTGCTCTAAGGGATTAGAGGAAGCTTGAGAACCACTGCTCTAAGGGATTAGAGGAAGCTTGAGAACCACTGCTCTAAGGGATTAGATGAAGGCTGAGAACCACTGCTCTAAGGGATTAGAGGAAGGCTGAGAACCACTGCTCTAAGGGATTAGAGGAAGGCTGAGAACCACTGCTCTAAGGGATTAGAGGACGGTTGAGAACCACGGCTCTAAGGGATTAGAGGAAGCTTGAGAACCACTGCTCTAAGGGATTAGAGGAAGCTTGAGAACCACTGCTCTAAGGGATTAGAGGAAGCTTGAGAACCACTGCTCTAAGGGATTAGAGGAAGCTTGAGAACCACTGCTCTAAGGGATTAGAGGAAGGTTGAGAACCACTGCTCTAAGGGATAAGTGGAAGCTTGAGAACCACTGCTCTAAGGGGTTAGAGGAAGCTTGAGAACCACTGCTCTAAGGGATTAGAGGAAGCTTGAGAACTACTGCTCTAAGGGGTTAGAGGAAGGCTGAGAACCACTGCTCTAAGGGATTAGAGGAATTTGAGAACCACTGCTCTAAGGGATTAGAGGAAGCTTGAGAACTACTGCTCTAAGGGGTTAGAGGAAGGCTGAGAACCACTGCTCTAAGGGATTAGAGGAAGCTTGAGAACCACTGCTCTAAGGGGTTAGCGGAAGCTTGAGAACCACTGCTCTAAGGGATTAGAGGAAGCTTGAGAACCACTGCTGTAAGGGATTAGAGGAAGGCTGAGAACCACTGCTCTAAGGGATTAGAGGAAGCTTGAGAACCACTGCTCTAAGGGATTAGAGGAAGGCTGAGAACCACTGCTCTAAGGGATTAGAGGAATCTTGAGAACCACTGCTCTAAGGGATTAGAGGAAGGCTGAGAACCACTGCTCTAAGGGATTAGAGGAAGCTTGAGAACCACTGCTCTAAGGGATTAGAGGAAGGCTGAGAACCACTTCTCTAAGGGATTAGAGGAAGCTTGAGAACCACTGCTCTAAGGGATTAGAGGAAGGTTGAGAACCACTGCTCTAAGGGATTAGAGGAAGGCTGAGAACCACTGCTCTAAGGGATTAGAGGAAGGTTGAGAACCACTGCTCTAAGGGATTAGAGGAAGGTTGAGAACCACTGCTTTAAGGGATTAGAGGAAGATTGAGAACCACTGCTCTAAGGGATTAGAGGAAGCTTGAGAACCACTGCTCTAAGGGATTAGAGGAAGCTTGAGAACCACTGCTCTAAGGGATTAGATGAAGGCTGAGAACCATTGCTCTAAGGGATTAGAGGAAGGCTGAGAACCACTGCTCTAAGGGATTAGAGGAAGGCTGAGAACCACTGCTCTAAGGGATTAGAGGAAGGCTGAGAACCACTGCTCTAAGGGATTAGAGGAAGGTTGAGAACCACTGCTCTAAGGGATTAGAGGAAGCTTGAGAACCACTGCTCTAAGGGATTAGAGGAAGCTTGAGAACCACTGCTCTAAGGGATTAGAGGAAGCTTGAGAACCACTGCTCTAAGGGATTAGAGGAAGGTTGAGAACCACTGCTCTAAGGGATAAGTGGAAGCTTGAGAACCACTGCTCTAAGGGGTTAGAGGAAGCTTGAGAACCACTGCTCTAAGGGATTAGAGGAAGCTTGAGAACCACTGCTCTAAGGGGTTAGAGGAAGGCTGAGAACCACTGCTCTAAGGGATTAGAGGAATTTGAGAACCACTGCTCTAAGGGATTAGAGGAAGCTTGAGAACCACTGCTCTAAGGGATTAGAGGAAGCTTGAGAACCACTGCTCTAAGGGGTTAGCGGAAGCTTGAGAACCACTGCTCTAAGGGATTAGAGGAAGGCTGAGAACCACTGCTCTAAGGGATTAGAGGAAGCTTGAGAACCTCTGCTCTAAGGGATTAGAGGAAGCTTGAGAACCACTGCTCTAAGGGGTTAGAGGAAGCTTGAGAACCACTGCTCTAAGGGATTAGAGGAAGCTTGTGAACCACTGCTGTAAGGGATTAGAGGAAGGCTGAGAACCACTGCTCTAAGGGATTAGAGGAAGCTTGAGAACCACTGCTCTAAGGGATTAGAGGAAGCTTGAGAACCACTGCTCTAAGGGATTAGAGGAAGGCTGAGAACCACTGCTCTAAGGGATTAGAGGAAGCTTGAGAACCACTGCTCTAAGGGATTAGAGGAAGGCTGAGAACCACTGTTCTAAGGGATTAGAGGAAGCTTGAGAACCACTGCTGTAAGGGATTAGAGGAAGCTTGAGAACCACTGCTTTAAGGGATTAGAGGAAGGCTGAGAACCACTGCTCTAAGGGATTAGAGGAAGGTTGAGAACCACTGCTCTAAGGGATTAGAGGAAGCTTGAGAACCACTGCTCTAAGGGATTAGAGGAAGGCTGAGAACCACTGCTCTAAGGGATTAGAGGAAGGTTGAGAACCACTGCTCTAAGGGATTAGAGGAAGCTTGAGAACCACTGCTTTAAGGGATTAGAGGAAGCTTGAGAACCACTGCTCTAAGGGATTAGAGGAAGCTTGAGAACCACTGCTCTAAGGGATTAGAGGAAGCTTGAGAACCACTGCTCTAAGGGATTAGAGGAATCTTGAGAACCACTGCTCTAAGGGATTAGAGGAAGGCTGAGAACCACTGCTCTAAGGGATTATAGGAAGCTTGAGAACCACTGCTCTAAGGGATTAGAGGAAGCTTGTGAACCACTGCTGTAAGGGATTAGAGGAAGGCTGAGAACCACTGCTCTAAGGGATTAGAGGAAGCTTGAGAACCACTGCTGTAAGGGATTAGAGGAAGCTTGAGAACCACTGCTGTAAGGGATTAGAGGAAGGCTGAGAACCACTGTTCTAAGGGATTAGAGGAAGCTTGAGAACCACTGCTCTAAGGGATTAGAGGAAGGCTGAGAACCACTGCTCTAAGGGATTAGAGGAAGCTTGAGAACCACTGCTGTAAGGGATTAGAGGAAGCTTGAGAACCACTGCTTTAAGGGATTAGAGGAAGGCTGAGAACCACTGCTCTAAGGGATTAGAGGAAGGTTGAGAACCACTGTTCTAAGGGATTAGAGGAAGCTTGAGAACCACTGCTCTAAGGGATTAGAGGAAGGCTGAGAACCACTGCTCTAAGGGATTAGAGGAAGGTTGAGAACCACTGCTCTAAGGGATTAGAGGAAGCTTGAGAACCACTGCTTTAAGGGATTAGAGGAAGGCTGAGAACCACTGCTCTAAGGGATTAGAGGAAGCTTGAGAACCACTGCTCTAAGGGATTAGAGGAAGGTTGAGAACCACTGCTGTAAGGGATTAGAGGAAGCTTGAGAACCACTGCTCTAAGGGATTAGAGGAAGGCTGAGAACCACTGCTCTAAGGGATTAGAGGAAGGTTGAGAACCACTGCTCTAAGCCACTGCTCTAAGGCATTAGAGGAAGGCTGAGAACCACTGCTCTAAGGGATTAGAGGAAGGTTGAGAACCACTGCTTTAAGGGATTAGAGGAAGGTTGAGAACCACTGCTTTAAGGGATTAGAGGAAGCTTGAGAACCACTGCTCTAAGGGATTAGAGGAAGCTTGAGAACCACTGCTCTAAGGGATTAGAGGAAGCTTGAGAACCACTGCTCTAAGGTATTAGAGGAAGCTTGAGAACCACTGCTCTAAGGGATTAGAGGCTGAGAACCACTGCTCTAAGGGATTAGAGGAAGGTTGAGAACCACTGCTCTAAGGGGTTAGAGGAAGCTTGAGAACCACTGCTCTAAGGGATTAGAGGAAGCTTGAGAATCACTGCTCTAAGGGATTAGAGGAAGCTTGAGAACTACTGCTCTAAGGGGTTAGAGGAAGGCTGAGAACCACTGCTCTAAGGGATTAGAGGAAGCTTGAGAACCACTGCTCTAAGGGGTTAGAGGAAGCTTGAGAACCACTGCTTTAAGGGATTAGAGGAAGGCTGAGAACCACTGCTCTAAGGGATTAGAGGAAGCTTGAGAACCTCTGCTGTAAGGGATTAGAGGAAGCTTGAGAACCACTGCTCTAAGGGGTTAGAGGAAGCTTGAGAACCACTGCTCTAAGGGGTTAGAGGAAGCTTGAGAACCACTGCTCTAAGGGGTTAGAGGAAGCTTGAGAACCACTGCTCTAAGGGGTTAGAGGAAGCTTGAGAACCACTGCTCTAAGGGATTAGAGGAAGTTTGAGAACCACTGTTCTAAGGGATTAGAGGAAGCTTGAGAACCACTGCTCTAAGGGGTTAGAGGAAGCTTGAGAACCACTGCTCTAAGGGATTAGAGGAAGTTTGAGAACCACTGCTCTAAGGGATTAGAGGAAACTTGAGAACCACTGCTCTAAGGGGTTAGAGGAAGCTTGAGAACCACTGCTCTAAGGGATTAGAGGAAGTTTGAGAACCACTGCTCTAAGGGATTAGAGGAAGCTTGAGAACCACTGCTCTAAGGGATTAGAGGAAGCTTGAGAACCACTGCTCTAAGGGGTTAGAGGAAGCTTGAGAACCACTGCTCTATGGGGTTAGAGGAAGCTTGAGAACCACTGCTCTAAGGGGTTAGAGGAAGCTTGAGAACCACTGCTCTAAGGGGTTAGAGGAAGGCTGAGAACCACTGCTCTAAGGGATTAGAGGAAGCTTGAGAACCACTGCTCTAAGGGATTAGAGGAAGTTTGAGAACCACTGCTCTAAGGGATTAGAGGAAGGCTGAGAACCACTGCTCTAAGGGATTAGAGGAAGCTTGAGAACCACTGCTCTAAGGGATTAGAGGAAGGCTGAGAACCACTGCTCTAAGGGGTTAGAGGAAGGCTGAGAACCACTGCTCTAAGGGATTAGAGGAAGCTTGAGAACCACTGCTCTAAGGGGTTAGAGGAAGGTTGAGAACCACTGCTCTAAGGGATTAGAGGAAGCTTGATTACCACTGCTCTAAGGGATTAGAGGAAGGTTGAGAACCACTGCCCTAAGTGGTTAGAGGAAGGTTGAGAACCACTGCTCTAAGGGATTAGAGGAAGCTTGAGAACCACTGCTCTAAGGGATTAGAGGAAGGCTGAGAACCACTGCTCTAAGGGATTAGAGGAAGCTTGATTACCACTGCTCTAAGGGATTAGAGGAAGGTTGAGAACCACTGCCCTAAAGGGTTAGAGGAAGGTTGAGAACCACTGCTGTAAGGGATTAGAGGAAGCTTGAGAACCACTGCTCTAAGGGGTTAGAGGAAGCTTGAGAACCACTGCTCTAAGGGATTAGAGGAAGCTTGATTACCACTGCTCTAAGGGATTAGAGGAAGCTTGATTACCACTGCTCTAAGGGATTAGAGGAAGGTTGAGAACCACTGCCCTAAGTGGTTAGAGGAAGGTTGAGAACCACTGCTCTAAGGGATTAGAGGAAGCTTGAGAACCACTGCTCTAAGGGATTAGAGGAAGGCTGAGAACCACTGCTCTAAGGGATTAGAGGAAGCTTGATTACCACTGCTCTAAGGGATTAGAGGAAGGTTGAGAACCACTGCCCAAAGGGGTTAGAGGAAGGTTGAGAACCACTGCTCTAAGGGATTAGAGGAAGCTTGAGAACCACTGCTCTAAGGGATTAGAGGAAGGCTGAGAACCACTGCTCTAAGGGATTAGAGGAAGCTTGAGAACCACTGCTCTAAGGGATTAGAGGAAGCTTGAGAACTACTGCTCTAAGGGGTTAGAGGAAGGCTGAGAACCACTGCTCTAAGGGATTAGAGGAAGCTTGAGAACCACTGCTCTAAGGGATTAGAGGAAGCTTGAGAACCACTGCTCTAAGGGATTAGAGGAAGCTTGAGAACCACTGCTCTAAGGGATTAGAGGAAGCTTGAGAACTACTGCTCTAAGGGGTTAGAGGAAGGCTGAGGACCACTGCTCTAAGGGGTTAGAGGAAGCTTGAGAACCACTGCTCTAAGGGATTAGAGGAAGGCTGTGAACCACTGCTCTAAGGGATTAGAGGAAGCTTGAGAACCACTGCTCTAAGGGGTTAGAGGAAGCTTGAGAACCACTGCTCTAAGGGGTTAGAGGAAGCTTGAGAACCACTGCTCTAAGGGATTAGAGGAAGCTTGAGAACCACTGCTCTAAGGGGTTAGAGGAAGGTTGAGGACCACTGTTCTAAGGGATTAGAGGAAGGCTGAGAACCACTGCTCTAAGGGATTAGAGGAAGGCTGAGAACCACTGCTCTAAGGGATTAGAGGAAGGCTGAGAACCACTGCTCTAAGGGATTAGAGGAAGGCTGAGAACCACTGCTCTAAGGGATTAGAGGAAGGCTGAGAACCACTGCTCTAAGGCGTTAGAGGAAGGCTGAGAACCACTGCTCTAAGGGATTAGAGGAAGGTTGAGAACCACTGCTCTAAGGCGTTAGAGGAAGCTTGAGAACCACTGCTCTAAGGGATTAGAGGAAGCTTGAGAACCACTGCTCTAAGGGATTAGAGGAAGCTTGAGAACAACTGCTCTAAGGGATTAGAGGAAGCTTGGGAACCACTGCTCTAAGGGGTTAGAGGAAGCTTGAGAACCCCTGCTCTAAGGGGTTAGAGGAAGGTTGAGAACCACTGCTCTAAGGGATTAGAGGAAGCTTGGGAACCACTGCTCTAAGGGATTAGAGGAAGCTTGGGAACCACTGCTCTAAGGGATTGGAGGAAGTTTGGGAACCACTGCTCTAAGGGATTAGAGGAAGCTTGAGAACCCCTGCTATAAGGGATTAGAGGAAGCTTGAGAACCCCTGCTATAAGGGATTAGAGGAAGCTTGAGAACCACTGCTGTAAGGGATTAGAGGAAGGCTGAGAACCACTGCTCTAAGGGATTAGAGGAAGCTTGAGAACCACTGCTCTAAGGGATTAGAGGAAGCTTGAGAACCACTGCTCTAAGGGATTAGAGGAAGCTTGAGAACCACTGCTCTAAGGGATTAGAGGAAGTTTGAGAACCACTGCTGTAAGGGATTAGAGGAAGCTTGAGAACCACTGCTCTAAGGGATTAGAGGAAGGCTGAGAACCACTGCTCTAAGGGATTAGAGGAAGGTTGAGAACCACTGCTCTAAGGGATTAGAGGAAGGTTGAGAACCACTGCTTTAAGGGATTAGAGGAAGGTTGAGAACCACTGCTTTAAGGGATTTGAGGAAGGTTGAGAACCACTGCTCTAAGGGATTAGAGGAAGCTTGAGAACCACTGCTCTAAGGGATTAGAGGAAGCTTGAGAACCACTGTTCTAAGGGATTAGAGAAAGGCTGAGAACCACTGCTCTAAGGGATTAGAGGAAGGCTGAGAACCACTGCTCTAAGGGATTAGAGGAAGGCTGAGAACCACTGCTCTAAGGGATTAGAGGAATCTTGAGAACCACTGCTCTAAGGGATTAGAGGAAGGTTGAGAACCACTGCCCTAAGTGGTTAGAGGAAGGTTGAGAACCACTGCTCTAAGGGATTAGAGGAAGCTTGAGAACCACTGCTCTAAGGGATTAGAGGAAGTTTGAGAACCACTGCTCTAAGGGATTAGAGGAAGGCTGAGAACCACTGCTCTAAGGGATTAGAGGAAGCTTGAGAACCACTGCTCTAAGGGATTAGAGGAAGGCTGAGAACCACTGCTCTAAGGGGTTAGAGGAAGGCTGAGAACCACTGCTCTAAGGGATTAGAGGAAGCTTGAGAACCACTGCTCTAAGGGATTAGAGGAAGCTTGATTACCACTGCTCTAAGGGATTAGAGGAAGGTTGAGAACCACTGCCCTAAGTGGTTAGAGGAAGGTTGAGAACCACTGCTCTAAGGGATTAGAGGAAGCTTGAGAACCACTGCTCTAAGGGATTAGAGGAAGGCTGAGAACCACTGCTCTAAGGGATTAGAGGAAGCTTGATTACCACTGCTCTAAGGGATTAGAGGAAGGTTGAGAACCACTGCCCTAAAGGGTTAGAGGAAGGTTGAGAACCACTGCTGTAAGGGATTAGAGGAAGCTTGAGAACCACTGCTCTAAGGGGTTAGAGGAAGCTTGAGAACCACTGCTCTAAGGGATTAGAGGAAGCTTGATTACCACTGCTCTAAGGGATTAGAGGAAGCTTGATTACCACTGCTCTAAGGGATTAGAGGAAGGTTGAGAACCACTGCCCTAAGTGGTTAGAGGAAGGTTGAGAACCACTGCTCTAAGGGATTAGAGGAAGCTTGAGAACCACTGCTCTAAGGGATTAGAGGAAGGCTGAGAACCACTGCTCTAAGGGATTAGAGGAAGCTTGATTACCACTGCTCTAAGGGATTAGAGGAAGGTTGAGAACCACTGCCCTAAGGGGTTAGAGGAAGGTTGAGAACCACTGCTCTAAGGGATTAGAGGAAGCTTGAGAACCACTGCTCTAAGGGATTAGAGGAAGGCTGAGAACCACTGCTCTAAGGGATTAGAGGAAGCTTGAGAACCACTGCTCTAAGGGATTAGAGGAAGCTTGAGAACTACTGCTCTAAGGGGTTAGAGGAAGGCTGAGAACTGCTCTAAGGGATTAGAGGAAGCTTGAGAACCACTGCTCTAAGGGATTAGAGGAAGCTTGAGAACCACTGCTCTAAGGGATTAGAGGAAGGCTGTGAACCACTGCTCTAAGGGATTAGAGGAAGCTTGAGAACCACTGCTCTAAGGGGTTAGAGGAAGCTTGAGAACCACTGCTCTAAGGGGTTAGAGGAAGCTTGAGAACCACTGCTCTAAGGGATTAGAGGAAGCTTGAGAACCACTGCTCTAAGGGGTTAGAGGAAGGTTGAGGACCACTGTTCTAAGGGATTAGAGGAAGGCTGAGAACCACTGCTCTAAGGGATTAGAGGAAGGCTGAGAACCACTGCTCTAAGGGATTAGAGGAAGGCTGAGAACCACTGCTCTAAGGGATTAGAGGAAGGCTGAGAACCACTGCTCTAAGGGATTAGAGGAAGGCTGAGAACCACTGCTCTAAGGCGTTAGAGGAAGGCTGAGAACCACTGCTCTAAGGGATTAGAGGAAGGTTGAGAACCACTGCTCTAAGGCGTTAGAGGAAGCTTGAGAACCACTGCTCTAAGGGATTAGAGGAAGCTTGAGAACCACTGCTCTAAGGGATTAGAGGAAGCTTGAGAACAACTGCTCTAAGGGATTAGAGGAAGCTTGGGAACCACTGCTCTAAGGGGTTAGAGGAAGGCTGAGGACCACTGCTCTAAGGGGTTAGAGGAAGCTTGAGAACCACTGCTCTAAGGGATTAGAGGAAGGCTGTGAACCACTGCTCTAAGGGATTAGAGGAAGCTTGAGAACCACTGCTCTAAGGTGTTAGAGGAAGCTTGAGAACCACTGCTCTAAGGTGTTAGAGGAAGCTTGAGAACCACTGCTCTAAGGGATTAGAGGAAGGCTGAGAACCACTGCTCTAAGGGGTTAGAGGAAGGTTGAGGACCACTGTTCTAAGGGATTAGAGGAAGGCTGAGAACCACTGCTCTAAGGGATTAGAGGAAGGCTGAGAACCACTGCTCTAAGGGATTAGAGGAAGGCTGAGAACCACTGCTCTAAGGGATTAGAGGAAGGCTGAGAACCACTGCTCTAAGGCGTTAGAGGAAGGCTGAGAACCACTGCTCTAAGGGATTAGAGGAAGGTTGAGAACCACTGCTCTAAGGCGTTAGAGGAAGCTTGAGAACCACTGCTCTAAGGGATTAGAGGAAGCTTGAGAACCACTGCTCTAAGGGATTAGAGGAAGCTTGAGAACAACTGCTCTAAGGGATTAGAGGAAGCTTGGGAACCACTGCTCTAAGGGGTTAGAGGAAGCTTGAGAACCCCTGCTCTAAGGGGTTAGAGGAAGGTTGAGAACCACTGCTCTAAGGGATTAGAGGAAGCTTGGGAACCACTGCTCTAAGGGATTAGAGGAAGCTTGGGAACCACTGCTCTAAGGGATTAGAGGAAGTTTGGGAACCACTGCTCTAAGGGATTAGAGGAAGCTTGAGAACCCCTGCTCTAAGGGATTAGAGGAAGCTTGAGAACCACTGCTGTAAGGGATTAGAGGAAGGCTGAGAACCACTGCTCTAAGGGATTAGAGGAAGCTTGAGAACCACTGCTCTAAGGGATTAGAGGAAGCTTGAGAACCACTGCTCTAAGGGATTAGAGGAAGCTTGAGAACCACTGCTCTAAGGGATTAGAGGAAGGCTGAGAACCACTGCTCTAAGGGATTAGAGGAAGCTTGAGAACCACTGCTCTAAGGGATTAGAGGAAGGCTGAGAACCACTGCTCTAAGGGATTAGAGGAAGTTTGAGAACCACTGCTCTAAGGGATTAGAGGAAGCTTGAGAACCACTGCTCTAAGGGATTAGAGGAAGGCTGAGAACCACTGCTCTAAGGGATTAGAGGAAGGTTGAGAACCACTGCTCTAAGGGATTAGAGGAAGGTTGAGAACCACTGCTTTAAGGGATTAGAGGAAGGTTGAGAACCACTGCTTTAAGGGATTAGAGGAAGGTTGAGAACCACTGCTCTAAGGGATTAGAGGAAGCTTGAGAACCACTGCTCTAAGGGATTAGAGGAAGCTTGAGAACCACTGTTCTAAGGGATTAGAGAAAGGCTGAGAACCACTGCTCTAAGGGATTAGAGGAAGGCTGAGAACCACTGCTCTAAGGGATTAGAGGAAGGCTGAGAACCACTGCTCTAAGGGATTAGAGGAAGCTTGAGAACCACTGCTCTAAGGGGTTAGAGGAAGCTTGAGAACCACTGCTCTAAGGGGTTAGAGGAAGCTTGAGAACCACTGCTCTAAGGGATTAGAGGAAGGCTGAGAACCACTGCTCTAAGGGATTAGAGGAAGCTTGAGAACCTCTGCTCTAAGGGATTAGAGGAAGCTTGAGAACCACTGCTCTAAGGGGTTAGAGGAATGCTGAGAACCACTGCTCTAAGGGATTAGAGGAAGCTTGAGAACCACTGCTCTAAGGGGTTAGAGGAAGCTTGAGAACCACTGCTCTAAGGGGTTAGAGGAAGCTTGAAAACCACTGCTCTAAGGGGTTAGAGGAAGCTTGAGAACCACTGCTCTAAGGGGTTAGAGGAAGCTTGAGAACCACTGCTCTAAGGGATTAGAGGAAGTTTGAGAACCACTGCTCTAAGGGATTAGAGGAAGCTTGAGAACCACTGCTCTAAGGGGTTAGAGGAAGCTTGTGAACCACTGCTCTAAGGGATTAGAGGAAGTTTGAGAACCACTGCTCTAAGGGATTAGAGGAAGCTTGAGAACCACTGCTCTAAGGGGTTAGAGGAAGCTTGAGAACCACTGCTCTAAGGCGTTAGAGGAAGTTTGAGAACCACTGCTCTAAGGGATTAGAGGAAGCTTGAGAACCACTGCTCTAAGGGATTAGAGGAAGCTTGAGAACCACTGCTCTAAGGGATTAGAGGAAGGTTGAGAACCACTGCTCTAAGGGATTAGAGGAAGCTTGGGAACCACTGCTCTAAGGGGTTAGAGGAAGCTTGAGAACCCCTGCTCTAAGGGGTTAGAGGAAGGTTGAGAACCACTGCTCTAAGGGATTTGAGGAAGCTTGGGAACCACTGCTCTAAGGGATTAGAGGAAGCTTGGGAACCACTGCTCTAAGGGATTAGAGGAAGCTTGAGAACCCCTGCTCTAAGGGATTAGAGGAAGCTTGAGAACCCCTGCTCTAAGGGATTAGAGGAAGCTTGAGAACCACTGCTGTAAGGGATTAGAGGAAGGCTGAGAACCACTGCTGTAAGGGATTAGAGGAAGCTTGAGAACCACTGCTGTAAGGGATTAGAGGAAGCCTGAGAACCACTGCTCTAAGGGATTAGAGGAAGCTTGAGAACCACTGCTCTAAGGGATTAGAGGAAGGCTGAGAACCACTGCTCTAAGGGATTAGAGGAAGTTTGAGAACCACTGCTGTAAGGGATTAGAGGAAGCTTGAGAACCACTGCTCTAAGGGATTAGAGGAAGGCTGAGAACCACTGCTCTAAGGGATTATAGCAAGGTTGAGAACCACTGCTGTAAGGGATTAGAGGAAGCTTGAGAACCACTGCTCTAAGGCATTAGAGGAAGGCTGAGAACCACTGCTCTATGGGATTAGAGGAAGGTTGAGAACCACTGCTTTAAGGGATTAGAGGAAGGTTGAGAACCACTGCTTTAAGGGATTAGAGGAAGGTTGAGAACCACTGCTCTAAGGGATTAGAGGAAGCTTGAGAACCACTGCTCTAAGGGATTAGAGGAAGCTTGAGAACCACTGCTCTAAGGGATTAGAGAAAGGCTGAGAACCACTGCTCTAAGGGATTAGAGGAAGGTTGAGAACCACTGCTCTAAGGGATTAGAGGAAGGCTGAGAACCACTGCTCTAAGGGATTAGAGGAAGGTTGAGAACCACGGCTCTAAGGGATTAGAGGAATCTTGAGAACCACTGCTCTAAGGGATTAGAGGAATCTTGAGAACCACTGCTCTAAGGGATTAGAGGAAGCTTGAGAACCACTGCTCTAAGGGATTAGAGGAAGCTTGAGAACCACTGCTCTAAGGGATTAGAGGAAGGCTGAGAAGCACTGCTCTAAGGGATTAGAGGAAGGTTGAGAACCACGGCTCTAAGGGATTAGTGGAAGCTTGAGAACCACTGCTCTAAGGGGTTAGAGGAAGCTTGAGAACCACTGCTCTAAGGGAGTAGAGGAAGCTTGAGAACCACTGCTCTAAGGGATTAGAGGAAGCTTGAGAACTACTGCTCTAAGGGGTTAGAGGAAGGCTGAGAACCACTGCTCTAAGGGATTAGAGGAAGCTTGAGAACCACTGCTCTAAGGGGTTAGAGGAACCTTGAGAACCACTGCTCTAAGGGGTTAGAGGAAGCTTGAGAACCACTGATCTAAGGGATTAGAGGAAGGCTGAGAACCACTGCTCTAAGGGATTAGAGGAAGCTTGAGAACCTCTGCTCTAAGGGATTAGAGGAAGCTTGAGAACCACTGCTCTAAGGGGTTAGAGGAAGCTTGAAAACCACTGCTCTAAGTGGTTAGAGGAAGCTTGAGAACCACTGCTCTAAGGGGTTAGAGGAAGCTTGGAAACCACTGCTCTAAGGGGTTAGAGGAAGCTTGAGAACCACTGCTCTAAGGGGTTAGAGGAAGCTTGAGAACCACTGCTCTTAGGGATTAGAGGAAGTTTGAGAACCACTGCTCTAAGGGATTAGAGGAAGCTTGAGAACCACTGCTCTAAGGGGTTAGAGGAAACTTGAGAACCACTGCTCTAAGGGATTAGAGGAAGTTTGAGAACCACTGCTCTAAGGTATTAGAGGAAGCTTGAGAACCACTGCTCTAAGGGGTTAGAGGAATCTTGAGAACCACTGCTCTAAGGGATTAGAGGAAGGTTGAGAACCACTGCCCTAAGTGGTTAGAGGAAGGTTGAGAACCACTGCTCTAAGGGATTAGAGGAAGCTTGAGAACCACTGCTCTAAGGGATTAGAGGAAGTTTGAGAACCACTGCTCTAAGGGATTAGAGGAAGGCTGAGAACCACTGCTCTAAGGGATTAGAGGAAGCTTGAGAACCACTGCTCTAAGGGATTAGAGGAAGGCTGAGAACCACTGCTCTAAGGGGTTAGAGGAAGGCTGAGAACCACTGCTCTAAGGGATTAGAGGAAGCTTGAGAACCACTGCTCTAAGGGATTAGAGGAAGCTTGATTACCACTGCTCTAAGGGATTAGAGGAAGGTTGAGAACCACTGCCCTAAGTGGTTAGAGGAAGGTTGAGAACCACTGCTCTAAGGGATTAGAGGAAGCTTGAGAACCACTGCTCTAAGGGATTAGAGGAAGGCTGAGAACCACTGCTCTAAGGGATTAGAGGAAGCTTGATTACCACTGCTCTAAGGGATTAGAGGAAGGTTGAGAACCACTGCCCTAAAGGGTTAGAGGAAGGTTGAGAACCACTGCTGTAAGGGATTAGAGGAAGCTTGAGAACCACTGCTCTAAGGGGTTAGAGGAAGCTTGAGAACCACTGCTCTAAGGGATTAGAGGAAGCTTGATTACCACTGCTCTAAGGGATTAGAGGAAGCTTGATTACCACTGCTCTAAGGGATTAGAGGAAGGTTGAGAACCACTGCCCTAAGTGGTTAGAGGAAGGTTGAGAACCACTGCTCTAAGGGATTAGAGGAAGCTTGAGAACCACTGCTCTAAGGGATTAGAGGAAGGCTGAGAACCACTGATCTAAGGGATTAGAGGAAGCTTGAGTACCACTGCTCTAAGGGATTAGTGGAAGCTTGAGAACTACTGCTCTAAGGGGTTAGAAGAAGGCTGAGAACCACTGCTCTAAGGGATTAGAGGAAGCTTGAGAACCACTGCTCTAAGGGGTTAGAGGAAGCTTGAGAACCACTGCTCTAAGGGATTAGAGGAAGGCTGAGAACCACTCCTCTAAGGGGTTAGAGGAAGGTTGAGGACCACTGCTCTAAGGGATTAGAGGAAGCTTGAGAACCACTGCTCTAAGGGATTAGAGTAAGGCTGTGAACCACTGCTCTAAGGGATTAGAGGAAGCTTGAGAACCACTGCTCTAAGGGGTTAGAGGAAGCTTGAGAACCACTGCTCTATGGGGTTAGAGGAAGCTTGAGAACCACTGCTCTAAGGGGTTAGAGGAAGCTTGAGAACCACTGCTCTAAGGGATTAGAGGAAGGCTGAGAACCACTGCTCTAAGGGGTTAGAGGAAGGTTGAGGACCACTGCTCTAAGGGATTAGAGGAAGGCTGAGAACCACTGCTCTAAGGGATTAGAGGAAGGCTGAGAACCACTGCTCTAAGGGATTAGAGGAAGGCTGAGAACCACTGCTCTAAGGGATTAGAGGAAGGCTGAGAACCACTGCTCTAAGGGATTAGAGGAAGGCTGAGAACCACTGCTCTAAGGCGTTAGAGGAAGGCTGAGAACCACTGCTCTGAGGGATTAGAGGAAGGTTGAGAACCACTGCTCTAAGGCGTTAGAGGAAGCTTGAGATCCACTGCTCTAAGGGATTAGAGGAAGCTTGAGAACCACTGCTCTAAGGGATTAGAGGAAGCTTGAGAACAACTGCTCTGAGGGATTAGAGGAAGCTTGAGAAAAACTGCTCTAAGGGATTAGAGGAAGGTTGAGAACCACTGCTCTAAGGGATTAGAGGAAGGTTGAGAACCACTGCTCTAAGGGATTAGAGGAAGGTTGAGAAGCACTGCTCTAAGGGATTAGAGGAAACTTGGGAACCACTGCTCTAAGGGGTTAGAGGAAGCTTGAGAACCCCTGCTCTAAGGGGTTAGAGGAAGCTTGAGAACCACTGCTCTAAGGGATTAGAGGAAGGTTGAGAACCACTGCTCTAAGGGATTAGAGGAAGGCTGAGAACCACTGCTCTAAGGGGTTAGAGGAAGGTTGAGGACCACTGCTCTAAGGGATTAGAGGAAGGCTGAGAACCACTGCTCTAAGGGATTAGAGGAAGGCTGAGAACCACTGCTCTAAGGGATTAGAGGAAGGCTGAGAACCACTGCTCTAAGGGATTAGAGGAAGGCTGAGAACCACTGCTCTAAGGCGTTAGAGGAAGGCTGAGAACCACTGCTCTGAGGGATTAGAGGAAGGTTGAGAACCACTGCTCTAAGGCGTTAGAGGAAGGTTGAGAACCACTGCTCTAAGGGATTAGAGGAAGCTTGAGAACCACTGCTCTTAGGGATTAGAGGAAGTTTGAGAACCACTGCTCTAAGGGATTAGAGGAAGCTTGAGAACCACTGCTCTAAGGGATTAGAGGAAGTTTGAGAACCACTGCTCTAAGGGATTAGAGGAAGTTTGAGAACCACTGCTCTAAGGGATTAGAGGAAGCTTGAGAACCACTGCTCTAAGGGATTAGAGGAAGGCTGAGAACCACTGCTCTAAGGGATTAGAGGAAGGTTGAGAACCACTGCTCTAAGGGATTAGAGGAAGGTTGAGAACCACTGCTTTAAGGGATTAGAGGAAGGTTGAGAACCACTGCTTTAAGGGATTAGAGGAAGGTTGAGAACCACTGCTCTAAGGGATTAGAGGAAGCTTGAGAACCACTGCTCTAAGGGATTAGAGGAAGCTTGAGAACCACTGTTCTAAGGGATTAGAGAAAGGCTGAGAACCACTGCTCTAAGGGATTAGAGGAAGGCTGAGAACCACTGCTCTAAGGGATTAGAGGAAGGCTGAGAACCACTGCTCTAAGGGATTAGAGGAAGCTTGAGAACCACTGCTCTAAGGGGTTAGAGGAAGCTTGAGAACCACTGCTCTAAGGGGTTAGAGGAAGCTTGAGAACCACTGCTCTAAGGGATTAGAGGAAGCTTGAGAACCTCTGCTCTAAGGGATTAGAGGAAGCTTGAGAACCACTGCTCTAAGGGGTTAGAGGAATGCTGAGAACCACTGCTCTAAGGGATTAGAGGAAGCTTGAGAACCACTGCTCTAAGGGGTTAGAGGAAGCTTGAGAACCACTGCTCTAAGGGGTTAGAGGAAGCTTGAAAACCACTGCTCTAAGGGGTTAGAGGAAGCTTGAGAACCACTGCTCTAAGGGGTTAGAGGAAGCTTGAGAACCACTGCTCTAAGGGATTAGAGGAAGTTTGAGAACCACTGCTCTAAGGGATTAGAGGAAGCTTGAGAACCACTGCTCTAAGGGGTTAGAGGAAGCTTGTGAACCACTGCTCTAAGGGATTAGAGGAAGTTTGAGAACCACTGCTCTAAGGGATTAGAGGAAGCTTGAGAACCACTGCTCTAAGGGGTTAGAGGAAGCTTGAGAACCACTGCTTTAAGGGATTAGAGGAAGTTTGAGAACCACTGCTCTAAGGGATTAGAGGAAGCTTGAGAACCACTGCTCTAAGGGATTAGAGGAAGCTTGAGAACCACTGCTCTAAGGGATTAGAGGAAGCTTGAGAACAACTGCTCTAAGGGATTAGAGGAAGCTTGAGAACCACTGCTCTAAGGGATTAGAGGAAGGTTGAGAACCACTGCTCTAAGGGATTAGAGGAAGCTTGGGAAAAACTGCTCTAAGGGATTAGAGGAAGGTTGAGAACCACTGCTCTAAGGGATTAGAGGAAGGTTGAGAACCACTGCTCTAAGGGATTAGAGGAAGGTTGAGAAGCACTGCTCTAAGGGATTAGAGGAAGCTTGGGAACCACTGCTCTAAGGGGTTAGAGGAAGCTTGAGAACCCCTGCTCTAAGGGGTTAGAGGAAGCTTGAGAACCACTGCTCTAAGGGATTAGAGGAAGGTTGAGAACCACTGCTCTAAGGGATTAGAGGAAGGCTGAGAACCACTGCTCTAAGGGGTTAGAGGAAGGTTGAGGACCACTGCTCTAAGGGATTAGAGGAAGGCTGAGAACCACTGCTCTAAGGGATTAGAGGAAGGCTGAGAACCACTGCTCTAAGGGATTAGAGGAAGGCTGAGAACCACTGCTCTAAGGGATTAGAGGAAGGCTGAGAACCACTGCTCTAAGGCGTTAGAGGAAGGCTGAGAACCACTGCTCTGAGGGATTAGAGGAAGGTTGAGAACCACTGCTCTAAGGCGTTAGAGGAAGGTTGAGAACCACTGCTCTAAGGGATTAGAGGAAGCTTGAGAACCACTGCTCTTAGGGATTAGAGGAAGTTTGAGAACCACTGCTCTAAGGGATTAGAGGAAGCTTGAGAACCACTGCTCTAAGGGATTAGAGGAAGGCTGAGAACCACTGCTCTAAGGGATTAGAGGAAGTTTGAGAACCACTGCTCTAAGGGATTAGAGGAAGCTTGAGAACCACTGCTCTAAGGGATTAGAGGAAGGCTGAGAACCACTGCTCTAAGGGATTAGAGGAAGGTTGAGAACCACTGCTCTAAGGGATTAGAGGAAGGTTGAGAACCACTGCTTTAAGGGATTAGAGGAAGGTTGAGAACCACTGCTTTAAGGGATTAGAGGAAGGTTGAGAACCACTGCTCTAAGGGATTAGAGGAAGCTTGAGAACCACTGCTCTAAGGGATTAGAGGAAGCTTGAGAACCACTGTTCTAAGGGATTAGAGAAAGGCTGAGAACCACTGCTCTAAGGGATTAGAGGAAGGCTGAGAACCACTGCTCTAAGGGATTAGAGGAAGGCTGAGAACCACTGCTCTAAGGGATTAGAGGAAGCTTGAGAACCACTGCTCTAAGGGGTTAGAGGAAGCTTGAGAACCACTGCTCTAAGGGGTTAGAGGAAGCTTGAGAACCACTGCTCTAAGGGATTAGAGGAAGGCTGAGAACCACTGCTCTAAGGGATTAGAGGAAGCTTGAGAACCTCTGCTCTAAGGGATTAGAGGAAGCTTGAGAACCACTGCTCTAAGGGGTTAGAGGAATGCTGAGAACCACTGCTCTAAGGGATTAGAGGAAGCTTGAGAACCACTGCTCTAAGGGGTTAGAGGAAGCTTGAGAACCACTGCTCTAAGGGGTTAGAGGAAGCTTGAAAACCACTGCTCTAAGGGGTTAGAGGAAGCTTGAGAACCACTGCTCTAAGGGGTTAGAGGAAGCTTGAGAACCACTGCTCTAAGGGATTAGAGGAAGTTTGAGAACCACTGCTCTAAGGGATTAGAGGAAGCTTGAGAACCACTGCTCTAAGGGGTTAGAGGAAGCTTGTGAACCACTGCTCTAAGGGATTAGAGGAAGTTTGAGAACCACTGCTCTAAGGGATTAGAGGAAGCTTGAGAACCACTGCTCTAAGGGGTTAGAGGAAGCTTGAGAACCACTGCTCTAAGGGATTAGAGGAAGTTTGAGAACCACTGCTCTAAGGGATTAGAGGAAGCTTGAGAACCACTGCTCTAAGGGATTAGAGGAAGCTTGAGAACCACTGCTCTAAGGGATTAGAGGAAGCTTGAGAACAACTGCTCTAAGGGATTAGAGGAAGCTTGAGAACCACTGCTCTAAGGGATTAGAGGAAGGTTGAGAACCACTGCTCTAAGGGATTAGAGGAAGCTTGGGAACCACTGCTCTAAGGGGTTAGAGGAAGCTTGAGAACCCCTGCTCTAAGGGGTTAGAGGAAGGTTGAGAACCACTGCTCTAAGGGATTTGAGGAAGCTTGGGAACCACTGCTCTAAGGGATTAGAGGAAGCTTGGGAACCACTGCTCTAAGGGATTAGAGGAAGCTTGAGAACCCCTGCTCTAAGGGATTAGAGGAAGCTTGAGAACCACTGCTGTAAGGGATTAGAGGAAGGCTGAGAACCACTGCTGTAAGGGATTAGAGGAAGTTTGAGAACCACTGCTGTAAGGGATTAGAGGAAGCCTGAGAACCACTGCTCTAAGGGATTAGAGGAAGGTTGAGAACCACTGCTCTAAGGGATTAGAGGAAGGTTGAGAACCACTGCTCTAAGGGATTAGAGGAAGGTTGAGAAGCACTGCTCTAAGGGATTAGAGGAAGCTTGGGAACCACTGCTCTAAGGGGTTAGAGGAAGCTTGAGAACCCCTGCTCTAAGGGGTTAGAGGAAGCTTGAGAACCACTGCTCTAAGGGATTAGAGGAAGGTTGAGAACCACTGCTCTAAGGGATTAGAGGAAGGCTGAGAACCACTGCTCTAAGGGGTTAGAGGAAGGTTGAGGACCACTGCTCTAAGGGATTAGAGGAAGGCTGAGAACCACTGCTCTAAGGGATTAGAGGAAGGCTGAGAACCACTGCTCTAAGGGATTAGAGGAAGGCTGAGAACCACTGCTCTAAGGGATTAGAGGAAGGCTGAGAACCACTGCTCTAAGGCGTTAGAGGAAGGCTGAGAACCACTGCTCTGAGGGATTAGAGGAAGGTTGAGAACCACTGCTCTAAGGCGTTAGAGGAAGGTTGAGAACCACTGCTCTAAGGGATTAGAGGAAGCTTGAGAACCACTGCTCTTAGGGATTAGAGGAAGTTTGAGAACCACTGCTCTAAGGGATTAGAGGAAGCTTGAGAACCACTGCTCTAAGGGATTAGAGGAAGGCTGAGAACCACTGCTCTAAGGGATTAGAGGAAGTTTGAGAACCACTGCTCTAAGGGATTAGAGGAAGCTTGAGAACCACTGCTCTAAGGGATTAGAGGAAGGCTGAGAACCACTGCTCTAAGGGATTAGAGGAAGGTTGAGAACCACTGCTCTAAGGGATTAGAGGAAGGTTGAGAACCACTGCTTTAAGGGATTAGAGGAAGGTTGAGAACCACTGCTTTAAGGGATTAGAGGAAGGTTGAGAACCACTGCTCTAAGGGATTAGAGGAAGCTTGAGAACCACTGCTCTAAGGGATTAGAGGAAGCTTGAGAACCACTGTTCTAAGGGATTAGAGAAAGGCTGAGAACCACTGCTCTAAGGGATTAGAGGAAGGCTGAGAACCACTGCTCTAAGGGATTAGAGGAAGGCTGAGAACCACTGCTCTAAGGGATTAGAGGAAGCTTGAGAACCACTGCTCTAAGGGGTTAGAGGAAGCTTGAGAACCACTGCTCTAAGGGGTTAGAGGAAGCTTGAGAACCACTGCTCTAAGGGATTAGAGGAAGGCTGAGAACCACTGCTCTAAGGGATTAGAGGAAGCTTGAGAACCTCTGCTCTAAGGGATTAGAGGAAGCTTGAGAACCACTGCTCTAAGGGGTTAGAGGAATGCTGAGAACCACTGCTCTAAGGGATTAGAGGAAGCTTGAGAACCACTGCTCTAAGGGGTTAGAGGAAGCTTGAGAACCACTGCTCTAAGGGGTTAGAGGAAGCTTGAAAACCACTGCTCTAAGGGGTTAGAGGAAGCTTGAGAACCACTGCTCTAAGGGGTTAGAGGAAGCTTGAGAACCACTGCTCTAAGGGATTAGAGGAAGTTTGAGAACCACTGCTCTAAGGGATTAGAGGAAGCTTGAGAACCACTGCTCTAAGGGGTTAGAGGAAGCTTGTGAACCACTGCTCTAAGGGATTAGAGGAAGTTTGAGAACCACTGCTCTAAGGGATTAGAGGAAGCTTGAGAACCACTGCTCTAAGGGGTTAGAGGAAGCTTGAGAACCACTGCTCTAAGGGATTAGAGGAAGTTTGAGAACCACTGCTCTAAGGGATTAGAGGAAGCTTGAGAACCACTGCTCTAAGGGATTAGAGGAAGCTTGAGAACCACTGCTCTAAGGGATTAGAGGAAGCTTGAGAACAACTGCTCTAAGGGATTAGAGGAAGCTTGAGAACCACTGCTCTAAGGGATTAGAGGAAGGTTGAGAACCACTGCTCTAAGGGATTAGAGGAAGCTTGGGAACCACTGCTCTAAGGGGTTAGAGGAAGCTTGAGAACCCCTGCTCTAAGGGGTTAGAGGAAGGTTGAGAACCACTGCTCTAAGGGATTTGAGGAAGCTTGGGAACCACTGCTCTAAGGGATTAGAGGAAGCTTGGGAACCACTGCTCTAAGGGATTAGAGGAAGCTTGAGAACCCCTGCTCTAAGGGATTAGAGGAAGCTTGAGAACCACTGCTGTAAGGGATTAGAGGAAGGCTGAGAACCACTGCTGTAAGGGATTAGAGGAAGTTTGAGAACCACTGCTGTAAGGGATTAGAGGAAGCCTGAGAACCACTGCTCTAAGGGATTAGAGGAAGCTTGAGAACCACTGCTCTAAGGGATTAGAGGAAGGCTGAGAACCACTGCTCTAAGGGATTAGAGGAAGTTTGAGAACCACTGCTGTAAGGGATTAGAGGAAGCTTGAGAACCACTGCTCTAAGGGATTAGAGGAAGGCTGAGAACCACTGCTCTAAGGGATTATAGCAAGGTTGAGAACCACTGCTCTAAGGGATTAGAGGAAGCTTGAGAACCACTGCTCTAAGGCATTAGAGGAAGGCTGAGAACCACTGCTCTATGGGATTAGAGGAAGGTTGAGAACCACTGCTTTAAGGGATTAGAGGAAGGTTGAGAACCACTGCTTTAAGGGATTAGAGGAAGGTTGAGAACCACTGCTCTAAGGGATTAGAGGAAGCTTGAGAACCACTGCTCTAAGGGATTAGAGGAAGCTTGAGAACCACTGCTCTAAGGGATTAGAGAAAGGCTGAGAACCACTGCTCTAAGGGATTAGAGGAAGGTTGAGAACCACTGCTCTAAGGGATTAGAGGAAGGCTGAGAACCACTGCTCTAAGGGATTAGAGGAAGGTTGAGAACCACGGCTCTAAGGGATTAGAGGAATCTTGAGAACCACTGCTCTAAGGGATTAGAGGAATCTTGAGAACCACTTCTCTAAGGGATTAGAGGAAGCTTGAGAACCACTGCTCTAAGGGATTAGAGGAAGCTTGAGAACCACTGCTCTAAGGGATTAGAGGAAGGCTGAGAAGCACTGCTCTAAGGGATTAGAGGAAGGTTGAGAACCACGGCTCTAAGGGATTAGTGGAAGCTTGAGAACCACTGCTCTAAGGGGTTAGAGGAAGCTTGAGAACCACTGCTCTAAGGGATTAGAGGAAGCTTGAGAACCACTGCTCTAAGGGATTAGAGGAAGCTTGAGAACCACTGCTCTAAGGGATTAGGGGAAGGCTGTGAACCACTGCTCTAAGGGGTTAGAGGAAGCTTGAGAACCACTGCTCTAAGGGGTTAGAGGAAGCTTGAGAACCACTGCTCTAAGGGGTTAGAGGAAGCTTGAGAACCACTGCTCTAAGGGATTAGAGGAAGGCTGAGAACCACTGCTCTAAGGGGTTAGAGGAAGGTTGAGGACCACTGCTCTAAGGGATTAGAGGAAGGCTGAGAACCACTGCTCTAAGGGATTAGAGGAAGGCTGAGAACCACTGCTCTAAGGCGTTAGAGGAAGGCTGAGAACCACTGCTCTAAGGGGTTAGAGGAAGGCTGAGAACCACTGCTCTAAGGGATTAGAGGAAGGCTGAGAACCACTGCTCTAAGGGGTTAGAGGAAGGTTGAGGACCACTGCTCTAAGGGATTAGAGGAAGGCTGAGAACCACTGCTCTAAGGGATTAGAGGAAGGCTGAGAACCACTGCTCTAAGGCGTTAGAGGAAGGCTGAGAACCACTGCTCTAAGGGGTTAGAGGAAGGCTGAGAACCACTGCTCTAAGGGATTAGAGGAAGGTTGAGAACCATTGCTCTAAGGCGTTAGAGGAAGCTTGAGAACCACTGCTCTAAGGGATTAGAGGAAGCTTGAGAACCACTGCTCTAAGGGATTAGAGGAAGCTTGAGAACAACTGCTCTGAGGGATTAGAGGAAGCTTGAGAAAAACTGCTCTAAGGGATTAGAGGAAGCTTGAGAACCACTGCTCTAAGGGATTAGAGGAAGGTTGAGAACCACTGCTCTAAGGGATTAGAGGAAGCTTGGGAACCACTGCTCTAAGGGGTTAGAGGAAGCTTGAGAACCCCTGCTCTAAGGGGTTAGAGGAAGGTTGAGAACCACTGCTCTAAGGGATTAGAGGAAGCTTGGGAACCACTGCTCTAAGGGATTAGAGGAAGCTTGAGAACCCCTGCTCTAAGGGATTAGAGGAAGCTTGAGAACCACTGCTGTAAGGGATTAGAGGAAGGCTGAGAACCACTGCTCTAAGGGATTAGAGGAAGCTTGAGAACCACTGCTGTAAGGGATTAGAGGAAGCTTGAGAACCACTGCTCTAAGGGATTATAGGAAGGCTGAGATCCACTGCTCTAAGGGATTAGAGGAAGCTTGAGAACCACTGCTCTAAGGGATTAGAGGAAGGCTGAGAACCACTGCTCTAAGGGATTAGAGGAAGGTTGAGAACCACTGCTCTAAGGGATTAGAGGAAGCTTGAGAACCACTGCTCTAAGGCATTAGAGGAAGGCTGAGAACCACTGCTCTAAGGGATTAGAGGAAGGTTGAGAACCACTGCTTTAAGGGATTAGAGGAAGGTTGAGAACCACTGCTTTAAGGGATTAGAGGAAGGTTGAGAACCACTGCTCTAAGGGATTAGAGGAAGCTTGAGAACCACTGCTCTAAGGGATTAGAGGAAGCTTGAGAACCACTGCTCTAAGGGATTAGAGGAAGGCTGAGAACCACTGCTCTAAGGGATTAGAGGAAGCTTGAGAACCACTGCTCTAAGGGATTAGAGGAAGGCTGAGAACCACTGCTCTAAGGGATTAGAGGAAGGTTGAGAACCACTGCTCTAAGGGATTAGAGGAAGGTTGAGAACCACTGCTCTAAGGGATTAGAGGAAGGTTGAGAACCACTGCTCTAAGGGATTAGAGGAAGGTTGAGAACCACTGCTCTAAGGGGTTAGAGGAAGCTTGAGAACCACTGCTCTAATGGATTAGAGGAAGTTTGAGAACCACTGCTCTAAGGGATTAGAGGAAGCTTGAGAACCACTGCTCTAAGGGATTAGAGGAAGGCTGAGAACCACTGCTCTAAGGGGTTAGAGGAAGCTTGAGAACCACTGCTCTAAGGGGTTAGAGGAAGCTTGAGAACCACTGCTCTAAGGGATTAGAGGAAGGCTGAGAACCACTGCTCTAAGGGATTAGAGGAAGCTTGAGAACCACTGCTCTAAGGGAACTACTGAGTTTTTAGGGATTGGTGGGATGGGGCATCAGTTTGGAAGCTTTGACCTTGGCAAGCTGTTGTCTTTGGGTAATGAAATTGCCAAGAGATCAAAGCGGTAATTGGGAATGAAATGGAGGGGCTTGTTCATCTCATCCAATCTGGTGGATCCTGCTCCCAACTGCCCTTCTGGATGTTTTGAGCAACTGGGAGCTATTAAAGGTGCATGTGGAAGATGGGAGGAAGATGACTTTTGAAGTCCTGCTTTCATCAAGGTGTGCAGGGATTGCAACATTATTTGTAAAGTTCCTGTCAGCTTCTTTATTTCTGCCTGTGGCCAGTCAGGCAGATTGGCTTCCACTTCAATATCTATTGATTTGCATTATTCTTAAAAATGTTGCTGCTAAAACCAGTGAAAGATACCAATACGCTTTAGATGTATTTCTTGGATGTTTGGAGAAGCCTGAAAACCGGCATAATTAGAAGTCTTTCAGGCAGTCCGTAGCCCAAACCTGAGTTTGGTGTATAGGAAGCCATAGCTTATCAGTCGACATCATGAGTAGACACATATGGCACGGCCTGATGTTTTTTAAATTGGAAACCATAGAAGTAAAATCTGTTTCAGGAAACAAATTGTGCAGCATCTACAGTTGCTCCTGGAAACAGTTTTGTGCCAAATTGTAGACAGAGTTCAGTCCTGCAAGTGTGAAGCAGAACCAAAATATCTTGCCAGTCTCTATAGTTAGGGAGGCAGCAGGAGATACCTTTATATTGACCAGGCAGAGAGTCTGGCTGCGAACAATTCGGCTACAGTCTACAGTTTTCTAAGGCCGTTGGGTGCTCTTCTGCGACTGGATGGCATAGAAACCAGAATCATAGAATCATAGAGTTGGAAGGGGCCATACACCTGGAGTACTGTGTGCAGTTCTGGAGGCCTCACTTCAAGAAGGACATAGATAGGAAGGGGCGGAGACATGGCACTTGGATAGCTCGAATACTTCGAGCTCCTGTTCCACTGACGGTCAATCGCTGCTGTGATTGACAGAATCGAGCTTTGGGTACGCAAACCCACCCACCATCTTCTCAGGAATTCCTTGTGAATCTCTGGGGCCTCTCTGTTCCGCAGGGAAATTAATATTCCCTGGAACGCAAGCTCAGTGTGCACAGGGTCCAGTAAGTGCCGTCCGCCATCTTAAAATCTTTTTCTCTTCTTTCAACTCTTCAATCTTCAAAGCTCTTATTTCAATCTACAAAGCTAATTGGATACTACCCTGCAAGACTTTCGACTCAGCACAACTTCGGAGTGAAAACATCTGGTAGACATCAGATCGAGCTTATAAACCGTGAGTGGGGTTTCCCCCGGCACCTTCTCCTCTGGAACAAACTCTCGGCGTGAAAAGCTGCTTTCTTTAATTTAAGCAAGCTAGAGTGACAGGAAGATAAGCGAATCTACTTTGACCCTCTACTACGATTTACTGCAACTGTGAACGGAGGGGGAGACATCAATCAACGCATAAAGACGCAAGTATTTTCTCTTCTTCTTTTCCCCCGTCTCTGGCTCTGCTTGAAGCCACCTTGATATGAGGCAGGCCAATTTTCTTTTCTAAGTAGAAGAAGGACTTAAAATAATTCATACTAATTAGCAATAGCTCTTACGGCATTTGTTTTGGTTTTCGGTGATAAGAGCCGTGGGTGAGAAGATCTCGCGAGAATTCTGTTCCAGTACGAGACATTGCTTTAATACCAAAATAGACTGTTGCTCTTCGTTAGGACTCCGTAGGACCTCTACTGGTTATTCGCAAAATTGCCTACAATATGTCCATGCTAAAGAAATTTGCTTATTTATTGGAGATACAGACCCAAGATCTGAAAGCATATATAGATGGCTCGCTTAAAGATATGCTCAAGGAGTTCAAGGGCGGCAAGGAAGAATTCTCTAACAGGAATGATGAATCAATAATAGTGGCTGATGATAGCTCTAAACAAGGTGGGAAATTACCAGCAGAAGAGAAATTTGAAATTATGGAGATTGAAACGGGGATGTCGGAGCTTTGCTGCCTAGATAAGGACTCCCTACCTAAGAAGACATACAGCCACTCCAAAGCAACAGTATACAAGAACCAATCAAAAGATATATGGATCTGCTGTGAAAGTAATCGATTGAAAGGAGCTTCTTGGAAAAAAACTGTACTGATATTGGAGCCCAGGAGGTACAACTGTTTCAAGATTCACCGATGTATACTCTGAGGGAAAGACTACAACTGCACTCTTTAAGCCAAAGGCCAACTGGACAGAACATGGGTCAGTGGGAACAACAGGATGTGGCAGGCCTCGATATGAGACCCCCTTAAGAAGCTTAGGGAACGGAAATGAAACACAGTGGTTGAAATTCTTTTCCTCCTTCTGCTTTTTTCCGTAGCCATATAGGCAAGCTGAATTTGAATTAACATATCTCTGTAGTGATTCTCAGCTTAAACTTAAAGCATAACTAACAGGAGGCACCTAACTGAGGAGTGTCAGGATTGTTAGAAAACCCTGTCATAAATTAGCCTGAGTTCCTCCATGACAGTTAGATTGCTTGGTGCCTGGGAGCTCCAGGTCCTATATCATGCTAACTAGTTAAAAGTGAAACTATGTTATTGTAGCCATTATCTCTGAATGTGCTTTTTCGTGAGGCCTCTCAGCTGGGTCTTATCTAAGTCTGAAGACAGCCAAGGACATGTGAAAGTAACACTGTTTCTAATTGCATTTGGCTCCTCTCTCTGCCTCCCCTCCCTTGGGAACTTTCAAGTTTTGGGCGGGAGAATTGTATTGATAAGAAGAAGCAAATCCGGCCCCAGGCAGATTTGACTTCGCTAGTCTAAGATGTATGAAGTGCTTCTCAATAAAACTTTCTATTTCTAAGAAGTTGGTTGTGAGTCCTTGCAACGTCTGACAAGGAGGTGTAAATGTAACTAACGAAAACTTTATTTTACAAACTAATGAAGACTCTATTTTATCATTTTTTGAATTTAATAATGTACACTTATATAGCTTACAACCTTAACAACCTATATATATATATATATTTTCTTTTTCCGTACAACTAAGTAGGCTTTTATTTTTTATTTTTTATTTTCCCTAGTGGAAATGAGGATGGCTCTAAGACCACATTAGGTATAAATTGTTTATGATTGTTAAAATTGTTAAAAACTATGCAAACAAATGTTGAAACGATGGTAACAAAGTAGCCTTTTCTTTTTAAATGTGGTGGAAACGTGAAAAAGTTTATAAGCTTTGGGTAAAAGTTTATAATATTGTAGCCATGTGGAGTCTTATAATCTTAAATGAAGAGAAGAGGCTTTTCAAGAACAATGGGGCCCTCCATCCTCTGAGGCTAGAAAGGCTCCGGCAGCCTTGCTCTCGCAGCTCCTCCTTGGCCGTCGTCTTTTTGGGAGATCCATTTCTGACAGGCACAGAAGAACTCGTCTCGGCACCAGGCTGGAAAGGGAAAGGCTCCCAAACACAGCAGCCGGGTGACAAGAACCCCCAGAGCATCCACACCGTCCCCCCCCTGGCCTCCCACCCTTCAGTGTCCACCTACAGAGGACGGCTGCCAGTAGGGGGGGCCTCATTTCTCCCCCCCCCCCCCAATGCAAGCTGCATCCCAGATGGCTGTGCCCTTGTTTTTAGGTGTTTCAAATGCTCTGTCTCACTAAATTAGGCTGGAAATGGCTTGTGTCCCTGCCTGCCTTTACCAGGGTGCCACACATGATTGTAGCCCCATGTTCTGGCTTGAAAAGGTCATTATGTGGGACTGTCATTCAGGTTTGGGCGAAGGATTTGGGGGGCCCTAGCAGAGCAGAATGAGGGCAGGAGCAGCCCAACTGGGGGCAGAGGAGCCCCCCAGGTGGACAGGGGTGTCCCTCTGAGTGTCCTCAAAGAGGGAAAAGGGGGAACGTGAAAGGCTACGGCCCTGTTCTGTGGGGAAAGGCACCGTGTGGGACCCCTGGAAGTGCCTATAGCATGTGCTCTATGTGCTACTTCAGGAAACCGGCCCTGCTGTCATTCAGTGTGTCAGGACTACCGTCTTAGATCATATTTATTGAACTGTTTATCGATCTACCCCTCCTATTGCTGGAATGAACATCCATAAAAAATATTCTGTTTAAGCGACAAGATGTGAATCTTGTTTGCAGATCAATAATTGGGCCGTGAGTCTGCTTAGCCTGCAGAAAGTCCCAGGCTCAGACCCACCCCACACCCCCCATGAACGGATTGTGGATGAGAAAGACCTTGGAGGGAGAGCCTGAGTAGATGCTGCGGACCTAGCAGGCCCAAGGACCTAAATCAGGCTGAGGCAGCTTCATGTCTTTAAGTGAAGAAAGAAGAGAATATGGACTAAACTCTGCTGTGGTCTTCTGTAGTGAAATGATTAAATTCTGTAATTATGTGAACTGGATTTCCAAAAGAGCATTGAAATGCACTGCCTTTTGTAATGGTCACTGGGAAGGGCTAAAGCTAGAGGGAGTAGGAGAAGACAAACTAGATGCTATTTGCAGTGTCCTTATTGACTGTAATCTCACTCAGGCCGTTCTAAAACGAATCTCGCAGGGAACACTCATGTCCTCGGAATATGGCCTTTTGGTGAATTCCAAGGAACAAAATTAATTCCTCATAAAACGAGGTTGCTAGGACAAAAATATTCAGCTTCTGGAATGAACAAAACGTTTTTTTAGAAGAGCTGTGGGAACTCATGGACATGTAGAAGAAGTTTTTATAATACGGTCTTAGGTGAAAACCCACCGGTCATGTAGGAGTTTCTCCGAATGGCTCGTTCCAGCACAAGGATCCAGTTGCACAGCCGGATTCTGAGCCCTGAAGAGTCTAACTTTGGTGCTTCCACTTTCACCATCGGGGTCAATTATAGTCTTAGGTAAGCCATTAAGGCTCATCAAAATACCAAGAACAGTGAGCTCTGCTCAGCCCAAGACACCATGTGGTTGTCACTAAATAGCTCTGCTCAGTCGGTATATCTCCAGATTTGACAGGAGGGGGGGGGGCTATCTTTTGGTTGTAATTCCTGAAAATATAAAAGGGGATCTTAACGTTAATGAATCAAGCATCATCTGCCTTTGGGTGGCCCAACTTCTACACAAAAAGGCTTTCTCCCACCCCCATTTTCAAGTTGTACTTGAACCAATATGGGTGCTATCCAGTGCCTGTTGCCAGGACATGGGGACTCCTAGGGAGCGCTGTTTTCCATGACTCAAAGAACAACACAAACATTCATTTCCTGTGTCATGGATAACATATTATTCTTGACTGTGTTGATTCTCTGACCTGTTGCTCCAGTGCTTCATCAGATCTGATGCTTTTGTGATTTTCCTGGAATTCTCCAGAAACCCACCAAGTACTTTTGAACTCCAAAAAAGACCAGTAGGCAAACTACACCACTTCATTTGGAACTGCTGCCCAGTTCGGAATCTGTATGCCAACCAGATGTTACATGACATACTAGTTACCAAAAACAGACTCACAAAACAGTTATCAGTTCAGTCAAACCAATACTCAGATTTCACCCATATTACTTAATGACCTGGAAATAGTAATATAGCATCCTCTTTCAGAAGTCAAGGTAAAGAAATCCGATGGGTGAGAACATACCGCCACTGGATCAGAAAGCAATAGAGAACAATCGTAGGCAGGTCTACACGTGATCCTTTTCACATCCATTCAATGAGGCTCACCTCCCGCAAAGTGTCGTTAGGGTTGCACTGTTAATTCTGTGGCTCACTTTTAAAGCTTCATCAACATACTCCTGTAAAAAGTAATTTCCAGAGCGAGATTTAAAAAGTAGCCCAAGCTATCTTTAAGCTATTAATGCGATGCATCTTTTCTTTCAAAAACTCAAGAGTACCAAAGGGTTTTTAAAATTGAAATCAATAGGAATGGTAGCTGTATGGACCGATTTCTTCAAAGGTATTTAACGGTGGATAACACCTTAGATAGTAATCAATAAAAAGATGTGTCATTGATGGCTTCTAACAACCCTGTTTAGCACGAAGGGATATCAGGGGCCAAGATCCAGCCCATTCCAGGAGAACGTAGCTGAGGCTAGATGCAGGGCAGCCCCAAAAAGATTTATCTTCCCTGCTAGCATCCAATGACTCTGTGTTTGGTCTGGCAGACCATTGATAACTGTAGCCCTCCACAATATGTATGTATGTATGTATGTATGTATGTATGTATGTATGTATGTATGTATGTATGTATGTATGTATGTATGTATGTATGATCAAATATATAAACCACCCCTGTGCCGTTTTGGGTCAGTTTACAGCATTTAATAGATCCACTGACATTGAAATAATGAAAGAGTTAAAAACCATCCAACAATTGGTGACACCCCTGTGTTGTCCTTCTCCTTCAGAGGCAGGCAGGAAGAGCCATCTGGATTGTAGAGGGGGAGGTACTTGAGGCTGGTATACTCAACTGTAGCTGTAATACATACAACTGTATGTTTATAAGTCTTTATTGAAATGATTGAATATTTTATGCTCTATTTTAAATGTTTTAATGTCTTAAATGTCTAATGTTTGCCACTCTAGGCCTAATTCGGCTGGAAAGATGGCATAGAAATGTTTAAAATAAATAATAATGCTGAAGTGATGAACAGATACCTCACCAAGTGGCTACAGCTACTATCTCAACTTTTAAGGAGGTATTTATTTGTGTGTTTGTTTGTTTATGCTTCAGTTTATACCTCGCCACTCTCATTGTCACCTCATGGTGGCTTACAATATAAAACATGATCACAGTCCCCATAAAACCCCTTTAAACATTAAAACCCATGGGAGCTCCTGGGAATTGGAGTCCATGGACATCTGGAGGGACACATTTTGACTACCCCTGCTCTAATGGCTCAAAAACCTAACTCACCTGTTCCAGCTTGGCCAATGACATGGCTTCATGGGAGTAGCCCCATTATTAACCCCCAGGTTCAACGTAGGGCAACATAAGAGGGGACCCACCGATCTTAAACCCGGTCATTCTCCCCCCCCCCCCCGCCTGGCGGAAGAGCTCCATCTTACAGTCCCTGCGGAACCTGAGTAATTCCGGCAGGGCCCTTAGCTCTTTCGGGAGCTCACTCCACCAGGTTGGGGCCAGGGCCAAAAAAGCCAGAGAACACATATGGTGGAGGAGAGTATTGCCCCCTGTGGTATTCCACATCGGAGCACCAAGGGGGTCAACAACTCCTCCCCCACAGTGACCCTCTGTGTCCGGTTCCAGAGAAAGGAAACCAGCCATTTCAATGCAGTCCCCTAATCCAGTTCCGGCGGGGCAGAGGGCCAACAGTTTGTGATAAACCACATGAAATGTGGCTGACAAGTCTAAAAGTACAAGGTTGGCTGAATTGCTCCGGTCCAGCTGGCACCAGATATCATCCATTAGGGTGACCAGCACAGTCTCCGCCCCGTGGCCAGGATGGAAGCCCGGCTGGTATGGATCTAGAGCCAAAGTTCTCTCCCAAAATGCCAGGAGCTGCTCCGCTGCGTCCCGCTCCACCACCTTGCGCAAGCGGGGCAGGCTGTCCCAGCTCCGGTAGCGGCCACGGCCGGGTGCCGCCATCGCTGGTTCCGCACCCGTTTCAACGGACAGCCCGAGGAGTTCCACGGTTCCCTGATCCAATCTCATCATAAATTTCCCCAATGTCCAAGACCAGTTGATGGGGGGTAAGGGTGGGATGTCAGGATCAGCCCCTCTGATCTCTACCATGATTTGTGGTTGACCAGAGAAACTCCATGTTGGTGTTGTTTGAAGAACCTTTTGTAACCCTTTATACAACCCTGAACTATTTCACACTGCTCAGTGGATCCTTTCATGCTGTGACATTCTTGCAAATGTTGCTCTGTACTTTGTTATCGGAAAGGGAGGGCGCCTGTCAGCCAAGGACAGCTGGCCAGAGACAGTCTGGCAGGAAGCCCAGGATGGCACCTGTGAGAAGGGGTGATTCTAACCTGGGAAAGAGGGGGCAATTGGGCGGGAAGGATGCATTGATAACTGTTTCCTATCCATGTATCGATTAGATTCGACTACAGACGTCAGAGTGTTCAGATCTACTTCCAATAAAGCTTTCTATTAATCCAGTTCCTGGCAAATAGATGGGGAAGAAATGGAGATAGTGACAGATTTCATTTTCCTGGGCTCCAAGATCACTGCAGATGGGGACTGCAGCAAAGAAATTAAAAGACGCTTGCTCCTGGGGGGGAAAGTTATGGCAAATCTAGACAGCATCCTAAAAAGCAGAGACATCACCCTGCCAACTAAACTGCGTCTAGTCAAGGCTATGGTATTCCCAGTTGCAATGTATGGCTGCGAAAGTTGGACCATAAGGAAGGCCGAGCGTCAAAGAATTGAGGCTTTTGAACTCTGGTGCTGGAGAAGACTCTTGCGAGTCCCTTGGACTGCAAGGCGAACAAACCAGTCAGTCCTAGAGGAGATCAGCCCGGACTGCTCCTTAGAAGGCCAGATCCTGAAGATGAAACTCAAATACTTGGCCACCTCATGAGAAGGAAGGACTCCCTGGAGAAGAGCCTAATGCTGGGAGCGATCGAGGGCAAAAGAAGAAGGGGACGACAGAGAATGAGGTGGCTGGATGGAGTCACTGAAGCAGTCGGTGCGAACTTAAATGGACTCCGGGGAATGGTAGAGGACAGGAAGGCCTGGAGGATCATTGTCCAGGGGGTCACAATGGGTCGGACATGACTTCGCATCTAACAACAACAACATTACTCCAGAAGCCTAGCTGTGAGTCTGTCTGCCTTTGACACCTCCAGAACTGCACTCAGTACTCCAGGTGGGGTCTGACTATACAGTGGACTAGGACATCTTGTGATTTTGAAGTGATGCTTCTCTTGATTCAGCCCAAGACTGTATTTGCCTTCTTTACTGCTGCTTCACCCTGTCTGCTTACAGTCTACAGGTACCCCAAGATCTCGTTCTCACCCAGAAGTGTCTCTCCCATCCAGCGAGCCTGCTTCTCATTTGTGTGACCCAGATGTAGAACTCTGCACTTCTCCTTACTGAATTCCGTCTTGTTCTCATTGGCCCACTTTCCCAGCTGTTCAGATCTCGCTGAACTCTGTATCTTCTGGGGTGTTTGCTACTCCTCACCATTTGGTGTCGTCTGGAAATTTACTGAGGAGTCCTGCCAGCCCCTCATCCAGATCACTGATAAAAATGTTGAAGAGTACCAGAGCCAGGACTGAGTCCTGGGGCAGCCCACTGCTCATGCAGAGACTTGGTGGAATGCTTCCCATGACTGGGATGGAGTGATGACTAGATATGACTTGTTCAAAACACCCAGAAAAGATCCAGGAGGAGGAGGAGTGGAGCTGATCGGAGCCTGCCCCTCTTCACCACCACCACCACCACCACCACACCATGCAGGCTGCAGCACTGGGCCCAGCCCGGAGCTGAAACGAAGGGGACAATTTAGCTTCCAAGAGAACACAACGGACTCACAGCGTCCCCTATTTTGGGGCCCTGCTCAACATGCCTGGCCATTGGACGGCACACGGCACTATAGCCCTTGCAAGCTTGTACGAATGGGATCTCTTTGTCTCTCTGCATCTTCACCTGGGAGCTGCCCTCTGGCCCCTCTGCCATCTCTGTATTCTTTCCTCTTCCCCATTCTCCACATGGCATCACCCCTCTCTACAGGCCTCTGCTGCAGAAGCTATGCCCTCAGGCTCCTGTGATCACAATGCCGAATTTTGCTGGCCACTGGAGATTTGGGGGGGGGGAGACACACAGTCTTTAGACTAGTCCCTCTCCTTTTCACAGCAACCTGAATGTGAATTAAATCTGAATAAATTTAAGCAATATCCCTCTTGGGAGACTTATTTAGTGCACAATCTCACGCTTCTATGGCTGGGCAAACTCTGCTGTATTAACCGAATATCCCAACAGTTCCTTGTAAATGAATGGAAAACATTCTTCCTCTGTTCATGCTCTCCTCCTCCTCCTCCTCCTCCTCCTTCCCATTCTACTGTTGCTTCTCCTATACAAGATTTTCATGACTGTAAGCTTCTCAAGTCAGGAACCTACCTTCTACAGATGCACCAAGCTGCTTAAAAATCAAAAAGAAGAGAAACAAAGGAGGGAGGGAGAGAGAGAGAGAGAGAGAGAGAGAGAGAGAGAGAGAGACCTAACTGTCTAAGTGTTCTGTTGTCTTCATTCAATCTGCTGTGGAGGCAAGCAGGGAGGATGTGTGCTGAAAGGAGCAGGAAGTCCCCAATGGAGCCAATGAGGATCCTGAAGGAGACTATTTGACAAACCCCCGGAAGTTCCTAATCTAACTAGGCTAAATTAACACTCCCCCCCCCCCCCGATGCCCCCTGTAGGCCCTGCCCAGATATGCTCGTGAATCGGGCCCCCTTCCCAGCGACAAGCGCCACCCGCGGGAGAGCCGCGATGGACGGGAGGCCCGTTGGGGGTCCGATCCGGGGCCTGGCAGAGCCGCACTGCTGAGGGGCGCCTCCCCACACACCCGCTGCTGTCCGAGCCAGGGGCAAGGCGGCGGAGGGCGCGGCTGGCACCGGAGAGGCCGCCAGGGAACCGCACCAGGCCGGGGGCAGCTCCGGGGCTGCGGCCGCAGCAGGGGAAAGCACGCCGCTTCCTCGGGCTCCCTGGGGAAGGGCCCCGGAACAGTCCCCGCCAGCGGCAAGGCCCCGGGCGGACTCGGCGCGCGGCAGCTCCGGGATCAGGACCCTGGACAGCGCCCGCCCGCCCCGCGCGGCCCCTCTGCCTCGCCGGCCGCTCAAGCCGGGGCCGGGCGGGCGCCTGGGGAGGGGAGGGGAGGGGAGGGGGGAGGGGGCGTGAGGAAAGCGCCCGCCGAGGGACGACCCTGCAGGGAGGCCGAGCAGCCGCCGCGCGCCCCCCTCCCCGGAAGGCCGCCTGGCCACGCCCCCGCCCCGCCCCGCCCCGCCCGCCGCCCGCGGGCCCCTTTGTGGCGGCCGAGAGGAGGAGGAGGAGGAGGAGAGGAGGAGGCGGCGCCTGCGTCCCCGTCCCCGTCTCCGTCTCCGTCCCCGCCGCTGCCGTCTGCCGCGCCCTTCGCTTCCCTCCGCTCCGCTCCGCTCCGCTCCGCCCGGGGCACGAAGGAGGCAGCGCCGGCGCACCCCGCAGCCCGCAGAGCCGCAGGCCAGGTGGGGGTCGGGCCCCGGGGAGGGGGGCGGGGGCGGGGGCGGTAGGGGGGGGTCCCTGGGCCGCGCCCGCTTTGCAGGCTGAGTCCCCGTCCGTTGCCGTTGCAGGCCGCCCGCCCGCCCGTCCTCCGCCGCCGCCGCCGCCGCCGCCGCCGCCATGGTGCAGCTGGGCAGCCATTTCGGCGAGAAGAGCCCCCCGCAGCCCCCCGCCGAGGACGGCTTCGACACCATCCCGCTGATCGCGCCGCTCGACGCCAGCCAGCTGCAGTTCCCGCCCCCCGACAAGGTAGGCGCGGGGGGGGGAGGGGGGCTGCCGGAGAGGCCTCGGGCGGGCAGGGAGAGGGAGAGGGGCTGGAGGGCGCGGGGGGGGGGCTCTCCAGGGCCCACCGGGAGGCTGGCATCCCTGCATCGCCATGGGCTACGAGGCCACCGAGTTCCCCTTCCCAGCAGCCCTTTTCTCGGGGTGGGGGGGGGGGTGGGGCGCTGATCCTCTGGAGGGCAGCTGGAATTTCAGGGGATCCCCAGGCCCCACCTGGAGGCTGGCATCCCTGGACCTCAGTGAGCTACAACGGCACAAAGCCTGTCCTCCCAAGCAGCCATTTTCTCCGGAGGGGAAGCCGATCTCTGTAGTGGAGCTGGGCAGGCGGGGAGTGGGGAGGGGAGGCTCCAGGCCCCACCTGGAGGCTGGCATCCCTTTGCTGCACCAGTTAGGCGATTCTCAGTGGGGCTTTCCTCCCTCCTCTTTGAAGGGCATGTTGGCCCCCAGGGAGCCCCCCACCCTCTGGACCAAGCTCAGGGGAGGATCCCTCCTTGTTAGGCTTCCAGCGCAGGCAGAGAACAGCCCCCCCCCCCATTTCCCCGTGTCTCTCCTGGGGCTGCGCCAAGGGCGGCCGTGTTTGGGGAGTGCTTCGGAGACCAGGAGCAGTGCTCGGAGGGCCCCTCTTTCCTGGGGCTCAGGGGCACCCCTGGGGCATTCCTGAGGGGCAGAGGGGGCCGGTTGCCTGGGGAGGCTTATTCCTCTGGGAAGGGCCGCCCACTCACCGAATGGAGGGCGGAGGGTGAAGCCAGGGACGCTCCAGCACTTCCGGGCTCTCGAAGGGGAAGCCCCCCCACTGTGCTGGCCGCCATCTCTGGGTCGCTGAGGGGGAACCCAGGCTGCAAGGCCCCAAGGAGCAAGCCGGTCCAAGGAAAGGAGGCCCAGAACCTTGGCTGCTCTCCTGCAGGTGCCAGGCGATTGTCAGCAGCTTTGAGACAGACTCCTTCTGGTAGCAAAAAGCAGGGGACAAAAAAGCCCCTCTTCTTCCCACGTGCTGCCCAAATTCTGTGGGTTCAGAGTAGCCAAACTCTCCCCAGATGCCATTAATTTCCTGATCAAATCCAGAATATGTGAGGGGAATCCAAGTCCTTGAAACTGCCGTAGCCTTCCTGGCAGGCTGTTGCTGGGCGCCTTTGGGCAGCCACCGGCCCGTGTGTACAAACTCTCCGTTAGGGCATGAGTCTGTGGCCCTGACCAGGACGGCCAGGCTAGCCTGATCTCGTCAGATCTCCGCTCCGCAGGGCCAGGCCTGGTGAGTGTCTGGATGGGAGACCACCCCAGGCAGGCAGCCCAGGGTCCTGTGTGGAGGCAGGCTGGGCCAACCTCCTGGGAGGTCTCTGTCCTTGGAAACTTGCAGCGATAAAGAAACAGAGAGCTGTGAAGCCCCCCCCCCCAAGGGCCATCTAACACGGCCCAGGAAATTCACAGCCCCCCATGCCCCACCCTAGTGATCCCTGCAAGAATCCCTCCAGGATCCCTGGGTCCACCTGGCCTGGAGCAAAATTCCTTCCTGGCCCCACAGGGATGGTGAACATCTCAGAAGGGGCCCTCCCTGCCCTCCCGCTCCCCACCCACCTGGATTCACAGCAGGACCCCTTCTGCCCACCACCTCCCAAGGAGGACCCCCTAGCTGTCAGGAAGCCCCTCCTCGTGTTTAGCCCCAAACGCTTTTGATTCTGTTTCCATCCATTGGTTCTGGTTCGACCTTTCAGGGCTCCAGGAAACAATTCCACACCATCCTGTAGGGCAGCCTGCAGGTGCTTGAAAATGGTGTTCCTTCACCTCTCCGTTGAATCTCCAGGCTGAACATAATAATAACATCATCATCAACAACACCTTTATTTTTACAGATCGCCTTTCCCAGTTGGCTCACAGCAAAATGAAACATACAAAGAAAACAGTTGCGGGAGGAAGGAAACAGGCAGAAGGAAGGACGAGGGAGGGGGCAGGCAGGGAGGCCTCCCACCAAGGAGGGCAGAGGAGGCAGGAAGGTGGCGTGTCGGAGCGTGCCCAGCCACCATTCCTCACCCGCAGGGGAGGCAGGAATGCGGGGAACAGGGGTGGTAAGGAGGCACGTGTCCAGGCTCCATTCCTTGCCCTGCCAGGAGGTAGGCATGTGGGGGGGGGGGGCAAGGCAGCTGGCAGAACGTGTTGGGTGATGGGACGACATTTTGCAGCACCCAGGAGTCTGGTGAGAGCATTGCAGGCAGTGTAGAGGGTGCCCATCGACTCTTCCATGGCCTCCCAAGGGCCAGAAGGCCAGGGAGAGTGGGGTGGGGTGGGCTGTATAGAGCTTGTCCAAGTGGCGCTTGGTACTCCCCCCTCCCGGCCAGGAGGCAAACCAGAAGGGTGGGGAGCAGGGCTGATGTGCTGGCATGGCATGGCATGGCTGGTATGGCATGGCATGGCATCTGCCCACCTTGTGGCGGCTCATCCTCCTCAGCCTGAAGAGCCTTTAGACCACGCGGCAGCACTCAGTCTGGCCCAAATTGAAGGAGGGCCATTTTCCTGTGAGGGGGTGTCTCCCAGTGAGGGCCAATCAGAACCCTCGGGGGTTCCCTGATGCATGCCAGCTCCTCTGAGTGGCCCTTGAGGGGAGGTCCCTCCCCCAAGGGCCAATCAGAGGGCCAGCACATTGTCAGAAGCATCCTCCACATTTTATGTGGTATGAAATTAAAAACAGCTTGTATTAATGCAAATAAGTTATTTTTTAACAGCCTTATTGATGGTGGTCAGATTATAACAGCTGAGTCAGTATTTTATGAGAGGGGGTTCTTAGGCAGAGAGGCCTTGTTTTGTATCTATTCCAGTCAGGTTTCTGCCATGGGGTCGAGATGGTTCTGGTCACCCTGATGGATGTTCTCTGGAGGCAGCTGGGCAGAGGCGGTCAATGCTGCTGGTTCTGCTCGATGTTACCACACCGTTTGACATGGCTGCCCACGCGCTTTTTGCTCGCTTGTTCAAGGATCCACAGAACTGCCCTTCAGTGGGTTGCCTCCTTCGTCCACAGTTAAGATCAGAGGGTTACAACCGCGGAGGATGAATTGTGCTACTGCTGCCTCCCTTGTGGAATTGCGGTGGGTGCAGTTCTCTCCCTGACATTATTTGACATCTTGCCCAGCTAGTCCAGAGTAGGGTTGTGTTCTTCGGCCACTGAAGCAGTCATTCAGGCCCAAGGCAACCAACTGGCCACCTCGGGCTTGAAGGGCTGCTTCGGCCCCCACAGCACACAACCCTAGTCCAGAGGCTTTGGCTTGGGCGCCATCAGTAGGCAGGTGACTCGGCTCTTTCTCCTGGTGGGTGGTCAGCCAGATGCCTGTCCGAGCTCACTGGCCCAGGGTCTGGAGGTGGTGACGGAGTGGCTCAAAGCAAGCTGCCCCAAACAGCCCCTTAGAGATGGAGCTCCTCTGGCTGGGGAAGAAGAGCCCGGACCAGAAGGGCCCCTTCCCAGGCTGGATGGAGTGCAATCACCTAGGAACCTGGAGTGATCTTTATTTATTTTTTATTCATTTTATTTATTTATTATTGTATTTATATACTGCCCTCTCCGAAGGCTCAGGGCAGTTTACATGAAACAAGAATGATGCAGGCAGCTGTATCTTATATACTGGGCCTCACAGCAATGTCTGGGGGGGGGGGGTGGACAGCTCCTTAAGAATGGAGGCTCCAGTCGCCAAGGGAGCACAGCGGGCGTTCTTCCCCCTCCGCCAGCCTGTCTCAACTTTTTGACCCTTGAGAAACCCCTGAGACAGTCTTCAGGAAACAAGATCCTGCAGAATAGGGTTGGGGAGCAGAGCTGTGGACACGCCCACCTGGGGCCCCTCCCCTCTCTATCCTCCAGCCCATCATTGGCCCTTTTGGGAGGGGGTGGGTGGGTAGACATAACCATGTATAGTCCTAACACCCAATAAACGTTTAACAAATTTAAAATTACAAAAATTAATTGTACCCAGCTTGCTGGGGGGTAAACGGTAATGACTGGGGAAGGCACTGGCAAACCACCCCGTATTGAGTCTGCCATGAAAACGCTAGAGGGCGTCACCCCAAGGGTCAGACATGACTCGGTGCTTGCACAGGGGATACCTTTTACTCATTTGGAAACCTTCAAGAAACCCCAGGGTTTTATGAAACCCTGGTTGAGAAAGCCATTAGCATGCTATCTGGCCCCAGGACACCTGGGCACTGTAATCCATGCAGCGGTCACCTCAGACTTGATTACAATAACTTGCTCTGTGGGGCCTAACCTTGATGCAGCTGCCCAGGTTCTCACATGGACAATGTGGAGAGCCCACATGAAACCTGATTTATGGCAGCTGCATTGGCTCCCTGTTGAGTTCCAGGCCCTGCTTATCTGAGGGATCACCTTTCTGAACATGTTCCCCAGAGAGCATGGTGGTCAAGCAGCACCAACCATCTGAGGACCACTGGCCTAAACATAGACACTTGGCCTCAACCAGAGCCAGGGCCTTTTCAGCCCTGGCTCCCGATTGGTGGAACAGGCTTCCCTGGGAGAGCAGGGCTCTGGTGGAACCTTCCAAGTTCCGCAGGGCCTTCAAGATAGAGCTTTTCCACTGGGCTTTTCGTTGAAGTAAGTTATAAACCATACTATAACAACTCATGGGTCCCTCTCCCTCCTACCTTCCACCTCCTGATTTAAGAGTTCCTTAGCAAGTTCTGGTCTTTTGATCTTAATGCTTTTGGGGGAGCATAGTGGACATCTCAGCTCCTTCAGCCTTTCCTGGTAGGATTTGCTCTCCAGACTTGCTGTTATCTTTGTTGTCCTCCTCTGGACACACAGAGTTGATCTGAACCAGCAGGTCTCCCTGGAAGTGCAATCCACATGTATACCCATCCAGCCACGGCATTTCAAGATGGCAGCTCTTTTGCTAGCCTTTGTCGCCAGCCTTGTGGAAGGAAACTAGCCAGGCCAGTTCCTTCGTTTCATGATTCAGTGAGGTAGGAGGTGGAGGGGTGTGGTCATTATGGGGGGGGGGGTGGCTAAGAACTGAAATTCTCCATTCCTTTCAGGTCCATCAAACCTGACAGGCCTTTTGCAAGAGTACAATAACCAGAAGTGTACAATGTATAATTATGCGCTTATTAGTCATTAGTCCTGCACTCCAGTGTAGGAGTAAGCAGGAAGAATGAGAAACGCCACACTGCAGAACAAGGTTTCTGCTGGATTCCGTTGATTGGGTGTCGCTTGTAAAGTCTGAGGCTGCAAAAGGAAAAGGAAAGAAATCCTCAGAAGGCATTGGGTTGGGTGCTTTGGCCGCTGAAGCACCCAGCCCTAATTAGAAGCGCATCTGCTTGGTGCCTTGCAGGGTTCTGTGGCTCAGAAACTGAGTCCTTTTGGGCTGAAAAAGCTCTGGCAGAGAAGTGAGCATAGGAAGGGGCAAGCCCCTGCCCTGTTGCAGTTGTGCTCGTTGCGCCTCTTGGGGGTGGCCGGGGGGGTCTGATCCTGCCCATGGCCTGAGCGGAGTCACTGTGCTGCTCTGGAGCAACAGAACAACGTTTTCGTTCAGTGGCACTAGGAAGTTTAATTCTGAGCATGAGCTTTCGTGTGCATGCACACTTCTCCACATTGATTCAGCAGAGTAGCTGTGCTGCCCTGACCCAACAGGCCCATGTTTGAATCCGGCAGTGCCCGGAAAGCCCACAAAGCTCAGTTCTGGGGGTGCTGAGCATGCTGCAAGCCTCTACCCAGAATTAAACATGGTTGGTCTGAAAGGTGCTCCTAGACTCCCACTTTGTTCTGCACATGGTTTGGTTAGGGGGACCTTGGAATCTGTTTGAATATAACTCTTCATGCAGAGAGAGCACTTTAGACCTTTACAGTCTCTCTCCCATCTGAAAGATTGGGGGAGGGAGTTGAGCAGGGGGAAAATCTTATCAGAGTCCTCCTGGTGGGCTCATGGCCAGGATGAGGTTTGACTCTGGATGGCTGGATTCATGGTGCAGCTTCCTGAACAGTTTGCTGCAGTAGCTATTGGGTGACCTGGAATCTCCCTCTAGCTTTCAGATAACGGAGCATAAAGCTAGTGCTATTTCCCATACAATCTTAAATGCAATATATCAGTAGAGGTTTAATATGAATCTTGTGTTTGTAAACAGGGAACAGTCCAAAATAGAGGAAGCTGCATTTGCTGCTGTTGGAGAAAGAACCACAATCCATAGAACAGGTGGCCTACAAGAGCCATGGCCTGGGTGGTGTTCCCCCAACACCTTCTTCATGCTGTACCCAGCACCGGTGCCTTTCCCCATTGCTTACATTCAGGCACTGAAAGTCTCCAAGGCAGAGACTTCAGTGCACAGCAGAAGCATGTGTCTATATCCCCGTCCTAATATAAGTGAGGTCTTTAGGGTCCTTAACAGTGGCCTAACAATGTGGCAATTTAAGGGTGGGAATTTGGCAGGTAACTATATCAGATCCTTCAACTTCACGGCTTGATGTGCCTGGGAAAGGAGACTGGCTCGGTGGAAGGGCATCCGTGGAAATTGTTCTGGGGTGGGGGAAATCTCTGTTAATTTTAACTGCAGATCCACTGATGCAGGTCAGTAAATTCAGGACTGAGGGGGCCAATCAACCCCCCATTAGAATCAAAATCATAGAATTGGTAGGGGATCTTGAGGGTCATCTAGTCCACCCCCCTGCACAATGCAAGAAATTCACAACTGCCTGCTCACCCACAGTGACCCTAATTCTATGCCTCCCCAAACCCCCAGAATCCTTGGTCAGTTGGCCTGGAGGAAATTCTCCTCCTGATCAGCATTTCCCTGGGCATGCAGGAAAGGGCCACAAGAGCCAAGCACAGACACAGTCCTTTCCGGCCACCCTCTCACCATCTGCCCAAGGGACACAGATGTACAGAGAGCTGAGTTAAGCATCTCCAAATGCAAAGACAGAAAGTAGTACGGTCTCTGTAATTGGCCACATCTGATGTAGAGCATAAGAGTGGGGACCTCTAATCTGGAGAACTGGGTTGGATTCCCCACTCCTCCTCCACAGCTGGGAGACCTTGTGACAGCCACAGTTCCCTCAGAGCTCTCTCACCCCCACTTACCAAACAGGGTGTTTGTTGTGGGGAGGAAAAAGGAAGTTGATTGTAATCTGCTTTGAGAGTTCTTTGAGTAGCGTACAAAACCCAGCTTTCTTTGTCTTCTACCTGCCTGCCTGTGAAACTGGTGAGGAGAACATTTGGAGCCAGCATGTCAGGAACTTCTCCCACGGAAGCTGAGGAGAAACCTCTCTGTGCACCTCATGTTTGTGTCTCGCCAAAGGGAATTAAACATCAAAGGTGGACTCCTGATTTGGGCAGCTTCCCAGAAGTGACATGAGCCAATGAACTTGTGGCACCTGGCTAGCAATGCAGATGGATCCGTCCTTCTCCCCTCAGGCTTCTTGGCTGCCATGATCTCTCTTATTAATTGGTCTCCTGTTGATGTTCCTTGAAAAGGTGGTGGTCAAGACAAAAACGGAATATGAACCCGACCGCAAGAAAGGGAAATTCCGCACTCCTAAAATAGCCGAGTTCACAATCAGCGTCACCGAAGGTGTCTCAGAACGGTTCAAGGTAAGTCTTACTCTTCTTCTGGCGCAAAAGGTTTCCCAGCTCTGGGCTGGGAAATTTTGGAGATAGAGGCTGAGGAGGGTGGGGCTGGGGGAAAGGAGGGAGTTCAGTTGGGTCCGCCTTCCGAAGCGGCCATTTTCTCCATGTGAACTGATCTCTGTCTCTTGGAGATCTAATCTCATGAGATCTTCAGCCACCCCCTGGAGGCAGGTGACCCTCACTGGGACTCGGACAGGCTGCTTCCACATAAAAATCCAGACAGAAGGCCTTTCTTGAGTGCTTAAGATACTTCCTCTCCCCATATCAGTCACCTTGTGAGGGGCCAGTGGGGCTGGGAGAACCAGGACTGGCCCAGGTTTGCCCACCTGGCTGCCTGTAGAGGAGGCGGGGGGACCAAGCCCAGTCCTCCAGTTCAGAGTCCTCTTCTGGCCCGTTCAGGGAGGTCTGCAGGCACCCCTCCCCTCCTCCGCTCCCTCCTCCACTCACAGGCCAGAGCTCTCGCTTGGCCACTTCACTCCCGAGTTCTGAAGCATTTCATAGCACAAGACAGGACCAAACCCAGAATCCCTGAACACACGTGGTGGCCGACTGTCTCCCACAAGAGGAAGAAGGACGAAGCGGTCAGAGATGCCGCCTGTCTCACCACAAGCACACTGGACTGCTGGATTTCCCGTGTTCCAGGTGAGTTGACCATCCAATTGGTTTTGTTTGCACTGAGCGGCTGCAGGTACCGGCACCCGAGTTCCCCAGCACTGAGCATGCCCAAGGACGGTGGCTGCTTCCAAGAGGCCTGCCGCCAGGGCCCTCAGCAAGGAGTGCTTAGACGAGCCCCAAGTGGATGGGAGTTCATGGGCAGGGCTTGACGGCTGAGTGTGATGTGGGGGTGATCGAATGGTCTGTGGGGATAATTGCGGTCGTGCAGTAAGAGAAGGGGCCAGCAGGATTTACTTGGACTGGGTGAGAATGCACATGTGTGAAAAGCCAACTTGCTCCCTTTTCGAAGATGAGATGTCATCGCAAATGTTGTCAAATATGTAGGCAGCTAAACATGCATGGTTGAAAGAATGAACATGTGCAACCAGCCACGCCAGCAATTCATGCTGCATGCAGCATCTTGGCCCATCATATCCTCCACAAATCTGTTGTTAGACACCCCTGCTCTTTGTGCAAAGAGAGTGCATCCTGTCAATGGAACCACGCAGGCTTCTTCGTGGAGCTCAGCCCAGGCGCATGGTCGCCCTTCAAGGGCCTTGGCAACCTGGCAGATCCAAACTAATCCAGGAGGTGGAGACGCCCAGGCTGGCAGGTGGGGCAGCCGGGGTTCTTCAGGGAAATGGCTGCAGAACTGCAAAGCCGACCCCCCAGCCCTTCTGAGCGAGCTTTGAACTCCCAGAGAAATCTCCGCTGCCCCCCATGCTCTCTGCAGTGTGCTGCAGCCTCCCACATCCGCCTCAGACTTCTCCCCTCCCACTATTGATCCGTTGCCATGGTGACACCGTGACCTTCTCCATGAAGGCAACACGATTCCACCAACAAGATTCACAATTCACTTTTTAAAAATGTCACGTAGGAGAGCAATGAAGCATGCTTCCGGCATCCACGAATGTGAACAGGTGGCTGAATCATGCAAGGAAGAAGAGAGTGAGAGCTGTCAGTAGAAAAGCCACCCTGAGACCACCCTCTCCCCCGAAAGAGCCACTCAAACACCTGTGAAGGAGAGACCTGGAGCAGGGCGTCTCGAGGACTGGGGAACAGGTGTGCCAAGTGCAGCAGGAATTCCATTGGGATGAGCTCAGATGCAGGCCCCTGTGTGGCTCTCTGGCTGGGCGAGCAGATTAAAGACCAAAGCCAGACTCCTTGGGAACCATGTCTGCAGCCTTCTTGCAATCCAAGGAGGCCCATTCACCAAAGGAAGACTTCTTGGGCTGGAGGGATGCTTCATCTATGGCTGTGTGGAGAGGTACAACACAAGCCTCAATGTTCTGCCATTGCCGAGCCATGCTCTTTTAGCACTTTCACGTGCATGGAGGAATTCACTTTCAGTCGACTTCTGATACACTACTGGAATGCACAAGGAGGCACCATTGTTTGCAAGTGGATTTCCCAAAGTGAAATCAAGTTGCAAAGTTCCTCGAATGTGGATTGGGAGTGCATGATGCAGCATGTGTGAACGCACCCACTTCAGGAGGCGGGAGGCGAGAACACAGTGCTGGCATCGGCCCACAGCTGTGCCTCTGCAGCCTTAGGCGGGAAGGAGTGCTGCTGGGGCTAGGACCAGCCCTGCCAGGGCTGAGGCTGACACATCTTGGCAACAAAGCGGCCACTGCTGTGGGGCTCTTGCCAGAAGCAGCTGCCCGTGCTCCTGCAGCCTTGCCTGTGCCTGAAGCAGGCTCCATGTCATCGAGGGCCACCTGCCCAGGGGACTCACTGCGGAGGTGGGCAGTGCAAGCCAGCATCCCCTTCTTTGCTTGTTACACTTCGGGCGATAAGAATCAAGGAAGTCATGAAACCATTTTGGTGCCAGTTTTCAAATGCAACTATTACAGATGGGGTAAAGATATGGAATTAGGGTTGCCAGGAATCCCCTTGACCATCAGTGATAAGGGGGCAGGGTTGACAGATTCAGGGTGGAAATTCCTGAACATTTCGGGATGGAGCCTGGGGTTGACAGGGACCGCAGTGGGGTGAAATGCCACAGCGTCCACCCCACACAGCATCATGTTCTCCAGTGGGTCTCATCTCTGTGGCCTGGAGAGGAGCTGGAATTGCAGGGAACCCCTGGTTCCCACCGGGAGGTTTGTTGGTTTATTTATTAGATTTTTATGCCGCCTTCCCATATGACTCAGGGCGGTTTACATATAACTTTATGGGGTGGTACATGGAAGGACCTAAACATAGAACATAGTCAGAAATAACATTAACAATAATCCAACAGTGGTTTAAATTAACATGATTTCAATGTTTTGATCAACAATGTGGTGCAGGGTGGTAAGGCAGCAGACATGCAGTCTGAAAGCTCTGCCCATGCGACTGGGAGTTCAATACCAGCAGCCAGCTCAAGATTGACTCAGCCTTCCACCCTTCCAAGGTTGGTCAAATGAGGACCCAGCTTGCTGGGGGGGGGGGGGTAAACGGTAATGACTGGGGAAGGCACTGGCAAACCACCCCGTATTGAGTCTGCCATGAAAACGCTAGAGGGCATCACCCCAAGGGTCAGACATGACCCAGTGCTTGCACAGGGGATACCTTTACCTTTAATATAACATAACAGGAATGACAACTTAGAAGAAACCCCCAGAGAGGTCAGACTGGTTCAGGTTTGTGGGGAGGGGACCTGTGGATGTTATGCGGTGTGAAATGGCTCAGGGTCATCAAAGAGCTACAGAGGTACAAAGAGTTACTACAGAGTTATAGAAGGCACAAGAGGTTTACACACAGACACAAAGATGGAGACTCTCTGATCAACCTGCAAACATGGCAGAGACCAGGGGACTGATCCTGACAGTACCATAAAACACAGCTAGCAGAAATAAAACAGGATTGTGAAAACCAGGCCTAGGCCATAAAAGGGATATAAAAGGTTATACAAACAACATACTACCAGGGCAAAATGGGGTTACTTCGGCTATCAATAAATCAATAAATCATGGCAGAGATCAGAGGAGCTGATCCTGACATTCTGCCCCCCTGATATCAACTTCCCCCCATCTTTAAGCCCCGCCCACGGTGCAGCGCGCCACGGACTAAATAATTGACTAAGGGCTGTGTGGGAGGTGTTAGGGTGGGCCCCGTCCGGGATAAAAACTCGAAGCAGCCAATCAGAAGCCGCGAAGCGGCTCCTGATTGGCCCCTCCGAGTGTCCATCTCGCTCCAAGCAGCCAACGGGGTGCCACGCGAAGCGAAGCTCAGCTCCCCGTTGCCTGCTTTGCCCGGCCACGGAATCACCACATCGACTGACTGGCAGCCGATGCGGTAAGTCCTCTGCGGGGCTGTGCTGCCTTCTCCCGGCCGCTCCAGCGCCCAGGAGAAGCCTACGGAGAGATGCCAGTGGGCCCCCCCCCCCGGGCTGCACCGCCTTCTCCCGCCCGCCCTAGCGCCTATTTTATTCAACTTTAAAATGGGCTTTATTCCTAGTACAACTAATAATCCAACAGTGGTTTAAATTAACATGATTTCAATGTTTTGATCAACAATAATATAACATGAATGACAACTTAGAGAGAGACCCCCAGAGAAGTCCGACAGGTTCGGGTTTCTGGGGAGGGGACCTGTGGATCTTCTTGGGTTGGTCAGTCTCAGGGGAATGCCTGGTGGAGAAACTCCCTTTTGGCATCCCAAACCTTACAAACTGCCTGAAATATTTAATACATGCTTTGAAAACCGGCCTTTCTAAAAACTTTAGGGCTTTCTAAAAACTGAAATTCAGGGATGGGTGTCTCAGCGGTAGAGTGGGAGGGGAGAGCAGATGCTTACTCCCTCCCTCCGAATTGTTTGTTTGATCCAGTCTTTCCCCTGTGCTTATCTTGGAGGAAGACAGGCAGCTGGTCTCATTTCCCCCGCTGCGGGGCCAGGCAGAGCGGCCTAGAGTAGCCCCTGGGGTGTGGTGGAAGGGTAGGCCTTTCCCTGGCAGGCCCCATGCCGCCTCGGGGCCTCCAGAATGCTTTTGGCCTCCAATGGAGCCCCACGATGATGATGTGGGGAGGCTGAGGCCTAAAATAGGGCCCGGGTGAGTATTCTGAGGAAAAGCTTCAAGACTGCATCTCATGAGGGCTCCCATGGAAAGCAATGCCAGGCCTGTGAGGGCAGCTCTGGGCCACTCTGAGATGGGTCCGAGGGAGCTGAGCCAGAAGCAAGCTGTCAGGTTGCACTGGGATAAGCGTGGCTGATGTCAGGCGAACCACGTTGCTTGGAATATTACTTGCCGATGATCACTCTGGGATTACGTGCCGGCCGTGGGGATGTTGGGTTGCGCTGCTAAGGAACGGTGCACGGGAGAGAGGCGGTGGTTAGGTGTTGTCCCTCTTGGGATGCCCTGGCTGCTCGGTGCAAGGGGATGTGGTGGTGTGCCCTTAAAAAGCAGAGGGAGGGAAGGGGGGGGGGGGAATCTGCACTTTTCCAAACTGGAGCCCTTTTCTGTCGGAAACACAGATATCCTAAAATGGCCATTTCATGTTCTCATGATAGATTTTAAGCTTTGATTTCAGATCTCGTGGCCTTTTAGGAAGCAGCATGTGGGTTCCTGTCTGGGCCATACCCTGCAGCAGGCAGCTCAAGAGGAAAGGAGAACATCTCAGTCCCCTTTCTCTTGACAGGGCAGGGGGACTTTCCTCCTGGGTCCTTCTGAATTGGGAGCCATTGACCCAACAGCTACAACAATATCATGTCAAAGGAAGCCTGTTAGAATTTGAAATGTTTATTATCAAGGTTTTGCAGATGCCATGCTGACTTTGGTAGCCATGTACACAGAAACAATCCTCAGGGATCCTTCAATTTTGCACATTATGTGAAGAATGGTTTTTGATAACAACAGAGTGCTGTTAGATGGCACGAGGCAAGAGTATGGGAGTAATCTGGTGCACATCCGAAGGGGCTCTCATTTATTAATCCATTTGTTTATTCATGTTGATATTTATTTAGATTTATTTCCCACTGCTATCAGTTGTCGTCTCAGGTTGGGTTACCATCATAAAAAGCATCAAACCCCACATAGATTAAAAATATTAAAAGGGAGGATGAAGGCAACTGTAGAACATGGACCGAAGACTAAAACCCTGTGTTAAGAATTCTGCTAGGCATTGTGCTCTTGCTTGCATCAAGCTACACAACAGGGCTGTGTTGGGTGACATATTCTGCTTGGCTTACTGAGGCAGGTGTATAAAACAGGATGCTGCCCTGGACGGACCATGAGTCTGATCCAGCAGGGCTGTTATTTCGTTCTTAAGGCTGAATTAGATGTGCCTTGAAGTGATTTTGCAAGCTACTTCCAGAGCAGCATTCGTTCACCCTAAGTTCTTGAAGGATTTAAAATTGGGTGAAGCCAGCCTTGCTTAAGGACCCAACATACAAACTGTCTGGAGAGCTGCTGGTGTGCACAGAGGGTCACTCATTTTGCCTGAATGAAGTCCTGAGTTCAATTCTGGCATCTCCAACAAGGAAGGAATGTGGCTGCCAGATGTAGCCAGCCGTGCTCAGAGGGGAGGGCTTGATGGGCGTGGTCAAGGCAGAACCCCTTTGTTTTCACTGGAGGTGGTTTTATGGTGACCCATAAATAAATTAATGACCTCCAGGTCTCATGGCTTCTTTGATGGAGTCCATCCATCTCAGGTTTCCTGCTGCCTCCCACTTTTCCCAGCATCATCATCTCGCCTTCTCATTATGTACCCAAGGTTCCTTGCCCTCTGTATGTGTGTGGAGAGAGATACAAGGTAGAATTAATAGTAAATTGCATTTTTTTTGTCTGTTTGCAGGTAACCGTCTTGGTCCTTTTTGCCCTTGCCTTCCTTACTTGTGTTGTATTTCTGGTTGTCTACAAGGTTTACAAGTATGACCACACCTGTCCGGAAGGCTTTGTCTTCAAGGTAAGTATATAGATGGGCTTTTTAACAAAATGACAGATATGGTTATTGTGTGGCCTTAAATTATATGAAAAGGAAAGGCTGAAGAGTCATCTTGGAAGTGAAGGAGGATTTGAGATGCGGGAGGGGGGGGGGCGGGAGGTCATGCACTAAACCGCTAGTGGATTTCAGGCAAGCAGAGCAGAAGTAGGGCTCCCAGGTGGGGGGCAGGGTATCTTGAGAGCCAGCTTGGTGGAGTGGTTAGGAGTGCAGACTTTTCATCTGGTGAGCAAGGTTTGATTCCACTCTCCCCCATATGCAGCCAGCTGGGTGACCTTGGGCTGGTCACAGCACTGAGAAAACTGCTCTGACCAAGCAGGAATCTCAGGGCTCTCTCAGCCTCACCCACCTCACAGGGTGTCTGTTGTGGGGAGAGGAAAGGGAAGGCGAATGTAAGGCGCTTTGAGACTCCTTCGGGTAGAGAAAAGCAACATATAAGAACCAACTCTTGTTGTTGTTGTTGTTGCTTGTGTTCTGGTCATCCAAGGACAATTCTTGGAAAGGCTGAAATGTGCAGGTGGTCAATTTCTGAGAGCATTTCTGTTGGTTAGTCCTTCTGCCTTTGAATAAACAGTTGCTGCCAGTGTTTCTTCTGGACTCTTCCCCGATGAGAGCTTGACTGTTTCTAGAAGCGGTGGAGTCACAAAGAGGGCCCCTCCTGCTTATGCCTGGAACAAGCCAGCCAGGGCTCAAAGGCTCCCTGCTGAAAGGGTCTGGGGCAGCCCTAGTCCTGCACCTCAGTGCCAGAGGGTGGCTTGAAATATGAGGACCAAGGAGGCTCCATCTCTGGCCCTCTTCATGAGTAGGAAGGGAGGTGCCCAGCAGTGACCTTCTCTGCCTAGTCCATGTTGGTCCTGCCTTTGCCTTACCCTCACGATGGCCCTTATGCCCAGGCCAGACGTGTGAGGGAGGGTGGCTGGGTCCAGGTCACCCAGGGGCAGGAACCGGGTGGCAGAGCACAACTCTACGCGGCAGTGGTCTCAGTGCAGCTGGAAGTAGTCATCTGCTGGGGGAGGGGGAGAATAGAAGCTCCGGGGTCAGCCCGTCCACGTTCAGTGCCTGTGCGGCATGAGACGGGGCTCCAGCACAGGACACCTGGAGGGGGGGGGAGGGAGGCCCTCTGTGTCATCTGGAGTAGAACTGTTGCTTCTCCTAAGAGCCTGCACAACTCTGCACAGGGAGAAACACCAAGAAGGTGTACAGGAGAGAAAGTGGTGCCCCAAAGCTGAGTGTCACGGAATGCTGGGAAAACTTACTTGTGATTCCCGCCTTCAATATCAACTGAAGTAATTCATGAAATTTGCAGTGTCCCAGGATAGACCATTGGACAGCTGCAGGCAGACACCAGGACTATCTGAGATTATACTGGGAGAAGGCTGCAGCCAGTGAGGGAGTTTCCCCACCCACCAAAATTCTCCCTGTGCCACAAATAAGGCCATGAGGCTGCATTTTGCAGATGACTTGTTTGAAAATTTAATGCTTTCTATATTATGTACTTTGTAGTCTGCTTTTCTTGCTGGGACTCAAGGCGGATTACAAAAATTAGTTCAAAAGGACGGAAGACATAATCAACATTGTACTAAGAGTGTTTTACTAAGTTAGGAAACTGCACAAATAGAAACAATGAAAAATGTGATTTGAATGCAAAAACTGGATTACAGAAAAGCAAGAACAAGCACTACCATGAGCAAGAGCCCCAGCATACATTCCGAAAAATGTCTGTTTTAAAAAGAGAAATAGTTGAGAATGTAGGCATTATTTTCATGCTGAAATGATGACAGATGGTTGAAGTCCAATGTCAGCATGGTCTGTAGCTAAGTTCACGGCCGATCAGCATGGGGGACTTTCCCCTCCACATCAGTGATAGGGATTGTGCCTTCCAGGCTCCTTAAGGCAATCTCTGTGGGCAACGGGGAGGATTGCTCAAATGAGCTCCTGGTCCGTGAGGCTGGAGATGGAGAGGGACCCTTCCCTGATGCATCCACTGGAGCTTTACAGTGCATAGCTCTTAAAACTGATACTCCATGGGTTGCTTTATGAGGATTGGAGATGAATTCCCAGGTGAGTCCTGCCTCCCTGCCAAGCAGCCGACTAGTGGGATTTCCAGCTCCCAGGGTGGTGAGAGCACTACATTGACACGGTCAGGATAATGCAGCTCTGTCTTCAAATGGCTTTTGTACTCGGAGGAACTTGAGGAAGACCGAAGAGTCAGTGCAGGGTCTGATGGTGTGAAATGCTGCACCAGGGCCACATGTTCATGCTCTTTTTTTCCTTTTTCTGGATCCTGGCCCATAACCAACACTTACTGACAGAGTGGTCAGTCAGTGTTGGGTATCTTTAGGAATATTCAGTATCTTTAGGAATATTCTCATTTGTAAAACAAAAGGAGGACATCCTGATGTTTGGTACTCCTTCTCCCACAATCCCTGGAGACAGGATATTGGGTCATCTTCTTCCTGTTCCTGAGGAGAGGAGTATCTTCTCCAGATCTTTTCCTGACTCTTCTGTATGTGCAGACTGGGAAGGAGCAGTGATTACCTTTGGGCCTTTCTCTCAATCTGGACAACCTTCTCACCAGTTGTCCTTCCGCAGAGACGGTGTCCACCATCCAGCATTTGTTTGGTGTAGTGGCTCGCCACGGCACTGATAAAACTGTTCTGATCCAGCAGTGATATCAGCGCTCTCTCAGCCTCACCCACCTCCCTCACAGGGTGTCTGTTATGGGGAGAGGAAAGGGAAGGAGATTAGAAGCCGCTTTGAGCCTCCTTCGGGTAGGGAAAAGCGGCATATAAGAACCAACTCTTCTTCTTCTTCTTGTTGACACGTAGCTTTCTCATCAACATCGAAAAGAGCCAACTGCCACTGGCCACAGTAGCGGCTCACTCAGGAGTAGACTCCGTGTGCATGAAGCTCTGCTGGTTGTTTCCTCCAGGTCAGTGGACCTAATGTTTCTGACCCAGCTCCTGAGCTCCATGATTGCAGCCATGGCCAGTGACCCATGGGCTTGAGCACACGCCAGGGAATTTCCTCACCTGCAATCAATTGCCTGCAGTTGCAGAGTTCCTTTTGTTGAACTCTCTCTTCGTATCTGATCAAAGGCAGAGAGATCAATTCAGAGACAAGCTTACTGATCACCACAGATGGGAGCCTCTTGGGGTGAGGTCAGATCCAAGGACCATGGGTGGCTTCAGATCAGACCACAAGAATAATTTTCCTGGAATGAAGGTTAGTTTCCCTTGTGCTGAAATTCCTCCTGGAAGCCAAGGCTCATTTCAGCCGCCAGAGAGGTATGCAATTCTGGAAGCTTCAGTCAGAAAGGTTCTTAGCATCTCTGTGAGAAGAGTACTAGAAGGTGTCTCCAATGCCCAGGCCAGTTGGCTCAGCTGGACTTGCCTGGATCAAGGTGAGTGGTCTCCGTCCTAGCTTCTCTTTGAACAACTGACTTGGTTCAGCCAGCCCTGCGTAGACCTCTTTGCCTCTCCCCTCAGAGCCAAGATTTCTTTCCTCATTACACCTGTCCCCAAGTGGGAGAAGACAGATGCACTCCTCTCTTGAGTGCCTGGCCAACATACGTTGTGCCTTCCCTCTGATCCCAACGGTCTCCTGGGCTCCGAACAAACTCAAGAGGGAGAGGACAGATCATTCCAGCCTTCCAAGATGTTTCTAGACAGTCTGTCCCAGGCTCTGCTATGCTACCTGGATCCAGCATGGCTGCACCTGACTGCCTGGAGATTGAGGGGCAAGGTCTGGTAGATCTAGGGTTTTTGGAGCCAGTGGTGAAGACTGTGCTGACAGGCAGACAACCAGCAACGAAAAAGATCTATCACTGCGCCTGGAAGGCCTTCATCAGATGGTGCCAAAGGAAGCACAAGACTCCAGCTGAGATGGATGCCCCCCCCCCCCAGGGCTAACACGCTCCATAGGCAGGATCTTTTTTTCCCCATCTTCACCCAACAGCGGGCCTATTGCCTCATTTACCTTACATTTGCTCCTCACGTACCTGAACAAGCTTTTCTTGTTATAGCGGGCTCTTCTGACCAGTCTCAGCTCACTCCCAGCTTTGGCCTCTCTGATGGCTGACCTGCAGATGCGCTTCTTTAGGGGTCTTCCCTCCATTTCTTGAACGTTTCCGTTTTCTCCCGTGTTGTTGTTGTTAGGTGCAAAGTCGTGTCCGACCCATTGCGACCCCATGGACAATGATCCTCCAGGCCTCCCTGTCCTCTACCATTCCCCGGAGTCCATTTAAGTTTGCACCGACTGCTTCAGTGGCTCCATCCAGCCACCTCATTCTCTGTTGTCCCCTTCTTCTTTTGCCCTCGATCGCTCCCAGCATTAGGCTCTTCTCCAGGGAGTCCTTCCTTCTCATGAGGTGGCCAAAATATTTGAGTTTCATCTTCAGGATCTGGCCTTCTAAGGAGCAGGCAGGGCTGATCTCCTCTAGGACTGACCGGTTTGTTCGCCTTGCAGTCCAAGGGACTCGCAAGAGTCTTCTCCAGCACCAGAGTTCAAAAGCCTCAATTCTTTGACACTCGGCCTTCCTTATGGTCCAACTTTCGCAGCCATACATTGCAACTGGGAAGACTATAGCCTTGACTAGACACACTTTCGTTGGCAGGGTGATGTCTCTGCATTTAGGATGCTGTCAGATGCAGATACCTTTATTGGCATAAGATTTGATATACAAAATTTAAAACAGAAACAAATTCCAGGCATAGACATATGAACAACAATAATAAGGCCGTAGTCGTATAGCCGATCTACAGCAGAGACAGATTAGTTCTCGAGATAATTGACACGATTTTAGCAAGGTCCACTATCTGAGAAGGCTCCTTTACAGTAAGCAACATCTTCACTAGGTGCTTCTCATCGATGCACAGATACTTCAGTTTTCCCATAAAACCCTCCAGATAATGATGGAACATCTGAAATTTGGGGCAGTTGAATAATAGGTGGGATGCTGTCTAGATTTGCTATAGCTTTCCTCCCCAGGAGCAAGCATCTTTTAATTTCTTTGCTGCAGTCCCCATCTGCAGTGATCTTGGAGCCCAGGAAAATAAAATCTGTCACTACCTCCATTTCTTCCCCATCTATTTGCCAGTAATTGAGAGGGCCAGATGCCATGATCTTCGTTTTCTTGATGTTGAGTTTCAAGCCAACTTTTGCACTGTCCTCTTTCACCCGCATCAAAAGGCTCTTTAGTTCCTCTTCGCTTTCTGCCATTAGAGTGGTATCACTGCATATCTGAGGTTGTTGATATTTCTAGTACTCGGAATAAAGAGAATAGCAACTTGGAATAAAGAGAATACAGCCAGTCCTGAAGAGGATAAGGAGATTGACCACACTAGGTAGCCTCTGCAGACAGTTTGGAAAAAGACTCAACGGCGAAGAGCGAGACAGTTCTCGGGGCCTTTGGAGCTACAGAATAGATTTCAGGCCCTTGCAGAGGAGGTGCAAGGGTCAACAAGGGAAGAGGTCCCAAAACAAAGTCTAAGACAAAGGGAAGAGGCCACGGGGACAGAAGGAAATGGAGTTGAGAAGAAGAAGAAAAAAGGAGAGTACTGGTAATTGGAGACTCCCTGCGAAGATCGCCATGTGGCTGGGCCCGACCCCCTAACCCAAGAGGTGTGTTGCTTGCCAGGGGCGAAAATTAAAGATGTTTCAGAACGGCTGCCCAGACTCCTCAAATCTACAGATCACTACCCATTTGTGATGGTCCATGTGGGAACGAATGACTTGTCCCTGAATACCATCACTCCTATTAAAAAATACTATCAAGATCTGGGGAGGAAGCTCAAACAAATGGGGGCACAAGTCATATTCTCTTCAATCTTGCCTGTCAAGGGAAGAGGAATGTGTCGGGAGAGGAAGATAATGGAGGTGAATCACTGGCTGCGTAGTTGGTGCCAGCAGGAGAGATTTGGTTTCTGGGACCATGGGATAGGCTTTCTTGAAGAAGGCCTACTAGCACCTGATGGACTGCACTTATCGAAACTGGGGAAGAATGTGTTTAGCAGGAACCTGGGGAGATTCATCAGGAGAGCTTTAAACTAAAGCCACAAGGGGAAGGAGACGATCAACATAGGGAGTGTATGGAAGGAGACGGATCGGGGGCAGCCCAACCGGCAAGGCCATCTCATAGGGAACCAAAAGTAAAAGGATTCAGATGTCTTTATACTAACACCCGAAGCATGGGCAATAAGAAGGAAGAGCTGGAACTTCTCATGATGATGGAAAGGTATGATCTAGTAGGCATCACAGAAACTTGGTGGAATGATTCTCATGACTGGAATGTAATGGTGGATGGATATGAACTGTTCAGAAAAAACAGAATAGATCGAAGAGGTGGAGGAGTGGCACTGTATGTGAGGAAAGGGCTTACCTGTCAGGAAATTCTAGTGAAAAAGAGCATATCTACAGTGGAAAGCATCTGGGTGAAAATAAGTGAGGGGAAAACAAACAGTGTGGTGGTTGGTGTCTGCTACCGACCGCCTGACCAATGAGAGGATGTGGATGCTGCACTTTGTGAACAGCTTGAGAAAATATCCAAGCGGCAGGACCTTGTCATCATGGGTGACTTCAATTTCCCAGATGTGTGCTGGGAAACAAACTCTGCGAAGCGTCCTCAGTCATGCAACTTTCTGACCTGCCTGGCTGACCATTTCATTTATCAAATGGTAGATGAACTCACAAGAGGTTCAGCCATACTGGACTTAATACTGACCAACAGGCAAGAGTTGGTGGATGAGGTGAAGGAGGTGGGGACCCTAGGGGGAAGTGACCATGTCCTCATAGAATTCCTTTTGAGATGGGGAGCCAAGGAAGCTTGTAGCCAGACGCGGATGTTGGATTTTCGTAGGGCAAAATTTAATAAACTCAGAGACATGATGAGTGTCATACCATGGATGAGAATGCTGGAAGGGAAGGGAGCATGTGAAGGGTGGGTGCTACTCAAACAAGAGCTATTGCATGCTCAATCAATGACTATCCCAGAAAGACGAAAACACTGCAGGAGCAGTATCTGGATTTTCAGATAGTTAAGTGGATAGGGAATTGGTTAGAGAACTGCACTCAAAGTGCTGTTGTCAATGGTGTTTCATCAGACTGGAAAGAGGTGAGTAGCGGGGTACCTCAAGGCTCGGTGCTTGGCCCGGTACTTTTTAACATATTTATTAATGATCTAGATGAGGGGGTGCAGGGACTACTCATCAAGTTTGCAGATGACACCAAATTGGGAGGACTGGCAAATACTCCGGAAGATAGAGACAGAGTTCAACAAGATCAGAACACAATGGAAAAATGGGCAAATGAGAACAAGATGCAATTTAATAAAGATAAGTGTAAAGTTCTGCATCTGGGTCAGAAAAATGAAAAGCATGACTACTGGATGGGGGATACGCTTCTAGGTAGCACTGTGTGTGAACAAGACCTTGGGGTACTTGTGGATTGTAAACTAAACATGAGCAGGCAGTGTGATGCAGCAGTAAAAAAGGCAAATGCCATTTTGGGCTGTATCAACAGAGGCATCACATCAAAATCACAAGATGTCATAGTCCCATTGTATACGGCACTGGTCGGACCACACCTGGAGTACTGTGTGCAGTTCTGGAGGCCTCACTTCAAGAAGGACGTAGATAAAATTGAAAGGGTACAGAGGAGAGCGACAAAGATGATCTGGGGCCAAGGGACCAAGCCCTATGAAGATAGGTTGAGGGACTTGGGAACGTTCAGCCTGGAGAAAAGGAGGTTGAGAGGGGACATGATAGCCCTCTTTAAGTATTTGAAAGGTTGTCACTTGGAGGAGGGCAGGATGCTGTTTCTGTTGGCTACAGAGGAGAGGACGCGCAGTAATGGGTTTAAACTTCAAGTACAACGCTATAGGCTAGATATCAGGAAAAAGTTTTTCACAGTCAGAGGAGTTCAGCAGTGGAATAGGCTGCCTAAGGAGGTGGTGAGCTCCCCCTCACTTCAAGCAAAGGTTGGATACACACTTTTTTTGGATGCTTTAGGATGCTTAGGGCTGATCCTGCATTGAGCAGGGGGTTGGAGTAGATGGCCTGTATGGCCGCTTCCAACTCTATGATTCTCCCTGCAATCTTGATCCCAATTTGTGACTCATCTAATCCCGCATTTCTCATGATGTGCTCTGCATACAAGTTAAATAGGCAAGGCGACAGTATACAGCCTTGCCGAACTCCTTTCTCAATTTTGAACCAATCAGTGATTCCATGCCCGGTTCTCACTGCTGCTTCTTGACCTGCATATAGGTTTCTCAAGAGACAGATAAGATGCTCTGGTATTCCCATCTCTTTAAGAACTTGCCACAATTTGTTGTGCTCCACACAATCAAAGGCTTTAGCATAGTCAATGAAGCAGAAGTAGATGTTCTTCTGGAACTCCCTAGCTTTCTCCATGATCCAGTATATGTTGGCAATTTGATCTCTAGTTCCTCTGCCTCTTCGAAATCCTGCCTGTACTTCTGGAAGTTCTCGGTCCACATATTGCTGGAACCTAGCTTGTAGGATTTTGAGCATAACTTTGCTAGCATGAGAAATGAGTTCGATGGTGCGATAGTTTTAACATTCTTTGGCATTGCCCTTCTTTGGGATTGGAATGTAAACTGACCTTTTCGAATCCTGCGGCCACTGTTGAGTTTTCCAAATCTGCTGGCATATTGAGTGTAGCACTTTTACTGCATCGTCTTTTAAGATTTTGAATAGTTCAACTGGAATTCTGTCACCTCTACTAGCTTTATTGTTGCTCAGACTTCCTAAGGCCCATTTGACTTCACATTCCAGGATGTCTGGCTCCAGGTCAATGACTACCCCCTCGTGGTTATCAGGGATGTTAAGCTCACTCTTGTATAGTTATTGTGTATTATTTTGCCACCTTTTTAAAATCTCTTCTGCTTCTGTGAGGTCCCTAACATTTTGGTCCTTTATCATACCCATCTTTGCATGAAATGTTCTCTTCATATCTCCAATTTTCTTGAAGAGATCTCTGGTCCTCCCCATTCTATTGTTTTCTTCTGTTTGTTTGCACTGATCATTTAAGAAGGCATTCTTATCTCTTCTAGCTATTCTCTGGAATTCAGCATTCAGTTATAGAATCATAGAGTTGGAAGGGGCCACACAGGCCATCTAGTCCAACCCCCTGCTCAACACAGGATCAGCCCTAAGCATCCTAAAGCACCCAAGTTGGGTGTATCTTTCTCTTTCTCCTTTGCCTTTCACTTCCCTTCTCTCCTCAGCTATTTGTAAAGCTTCCTCAGACAGCCATTTTGCTTTCTTGCATTTGTTTTTCTTTGGGATGGTTTTAGTTGCTACCTCTTATACAATGTTGCGAACCTCCATCCATAGTTCTTCAGGCACTCTGTCTATCAGATCCAATTCCTTAAATCTATTTGTCACCTCTACTGTATATTCGTCAGAAATATGATTTTGTTCATACCTGAGTGGCCTAGTGCTTTCCCCTACTTACTTCAATATGAGCCTAAATTTTGCAACAAGAAGCTGATGATCTGAACCACAATCAGCTCCTGGTCTTGTTTTTACTGACTGGATAGAACTTTTCCATCTTTGGCTGCAGAGCACATAGTCAATCTGATTTCTGTGTTGACCGTCTGGTGATGTCCATGTGTAGAGTCGTCTCTTGGGTTGTTGGAAAAGAGTGTTTGCTATGACCATTGTATTCTCTTGACAAAATTATAGCAGCCTGCGTCCTTCATTTTGTACTCCAAGGCCAAGCTTGCCTGTTATCCCAGTTATCTTCTGGCTTCCTACTTTAGCATTCCAATCCCCCATGATGATAAGCACATCATTTTTTGGCGTTGCTTCTAGAAGGTGTTGTAGGGCTTCATAGAATTGGTCAACTTCATCCTCTTCAGCAGCAGAGGTTGGGGCATAGACCTGGATCACTGTGATGTTGAATGGTTTGCCTTGGATTCGAACTGAGATCCCGTTCAACGATCGCTGCCTTGTTGTGGCGAAGGGGCTTGCATAGCTCAGTGAAGCTATGAGCCATGCCGTGCAGGGCCACCCAAGACGGACAGGTCATAGCTGAGAGCTCTGACAAAAGGTGATCCACTGGAGAAGGAAATGGCAAAGCACTCCAGTATCTTTGCCATGAAAACTCTATGGACAGGTTTCTCAGCGCCTCCTGAAGTTCTCTGTTCATCCAAATAGGCTTCTTGGATCCCTTTCCATGTTTACATCTTGGTGGAATAGTCGTGGCTTGAGCATGCAATCGCTCTTGTTTGAAGAAAGTCCACCCTTCACTTGCTCCTTTCTCTGCCAGCATTATGGTCCCTGAGATAACTTCATCACTCTGAGTTTATTAAAGTCTGCCCTATGAAAGTCTACTACGAACTTCCTTGGTTCCTCATAAGAAATTCTAGGACATAGTCACTCATCCCGTAGGGCCCCCTCCTCCTTCACCCCGTCTTGTTATGTGCTGTTTTCCCCCTAAAATGGGATTGACCCTCTGGCCTCATCCTGTAGCTTTTAAACCTTGTTGGCAGCAACAATGGGTTTTAGTGGTTTTTTAATAGAAAACTCTGGAGCCCTTTGGACTGAAGGAGGTGGAACTGCTCTCGCAAAAAGCAGGGAGAAAACAACTTAAAACCCTACCTTCAAGGTTTGTGGGAAGAGTATGGAAATAACAAGATGTCCACCTTTACCTCCATAAAAGGAACCTTCACAGAAAAACCCATGTTCCCATCTGCGTCAGCACTTCACGGTGCATAGTGGCATGGGACAGGACTGGTGTTCTCAAAATAATGCTCTATAATCTTCTTTGAATGGTGGCTTCTACTCACTATCGATCCTTCATAGCTCAGTCACGTTAGTTTGGTCAAGTAAATTCCTTTTTAGGCTGCAGCCAGAGAAGAGGCTCAAATGGCTGCCCCTAGAAGTATTTTTCATCACAGCCGCCTGTTCTGAAATCAGGCATTGGAACTTTCCATTCTTGGAACCACTAGTTTTATTAGCTGGTAAAATTGTGCCCCTGGACTTCCTCAAAAGAAGCTCCAATTGCATATGGCCAACTGGTTGCATGAGTAAACCCCCCGCAAAATGGCTCAACAGAGAGAAGCTGCCCAGTTCCTTCTTTTAAGGTGCTTCAGGCAGCATCCATGGGAGTTTGCCTCACTGCCCCCATCTCTGAAGTAGAGTCGGAAAAGGGCTGGTTCCACCTCCTGCCAGTCTGGTTCCCATTCGGTAGGTGCCACACCTCCCACAAGGCCACGGCTCTCCCTGGATCGAGAGCATGGAATTGAGATGCCTTGTTAAATACTGTGTGGCACCCATGATTGCTTGGTTTGTACAGCCATTGAGTTCTACAGATATTACAGGTGCTTTTACAGTGAAATCCCTTTGCAGTGAATGGAGTGCTGCTGAAAGGCCCATGCTGGCCCCAGAGAATGCAGTAGAATGTTTGGGATCTATGAAGGGCAACTTCTGAATGCAAAAGAGAAGCACCCGTGCTCATCTCCTCGTTGAAATGGGCAGGGGGCTTAGAGCTGCGGCATTTTGGCTATGTGCTTCCTTCACAAGCTTTAATATTGTTGCTTGCTGATGGTTGGCTGTCTTTCAGAACAATCAGTGCATCCCGGCTGCATTAGAAAACTACTACTCTGAACAAGACTCTAGTGCGAGAGGGAAATTTTATACCGTTATAAACCACTACAACCTGGCCAAGCAGACCATCACACGCTCCGTGTCTCCGTGGATGACGGTGCTCTCAGAGGAGAAATTGTCCGAGCAAGAGACAGAAGCGGCTGAGAAGTCGGCCTAGGGGAGGCCTGCTCTGGGTGACCCGGAAGTACTGAGGGATCTTTCATGGAACATTTCATTGTTACGGATAATTTAGAGGTTACTTATATTTATGCTGTAATTGCTTCTGTTTGCTGATAACTGCTTAGCAAAATAAGGGAAAAATAAGAAAATGAAAACTTGCTACAGACTGATAATGGGCTTAAAGGCAAGTGCAATCAGCATTGCTTTAGAGCTTTAACACTAAATCCAACTGAAGGTACCTTCTTGCAATTTAGAAATTCTACTGGGGTGTGGAGAGGTTTGGGCAAGGGGGAAAATCTTGCTTTATTGTATGTGCTTTTAACACACAAACTAAGGTTTTGCAAGCCCCATGGCCATACGGGGAAAGGATCTCGTCTGTTGCTTGGCTGCGAGACGCACCTAAAATTGGCTGCCAGCTCCCCAAAGGGGCACCAAGAAACAAACAAAGTTGGCCTGTTTTTGCTCAATGTACCCGATATGTAAAAAAGTGGTAATTAAGTTCTTTGCTACGAGGCATGCTTAATTGTTGTTTTGTCATAGCTGTGAACAGACTCACTGCGTTTCCACTGTGACTAGAGGGTCTTGTCTGTGGGTGTGCACTGGGCACAAGATGCAGATTTCAAAGGTGGAGAATAAGGAGACCAAGTGGGGGTCAGGCATTCTGAGGAGTGGCCTGAACAGGCAGATGTCCTCCAGGGTGGGTACAGCCTCCCGTACTGTAAATTGTCTGATCAGACAGGAGGAATCATTTTGCTCAGATTTTTCTCTTTTGGACAATGTTAAAAATGTCTCTCCTTTCCTGCGTTGCAAGATGCTTCATGGTCGCATTGTTGGGCATCCCCTCACTGGTAAGCGGCTGTGATCCTGAGCATCCTTGACAGGAAATGCCTTCCCTGCCACTCAGTGGGACCACCACATAAAGATGTTCAGGTGAAGAGAGACCGCACAGGCTGCGCATTCCATCTCTTTTTGCGCCCACTGCAGTTTTCAGAGGGCACGGCGGGTGGGAGGGGGGAATCTAAGCCATGCTTTCTCCATGCAAGCAGGCGGGGGTGGGGGGTGGGGAGAGGGGTTTTAGACAAGCCTGGAATGGTAGGTGCACGCTTGGATTTGAAGCTTTGTGTTGACAACATGTTTTCAACTGTTCCTTGTTTCCCGTTTAAAGACCTGTCCAGACACATGACCAAGGCTCATTCAGTTAACTCTCCCGTGAGCAGAAGTGGCAAGGGCAGGAGCGGTGGGGGGCGGGGCCTGCTCTGGACAAAGTAAGGAGGGTTTGTGGCTCCGGCAAGAACCTGGGCTTCTCCTGATACTCACCTCCCACTTCTCCTCCAGTGTCGCTCCAAATGCCTGACAATCGCCTGGAGGCCCAGCCCCCCGCTGGTGGCTGGCCCCACAAGAGCTGCCAGCAGAGTTAGTTGTGTCAGGTACTCATCAGCCTTTTGTTCGTGTTATGAATGTGATCTTTCCCAGTGGACATGTCAAAAGTTTCATTATTTATGTAGGCACAAAAATGAAATGGAAAAAAAAGGCTTTTTCTTCTATCTGTAGTAGGACAAACATGGTCACCGTTCCATTTCTGGCTTCCCTTCCTGCCGCTCTCTCTCAGCATTGCCGCCTGCTCAGAAATGCCAGTTTTTTTCCTCCCCCATTTAGACATTTTTAATACTGAGCGTAGGTCTGTGTTGAAGAAGTCTTTTAAAATAATGCTATCATTGCTGTGTGGAATGCATAAAAAGCAATAAACTATGTGCCAAAATTTTCTTTTGCATTAAAAAGGAGTTCAATCCCATATAAATATGTTAAACGATACCATGTTTGTATTTTCTAGTAGACCTGTACCTTACTGAATGTAAACTCACACGTAACTTTTGACATTTTCACTCTGTAAAATAAAGACCAAGAAATAAGAGGTTGCCTCTGAGACTTCATATATTTGCAAGCAGGAGACCTGCCCAAGCTTGTTCTTCCTCCCTTCCCCCCCCCCCCCGCCCAGGGCTGTGTCTAGCTGGCCCAAGGCCCATCTGGGGTGACACCCAGCAAGTAGGGGGTGCCTAGTCTTGGGGGGAGGCATGGCAGGCAGCCTTTCGTTTTCTCCTTTCGGCAGGCATGCGTCTGTCCCAGCTCCTCCCCAGAGATCAAAACTGCCTGCAAAGGGCTCTGTCCCCTCCGCCTGCATTCTACAGAAGAAACCAGGGCAGGCAATGCTGTGTGGCTGCCAAGCAAAGGCTATGAATGGCATTCATTTCTTAAAGGTACAGGCCCTGCTTCTATTATTGGGGGGGGGGGGAGGGGGAGGTAACTCCCCATGTACTTTTTCTAAATTTCAATTTTTTCTGCAAACTTGGAGCATTGTTCAGGTTAGAATCATAGAATCATAGAGTTGGAAGGGGCCATACAGGCCATCTAGTCCAACCCCCTGCTCAACGCAGGATCAGTCCTAAGCATCCTAAAGCATCCAAGAAAAGTGTGTATCCAGCCTTTGCTTGAAGACTGCCAGTGAAGAAAGGTCTGGCTCATCTGTTCTTGGTTCCAATCTCTGGGGCGAAGTAGCCACAGATATGGCCATGTTGAGAATTAGAGACTGAGGGTTGGGCGCTTTGGCGTCACAAGCCCTAAGTCAGATTGCAACCCATCACTGTATTGACTCCGCCCTCCCATTTTTCCAAAAGCTTGTTTCTAATGAAGATTACTATGGACTAGTCATTGGAGAAGATTGTTTACTGCAGTCCCTTGTGCTAGGGGATTTCCCCTCAAGAGGAGGGAAGGACTGGGGGGGGGGGAGCAGCACTGGCCAGCAGAGATGCTGCCGCTGAAGGTTAAGCTTTCAGGCGCCCACTGGCGGCACGATGCAAGCAGAGTCACGTGTCAACCCTGACTTTAGAGCACAACACGCTTTGGTTGCTTCGTATGTTTAACAGCAGTTCACATACGATTCCACAGTCCTGCTGGGTTAATGTTCCACTCAGAATGTTGCAACCCCT